>NC_136781.1:18922475-20122475 GCF_947034865.1 Barbatula barbatula | reverse complement strand
TGACAACCCTAAATATAATGGCGAGATATGAAAGACTCAAATTTGTTAAATTTCAGGTGTTCTTAATATTGTTTAGTTCATGTTTGTATTTATCTGTATTGGAGAAATGTGGTCTTAATTTTCAGCATTTTGCTTGATGAAGCTGGACATATCAAGTTAACAGGTACGTACATCCGTCACATTTCATCAATTTGCTACCTGTTGAATGTGTGCATGTGGATATCAGACATCATTGCTGTGTATTAAATCACTTATCAGCTCCCTGAATGTTATGAAGTCATTCAAATAAATTAACGTTAAATTAAGTTATAAACAATAATGCATGTTGTGTTTACCCTGCTTAGAGTTGTTAAAAACTTTGTCAACATGACTTTGTTGCTGTCTTCGACAGACTTTGGGCTCAGTAAGGAATCTGTTGATCACGACCGAAAAGCGTACTCTTTTTGTGGCACTGTGGAATATATGGCCCCTGAGGTGGTCAACAGGAGAGGTCACACCCAGAGTGCTGACTGGTGGTCTCTCGGAGTCCTGATGGTAGGAGCCTGTCACATAATGTTCCTTTCTTTTCCTCAGTTGCGAGTGTCTTAATCATTTTCTCAACTCAACTTTTTGATATCACTTTTTACCATTTTCATAGTTACAAAGCAACTGTTCATGAAACATATTGACTATAAGAAAAACATTAAAGTTATACATGTAAAATAAAAATGTGAACAAACACAGAATTCAGACACGCACATACAGGTTCATACACACATGCATAGAACACACACAGCGTGGTTATCACAGAGAAGCACACATTTAGGATAAAGGCGAGAGAAACACATGCCAAATATTATATGGGCTATAAATTCATATATGTAATAATAAAACAATTAAGCGGAATGTTACATTTAAAGGAGTAGTTCACCTTCAAATAGACAATTCTGTAATAATTTACACGCCCTCCTGTCATTTCATGCCTCAATGACTTTCTTTTTTCTGCAGAACACAAAAGAAGATATATTGAAAAATGTCGGTAGCAGAACAGCACAGCCCCCCATTCACTTCTACTGTAACCAATGCAAGTGAATGGGGGGCTGTTAACAACATTATTCTAAATATATTATTTTATGTTCAGCGGAAGAAGGTTAGCAATTTCAATTCTGTAACATCACTGACTGCCATAGTAGGAAAAAATAAATGGTAGTCAAAGGTGCCCATAGAACTATTTGTGTTCTTAAATTCTTCAAAATATCTCATTTTTTTCCTACTATGGTAGTGGATGATGTCACAGAACTGTAAATTGCTAACATTCTTACAAATATCTTTCTTTGTTTTTAATGGAACAAAGACATTTATATACGTTTGAAACAACCTGAGGGTGAGTAAATGATGACAGAATTTTTAGTGATATTAAGTGATATTAATAAATACAAAAACTTTAAATTCTAAAGATGTCAGCAGCACCCCTGGTCAGGCAAAACAGTAATCAAACCGTGGAGAAACCGTTTTCATGGAGAAAAAACTCTTGGGAGAACCCAGGCCCAATCAGGGGAACCAGTTCCACTCTAGCAGAAACTGCAGCATCTCTACAAGCTCGACAGTGCTTGAACTACTAGGCTAAATAAAATGCGATAATCCTGGATACTCTGTGGACGGCTCGATCCTCCTCCGGCTCCTCCCCCGTTCCCTGCTCCTCCCCTTCATGGTGGACGGCAGCACAGTGGCGGCGACTCCGCTCCCTCTCTGAGGCTCCAGCGCCACTCGCGGTCTTCACTCTTCCGCGCTTCCTTACCTCCTCAGGACCGCAATCCCCCTCAGCAGCGAGGGCTCTCTGACAGCATGTCCCTCCTTCCTGCCATGTTTCGGCACAAATGTCACAAAGTTCATATATACGGGAAGGAGGAGGCGGCAACCGGAATACGTGACAACAAACTTTTAATCCAAAAAAATAGTCCAATGGTCCAGGCCATGTCCTATCACCCTTCACTGTTGTCGCTCCTCTTTTTATCCTTCCGGAGCTCCTCAGTGAGAGAGGACTAAGAAATGTACTAAGAAATATATTTATGGTTACGAACTCCCACTGGCTCTCGTCCCGCCCTGCTCGTCACAACAACAAAAAGCATAAGCGCAGTACAACTGGACTTTTTTTTAAGGATAGTATGTAGAAAAGAGATAGAAGTCTGAACTAATCGGTCAGGTGCTGAAGGAAAAAAATTGTTTTCAGCTTATTCTTAAAGATGGATACAAAGTCTGCTGATTGTAGCAGGGGGCAGATCATTCCACAAATGTGGAATAGATCCAGAGGAAGTACGTGGGAGTGATCTTTTTTTTTCTTTTTGGGATGGCACTACAAGAAGTTGTTCATTTGCAGAGCTGGATCTGGCGGGTAACTAAGTCTGTATTACCCAGTGATTATATGGGGGTGCTGAACCAGAACTAGACAGAACATTCATGCCCTGGCAGTGGCAGATAACTTTGGTTTTATATCTAATTTGAATACATTAATGTTTTAAGAATACATTAATGTTTAAATTGAGATTTACAATAAATATTTTGTAAAGGAAACTCTGTTGTACAAAAGTGTTTGCAAACCAAATCTTATTGCACTTTTTTTCATATAGCAGTACTTTTCAAATAAAAGTGCGCAGAACACTATTTTTAGTTCATTATTGAATTGCGATAACAAATTGTAATCGTTGTGATGCTGCTGAAAAACATGTGCATTCTTAATAGCCACATTGTATACTGCTATTTTAAAGTCTTTATGAAAGCACCATATTCATGTGGTCCAGGTGAGATCTTCTGATATTCCTAAGAGTTCAACTGTAAGAGCATGGCATTAGCAGTGAATATACCCCTCTCCCCCCAGGACTTTAGTGCTGCTGACTCTCTTCACAGTTGAGCTGTTGATGGTTAGTGGGAGGTGGTCAGCAGAGTTTCTCCTACAGTATATGACAATCTCATGCCCTTCTCACATCAGGTTGTTTTTTTAACCACACCATTCCACCAGTCGTGCAACTCTGTATGGTGTTTCATTGATTCTTATGATTATTGTTGTGGATTACCACAATTGTATCACCTGCAAATGTTGATGATGTGGTTGGAGCCGAGCTTGGCAGTGCAGTCTAGAATCTGTAGAATTACTTTTTTGGACATCTGTGCTTAGTGTGGTAATGCTGGAGGTGTTGAGGATGACACAAACTGAGTGAAATAAAAAGTCCAGGATCCAGTTACAGAGGGACGAGTTAAGGTCCAGCAAGTTTAACTATCAAGGATTTTTTGTGTTTTATGCTGATGAACCGCATTCGAACAAGAGCCAGATGGAGGGAGTTGAGTGTTGCATTGTCCAGTTTGCAATTTGGATGGTATGTTTATTGAATCTTAGTGAGGTGTCGAAGATGTTGGTTGGAACAGTGGTTCTCAAACCTTTCAGATCAAGTACTTCCTTTATTAAATTAGTTGTTCCAAGTACCACCTTATGACCACCATAAAAAATCATATGAATAGACACTTAAATTAATAGTAGAGCTGTTAATCTTTATCTTAACACCTCATCCTCCAATTCTAATGTATTATTAATAAAACAAACGCTTTCTTTTATTTCAAACTAAAGAACATGTATTTTCCATGTTTTTCAAGTTAGTCTGCAGCAATAGTGGACACAATATACCTTTCTGTAGTACACCGTAAACAAGGCTCTGTAAATGACTTTTATGGGGGATTTATTAACTTTGTGGGGACTTGCAGAAAGACAACAAACTTATATTAAAAACAAACAATGTGGAAATAATATTTAACGAAGAAGATACATAAATATATGTATACTAAAATTTCAACAGTCAACAGCTGTATATTATAAACCGAGACTTTACTTTACTGCAGCAGCTTTTGTCAAAGCAGAAAGTCAAAAATACATTGGAACGCGCGCTTCATTGATTTAACCTCGAGTAATTGCAGACACTTGTTGAATTAGCACTAAACAGCAATAACAACAGCTTTAAACAGCGGTTCAAATGCAGAAATACATAACTCACACAGCTCATGGGAAGAGAGAGAGTGAGATACCCACAAGGAAAATGTATAGCCTACTTAAAAATAAAGTATTTATTGGTAAATGCACCAATGAGTGGCAATTGATGGAAAGGATACACCTATAGCCATATTAAGTTAAATGTACTTTTTAAAATGCAAATAAGTAAAAGCTAACTGTTTATGATTTTTAGTAGGCTATAACAGAATAAGTCTAATAATTATCTAAATGAAGTGAAAACAAGCCCCTATATTTGGGCAGCTACATTATACAGTAAGTTGCAAAACAAATGCAACCCAAATATCACTGGATATTAAAGGGATTATGCATCCCAAAATGAAAATTCTGTCATCAGACAGATCTTTACGCGTGCAAGTTATGGTGTCTCTGTGGTGGATTCAATTTCTGTTTAAAAACACAATGCATGAAAGCAGATTCAAAATATGCATATCAAATGCAGCTCTGGTTTAATGTAAATGGGGATGCTTTAAAGCCGCTCTTAACCCCGTCATTGTCATGTCAGCAGAAAGCGAGAGTTAAGAAGATAGAGGCCAGAAACAAACAGCTACATTTGTTTTGAGCCAATAATTTTAGTTTCTTTATTAGGTTAATTTAGAAAAATGTTTGGAGTATGATTCTTTGTGACTCTTAACTGCCCTGCCGAGGAGTGGGTACATTAGTGCTGGTGTACGGCAACGTTAAAATAGACCAAATCCCCCGCCCTAGGAGCATAGAATGCATCTCATTGCGAATAATATTTTATGTAAGACGACGGTCTTGTGACATTTGTTGTAACACCGGCACTGTTCATTTATCTGGTCAACAGTGACATTCTGGCTCTTTGAAACAACTTTTACCGTCTTTCAATATGCAGTGAGGTGCTAGATAATAACACATTTCTATGGAGTGTTTGTTTGCTACAATATTAATTAAAAATGTTGTAGGCTATTCATATTATTGTTGTTGTCTTAAAGTTTGCATTGTTATTAGTATTTATTTCGAGTTTATATCGTTTACATTTAGACATTAACATTTAGTCATTTAGCAGACTCTTTTATCCAAACCGACTTACAAAGAGTTCAGGAAGCAGTCAGCAATATGTCATACAGGAGCAATAATGCAATATCGTTTAATTTAAACGTTATTTTATTAGCATGTCGAAGAGCTGCACGATTAATCGTTAAAAGATCGCGATCTCGATTCAAACACCAACACCATCTCATTAACGAAAATCAACGATTCTCCTGCGTCTATTACAGCTCAGACTAAAGTTATAACGCTCCAATCTGTTGAAGCTGCCGCTGAAGCAGAGAAAGCATTATCATCATTAAGTATGAAAGCAGAGAGTTGCCAACTCGCACTCACGAGACAAGTGCGTTTAGTCTGCCCAACTTAATCTCACGCCAAATTAAAAACCAAAATGAAGTACATACAGCCTAACAACAAAACTACTCTTATGATTGTCTTTCAGTATTGTGTTACATTTTTCTGAATCGTGATTCTCAATTTATTCAGAATCATGCAGCTCTGTGGTTAGAACTCTGCTTTTGTGATTATGTTCAGCATTATTATCATTTTAATTCCTGTGAAAATGCATTTTTGCCGCTTCAGAGCCGCATTTACAGTCTGTTTAAATAAGACTTCAGATTCGGTTTCTGTGGGGCAAAAACTTATTTGGTCAGCCCTAAATTGTGCAAGTTCTCCCACTTAAAAAGATGAGAGAGGCCTGTAAATTTTCATCATAGGTACACTTCAACTATGAGAGAAAGAATGAGAAAAATAATCCAGAAAATCACATTGTCTAATTTTTTCATAATTTATTTGCAAATTATGGTGGAAAATAAGTATTCATCTTTTTAAGTGGGGAACTTAGCGCAGTCGGACTTATAATACCATGTATCATTTTTCTTAAAAGCATTAGAATGGAAGTGATAGGGGGGCAATTTTTTGAACCTCGAAAAAGTGTATCCATCAATGAAAGAAAATCTTGACACGGCTCCGTGGTCTGTATTTTCTGCCTCTTTATGGGCATGAATATTAGTGTCTTCAGTTAAACACAGAAATGTGATATCCTAACTGTACAAAATAAATTGGCTCAAAATAAAATATTCAAATCACCATGCAAATTGTATGCAAGTAAACATGTCCAGTCATTTCATTGTCTAACAGACTTTTTCTTTTTTGCCAGTTTGAAATGCTGACTGGCACATTACCATTTCAAGGAAAAGACAGGAATGAGACTATGAACATGATTCTCAAGTGAGTATGGCTGTTATACATGCTCGGCTGTTTGATGTTCAATGGGTCAAGTCTTGTGTAAAGATCTGGGGCCTCATTTATAAAACGTTGCGTAGGATTTGCATAAGAAGTGGCGTACGGATGAAACATAGGACATGCGTACGCACAGAAATATTCAGATTTATATATCCTACTCAGTTTTCCCTTAATAAATCGCAATCAATTCTAAATGTAGCGCAGCTTTTGCGGCTTCATGTCACGCCCACTGTCCATAAATAGTCCGTGAAACGCCCACAAGTTAATATTCATCGGTTGCGAAATCATGGCAAACACAGAGAGGAAATCAAATGCCAAAAAGGCACTTGAAAAGGTTGCAGGCGCCGTGGCCGAAATAAAAAAGAAATTGTCGGACATCAAAGTCGAGGTAAAAAAGCGTCTAGCTCTCCATCGCCAGAGTGTGTCTGCCACGGGTGGGGGAAATGGGAAATAGTTCAATGCAAATGTAATTTCTTGCAGCTTTCTGAATGGTTGAGACATACATCATACGTTATTTTATAAAACATATAACAAACTAAAGGCATATGCATGAATACCATGATTCCGTAGCTGATCTAAATCTAAATCTTTTTTTTTCATTGTTGGAGTCATTAAACATTTATGAAAATATTCAAAAACTCTGGCAGGCAAAGAGTTAATGATCTTGGCGACTATACAAATAAAATATTGTAAGTCATTTATTTTTGTTTCTGGTTGTTCATCAACAGAGCAAAGCTGGGAATGCCACAGTTTTTAAGTTTGGAAGCACAAAGTCTTTTACGAATGCTCTTCAAAAGAAATCCGTTGAATCGTTTAGGTAAGTCAGACGTGTTCGTCTTCACCTAAATCAAAACACCAGGCTATAGGTTAGAGAAGTGAATAGAAACAAACTGTTGTTTTGGATTAAACCCTGTTATTAAATTTGCTGTGTTGCTTTGTTACAGGGGCAGGTCCTGATCGAGTGGAAGAGATTAAACGGCATGCCTTTTTTTCTACCATAGACTGGAATGTAAGAATCAATAACATTTCCATTACCCAATCCTATTATTACATAAGCAAAATTTAATTTACCCAAGTGCCCGTGCCTGATTTTCTGTCACCTGTAAATTTGTGGCAGGTGGCCAGACAATATGCCGACTCTAGCTGTGTTTGTCTAATCACCACAGCAGAAGTATCTCAAAAGCCATCAGCATCCCACTGACAGGGAAAGAACCTTGTTCTACAGAAAGAGCCTTTAGTTCACTTTGCTATCATTACAGATTATCCTTTGTATTTTAACACACATTCTTGGTTTTATCATCATAAGAAACGGTGCTCACAGACATTTCTTTGGCACTTAATGCTTCCCGTGCAGACATCCAAAAACAACAGCAGGCACATAATAAATACAACTTAAAAGTGAGACATAAAAATAACATACAGAAGTCACAGAAAAAGTATTTTGCAACAAAACATATTTATGGCTGTTTTGTGCACTTGTGCAAGAGGTGATGAGTTTGCAAAAATCTTAGAATGTCCCAGTTCAAGTTTGACCATCTCGTACCCCCTTTCTGTGAGAGCCTGTGGACTGACTGACCATCCCAGCTCCGGAAATTCCCACCATCACAAACCAGGAGCAAAGATGGCCTGCTTGTCACTATTTTTATGCTAAACAGTATTACAATACTTAGTATATGTATATATTTTTTTCCGCTAAGGTTAGAAGTTATAGCTTCACTCAGTTACATTATGCCTCTAAAATTATCCCTGACATTCCTCTGTCTGATATCGGTTACAAAATAAGACTCAATCAAATCATACCTAACTGTTTTAAATAAATGTGTATTCAATAAATCAGTACTGATAGGCTCTCCCTGTTACTCAGTTACGTAGTAAATGTGTATTATTATTCAGAAGTCCCTATCTGCAGCACTCCTGGCTGTTACTGGTCAAGACACATCCAATCATTTATTTAAAATTAATCTCTAGTTTAAAAATTACATTCGCCAAGTCCATGATATTTTCAAGCCCATCATGCACATATTTATGTCCCACCCAAACATTCACATTCTACATGGAATTATGATAAACGTTTTCTCCACTAATATGTATAAGTCAAGCACCAGTGAGCTATTTTCGTTCTATTAAACTGAGGTTTGCACGCTAAATAATGCCACCTACTCAACAGTTTAATAAAATATGTTCCAAGTTTTAAGTGACAGAGTCTTTTGTTAACTGTGGCTTTATTATTCAGAAATTGTGCAGAAGAGAACTTCATCCGCCATTCAGACCTGCTGCAGGAAAACCAGATGACACATTCTGCTTTGACCCTGAATTCACAGCCAAAACTCCCAAAGGTAGGGTGGGTTACAAATGTTAGTTGTGACATATCCTGTCAGACTATAGAAAATTCTGATCATTTGTGTTGATTAATTGGTTTTCTCACTGACTGTATTTTGTGTGGACAGACTCCCCTGGTATTCCCCCCAGTGCGAATGCTCACCAGCTATTCAAAGGCTTCAGTTTTGTAGCTCCAGTCTCACTGGAGGAAGGCAGAAGTGTTCCCCTCATCAACATCATCCCAATAGTGCAGGTGAACCACTTACCGTCTCCTCTAAGTGCCATTCCAACTTGTTAACATTTAATTTTGTTACTAAATAAAATGCCTTTCAAAAGATTTGCACTACATTGCCAGTGAGATTTAGTTCAATCATTGCTCCGTTTGCTGTGTTAGATGCACAGTAACTCTGCTCAGTTCTCGGACATGTATGAGCTAAAGGAAGACATTGGTGTGGGTTCTTACTCTATTTGCAAGCGCTGCATACACAGAGTCACTGCCATGGAGTTTGCTGTGAAGGTGAGGCCCACCATCTTGCAGCAGTCAGTTCTTATGATAATACGGCCTGACTTGTATTACTATGCATTTTATTCAGTATTCTCATGAGCTTAGATAGCTAAATAAATTCTCAGGCTGGAAGTTTAGCCTGTTTGGGATAACAGTTTCATTGTGTCTGTGTTAAGTAGATAATTGACAAAAGTAAAAGAGACCCATCAGAGGAGATTGAGATCCTGATGCGCTATGGACAACATCCCAACATCATCACGCTAAAAGATGTGAGTGAAAATGCCCTCTTGTAGCGATGTATTGTATGTATTGTTCTTGTTTCTCTCTTCAAATCCTCAGTTTCTTTTCTTTTTTTATTCTGTGAGTAGTTTTTATTTCAGAAAGGTGACAATATACAGTGAGGGAAAAAATTATTTGATCCCCAGCTGATTTTGTAAGTTTGCCTGCTTACAAAGAAATGAAGGATCTATAATTTTTATGGTAGGTTTTATTTTAACTGATAGAAACCGAATATCAACCAAACAATCTGGGAAAAATCTTAATAAAGGTTATAAATTGATTTGCATTTCAGTCGGTGAAATAAGTATTTGATCCCTTACAAACCAGCAAGAATTCTGGTTCCACAGTTTGGTTATCTGTCTATTTAGACCACAGATTAGTCCTGTCACTTTACGAAGGTACTCTTGTTATGTATATAAAAGATGCCTGCAAACAAAATCTGTATCGTTCATTTCAACCTCTCCACCACCATGATCAAGACCAAATAGGTTTCAAAGGATGTAAGGGACAATTTTGCCTAGTCACATTTATTTGGCACATTGTGACTTGAATCGGTTTTATTTCATTTTGTAGATTTATTTCGTTTTTTATTTTCATTTATTATAAAGGGTATATTCTGTTTTAAACAAATTCTGTAAATTAATGTTTGATAGATTTTTGGTGCCTTCATTTTGTGCTGCACACACATGCGCGCGCGTGATTCGACTATCAGTCGACTATAGGCAAGACGTGACAAATCAGATTCGACTATGTAAATATGTAGTCGAGGACACCCCTAATATATATATATCAGGTTAATATATCAGGTTCTGTGTCCAAACCAGACAGTCACCTGCATGTCTACGTTCTAAATCACATGGACATTTTAACAGTACTAAAAAATTAGATGAAGCAGGATCTTATCTACCGTTAAATCACTGCACACTATACAGTATGAAGACATTCTGGGCATACTACATCATGTGACTTTGAATATTGATATATTTACAAAAGTTGCCCAAATAATGTACTTGGGTATTGTTAAGCAAGTGCAGTGTAACCGGAAGAAATATGCTTCTCAATCTTTAAAATATGCTTCTCTTTGAAAAGAGATGCTCGCCTTACAGTTTTACGCTATTTTTTATTCATCAACTTTCTGAATTTGGAGGCTCCTCAGCTCCTGCGGCATCATGGCATAAAGTAAGTAGTGTCCATGCTGACAAATTTAGTCGGAAACAGTAGATGTCTGTATATCTCTCAGAAAATACACACAAGCACACATTGATTTAAGAAATTCCGGGCCTTTGATATTTCAGTAGTATTATTTTTGTGAAATCTTTAAAAGGAAAATACACTGGGCCAGTTGCCTCATTTTGTTGTACAGAATGTAAAGAGACAACAGACCCTCTCCTTGTAGAAGATTAAATATTAAGCAAAGGTACAGAGACTGCACAGTAAGTCAAGCTAGTGTTCCTACTTCAGACATGTTTCATGGTGGTCTACATTTTTTTTAACAAACAGACTGCTGGGGCACACAGTAACATGCATTGTCTAAACAGCCCGTAATGAGCAGTGCCCTACATGTCTGGTGTTTGTGCTGGTTTGTTTGTTAGATGAAGTATTAGCGAATGTTGGCATGTCCAATAAAAGCAGAAAATTGGTATTACTTGCCAGCTTTAAAGTTTCTTACAGATACTGTTTACACCATACATGGGCAGAGCGTCCTAATGCATTACTCCCGTTAAAATCAATGAAGATGTCAGAACTGGAATTATCCACCTGTAGCCACAGATAGTCCCTGGGTATGAAAGGTATAGCAGAATCTCAACATCACATTCTAAAACGCTTCAAATGCTTTAATCTCAGATAACAACTGCTCAAAAATAATAACATATGGTAACCCGAATGCTGCAAATAATTTTGACAGGTACAGTTTAATATTACACAATATTAAATATAAATATGTCTTTCAATAACACCTGACATATCCACAAATGACTAAACCTAATTGCCTGTCCCTGGTATTTGAACAAGAAAAACGAAGTGTCAAATCTTAATACTTTACAAGTATGGTAAAAAACGAATTCTTCATTTAAACGTATATATTGAGTTGCCTTTGCTATACAGACCACATCTGAAGACAAGGCTAGGTTTTGGTGTGGAGGGTAAAATAATGAAAAATGCCAGTTAGTGTGCTGTGAAAGTATATGAGATGTCCTTACTAATTTAGTCAAACAAACCTGTCTGTGTGTTACTCAGGTGTATGACGAAGGGCGTTTTGTGTATCTGGTGACGGAGCTAATGAAGGGTGGTGAACTGCTGGATAAGATTCTCAGGCAGAAATTCTTTTCGGAGCGAGAAGCCAGTGCTGTGCTGTACACCATCACCAAAACTGTGGACTACCTGCACTGCCAGGGGGTAAGACTATACCACATTTACATAATTGTGTACAAAATATGTCAAAAAAATGAGCTTTACCACCTCGGTTTCCATCCCAACGCTGATCTTACTGTTACGATTTGGATACTAATGTAATGTACAAAATTATTTTGATTAGGTTTACTGAGGGTGTCACTTCTGCTCAAAATCGCTGATAGAGACGCTAGTCTGCCAGTAGTCAGATCGGCATTTGAGCAGCCTGATCACAGCGTGTATCCTCAGGCAGGAGGAACAGTATAACTGCAGTGGAACTGCACACCTCCAGAGACATGCAGGTGTGAATGTAAAACTCCACGTATCATACATACTAAAAAGTAGTAGTAAAATCTGTGGGCCAGGAGAATATATAAAGATTATAGAGCGTTCGGTACGGTTTTGCACACTATTTACACTTGGTATGAAGCATGTTCACAATTCTTTCGTACCAACTAACATTTTGAGAATACGAACATTTTCATGACTACAAAAATGGGTGTTAAAACCACTTTACGAACGATTTACACAAAAAATCGCTCTGTTCTGGTTTCATGAATGAGGCCCATTGAGTCTATTAAAATTTTCGCAAGAAGATGGACAATTGGGTTCTTGTGGGTGTTGTGGTTGTTCAGTTTGTTATTGTTATTGCTGTAAAGTTAACTGTTGTTGTAAAACTGGCATAAAGTGATGCGCATGTGCATGCTCTGAAAATGCTGTGTTATGTTCCGTTGTTGCTGCTGAAGTTTCTGGAAGTAAAGTAGCGTCCTGCCAAAGTCCTGTCTGTCTGCCTTTTTCCTGAACATAACAGTTGGCGACAAGGATGGCTTTATCCCTACCTCCTCCTGAGCCATTTCTGTCCCAAACTGGTGAACCTGTTGTGCTGTGGGAGCGCTAGTTTGTGTCATTTGAGACGTATCTTGTTTCTGCGGGCTTGCATGAGGTCTCGAATGAGAGGAAACGTACACTTCTCGTACACTCTCTCGTAGTAGAGGGATTACGGATCTTTCAGATGCTAGAAGCAGCGAACTCATTCTCTGACGTTGTTACGAAATTAAAGGGATTTTCAAAAATTTTCAAAGGCGCATAGCACACTGTTAAAGCACTTTCTCTATTAATTAGAGACCAACTTATTAAATACGAATAACAAAACGAGTCGGAGAGTGACTGCTTATGGAAGATAAGCTTACGTTGGATAAAGCTTTCCACTTACCACATCAGCAGGTCCCCAGACTGCCCAGCTATTGGCCGGCCAAAAATCTAGGCCCTGTGGTAAGCTTAATCAATGTGCGGTGCAGCTAAAAGACTATTGCATTCCACTGCTTCTACACACCGGTACGAGGTGTGACTCTGATGTGGACTTACAGCCATCTCCTCTGAAGCTCTGTAGTTAAGCTGTCGGTTCATTATGGACAAAAACGTCTGCTAGAGTTCCCGTTCTAGATAACTCGACAGGGTTCTAATATTCTGGGTCTGGACCTGTTCATCAGCCTTGCGTTTTCTCTGCACGACAACAGTGGAGTAACTATCCTTCAGGTAGACTCTCCATGGCAGGCACAGATTTCCGTTCTATTCAGTTGCATAGGCTGCCTTTCTGCTTTTGCAGAGACTGTTCAGGCTCTTGTCCTGTCCAAACTGGATTATTGCAATGCGCTTCTGGCTGGACTTCCTGCTTGCACAATCAAACCTCTCCAGATGATCCAGAATGCGGCGGCAAGAGTGGTCTTCAATGAACCGAAGAGAGCGCATGTAACTCCGCTCTTCATCAGGTTACACTGGCTCCCTGTTGCCGCCCGCATAAAGTTCAAAGCTATGCTCCTGGCCTAAAAGACCAACACCGGATCTGCACCATCGTATCTCCACTCGCTAATGCAGATCTATGTTCCTGCCAGATCACTGCGGTCTGCAAAGGAACAACGACTAGTGGTACCATCCCAAAAAGGAAAAAAGTCACTCTCCCGTACCTTCTCTGGATCTGTTCCACATTGGTGGAATGATCTACCAGCTGCTACAAGATCAGCAGACTCGGTTGCCATCTTTAAAAAACGCCTAAAACGCATCTCTTCCGTCAACACTTCGCTGATTGTTTTTTCCTAATTCTCTTCCCTTTACTTCTTTATAAAAAAAAAAAATTACTAACCTCACTATTCTTAGCTTTTTATACTGTGCTAGGCTTTAATGGACTAGTTTGATGCACTTATGTATTTTGTTGCCTTTGTTGTTATAATTGCTTCCAATGTTTCCTCATCTGTAAGTCGCTTTGGATAAAAGCGTCTGCTAAATGACTAAATGTAAATGTAAAAATGTTCCCCCCCTCCCTGGACCCCTTCCAATTTGCATATCAATCCAAGTGCTTGACCGATGATGCCATCGCCACTGCCCTCCATGCTGCACTCAATCATCTGGACAAAAAAGACTTGTACGTCAGAATGCTGTTCATAGACTTCAGTTCAGCATTTAAAACAATCATCCCTTAACAGCTCACTCACAAATTGGTCCAGCTGGGACTAAACACTTCGCTGTGCAACTGGCTGTTGACCTCAGACAGTATGGGTGGGCAGTCACACATCTAGTGCCAACGCACTTAACACGGGGCCCCTCATGTGTGCTTAGCACCCTCCTCCACACACAGCTGACCCACGACGACTACACTCCCCCACACGATAAATACATTTCGTTGCACTGTACTTGTATGTGTGTAATGACAATAAATTGAATCAAATCAAATCAAAATCAAACGACTCCAACCTCTTCAACAAGTTTGTGGACGACACTACTGTGCTGGGTCTTATTAACAACAGAGATGATACAAACTACAGGAGCGAGGTGAGCCACCTGGCCAGGTGGTGCAGTTACAACAATCTCTCTCTGAATGTCAAAAGACGAAGGAGATTGTTGTTGACTTCAGGAGAGTACACACTCAGCATGCTCCTCTGACTGGACTAACAACACCACAGCACTGGCAAAGAAAGCACAGCAGTATCTCTACTTCCTCTACAAACTGATAAGAGCCAGAGCCCTAGCCCCCTTCATGTGTACCTTCTACAGAGGCACCATAGAGAGCCTTCTGGCTGCATCACTGTGTGGTATGGCCACTGTCTTACCACAACCCCCGGTAGGATTCAGGCTTCATTGTGTAGGAGCAGAGTCTGACCAGTCTGAACTGACTGACCAGGGACTGTAGCTTGGTCTTCTGTATGGGGGACAGTTGCTCTCTCATTCGTACCACCGGTGGCTCGTGCCAGCTGGGTTGGGGAGGGGACCCACTTCTTGAGGAGGTTGATATGGAACAACTGTTCTTCCCGGCGGCCAACTCTTGTCACCAGGCTGGAACTCTCGAGGCTGAGCAGGCCGGTCATACAATCGTTGTTGGGCGCGCTGGGCCTCGACGAGATGTACTTTCACTATAGGCATCACTCTGTCGATTCAGGTCCACATCTGTTGCACATGTTCTATTACACTACGGTGAGTCCCGGGCAACATCTAACAGCCTGCAGGGTTGCCAGCCAAAGAGGAGTTTGAAGGCTGTGAAGCTGGTGGACGCACGTAGGGCAGTAGTAGGTCCCAGTCGCGCTCGTCCTCTGCCACCACTCGTCGGAGCATTCGTTTCAGGGTCTGGTGTAATTGTTTCACCAGCCCATCGGACGTCCGGAGCTGTTTTATCTTGAGCATGTGGCAGAGGTCCGCCATCACCCAGGACATGAATGAGTTCCCTGGTCAGTCAGGAAAAGAAACTCTTTGGCTATTGCCTTGAAGGTAGCCTTCCATAGGGGCAGGGCTTCCGTGTACTGGGTGGCATAATCTACAATGACGAGAATGTGCTCGTGTCCCCGGGCAGACTTCGGCAGCGGCCCCACCAAGTCCATCCCTATGCGCTCGAAGGGCACCTTGATCACCGGGAGAGGAATGAGAGGCCTGGGGGGAGGATACTGGGGCGATGTCTGCTGGCAGATGGGGCAGCTCTTGCAGTATCTCTTCACCTCTGCCTCGATTCCGGGCCAGTGGAACCGGTCTCTGATCCGCTGGGTCGTGTTAGCAGCTCCGAGATATCCTGCCATGGGATGGGCGGGAGCCAACTCCAGGATCATCTGGGTTTTGGATTTGCTGACGGCAGCCCTGCAGCGCTGGGGAAGGGCCCGTAGCAGCCGGTCGATAACGACCCATTCTGCAACCTGGATTGCGGAGGGCTCCTCTGTCAGCAGCCAGAGGTGTCCCAGGCGAGTCAGCTGGGCAGCCTGTGCTCTCACGGGAACATGCTCATCGCAGGACCATTGATGGAACTGCTGGGCAGCGCTGACGGGGGACAGTCCGATCCTGGCTAGGATCTCCCGCTTCAGGGCGTCAAACGTATGGCGGTATGCCTCGATATCATCCTGAGCCGTAAGCTTAGTCAGGAGCTGATGGGCGGTAGCTCTGGCATCCGGCAACGGCGCCCGGGCAGCCGCGGTCTCTCTCAGCATTCCAATGGCTTGCTCTGTATGGTCCTGTAGCTGTGCCAGTTGTTCCTAAAGGTGCTGCTGGCGGGTTACTACATGCCCGCATTCTCCACCAGTTGTGGCGCGCAGATTAATGACACGTTGTGGCATGCATAGACTAGACAGACACAGTACTTCAAACTTTTTAGCCCCAGAGGGTGATTTAATGTGAGACACAACGAAAGGGTTACAGGTGAGTGCAGCTGTGGGGAAGTTAGCTCCTCGTGTGTCCCCAGGATTAAAGGTGGTGCTCGTGCCTCAATGTTGAAAGTGGTGACGTATCTGTGGGCTGGTGAGCAGTGCCTGGAGATCGTAACTCGCTGGTCTCTGTTAAAGGGAATAAAACACACGTTAGTCATTCAGGTATCAGTTGAGAACAAGCTCACCCTTTCCTCTTCTTCCTCTGTTTATAAAGGGTGAGCTTGATAGGGACCAGATGGTGACGATCTGCAGGTGTGGCGGCTTGATATCGCCGTTGCCTTGACGACGCTGATTGGCCACTGGCCCGCTCGTCACACTCCCCCCCTAAGCGTTGACGTGGTATGGAGGCTCGCTCTGTATGGAATTAGGGGGCACTGGGGGGGAATTTGTGCCCCTGACCGTGACACCCAGCCTCACCACATCCGGGATAGACCATCGGCGTTGCCATGGGAAGCCCCCGCGCGATGTGTGACCGTGAAGTGGTAGTCCTGGAGCGCAAGGAACCACCTGGTCACCCTGGCATTGGAGTCTTTGGCTTTGGCCATCCAGGTCAACGGTGCATGGTCTGTAACCAGGGTGAAGCTCCTTCAGTCTGGGGCGTGTAGGATGGGCGAGGAAGAAAGAGCCTGTTTCAGGGTCTGGAATGCTGTCTGGGCCTCTTGGATCCAGTCGACTTTCTCCGGCTGCCCCTTCTTGGTCAGGTCAGTCAGGGGGCTGGCTAGAGAGGAGAAAGCAGGGATGAAGCACCTGTAGTATCCGGCTAACCCGAGAAAAGCAGGCACCTGGGTCCAGCAGGATCTTCCGGAGCCTCATGACATGTTCTTCCCACGTCCCCGAGTGGATAACCAAGTCGTCTAATTAGGCACTAGCATAATTTTGGTGGGGCCGCAACAGAATGTTCATCATGCGTTGGAACGTGGCAGGTGCCCCATGCAGTCCAAACAGCAAGACCCTATATTGCCAATGGCCCGACGGTGTACTGAAGGCCGTTTTCTCCTTGGCCTCCGGAGAAAGGGGTACTTGCCAGTAGCCCTTGGTGAGGTCGAGTGTTGAGATAAACTGTGGCTTTCCTAACCGGTCCAGGAGTTCATCCACTCGGGGCATGGGGTAGCTGTCAAAAGTGGAGACCTCGTTGAGGCGCCGGAAGTCGTTGCAGAACCGCAATGTTCCATCTGGCTTTGGTACCATTACGATCGGGCTGGACCACGGGCTACGTGAGGGTTCGATCACCTGCAGATCTTTCATCCTGGTAATTTCTTCCTCAATAGCCAGCCGACGAGCCTCAGGGACTCGGTAGGGCCGCTGTCGGACGATGACTCCCGGGGGTGTCCGAATCTTGTGTTGGATGATTCGAGTCTGCCCGGGTCATTCGCAGAATACGTCAGAGAACTGACGGACCAAGGTCTCTAGATCGCCCTTTTGGTCTGGGGAAAGCTGCTCGCCCACGTGAACCACTGGTGGTTCCGTCGCAGCGAATTCGGCCATCTGTTGTACCACTTTTTCAGCAAGTTCACGTGGTAGAGCTGTTCGAGCTTCCGTCTGCCCGGCTGACGGACCCGGTAGTTGACCGGCCCGATCCTCTCGACGATGGTGTAGGGGCCCTTCCAGGAAGCCAGGAATTTCGAGGTAGCAGAGGGGGTCAACAATAACACGCGGTCATCCGGCTGGAACTCCCGTGGCTGAGTGGGCCGGTCATACAACCGTTTCGGGGCGCGCTGGGCCTCGAGCAGATGCTCTTTCACGAGTGGCATGACTCGGTCTAAGCGTTCTCTCATCTGTTGGACGTGTTCCACAATATTCCGATGAGGCGCGGGTTGTTGCTCCCAGGCATCTCGAGCTACGTCCAGGAGCCCCCGAGGTTGGTGGCCAAACAGAAGTTCAAACGGGGTAAACCCGGTAGATGCCTGGGGTACCTCTCTCACGCCAAAGAGCACGTAGGGAAGCAAGAGGTCCCAGTCACGCCCATCCTCTGCCACCACCCGCCGCAACATCCTCTTCAGGGTTTGGTTGAACCTCTCGACTAACCCGTCCGTCTGAGGGTGGTATACCGAAGTGCGGAGCTGTTTCACCTTGAGGAGGTGGCAGAGATCGGCCATCAGCCGGGACATGAAGGGGGTCCCTTGGTCCGTCAGGATCTCGGAGGGGATTCCCACCCTGCTGAATAGCATGAAGACCTCTTTGGCGATCGCCTTGGTGGTGGCTTTTCGAAGAGGGAGGGCTTCCGGATATCGGGTGGCGTAGTCGACGATTACGAGACTGTATTCATGAGCACGGGCAGACTTCGGGAGGGGCCCTACCAGGTCCAGGCCAATGCGCGAGAAGGGTATCTATCATGGGGAGAGGGATCAAGGGGCTAGGTGGAGGTCGTTGCGGGGACGTCAGCTGGTTCCTCATTTAAGAGCCACAACTGGGCGAGCCTCGACAGCTGTGCGGCCTGCGCCTGAATTGGGAGTTGTTCGTTGTACGCCCACTGCGGGAACTGTTGCGCCGCAGCTACCGGTGATAACCCCACCCGGGCGAGGATTTCCGCTTTCAGCTTCTCGTAGTCCTCTTGATGTTGGGTGGTGAGAGCGAAGTATGCACTCTGTGCCTCGCCGGTCAGGAAGGGAGCCAGCAGCCGCGCCCAATCGCCTTTGTCCCAAGCCTCTCTCGTGGCGATTACCTCAAAGGTGTGGAGGTATGCGTCGATATCATCTAGCTCGGTGAGCTTGGTAAGATGGTGGTGGGCGGTGGCACGGCCGTCTGGGAGGGGGACCCGTGCTGCGGTGGCTTGCATGGTTTCGAGCTGGTGCTTCAAACGCTCTTGCCGGCGAGCGAGCTGTTCACTGAACACATGTTGCTGGGCGGAGATGTCCGTGAGGCGGTGAATAATTTCTTCCATCTTCGTCTAAACTCAAGGAAGAGCGGAGAGAGAGAGAGCGATTTCCTACAGACGGGGAAAAAAAACAACCACCAGGCAGGTTTTGTTAGAAACTGTCCCGTCAATATGCCCGCATTCTCCACCACTGTGGCAAGCATAGACGAGACAGACACTGTACTTCAAACTTTTTAGCCCCAGAGGGTGATTTGATGTGAGACACAACGAAAGGACAGGTGAGTGCAGCTGTGGGGAAGTTAGCTCCTCCTGTGTCCCCAGGATTAAAGGTGGTGCTCGTGCCTCGATGTTGAAAGTGGTGACGTATCTGTGGGCTGGTGAGCAGTGCCTGGAGATCGTAACTCGCTGGTCTCTGTTAAAGGGAAAAAAACACGTTAGTCATTCAGGTATCAGTTGAGAACAAGCTCACCCTTTCCTCTTCTTCCTCTGTTTATAAAGGGTGAGCTTGATAGGGACCAGGTGGTGACGATCTGCAGGTGTGGCGGCTTGATTTCGCCGTTGCCTTGACGACGCTGTTTGGCCACTGGCCCGCTCGTCACAACGTACACAGAAGTGGCGAAACACAACCCCAGAGGGTATCTTATTTTAAATGTCCGTAGGGACAGGAAAAAGAAAACGGGCAAACAATGTCTCCCTGGCCACGGCAACACAGTCCCGGATTTTATCCTTGGGGATATCCGGGTTATTCGGCTGGCGGCGTCCTGTGAGTCATCCGACCCTTGAGAATTAAGAAAAAAGTACAGACGTATCAGGGTTATTGCCTGTATGGAGCTTGCTCACCGTGGCTTTTGTGTTTCCCTGTTTTATAGCTTCTCTGATGAGCCCCTGATGGTTACGAGTGGCAGGTGTGCCGCTTCAATCTCCTCCATCCCCATGACGAGGCTGATTTCACATAGCGGCTGAAATTTTTTAGTCGCCAAGTCCTTTGTCCAGCTCTATTATCACAGCTTTTGTCAGGTCTGGGCATGGACCCACTCTGGTAACGTTGGAACAATGAGACAAGACTGGCTGAGTGTAGAGTACTGTTCTGCACCCTTTGATGCAACAAATGCATCAGTTGTTATTGGAAGTTTTCCTTGTTACGCTTGATCTAACTAGTGCAGCCTAAACCTTATATATATATATTACGATAGTTTTGTGTATGCAAGATTAAAAAGATGCCTCTTTAGTCTACATTTAAACGGACCGAGTGTGTCTGCCTCCAGGACAGTTCGGGGAAGACTGTTCCAAAGTTTAGGCACTAGATAGGAAAAGGATCTGCCGCCTGCACTTGATTTGGAAATTCTACGTATTACCAACTGAGAGCATAGTGCAAGTGAAGGACTGTAATTCAAGAGAAGTTAACTCAAGAAATGAGGAGCTATCCCATGCAGAGCTTTATAGGCAATAATCAAGATTTTAAAGTTAATGCTATGCTTTAAAGGTTACCAATGCTATGTTGACAGAACCGGGCTTATATGCTCATACCTTTTTGTACGTGTAAGAACTCAAGCTGCCACGTTTTGGACCAGCTGGAGTTTTTGTATAAGCCTGCAGGGCAACCACCTAATAGTCCATTAGTAATCTAGTCTTGATGTTATAAAGGCATGAATTAACTTCTCTGCATCTGGTGGTGACAGCATATGACGTAGTTTAGATATATTTTTAAGATGGAAAAACACAATTTTACAGGTGTTGGCGACCTAGTTCTCAAATGACAGAATACTATGTAATAAACCACCAAGATTCTTTGCTGAAGATGAGGGTTTTATGGAACATCCATCAATAGTTAAGCAGTATTCTTGGTTGTTACGTATGGCGGTTTTTAGTCCAATAAGTAACACTTCTGTTTTGTCCGAGTTCAGTAATAAGAAATTGTTATTCATCCACTTTTTTATATCGACTATGCATTCCACTATTCGATGGAATTGCTGTGTTTCTTGAGGCTTCGAGAAAATATAAAGTTGTGTATCATCAGCATAACAGTGAAAGCTATCTCTGTGTGGCTTTATTATATGTCCTAGAGGTAGCATGTATAATGCGAAGAGCATAGACCCTAAGACTGAGCCCTGTGGTCCAACGTACTGGACTTGCGTTACACCTCATTGTTTATTGCTACATATTGAAAACGGTTGGATAAATAAGACCCTAAACCATTTCAAAGCTATTACCTTAATGCCGATATAATTTCCGAGTCTATGTAGGAGCAATGGTGTCGGATGCAGCACTAAGATCAAGCAGGACCAATAAGGAAATACAACCTCGGTCAGACACCAAAAGCAGATCATTTGTAACGCTGATCAAAGCTCTAAATTCAGACTGGATTCGAAATAGGGCTGTAATTATCTAGTTCTCCAGGGTCGAGATGGTTTTTTTGACAAGGGTCCTTATAACAGCCACCTTATATGCTTAAGGCACATGTCCTAGTGTCAGAGATGAGTTAATAATGCTAAGAAGAGAATCTATAATTTCTGGGAGCATCTCTTTCATTTGTAGGTATAGGGTCTAGCATGCATGTAGTTGATTTAGATGATCTAATGAATTTAGATAGTACATCGTGATCTATGGCAGAAAATTATCGCAATTTCTCCTTAGGGATGCTGTATTTAGTTGTTTGTTCAGTGGGTTTCACTTCTGGTTGCATAGTTATAATTTTTTCTCAATCAGGGGTAAGGTGCCTTGCTCAAGGGCACTTCAGTCATTATATTTACATTTATTCATTTGGCAGACAAAATATTTTTATCCAAAGCGACTTACAAGTAGTTTTCTACAGTGGCACATTACTGCAGAGCAATCAGGGGTAAGGTGCCTTGCTCAAGGGCACTTCAGTCATGACCTGCTGGCACTGAGATTCAAACCGGCAACCTTCTGATCACAAGCCCAACTCTCTAACCACCAGGCCACAGACTATCACTTTTCAACAGGTCAGGTCTGCCCTCAAAACTCTTCCAGTTATTAAAAAAAACGATATCGTTCATGTGACCTGATACAGGTGGTGCACAGAGATCTTAAGCCCAGCAACATTCTCTACATGGACGATTCGGGGAATCCGGATTCTATACGCATCTGTGATTTTGGCTTTGCCAAGCAGCTCAGAGGAGACAATGGGCTGCTGCTGACACCCTGTTACACCGCCAACTTTGTTGCTCCTGAGGTAAGGAATCGACTGTACTAATTTGTACCCCATAATACATGAATGTTAGTAATTTGTGTTGAACTCACTATTCTTTGTTGCCTATGCTGTTTTGTAGGTACTGATGCGTCAGGGGTATGATGCTGCCTGTGATATATGGAGTCTTGGTGTTCTGCTGTACACCATGCTGGCAGGGTTAGTGTGACCTCAAAGCTAATTAAGGCTTATGGTTGGTTGCTTGGTTGATTGAATGAATGAAAGTAAAAAATGTTTTGCTTAAGCAATTATTCACTCAACCTGTGTGTAGGTACACCCCTTTCGCCAATGGACCCAATGACACCCCAGAAGAGATCCTATTACGCATAGGCAGTGGAAAATTCTCCCTTGCTGGAGGAAACTGGGATTCCGTTTCAGACTCCTCAAAGGTATAAAAAAAGTATATTGGGCTATTGCAAAGCCCTGACCTGGTAGCTATGCTACATCATGATCTTATTGGTAATTTCAAGATCACATCTAAAAAATCCTGCATAGAGCTGTATATAGGTGTTTATGCATCTGGCAGGCCTGGTTATAGTGTAATCTGGCATAGCCAAATTTTGCTTCTAAAACATTACATTTACCAAAGATTTCCAAACTTAACGTGTGGGTTGTCCAGATCACAGAGAGTTTGCTCCAAAGAGTCTATTACCTTGCACTTCTCCAAAGGTTTATGACCAACATCTATCCAGGGGTATCCAAAAGGCCCATTTGAGACCAACAGTCTTATAAAACCTCATCACTTCCTTGCCCTTCTGATGTTAAATAAAATAAGTTCTCTAGGATTCAAAGAATATTCCATTAGGGAAGCATGACACTATCACTTCAAGCTGGAGTGAAAAGACACAACACAAGACACAACACGTTTGTCCTGTGTAATTTCACTTACAGAAAACAACCTTTATGTGTTTTTTTAAGCACATGGCCTGTTTTTCTACTCCGTTAAAAAAATGCATGACGCATTTGTTCAGGGTCCGTTCGCTTATAAAAATTTATTTGTACGTGACCTTTATAGATTAAGCGGAACTAGTAGCTTAGTTGCATTTAAAGAGTTTGTTTACACGATAAAATATTCAAAAGCTTTTCCATTGCGTTTTTGAAAAGTTTAACGCACACACGACTGCATTGTCAAAACGATCTGCATTTACATGGATCCAGGAAAACAGATAAAAACTATGTATTGTGCATGCCATGCAAGTGGAAGCCCCAGTTGCGCTATAAATAAACCCTACTTATTTATACACTTTGTCGGCGTGTGTGTGTATATAGTAGTGTGCATATAAATAACATGTCTCTGCTGGTTGTTTGTGCAGTTTATCTACTTTTTTCTGGAGATGATTATAAGCATGTCGAGTAATACCCCAGTCAGCAAATTTCCTTTGGTGCAGATCTGGACCAAATAAACTGCTGACCTGTGGCCCACTTAAGAAAGTGTTCCCAGGCCCAGATCTGGTCCACATCTTCTTAGCCACAGCAGTGAGCCATAATAAAGAATGATGCATTTACATGGACAAATGTCATTTTTATGGACATATGTCATTTTTGTTTGGTTCAGTAAAGGACCCGACCGGCAATTTATGTGGCCACATATAGACTAGAAGTCAGAATTCTCCCAGAATTTAACCCTATTTACACGAGATAATTTTTTAAATATTCAATAAACACTTTCAAACAATATTAAACACAAAACACAGATTCACAAAAACAAATCTTTTTATCACAGATTATGCAAAAGCCATTTTAACCCTCTTGCAAATCAAACATTCAACTACACAAAATATGTTCTAAATCATTTGCTTTTGTTATGTTCTACATACAAATATCGTCTCGGTTACGTATGTAACCTCTGTTCCCTGATGGAGGGAACGAGACGTTGTGTCGAACCGACAGATGGGGTTTGCCCTTGAGAACCTATCATCTTCTGACTATTTTGAAAAGGCCAATGAAATTGGCGAATGAAATTTGCATGCCGGGCTCCGCCCCCGGATATCCGGGTATAAAAGGGGAGCGGGCGTGCTCATTCATTCACCTTTTGTGCTGAGGAGCCTGAGAGCATCTCGTGACTGCTGCAGCGGACGGCTATTGTTGTGGCATGAAGGACACAACGTCTCGTTCCCTCCATCTCTCGACGTTGTGTCGAACCGACAGATGGGGTTCCTACTGGTTCCTAGGCGAGTCAGACGTAAGCGCTGTCGCGAGATTGTAACCTTCCAGTAGGTAGGCAGGGGTCCCAGAGCTTTTTAGAAAAGATGAGTAGCCCCTGCCCTCGGCCATCTCAGATGGCTCCATTGGCGAGAGCTGTCCGGTACCGAAGGAACCCTGGGTAAGCGCTATTCCCTCAATGGGGAGGTGCGGAGGAACCCTGGGTACTGTCCGGTACCGTAGGAACCCTGGGTAAGCGCTATTCCCTCAATGGGGAGGTGTGCCACGCTCTCCAGGGAACTCGTCTCTGTAGCCAGTGCTGAAGCGGTCTCATGTGCATCAACCCGGGGGGAATTACCCCAACCGAGGACGCCATGTGTCCCAGGAGCCTCTGAAAAATTTTCAGGGGGACCGCAGGTTGCCGCCTAAAGAGGTTCAGGCAGTTCAGCACTGACTGTGCGCGTTCTCAAGTCAAGTCAAGTCAGCTTTATTGATATAGCGCTTTTTACAATTTTCATTGTTACAAAGCAGCTGTACAAGAAAACATTGACTATAAGTAAAACATAAAAGGTTATGGAAGTCAAAACACAGGTCAAATATCAGACACACAATAAATTCCTATACACAGTGTTAATTAATTAAGACAATCAAATTCTAGCAGCCCCCCCGGCCAGGCAAACAGTGCAAAACAGTATGCAAACGGTGGCGAGGAACCCAAAACTCCATTGGAGGAGAAAAAAAACCTCAGAGGGAAACCAGGCCTAACCAGGGGATTCCAGTTTCTCTCTGGCAAAAACTGCTGCCTCTGCACAAGCTCGACAGTGCTTGCACAACAAGGCAAAATAAACAAAGTTAGATTTAAAATTATTATTAATAATCTAATAGCGACTGAAGTTTTGTAGTGTCGCCACGTCCTTCGTCCAGCATTTGTCAGGTCTGGGAATGGATTGCGCCCTGCCCGCTCCGGTAACCTTGGACTGCATCCTGCCCGCTCTAGTAACCTTGGAACAATGAGACAAGACTGGCTGAGAGTAGAGTACTGTTCAGCACTCTTTGATGCAACAAATGTATCAGTTGTTATTGGAAGTGTCCCTGGTTCCGGTTGATCTAAATAGTGCAGCCTAGATCTTTGAAATATATTTATTATGATAGTGTAGTGTATGCAAGATTAAAAAGATGCGTCTTTAGTCTAGATTTAAACTGACAGTGTGTCTGCCTCCCAGACAGTGCAGGGAAGACTGTTCCAAAGTTTAGGCGCTAGATAGGAAAAGGATCTGTCATACCCTACTACACTCCTACACCGCATCAAGAACCCTGCGTTCAGCAAACGAGCGGCGACTTGTAATGCCTTCTCAGAAGGGCACTAAATCCCTTTCCCGCTCATTCTCCTTCACTACTCCTTCCTGGTGGAACATTCTTCCCAATGCGGTCCGGTCAACCACATCTCTCACAACCTTTAAAAAACTACTTAAAACACACCTCTTCAGCGAATACTTGACAGACATATGAAAAAAAAAACGTACACTAACCATCTTCTCTCAACAGGTAGTGTTCTAGCTTTTGTTGAAACTAGTAACTTTGTATTAGCACCTATCGTACTATTGCTCTTTGTATGACATATTGCTTATTGCTCCCCGAACTCTTTGTAAGTCGTTTTGGATAAAAGCGTCTGCTAAATGACTTAATGTAAGTTGATGTGTCCCACTGTGTGCCATGTCTTAAACATACGGGGTTCTCATGTTTTCGTTGTTATCTTAGCCATATCACACAAAAAAGATGTGAACCAATTGAACATTTCTAATGTTCAGCCATGCCATATCTAGACCAGATGTGACAGATGATTTTCACATTTCGCCCAAATCTGCTTACTATCTGGGACACCTTCGTATGACGCCATCGTTTTGGAAAACACAGCCATCAGAGAAACGATAATGCCGTCGTTTTTAAACAATTCCACTTTGAGAACCGTTTTTGTTTTCAGTCCCCCAAAAGGCCGTATTCGTGTAATTGAACCGCATAAATCGTTTTCAGTTTTTTTGTGTAAAAACAGCGCACTTTCTCCTCACCAGCTTTAAACAAAACAATAAAACCTCAGCCATAACTTAAAACAGACTTCATTAGTGTTAATAGTCCAAAAGTGTCCACTCAAGTCTTTGCAATGTGTCTAAAAAGAAAAGTCTTGGTGGGGTCTCAAGACCATTGTTTATGGTCTTTTGTCCTGTCTTGATCTCAGACTTGGTGGTCTTCTTTCAAGACCATTCAAGAACACGCTGTGTGAATAACATTAAATGTACTGGTGCGTTGTCTGATTTAATAATCGACCGGCAATGTCCACTAGTCGTCAGTATCCACAGGTGTGTTGCTTGTGTAACCAAAACCAGAGCTAAAGAAGCAGCAGCTTGTTGTGAACGTTGACAGAGAAGCATTAGCAGTGATGGCAAGTAAACAGTAACCTTTTTTGCAGCTTGTGTTGTTAAATACAGAAGAACAAATTATTTACTTCGATAATTCATTCAGAAATCTGTGTTGAGTAAACGAGTAAACGCAACATTATTGACGTTTGGTCTGCTTGAACCCCTCATTCAGGTAAAAAAAAACAATCACTGAGTTTACGGTCTGCATTGAATTCACGCGTTGTTGGAGAGGTGCAATATAAGGCTAACAGAAATGAACAAATACAAGTATGCCTATATTAATAATAATGGAAACATAACCTCTTTACCACAGTAAATAGATGGTCTGATTGACAGACTGACAGAGTTTTTACATCATGCTTCTGTTCCTTTAAGTATTCCTTGCACACTGTTTTTTTTCATTCATGAATAGATTTTCTGTATAAAACCAATTTTCAATATTGGGGAAAATATTGGAAAATCCAATTATTGGTCAATCTACAGCTGTAAGTGCTAGTGAAACCGGCTTCAATTTAAATCAAGTTGAGGTGGCTTTATTGTCATTCCGCTATATGTGGGGACATACATTGGAAAAAAAAGTAATGCGTTGCAGGTCCACGTTGTTATACATTTATTATACATTTATACATTATAAACTTCCACATTTAACACATAAACTTACACATTTGAGCTTTACATAAATCGTTTACATGCATACGTTTGGAACTAAATATAACCGTGTCTAAAACTATTAGCTTAACTGGGTCTAAACTAATTAATAATCTAATAGCATGCTCAAGCTAGCACACTAGCATAGTGGTCCAAAACACGCTCGAGCCCACCTCTTCCTAGCGGGCCAGGGCATGGTTGGCAGCGTTCACACAAGTCAATCGAACCAGGCTTTAGGTGTCAAAAGCCCTGGCACGGTTCCATTAGGATGTGTGAGCAGGCCCCAAGTACACATTTGCCTACAAATTACACCTAGTTGAAACATAAGTATTGTAGAGTGTGTTGCATATACACTTTTCACAAGCACAATTCAGCTTTCTATCAGAACGCTCAGCATCTTTCCACTGTACAAAACTCTAATGTGGTTTGTTTGCAGGATCTGTTGTCTCATATGTTGCATGTGGACCCTCATCAGCGATACTCAGCAGAACAAGTACTAAAGCACACATGGATTGCCTGCCGGGAACAAAACCCACACTTCCAGCTGACCCGCCATGAAGCACCTCATTTAGTTAAGGTACATTACACATGAGAGCACACATTTTTTGTTTTTGAGTTTACAGAAATAATAATTGTGTGATTATTTCTTCTGTAGGGAGCGATGGCAGCCACTTACTCTGCACTGAATTACAAAACCTGTAAGCCAGTTCTCGAACCTGTAGCTGCCTCAAGTCTGGCTCAGCGCAGAAACATGAAAAAGCTGACATCTACAGATATGACGTGAACAAAACAATTTCCAGCTCACTGTGTCCCCCTCCAGATGGCCCCACATCCATCTTAATTTATCACCATATTCCTCGAGTACTACACAATGCTTCAGGGAGTAAGGAAACCATTCAAACTTTTTTTGTCGTCTCTCTGGTAAAGTAAAAAAGCACCAGCTCTGTCCCTCTAAAGTGTTTTGCATGTTGGAATGTTCTTCCCTCTTCACTAAATAAAACTGTGAATGTTTGGGTGAATCTTGCAAGGTGTCATATTTTAGTCAAAGAGACATGTTAAACAAATCAAATATGTGTAAAGAAAGTACAGTTGAAAATATATTCACCCCGCCCCCATTCTCATTACTGTTTCATATCATATGATACCGTATTACTGTGTTGTACTCATTAGTGTAATACGTATGAAAAGGACAGAAAGGAATTAATTGGAATTTGAGCTTGAATTGAAATTCTCTAAATATCTTTGAAAAATGACGTAGTTGCATTACAATAATGAGAATGCTTTGTTGCATTGTTATAGATTTATTTTATGAAAATATGTTTTTTACATGGATTTCATTTTGACAATGCAACTGTGTTGTATTACACTGGGCTACAGCTCAGAAAAAGAAATACTCCTAGCTGTCAATAAACTAAACTAAATCTTAATAATGATCCAGTTTTGATTTTGGGGGAGATGTGACCCAGGCATTTCATTACAGAACATATAGTTTTCAGGAGATTCACCCAGTTAGTGTCCTGTCAGAGGAATCATGCTAGTGTTACCTGGTTTATGTCTTACATGTCAATCAAAAAAGTACTTGGTGTTACAGTACATGTTTCTATAGCTTTATGTAAATAAATCCTCTATTGTGTTTGTGTGGATCAATGAGCACATTTGCACTGAGGTCGTTGCTTCTGTGAAACGTTCCCTCTTTCTCCTTCTCGTTCTCTTGTCTCTAAACCATTTCTGACTTTTGTTGAATAGAAAGTACACGAGTAAGAAGTAAAGAAATAAAATTATATTTATATATTCTGAAGAGTTGAATGAATGTACATAAGATTGAAACCATAAATAGGGCTAGACGGGGAAGATCTCTTTCCTCCAGAAAAGGGGAAATATTCCATAAAAATATTTAAAGACATTGTGAAAATTGTATTATATTGTATTTATTTCATTTGTTTTTAAAATATTTTCTTTCTAGTTGTGTACATATTACTGACATTAAAGAACATTATTGACATGTTTTTTCTTCGTGCTTTTTGTCAAGTGAAAAGTAATTGCAGCCATAGAATTTCAAGTGCAAAGGCAATTCCTTTGAATTTGTCAGATAGGATTTTTTTCACAAAACTGCAAGAACTGCCACAAATTCTGTGTACAATTTCACAGAGTTTTTTTTAACATACTGACTGACAAACCAGCTAGCCAAAATATTTGACTGTCACGTAACATCAACGAATCTAATGACTAAACGTACGTTGTAGAAACCAGAAATGTGAAATTCCTGGATTTGTCACCTCGACGTAACCTTGTAATGAAATTTACCTGCACTTTTCACGTTATGACACAGAATGGATTAAAAGCTTTGTGTTGGGGACCAGTTAGTCAATAAAATCGTTTATTTAATATTCTTTGGGTGGACATGCAATAAAAGTAATTTAACGTGTCCTTATTTGCTGTAGTGCGTTTCACCACTGTTAAAATGTTGATTTTACTATTAGCTAATAGTTTCCACTTAAAACCAATACACAACACTTTTGAGTGCAACTTTTACTAAGGCTTAATCTTTGGCAAATCATCTATACTATTTTCATATATAAAGTACATGTTCAGCCACTTGTAAGCATTTTGCCTGTCCCATGTCTCATTGTAATTAAATGTTTCTAAAATGTTAACGATTCAAGGCAGACTGCCAGTGTTACAGCCATTTTAGAATTTAGAAGATTTGGTCTTAGTGACTTTCTTCACTACTTCTAACGTCTCACTGGTTTTGGAGGAAGTTTTCACATTGTGCTAAAACTTTTAGGAGTCCTAAAATTATGACAGACACGCCCATTATTTTTAAGAGTTTCTCCAAAATCTGCAAGTTAGGAGCTACTTTTAGCTTTAAGATGTTTTGTGAATATGGGCCCTGATTTGCAGAAGCGATAACATCAACTGACATTATTAACTCTACACATTATCTCTTGGCCACAATTTTTTTTTTGGCGACAGCTAAGCGAGGCTGCTTCGCAGAGGAGGAGTTGAAGGTGATCTTCAACGGCTGCCTCGCAGAGCTGCGCTGCCAGTCGGAGATGAAGATGCTGAGACCCCTGGGCTTAACGGATCTTGTTTGTTGGATTTGTGATCGGGATTCGCCCTGGGTCTCGGCACGCCTCGGCTCCATGACCCCATTGGAGCCAATCCCTGAGGGTCTCACCCTGAAAGTCGGGTTGTGACCACTGCTGCACCGTCCACTTCGCCTTCTGCAGTGTCTCCAAAACCAGCTAGCCTCCGTGGTAGGCGTGGACGGAGGGAGTCGTGGGACTCCCCATCCGACTCTTCCGGAATGGAGGTAACAGGGTCCCCCATCGTCTCTCTACAGCCGGCGACATGTTCTCTCGGCCGGTCTTAGAGAAAGAGCCGAGGAGGAGGTCGAGGTGTCCTGTCCTCAGCCGGTGCCTCAGCCTCAAGCTTTCTTTCTCCTTGGACACACCCCGCTCCCTGGTTCTTCCAAGTCCCCGACTGTTCTTGCTACCACTCTCCCTGTGTAATCAGTCCTCGTTAGTGTCTCCCTTTTATATAGCTTATATTTCCTCTGTCCTTTGCTGGTGCATTGTCTTGAGTGTACTGTCTTTGATACTTACTGTGTCTGTCACACCCGGGATATGAACCCAGAGTGTGTTGCTGGAAAACCCAAGGTTCTAACCACTGTTCTATGGGGCTGTGTGAACCCAACAGGCAGATAACTACAGGAGGCAGGTTAGAAGGAAAACAGATGATCTTTACTTAATATAAAGAGAAGTTGATCAAAAGCTCTTAACAAAGATTTTTCCAGTTAGATAGAACAGGACAACACAAAACCATAGGCTAGGCCAGATAAATTCAAGTCTGAGCAAAGATACAAGCAAATGGATGTCTTTAAATATACACTTTTTGTCTGAGTTACCCTTTAATATAAAAGTGATCACCTTTAAACAATGTATTAATCAGTTTTGAACATTGGAAACCTGTGAAAATGTACCTTCATTTAAAGAGATCACTCATGAATCATTTATTTATTAAGTTATAGAGTTATAAACCTGTCAAAGTGTGCCCTATTGTAGTCATCACCGTTGCACAATTTATTCATGAGTTATAAACATTAGTTACCCGAGAAAGTGTGTCTTCTGATACCGCTGTTGATATTGAAATTAGCCACATCAGGCGTGGCAACAAGCCAAGTTGAAAGCACCAGCTTCTGCTTTCCAGGAATGGCTGTATTATTGATATTCTTGAGTCCACTGGCTGTCTCTTGCCGGAGTTGTTCCACCTGTTCGGCTTCTTTAAGGTCTGCGGTGTACCACTTTCGAAGGCTTTTGATGGGCTCGCCCTTTATACAGAACCTGTCGTTGGTAAGCCGGCCCATGACAATAGAAATGTTGCGGGATTTGCTGCAACCCAGTTTTCAAACGTTCTCCTCCAACCACCCAACGTGATGCCGGGATTATTATTTTCATTGCCATTGTAAAGCCAGTGGTTCAACCTGCCATTATTCCAACGTAGTGGTACCATCCTGTGTGGTAAATTGTGGTCATACAAGCTGTTATTGTTATGTTTTGTAAAATTCTATGGGAAGCATGTCGGGTCCTTGTGCTTTGCCACTCTTAATAACATCAATAGCTTCACTAAAATCTTCTATTGATAACTGTCTAATGCTGTTTTCTCATCGTCTGATATAATCTGAAACTGTAAATTATCAAGAAATTTTTTCTGTACAGTTTTAATTTTTGCTTTATATTCAGAATCATATAACTGTTGTTGAAAGTCACTGGTTATTTATCTATATTGGGTCCATAGTTAAATTAACAGAATTCCATTTTATAGAGTAAATTATTCTTTCTGATTGCATTTTCTTTATCCTCCACCCCAATAGCTTACTGTCATGATTTGACAGAACCTCATGTTTAATGTGGAGAGTGGCAATTGTTGTTGATTTGGCTTGCCATACGCTCTCTCCGGTCTCGTCTCTGTTCCCATCCTCTAGTTTCCTTGTTATTGCTTGTATATGAGTTCATGCCCTGCTCCCCTCTTGATTTGATCCCTAATCAAATGCCCTCTGTCTTGTTAAGATATTAATTTAATGTCTTCTGTCTTGTGCCGGTTCATTGTGATTGTTTGGTGAGTTCCTGTCTTAGTTAGTTTAGTCCAGTTATTTGTATTAACGTTCCTGTTATCTTTAGTCTTGTCTAGTTTAGTTAGTCCATGTTCCTGATTGTATGTTATGTTTTATACCCTTTTTTGTTATGTTACCCCCTCGTGGGTTTTTGTTTTGTCCCTGCCGGTTATCCTCTCCGTGTTTGCCAGCTATCCTGCCGGTTATCCTCTCCGTGTTTGCCAGCTATCCTCCTGTTTTCCCAGTTCCCCCTGTGTCTGGTTATTCTCTTGTCTAGACTCTTGTTGTGCCTCTCGAGTTGAGTTTTAACTTTAATAAATATCTCTTGTTGTACCCCACATCTGACTCCTGAGTTTTCCGTAACAAAATGGTCTGACCAACATGGAGTCAGCAGGGTCAGATCCCCTCTGCACCGCCTTCGTACATCAGGGAGCTATGCTGGGACAACAGGCTACCCAGCTTAATGCCACCATCCAGGAGGTAGGGGCTCTCAACAGCCAAATGGCGGAGCTCATCGTGCACCAGAGCCCCACACCAATAACCCCACTATGTATGATGGCGATCCCAACTCCTGCCAGGCATTCTTGTCCCAAAAACGCTTGTTCTTGGGTGATTGGCGTGGGGCTCTGGTGCGTGACGGGCTGCCGGATCCAGCCAAAGTTTCTCAACCCGGGCCGCAAGCTCTGCCATTTGGAAGCTCCTACCTCCTGTACGGTGTTGTTAAGATGGGTAGCCTTGTTCTTCACTCTTCAGCATCGCCGCAGTGCCTCCGAGGAAGTGGCGTTCATTATGACTCTCCTCTCCGGTCGAGTTTCAGTGGCGGACTACGCCATTTGCCTCAGGACGTTGGCTGTGGTGGCAGCAGTCCTGGTGGGCACCATCCCTTGTTCAACCTCTTCTTCTGGCCATGCCCAGTTGCCCTTCAGGCTGTTCTTCCAGGGCACCTCCCACACCGGTCACGCCCTACTTGACTTGAACCGAGAGTAATTTCATCGATGCAGTCACAGCCCAAGAGTCGAGGATTCCAGCTGTTCCCCTCTCCAAGCCCATCAATGTCTGGTCACTTGCGGGCAGCCTCTCTACCATTACTCACGTCACGCTAAGATGCTAAGGCACTGCAGCGCTTCCTGGGTTTCACCAACTTTTATCTGTGATTCATCAGGAACTTCAGCCAAATGGCTGCGCCTCTCACCCGGTTGACCTCCACTGAAGTGTCCTTCAGGTGAAATCGAGACACTCAGGTAGCCTCTGACCCGTTTGATCTCTACGCCTGTTCTGTTTGTTCCAGATCCTGTGCTCCAATTTAGTGTCAAGTTTGATGCATCAGATGTCAGGGTTGGTGCAGTCTTATTCCAGTGGTCCCTTTGTGACAGGAAGGTGCATCCTTGTGCCTACTTCTCTCACCGCCTCAGCCCTGTAGAACTGCGACATCGGCAACCGAGAGTTAGCAGTGAGATTGGCTCTGGGTGAGTGACGGCATTGGTTGGAAGGAGCAACCTAGCCCTTCTTGGTCTGGAGTAAGTACCTGGAGTATATGCATACAGCCAAGAGGCTGAGCTCATGCCAGGCACGCTGGGCACTCTTCTTTAGCCGTTACAAGTTCACCCTCTCGTAATTGCCCGAGCATAAGAACCTCAAGCCTGATGCCCTGTCTCGTCAGTTCAAGGCCACTGGGGGAGAGCTTTCCGCCGAGGCAATCCTTCCTAAGGGGATGGTGGTTGGGGCTCTTTCCTGAGACATCGAGCGGCAGAGGCCGGTCGAGGGGTGCAAGTATTGGCTCAACTGATGGTGGATCACGTCTTCCGTCTCCATCTCTTGCTGGTCAACGTAGTTTCTGAAAGGGGTAATCAGTTCTCCTGCTGGTTCTGGCCTCTGCCAGTCTGTCTTCTGGTTTTCATCCTCAGATCAAGGAGGCCAACAAGGACGGGGCCACCTTCCGTCCAGCTGTGGGAAAGATCGTCTCTTTTGTGGATTACCTCTCTCCCCCCTGCGGAGTGTCGGGACCGTAAGATTAACATCTCTCTTGTAGAATATCTCTCTCCCTCAGCGGAGTTGTCTGGACCATGTAACTTTCTCTACTGTTTCCCCGGGGCCACTTCACTCACCATTCCCTGGTCGAGCATTCAAGCCTGTTGTCCCAGTTCCCCCTGTGTTTGGTGATTTTCTTGTTGTGCCTCTTGTGTTGAGTTTGAACTGTAATAAATATCACACGTTTTACCCTGCATCTGACTCCTGAGTTTTCCCTAACAATTTTCTTTTGTTTGGGTTTAACATTCTCTAAATTTCAATTAATCTAAAATCCTTCATGTTGTCAATTATACTTTTTTCTGGTTTATATATGATCGTTGCAAGCAGTGTGGAACGAGAGCCTTGAGGGAACGGCACGAGGCCAGTGACAGGAGTGAAAATGAGCATAAGCTGCGCGTGCACCGTTCTTGCATCTCTCACGGAGGACCTCCGGAAGCATAAGAGAGGAGCGACCACAGAGAAGAGCGAGAGAGGACCAGGCCTGGACTTATGTTTTTGTGGCTGGCAATTTTAGATTTAACTTTAAGATTTATTTTTAGCCACCTATACAGCAAATCATATACAGAACAACGGTAGTATACTGTAAAAAAATTACAAAAAGTTGACTTGACTTAAAATTTCAAGGCAAGTGGCTTTACTCAGTGATTTGAGTGAATCATTTGGTCCAAAGTTGAGTAAATACAAATTACACTTTTTTCCCGCAAACACAGTTTTGTTAGTTGAAAAGACTTTGGTCAAATTAACTTTTTTCTGTGAGTTTTATGGACAAAGATGTAATGTTCTTGTGTTCTAGCAATGTTATAAAATATAACTATAACTTCAGGTTTCAAGTTTTGTTTATTATCCATAATGTCAAATAAAAGCCATACTTCCTGACAAAACAATTACGGTCAATAAAATAAAAGATTCCTGGAAAATTTTCAAAATCAATAAAACTAACTTGTATGAAGATTTACTTTTAAAATTTTTAGATTAGATTAGATTCAACTTTATTGTCATTACACATATACAAGTACAGTGTAACGAAATGTAGTTTAGGTCTTACCAGAAGTGCAATTAGTAAGTGCAGGATATACAGTGAATAAATACAGATTACAATATTAGGAAAATATTATAAACAATTAACTAAATAAATACAAAACAGTACAAATAGAAATTCAATTCAAATAAAATAACAAATAAAATGGCACAACAACAACAAAACAAAATTTGTATTAAAGTGACATTGTGAATGTTCAACAACATTATTCAGTTCTCACCTCAACCGATTTTCATTCGGCTCACGGTAAATCGTTACATCCCTAACACCGAAAACTTACACCATGTCTCACAGGACACGACAAAAGACAATAAACCCATTAAGAAAAAGCCATTTGTAACTTCGCGCCACATCCACTAATTATAATTGATTCAAATGGTATTTTGTCACATTGCGTCTCTCGCGTTTAAATAGTTTAAATAGTGTTTAAATAGTACCCTCCATTGAAATAAGTGGAGGTTTGAACCTCTTAACAAGCGGATTTGCAGGATATAAAGAAATTGTTGCTGATGCAACTTCCTGCTTTGCCTTCTCCTATAAGAAATGTTTCTTCCTTTTCCCATTTTTTTTAAGATGGCGTGGAAGAAGATGAAATTTAGGAAGGCATGGATAGAGTTGAGGTCGAGGAGTCGTTGTCATCCACTTTTACTTTTTCTTCCTTTGGTTTAGCTGGGAGATATTAAGGACATATATCAACAAATGCAGTTCACCAATGTTAAAGACAATAATGCTATCACTTATATTGTGTTTAAGTATATCAGCCCCATTCTTTGAATAAGCAGAGAATACAGAGGTTTCGAATTTGTATCACAGGCCAAACAGTAGAGGCAATAAACAATAAAAGGTCTGTTACCATCTCTCAGCAGCATTCAGCATCACTATACACAAGACCTCATCAAGAAAGTTTTTACATCAACAATGCCACTAAAGCATTGTGTCTTTAATAGTGATTATCTTGTGATCAAAGAACAGTGGATGCCATTTGTGTATGTTTGCTTGTTCCCGGTGCTGGATCGTTTATAACTGAAAGATGGAGCAGTAACAGCTATAAAATATCCTGGTCATGAATCAAAACCCCAGTCTGTGTTTAGTTTGCAATTGTGCATATAATGGAAACGTACAGTGAATCAAAAGTTATCTCTTTATAAAGTGAGGATGTGTTGTGTGTATTGCTTGGAGGCTAAAGACCGCAGTCTGTGTTGGTCGGGGAGTGAGGTTTTACACATTGCACGCTCTTAACTACACTGTAAAAAAAAAAAATCCGTAAAAAAACGGGAAAAAGTACTGGCAGCTTATTACACAGACTTTGTACCGTAATTTAATAACGGACATTTTCCTTTAATTGACAGTGTAACTAACAGTAAAAAAAACAGAAAACGTTCTGTTTTTTTAAGAATATTTCTATGCTTTTTAATAGTATTACTACTGTAAAAAAAACAAAAAAAATTCTGTTATTTAAAAGTTAATATATATTAAAAAAAAAGAGTTATTTTCTGTGTTTTAATGGTATACCTACAATAAAAAAGTGGACAATTTCACTAATTGAATGGTAAACCAAGAGTATAAAAAGGGAAAATGGCAAATATATATAAAAAACCTGAAAAATTACTTTTTTTAAGTTTACTGACTTCCCCTGCTATTACAAAAATTGAGAAAATACCCTTAATGTATGGTTTACCTACATTAAAAAATATATTCTACAGTATACAATAAGTGTAATGAAGCAATAAAGCGTTATTAGTTATCTGTGTAACTAATTATTAGTTATTAGTTATCTAATAAAAACTGATTCTTTAATGAATACAAACATTGTAAAAACAAATAGCTAATACATAAGTAATAATTACTAAAATAAAAAACATACTGTAAGAGGTCTTACTTGAGCAAACAACTTCATTGCAAATTGGCTTAAAATAGAATTTTAAGGTGCATGTGTAAGGACAAGTGGGCAAATTACAAATACATTTCAAGAAACCAAGTTAACTGTAAGATGTAAAGAAAACTGGCAACATCTTCAACAGTCAACTTTGAGATGCCATGTAAGGCCTAACCCAGGACTGAAACACTGAAAAGGCATCCAAATGAAAAAATGTAAAACACTTTAACCTCCAACTACTAGTTACAATTACATTTAATAATGATGAACCTGCATAGTGATATATTGTAAAATCACAACCACGTCTTTCGTCTTCTTTCTCTCAAACTAACATTTAACCTACAACTGTTGTGATTACTTGCATGTCAATAGTTTTCCCAAAAATGGAAAATTCTGTCATCATTTGCTAACCCTCTTGTCATTTCAGACCTGTATGACTTTCTTTCTTCCACGGAACACAAAAGAATATATTCTGAAAAATGTTGGTAACCATGCATTATCTGAGTCGCGGCACCAATGCAAGTGAATGGGTGCCACCATTGTTTGGTCACCAACATTGTTCCGAATAATTTCTACATAAGAAAGAAAGTCATAAAGGTTTGAAATGTCAACAGGGTGTAAATGATGACATAATTTTAATTGTTGGGTGAACTATCACTTTAAGATTTTACTAAATAAGGTGTAGGTACTTTTGACAACAACACTTGGAACAATATGGGTCGCAAAAGAAAAGCAGTGAAAAAGTGTGCTTAATTACCTTTAAATCTTCCAAGGATTCTGAAAGTCCTTCAGGTCTGACAGGGATCGAAGGAGTTTAGGTTGTATACTTCTTGGCGCCCTTTTTTGTGCATTGGACCCACTTTCTGGGTTTATACCCACCAGGCTCCTGTTGTAAACACAACAAATATATATAATCTTACTTTGCTTGGAAAATGTTTAAATGTTAGAGATGCAGAAAGTGTGTTTGAACATTAGAGATGCAGATATGCGTGTATGCGAGAGAGAGACACAGAGAGAGAGAGAGAGAGAGAGAGACAGAGAGACGGGGAGAGAGAGACAGAGACAGACAGAGACAGAGAGACGGGGAGAGAGAGAGAGACAGAGAGAGAGAGACAGAGTGAGAGAGAGAGAGAGAGAGAGACAGAGAGAGAGAGAGACAGAGAGAGAGACAGAGAGAGAGACACAGAGAGAGAGAGAGAGAGAGAGAGAGAGAGACAGAGAGAGAGAGAGACAGAGAGAGAGAGACAGAGACAGAGACAGAGAGAGAGAGAGAGAGAGAGAGAGAGAGAGACAGAGAGAGAGAGAGAGAGAGAGAGAGAGAGAGAGAGAGAGAGAGAGAGAGAGAATTCCTGTAGCTCAGTGGTTAGAGAATGGCATTAGCAATGCCAAGGTCATGGTCCCAGGGATTTCACATACTTAGAAACAAATGTATGGGACAATGCAATGTAAGTGGCTCTGGATAAAAGCGTCTGTCAAATGCTTAAATGTAAATGTGCCATAAGTCTTCAATGCTGATCCTGATCATGTCTTCCGTCTATTGGTAGTGATCTCTTTTAGAAAATAAGTATTAGTAAGAGAAGAAAAATAATAAACCAATAAAACATTTCAAATCATTATTTCGAATACAATTGTTGGCAAGTAGCTGTCTAATAAATCTAAACAAAGCAGAGGTGGGAAGGACACCGGAGGTTGGTTGAAAACTTCAGGTTTGTTGTGAAAACCCTTGCAGTCTATCTGTCTTTCCGTTTTTTTCGATTTCAATATGGCGGTGGGGTGAAATCTATAAGCGGTTTAACCGTAACCTGTGGTTTTCGCATAAAACGTCCACACGCTCCGGCTTCGTGTTAACGTCCGATCATCCTGTCGGGATGTATTTGAACCTTACGCGTGTTTATATTCCTCATAGAGTGTTTTTATTCCTCATATAGCGTTACACAGTGTCTACAATTCACGTCAGTCCCTATAGTGAAAAAAATATCATCATGTCATGTTGGACTAGGGTGGCCATACGTCCGCCTTTTGGCCGGACAGTCCGGATTTTTAGCCCCCTGTCCGGCGTTCACTCATTTGTCCTCCTTTTCGGGGTTGTGCTGAATCGGCCTTAAAAAACGCGCTGTAAAACCTTTATTGGGACGCAGCAGCATAGCGGCTGACGCCGTAAGATCTCCGGTCAAACAAATGATTGGCTGAAAGAGGTGTCAAATAAATATCTGATATATCATTGGTTAAAAACAAGCCTCCACGAATTGAGGTGGAGTCCACGTACTGGCTACGTCACATCATAACGTTAACAACATACCTAAACGTCAGAAATCATTTAATCCGGAATGGACAAAAGACCATGAAGTCATATTAAAAAGCAGTAGATATGCTTTCCGTGGATTTTGCACACTATGTCGCTGTGAAGTGGACATTATTAGTAAAGGGAAAGGGCCATTGACCGACATGCCAGCACTGAAAAACATAAAGGTGACCGACGAGCTGCTTCCCTTAGGTCTTATTTTCGAGAGGCAACATTACCTCAGGATGACAAAATCTCAGCTGCAGAGCTTTGTAAAGTCTATCATGCAGTCAAGCATCACCAGGCAGTCATACAGGAGTGTCTTGAATAAATACAAATACTGTGAACAAACACACATAGGTCTACATCAAGATATGTTGTTGATCAAATTGTCTGGCAATGAATAGAGTAGGCTATTTCAGAATCACTGTATCATGATCCCATAGATATGATATACAAAATTGTATTATATTTGCGAGTACACCAGATGCAGTTATTCTTGCCTCACTAAATGCGCAAAGTGTCCTCCTTTTTGGTGTTATGGAAATGGCCACCCTATGTTGGACTCGGCCACACAGACTTGAAGTCCCTCTAACTAAGCGAACATTAGATTAACGTATGTCATTACAATATAAAATAAGTTATTAATATGGAAACAGAAACACAGACATCCAGATGTTACGTGTAAGATCGATCATTTGAAAGGCACGATAACGGTCGACCAAACTATACAATATCACTTACCTTTCAATGCTCGCTCTTGTTGGTTGTATAGTACTAAGAAAACAGTGATTTTATATGTAATTAAATAATTAACATACCTTTGACACAGCGCAGAGCAGAAGGTTACCGGTGTCTGTCACACAGTGCAGCGGGGGAAGGGACGTCACTTCCCGCGCACCAAGCAGATTAAAAATACTGACAAATAAACTGTAAATGAACAGATATCATATTCACTGACGAGGAGAAGGCAAAAATAAGTACAAACCAATACGTATTACAAATAATAACTCATAGTTCAGTTACTACCTGAAAAAACATCTGTTCTTGTTAACAATATCTAACGAAATACACAGTTTTACTTTACATGGCCAGTCCGTAATAATGATAATAAAGCCGTTTAATTGAAATGTCTGGTTATTTTTATATCAACAGTACTTACCAGTTGAAAACTTGGGTAAAACGTTGTGTTATGGCTGTGCTTGCAACATCGTCCATGACCATCAAACGTTGTCGAAGGTGCGATCACGGTCCCATAATGCAATTCGAAAATGTATTTTAACGGAAAACGTCTCCGGTTACTTTCGTAACCTCGGTTCCCTGAGAAGCGGGAAAGAGACATTGCGGAGACCGCATATGAAACTCCTCCTCTTTTTCACTTTTCCTGAAGTCCTATAGGATATCGCCAGTAAAAAAACTGGCCAATTGTCGCAAGACATGCACAGTATGCAAATAGTGACGAATCTAGACAGTATAAATACAGTGCAAATCTGCGAGTGAACGCCCGCTCGGTGATAAGCGCCGAACACGGCAATCTACGCAATGTCTCGTTCCCGCTTCTCAGGGAACCGAGGTTACGAAAGTAACCGGAGATGTTCCCTTTCGAGAGCAGTCACTTCGACATTGCGGAGACCGCATATGGAACGATAGTACAATCCCGCCGTGAGAGCCAGCAAAAACAGCCCGACAACTGGGATAACACACAAAGTATGTGGAGCATACAAATCAACCATTCGCGAGGTCGCCCCAAGCATTAACCGCTGATTGGCTGAAACCGGCCTATGAACTGCTAGATCACTGAGTACGCCAATGAACTGCTAGATTGGCCTCTTGGCAAATTTGCATAACCAAACCCAACGAACGCAGCGGGCTGCGCTGAACAGGGCAGACACCACAGCAGTAGAACCAGCACGGAATCCCGGGCGATATAATAGCGAACATAAGTACACCAAGCACAGTGTAAACAGCAATGCGGCAACAACTGTGTAGCATAAGAAATACCAGGTAGAAGATAAAGCTTAATCAGCACTCACCGAGAGGACTTGAGAAGCCAACGAGGACACATCCAATCTATAGAGCCTGGCGAAAGTATTCTGAGAAGACCAGCCAGCTGCACAGCATATGTCCTGAATAGATGTGCCCTTAGACCAGGCCCACGAAGGGGCGATAGCCCTAGTCGAATGAGCTCTGATACCGAAGGGGCAGTTCCGACCCTGACTCTCGTACGCCAAGGTAATAGCGTCCACCACCCAGTGAGAGAGCCTCTGTTTTGAGACAGCCTGGCCTTAGTACCCCCACCAAAACAAATAAAGAGCTGCTCAGACTGCCGAAACCCTGCCGTACGATCAATGTAAGCCCGCAAGACCCTTACTGGGCAGACCGCTCTCTGAGCGTTAGCCTCCTGCGCGTCTGACGACTCGGAAGAAAAAACGGGCAAAGAAATTACCTGAGTGACGCTGCAGTCGCCAGGTGCAAAAACGAATGAAATCAGCGCCGACTGAGAGCGCTTGTAAATCCCCTATGCAGACTATACATTTGCTCAGACCGGCCCGGCCTGAGCAATTGTAGAGCTGAAGAGATGGACTCCGTCCGCTCTGGGGAGAGGCAAGCGCGCCTTTCCACTGAGTCGAAACATATCCCCAGATACGTTATAGACTGACTCGGCGTGAGTTTGCTCTTCTGCATGTTCACGCGCAGCCCCTGGGATGTCAAATGACAAAGCAGCATCTGCGTGTGAGCGGTTAGCGCCTTCCGAGAGTGGGCTAAAATCAGCCAATCGTCCAGATAATTGAGAATGCGCATTCCGCTCGCTCTGAGAGGCGTCCAGAAACAGACATAAAGGCCGAATCTGATCGGGGGTTACCGTCAGCGGACCGTTTAGGGGAGCGCGCTGGCCCAGCGAGGCTAAATGCACTGGCGGGAAAATAGCTCGCGCGTGATAATCCAGCGGTCTCTTGTCCACGGGAGCGTCCGTGGACGAGGGAAGGCTGGTTATAGTTGTAACTAACTGCGGCTTCGCGCTGCACCGTGGCAGGGCAAGGGACGCAGCATTGTGTGGGTGAGGGGGAAAGAGGTTCTCTTGTGAACAGGTATGTGTTTTTATTGCATTCACACAAACAACACTTACAACATTGCAATAATCGCCCGCAATCGCGGGGGAAAACTGTTGCAAACAGCGGCGTTTGGGGGCCGCTGGCACGCTCACGGATTCTCTCCTCCTCTTCACAGGTCCGTCAGGACGGCGGCTTGGCAGCCGAAGACGCTCCGCCGTCGTGGCGCGGACCTCTCGAGGCAGCACGTGACTCATGGCCTTGGTGCGCTTTTGCGCCTCACCAAAACGCTCTACTACCGACTCCACAACGTCACCAAAGAGGCCGGAGGGAGTGATCGGTGCGTTCAGAAGGGACTTACGATCAGCGTCCTTTAGATCCACCAACGTAAGCCACAGATGACGGTTGAGGACGACCATGAACCCCATAGACCTGCCGATAGCTTGTGCGGTGCGCTTTGTAGCCATCAGAGCGAAGTCGACCGCCGCCCTCAGATCCTTCGTGGCGTCCGCCTCCAGGCTGCTGCTATCCAGCGACGGAAGGATCTTAGCCTGCAGCACCGCCATAGAGTGCAAAGCGCAGGTGGCCTCGCCTGCGGCCGCGTAGGCTTTACCGGCAAGATGGGCGGTAAACCTGCACGGTTTCGAGGGCAGGCCTGGGTCCGAGCCCAACGAGGTGGTGTAAGGGCATAGATGAGCAGCGAGGGTCTCCTCGACGGGTGGAATGCGCACGTAACCGTGGGCTTCAGCCCCGACCACGTGGGCGAACATGGCCGGCGTAGCAGCGTGAACGCGCGCCGACCGAGGTGCAGACCAGGATTTCACCACGTGCTCGTGGACGTCTGGGAAAAACGGCGCTCTCCTCTTCGACGTGGTCAGACTCGCAGAATGCATCCTCCGCGTGAGCGAGGCCCAGGCAGGCAATGCAGTGCTCGTGAGTATCCTGTCGCAAAGACGACAGAATGAAGCCATCGGATGCGGTGAAAGAAGTTCTAGTTGCGTCTTCAACGATGGCAGCCTGAAAAAGAAGATTCTGAGGATTGTCGGCACATGCACTGTATTTAAACTGTCTAGATTCGTCAGTATTTGCATACTGTGCATGTCTTGTGACAATTGGACAGTTTTTTTACTGGCGTTATCCTATAGGACTTCAGGAAAAGTGAAACACCGTAACACATGTACAATGGACAATTTCCGTTAAAATATACAGTCATATAACTGTTAATTTACGGATTTCTTTAAAGTGTAGCTTGCACCCGTTACACTTACATCACGAGAAATGTGCAAAATACTATTCGAAATGTAGTCTGTGTCCATACGAGGACGCTCCTGAATGAACAAGATTCAAATATTAGTCAAGCAAGTGCAAGCAGTTCTATTTTCATGAAAATATTTTAATGTCGTTTTTCAATTTGCTGTCCTTGTGCGCCGCTGCAGCTCATGAGCGTGTCCCAAAATGCAATACACAATAACGTAGATTCCCAAACTCTATTTTTATGAAAGCGGCCAGTAGAAACAATAGACATACTAAATAATATATTTATGTCTATGCTAGAAACAGCTGGTAATGCGGCATCTAGTTGTTTATATCTATGAGAACAACGGCCTCAGGAGGGCGGGGCTGCCCGTGTCATAGCGACGACGCTGCTCCTCTGTTGGCTCCTGTCACCGCTGACATCACGATGATGATTAGATTTGACGATCGTTTGATTTCATTGTCTAGCCTAGAAATCATCTAAATCAGAGGTTTATTGATTTCTCTACACAAAGGTAACTATCCGGTTTGCATGTAGTACAGTATACAGAGCAGCGGCACCAGCAGCGCTCTCGTGATCAGATCTCATAAAATCAGATCCTTGCTTCACCAGTGATGCAAAATCAGAAGTTTCGCGAGGTGGATTTCGGTTTGCGCGTGTGGCCTCCTCGGCCTCTCTCGCGCATTTGCGTGCGTTTTACTTGGTTTTAATGGAGCCAGTCGACAAGTTTGATCCTGTGATGGGCAGCGGAGGGGACTGACTGCTTGCTTTAGATGTTGTTGTTTGCAACTCAATCAATGGACGAGTGCAAGTGTCTTGCTTGAATGAACGTTAAAACATTTTGATGTGGAGTAATGATAAATAACTAGCTGTTTATCTCCACTAGCAGTGCTGTGTGTTAATCTGTTATAATACTAGCGCTGGATAGAGACTGAACGTGTTTGCAACACTTCAGCTAACCGCACCAGCGCGTTTATTTACAGGAATACATTATTTTAACTGTGCAACTGTTAATACAAGAACTGTGATTTGAAGTAATTTAGATTTGACAATTTTCACTTTCACTTCATACTGTGTTTCCACGGGTGTTCTCAGTAACATTTGTTTTGTAATCCTGCTTACGCATATTTACAGACATTAACCATGGTCACCATAGTTTTGAGAACATTGTTTTAGCTAGAACCTTTTGTCTGGCAAATGACCAAAGCTCAACAATTGACTCTGACAATAATATGGAACTGTTGTTCTCGCTTTTTCTGTTTCAGATCTGGGAGCTGGTAGTGTGACAACTTAAGAAACATCATCAGCAAAACCCTATATATAAGACTGAAGAGGAAAGCAGACAAATATTTGTCATTATAATGCTAATGTGAAAAGTTTTGGACACGACAGTGCTCATCTGCTTTTTGCAAAAAGTTAATCAGTAGCCCTCCCTGTTGTGATTTTTGGGGTCTCACCACATCCACCAGAGGGATGGAAAAATGGCAGGAGAAGAGGAGTATGCACACTGTAAGTATGAAGAAGTTGGCTATAGTTAAGTTTGACTTACAGTTGAAATAAACATACTAGACTTCTTTTAAGCATTGATGTGTTCACTTGTGTGAGAAAATGGGTTCTTTGTCAAGTTATTTACAATATTAACTGCTGATACAATATATTATATAACAGATGAATTTGCGGTCAGTGTTTACTGCTGAGCAGCAGCGGATCCTGGAGCGTTATTTCGAGAATGGCATGACCAATCAGAGCAAGAACTGCTTTCAGCTCATTCTGCAGTGTGCCCAAGACACCAAACTTGACTTTAGTGTGGTTAGGGTAAGCCTTTTTTTATTCAGTACAATATTTCTTTTCAGACCTTTTTATCCATTTCAGGGTTTTTCCTGGCTCAAAAATGTTCTTTGTTGGTGGATGTCAACCAGTAACCCACAGTTAAACAGTACCCTAACAGTGAAGTGTGAGCCAAATAAATACAAAATAAATGTAAAATAACATTTTATTTGTTATTTATTAAGTTGTTATTTCTTTTTACAACCTCTTTCAAGCTATATATTGGCTGTGAAACGATCTGACAAAAAAGAGGGTAATGAGAGGGACAGGTTATATTTAATACCCTCTTTGCAAAAAGCTTAAATTTTTCCACTGATTGGCAAGACCTCATAATTATTTTGATATATAATCAGTATATGGTATATAAATCAAAAAATATTTATTTTTACCACATACTTTTTAACCGCAACTCTGAAAAAAATTATTAGATATGTTATTTACTATACAGTCAAATAAAAAGACATATAACTAAAAATACAAAATCTTACTAATCACTCTTGTTCATAGATCTAAGCACACTTTATGAGGTGATGACTGATTTGATGGATTCATACAGTGAGTCTTGTGAGTTCAGTGTTTGTCACATGAGTTGTTTCAACAAAATGAATCGGTTCAAATGAGTCATTAGGTTGCGAATCGGACATTAACTAGAGCCTTGCTCTTCTGGTAGATGACGGAACTTCTGAAGTTTATAGCGCTGTCAACCATTTATCTTAAGCAAACGCATCAATTCACTTCAGAAGACCTTTGTTTAGACCACAGAGCCGTGTCGAGCAGTTCTTTGATTGATTGATGCACTTTTTGAAGCTTCAAAAAATGTCATACAGTTCGCTCCCATTCTACCACTACCAAGCAAAATGATACGTGGTATAATGACTCTGACTGGATTATTCTTCCAGAAGAAAACCATATTCAGTTAGGATACCTTGAGGGTGAGTAAAACATGGGGAATTTTTATTTGGTAGTGAAATAGCCCTTTAACTCCTCACATCTGCAGTTCTCCAGGCTGCAGTGATCACTACTTGAAATCACCTTATACTGTATATCCGCTTTTCAATGTGAATTTATGGTGTTTTTTTAGACGATGTGGCCATAATAAATCATGATTTCAGGCAAAGACTTTTGACATAATGAAATAAATAAACGTCTAACGCTATTTTCTAATGCAATCAAATTTATACTAGGTGCCATGGACAGTTACTATGAACAGTGTTGCTACGTTCAGACATCGTGCAGTGAAGAGAGCTGAGAGAGGCACGCATACCAATGTAAAACAATGGCATTGGCAAGTTAGAAAAGTTGATGCTGAAAACCGAGATGAACGGGTAGACATATACGCTTTTACTCTTCCTGTATCGATGTGTACGAGACTGGTTGGTCTATTTTGCTTGGAGTATGTTGCAGTTGTTAAAGGTGGAAACCTTATTATGAGAACTAGACATTGAATAAACTTACCCTCAGGAGTCCGAGGTAAGAGCACGGAAAATAAATAAGCTCAAAGCTCTTTATGAGCGATATACATGGGTAGATCTACACTTACCGCTCTACAAAGAGCATATGAATGTTCAATAAGAATACAGTGGATCTTATGAAAACACAAGCCCTTTACTGATGGGGAAATTGTTAAATAGGATTTGTGTGAAACACTTTAAGATGGAAAAGAAAGACATGAACTAAAAGAAAAAATGTAACAAACCCCTCTTTCACTTGAAGAGCTGAAATGTTATCAGAAAATGTTCAGTCACAACTTGATGCTGCTATTTGTTAATCTCAGTTCAGCAGAAAAGGCCACTTTAGTTTTCTTTTAAAATTGTTTATGTTGAAATTAATGTATGTTCGGTGCTGGTTATAATGTTGTCAGACATTGTTACTGGTTGATCTTAAATATTTTATACCAAAGCAACTTAAAGGACATTACATAACAGCATTATAATGCAATATTGATCAAGTAGGAGTATTGTAGTGCGCTTAAATCAGCATTGCAGTGATAAAGCCAGAGGCAGGAGGGGTGGGTTGGGCAGAATGAAAGTACATGTACAGTCCCTGACAAAAGTCATTTTGCTTATCTATTTTGTAGAAACACCTGCTATTAACCTGACTTTAATGAATCAATTGGTGTTAGAAATAGCTCATATGAAAATCTAAAACCCTCCCAAATGATGTTTAATGCACTGAAATTAATTAGTTTCACTGAAAACAGATTTATCATTTATCAAGACAGAAAGGTCAAATTTTTGCAATACAGCAGTTTTGTCGCCTATACAGAAATTGAACAAATTTACTGCAAATACAAAAATGTGTCAGCAAATTAAGTGGTGGTGCTGTGAGATCCAAATTTAATATCTTGTATGACTTTCATGAGCTTGAAGGACTGCATCCATGCGGTAAGGCAAGGATTCAAACAATTTATTGATGAAGTCATCAGGAATAGCAAAGAAAGCAGTCTTGCATGGCTCCCAGAGTTCATCAATATTCTTTGGTTTCGTCTTCCATGCTTCCTCTTTCATCCTACCCCACATATGCTCAATGATGTTCATGTCTGGTGCCTGGGCTGGCCAATCCTGGAACACCTTGATCTTCGCCTTGAGGAAGTTTGATGTGGAGATGGAAGTATGCGATGGAGCACCATCCTGCTGCAGAATGTGGCTTCTTTGATGGTTGGGAATATACACTCACCTAAAGGATTATTAGGAACACCATACTAATACTGTGTTTGACCCCCTTTCGCCTTCAGAACTGCTTTAATTCTATGTGGCATTGATTCAACAAGATGCTGAAAGCATTCTTTAGAAATGTTGGCCCATATTGATAGGATAGCATCTTGCAGATGATGGAGATTTGTGGGATGCACATCCAGGGCACGAAGCTCCCATTCCACCACATCCCAAAGATGCTCTATTGGGTTGAGATCTGGTGACTGTGGGGGGGGCATTTTAGTACAGTGAACTCATTGTCATGGACATGGTCAGAAACAATGCTCAGGTAGCCCGTGGCATTTAAACGATGCCCAATTGGCACTAAGGGGCCATGTTCCATGTTCTCATTTTGTTTACGCCAAATTCTGACTCTACCATCTGAATGTCTCAATAGAAATCGAGACTCATCAGACCAGGCAACATTTTTCCAGTCTTCAACTGTCCAATTTTGGTCAGCTCGTGCAAATTGTAGCCTCTTTTTCCTATTTGTAGTGGAGATGAGTAGTGGAGTCTTCTGCTGTTGTAGCCCATCCGCCTCAAGGTTGTGCGTGCTGTTGCTTCACAAATGCTTTACTGCATACCTCGGTTGTAACGAGTGGATATTTCAGTCAAAGTTGCTCTTCTATCAGCTTGAATCAATTTCAATTTTATTTATATTGCGCTTTTCATAATTTGCATTGTTCCAAAGCAGCTTTACAGGGGAAAATAAGAAAAACACAAAAAAGGTACAACACAGTACATGAATAGTTTATCTTGTTATATAAACACCTGGTAAATAATATCTAATGTCAGCAGTCTCCCGTTGGTTTATTTTGCATATTTTGCATTAAGTGAATGCTTGGCTGAAAAGATGTATCATAATCTAGATTTAAATTGGGCAAGTGTGTCTGATACTCGAATAGTATCAGGAAGGCTATTCCAGAGTTTAGGTGCTACGTATGAGAAAGCTCGACCCCTTTGGTGGATTTAGTTATTCTAGGCATTATCAAAAGTCCTGAGTTTTGAGATCTTAGAGAGCGTGATGGGTTGTAGTGTGATATAAGCTCTGTTAGGTAGGTAGGGGCTAAACCCTTTAAGGCTTTATAAGTGATTAAAATAACTTTAAAGTCAATACGATACTTAATGGGTAGCCAGTGAAGGGTTGATAAAATTGGGGTTATGTGATTGTATTTTCTGGACCTGGTTAGAACTCTGGCAGCTGCATTCTGAACTAACTGTAGTTTGTTTATTGATGATGCAGGACAACCACTAAGTAGCGCATTACAGTAGTCAAGTCTTGAGTTCATAAATGCATGAATAAGCTTCTCCGCGTCAGCAACACATAGAATATTTCGTAATTTGGCAACATTTCTTAGGTGGAAAAAGGCTGTTTTTGTGACATATGAGATGTGATTTCGAAATGACAGGTTGCTGTCTAATATAACGCCTAATCTTTTACAGTATTTGTTGGAGTAACAGTACATCCTTCAACTTGCAGTTTATAATCAGAAATATTCGATTTGCGTGTCTTTGGTCCGATAAGTAATATTTCTGTTTTATTAGAATTTAAAAGAAGGAAATTACAGGTCATCCAATGTTTTATATCTTCAATGCACTCTGCCAATTTGGATAGCTGGGGAGGAATCATCTGGTCTTGTCAATCAGTCGGCCCATTCTCCTCAGACCTCTAGCATCAACAAGGCATTTTCGCCCACAGGACTGCTGCATACTGGATGTTTTCCCCTTTTCACACCATTCTTTGTAAAGCCCTAGAAATGGTTGTGCGTGAAAGTCCCAGTAACTGAGCAGATTGTGAAATACTCACAACGGCCCATCTGGCACCAACAACCATGCCATGCTCAAAATTGCTTAAATCACCTTTCCTTCCCATTCTGACATTCAGTTTGGAGTTCTTGACCAGGACCACACCCCTAAATGCATTGAAGCAACTGCCATGTGATTGGTTGATTAGATAATTGGATTAATGAGAAATTGAATAGGTTTTCCTAATAATTCTTTAGGTGAGTGTAAGAGGTAGCTTAGATTTCTTGGTATTTTAAACTATTGATGTTGCCTTCCACCCTGCAGATCTGTCGCATACTGGACCCCCAAACTGGATGTAACCCCAGACCATGATTTTTCCGCCACCAAACTTCACTGTTTTCTGGGTGAATCTCTGATCCATGGGCTCCAGTAGGTCTCCTGCAATATTTGCGGCGACTGTGGTGTAGCAACAGAAGATTCATCTAAAAAATCCACATTCTGCCACTTTTCAGGGTGTCCGCGCGGTAGTAAAAGGTAGTAAATGAAATCTACCACAATTATGGCCCTTTAAATGTAGTAAAAGGTAACAAACGCAATTTGACTTAGTACATTTTTGATCACCACCACAATATATAATGAGTTTTCATTTTTTGCTTAATATTTGTGTCTAGATGTTTTATCTTCATCTAGCCTTGTTTAAAAATATATACGGTGCTAACAGGACCCTGAGTGAGTTGGAGTTGATAGCAATGACCTAGAAGTTAACTGTGTACAGTTCCTTGGTTGATAGGCTATCAGCGACGCCAACAAAATTTTCCGCCTTTTTGCCTCAGTTGATATTATCCACTTGCTTCTATTTTCTACCAAATTTACAGTGTGAAATGGGGAAATGTAAGTTTTCGCGAACTTGACGACCCGTCATTTAAAGACTGGCTTAAGCCCGTCAGGGGGAATGACCGGGAAGCATTTTGCACTGTCTTCAAAAAAACTATAAATGTTACCTGGAACGACATTACCGCTACGAGGTCACACAGTGGATCGAACATTCAGCAGCAGCGGCTTCGCGTGAGGGGGAGCAGCTCCCTATTCTGTTGTTTTGTGATGCTAGCAGCACTACACATGTCACGGCAAATCATGCCGACTCGAGGTCAGCTGTCGTCGCACCACCTCAGCAGCAAACCAGTGCCCTCAGCACCACCACGACAGCGATAGCCAGACAGCAGACCTTAACTCAGGGCTGAACCATCATTCATATCATTCGGATCAGGGCATTGGGGAATTGTTCCAAAACATGTTCACTGACTCCGATTTAGCCAAAAGTTTCGCGTGTGGCAAGGATAAAGCGGCGTACATACTTGGATTCGGCATTTATCCACATTTTTAGAAGCTGCTTATAAATGGTTAGGATAACTCAAATGCTAAGGTTAAGACAACTGAAACTCAACTCGACACTACAAAAAACATAATTCACATTGACAATACTTAATGATCACAATTAAACATTAGTGTACCTAATATGTATGATGGGTGTGACAGTGTGATGATAGAGTGTTCACACCAAACGCGGTAAATCGCGCTATTCACGTGTTGAACGCTTGAACATTTTAAGTTGACTCGCATCATTCACGCGTGAAATTCGCTTCATTACAGACGCAAATTCGCGTCATGGGAGGGACTTCTGCCGCTTGCTCATGGCCCTACTAGAGCAAGCTCCTGATTGGTTAACGCTGAACTAAAAAGTTCAGATTTTTCACCTCACGCGAATGCTCAATGTTCGCCGCCTTATTCGTGCGAATCGCACCGCAAGTAGGTCATCGCGTCTTTGCATTGACTTAACATGTAAATCACTCATGCTTAACGCTTCATTCGCACTTGGTGTGAACCAGTGGTCTCCAACGTGGTGCCCGTGGGCACCTGGTAACCCAGCATGAACTCTGTAAGGTGCCTGCCTCTGTGAACTCTGTGAATCTCAGTGCCAGCAGGTCATGACTGAAGTGCCCTTGAGCAAGGCACCTTACCCCTGATTGCTCTACAGTAATATGACACTGTAAAAAAAACTACTTGTAAGTCGCTTTGGATAAAAGTGTAAATGCAAATGCAATAATGCTCAACACAGCTGACAAATCTGTGACTATACCCATCAGCCAAGTGCTACATCGTCATGAAAGTTTATTATTAGCAAGTGTTATAAGCTTTTATGTATTCAAGGGCAAAAATATCTGAAAGAAAACTGAATTTGGTTCTGTGAGTGTAAAAATAAGGCATCACATGTTTAAAGTTTGAAAGTATGTTACTCTAGAGGATTTGGATATTTTGGTTGCCCTCGCTTACAAAAAGGTTGTAGACCCCTGGTGTGAACACACCCTTATAGTAAGTAGTAAGTGGTGTTTTGCATACCCCCCACTCCCCCAAAAAAAGGGCTGCTGTTTGATGTCGTGTTGGTAGTAAAAATATTTTGGAGGTGGTAAAAAAGGTAGTAATTTCATCTCTATGATTCCTCCATATACCCTGCTTTTCCGACGTCCATCCTTTTAGCAGGCTGTGGGCCTTGGCAAATGCCACACGGTTTTTCAATTGTCTTTTGTTTAGTGCTGGCTACTGGGCACTGATTCGACGACGTAGGCCATTTCGAGACAGAATTCGACAAACTGTTCTGGTTGACACAGGGACTTCAGGTGACCAGCTCTGCTGCAGTGGAAAATGGGCTGGCCTTGGATTTTCGAGCCAACAAACGGTCCTCTCGAGCAGTTTTCTTGCGGGGTCTGCCTGACCTGGGCTTGTCAAAAACGTCTCCAGTCTCTTCAAATCTTTTTTTATCCGCTGTACTTGACACTGAGACACATTGAAGGTGTCTGCCACATCAGCAGTGGATCTGGTCTTCAGCCTCTTTATAATCAAAACTTTAGTCTCAGGGTGAATCTTAGGCATGTTTGCAGAGGTCTAGTTGCAGTTGATGTGAAGGTCTAGTGTACTGAGGTTCTTTTTATACACACCTGAGACCTAATTGATCCATTATTAGTCACAGGTGAAGCTCATATGACAAGGCAACAACACTTATGTCTTTGCAAAAATTGACTCTATGGCCTTTACCAAGCTGTGAATATTACAATACTTTTTGACAGTTTTGTTTTGCACTGAAACATTATTACAAAAGCAGTTGGGATTAAAATGAGCCATTTCTTGTAAAAAAATCTTGATTAGAAATATATTTCAGCGGCACTTTGTGTTTTCCTACCAGTTGCCCCAACAGAGTAAGGTGGCATAGAAAATGGATGTAGTTCTGTCCAGTGTATGGTTTCGTATATTTCAGATTTTTGTGCAAACATAACATTTTACGTGGCTGGACCAAAGTGTACTTTGCAGAGATGTAAGGCAAAACTTTATTTAAAGATATAAATGGAAAGATTCCTTTGAGAAAAAAAAAAAATTATTATTATTAACTGTCCACGACACAAATGTACTATATATGGTAATACATGTGATTCTCACACATATATAATAGACCTCTCTTTAAATTAAACTTGCTTTTTTTAACCTTACTTACAGTGTTGAATATATTTAGATCCGTTTTTAAAAGTTTATAAAAACATCCAAAAACACTTGGTAAAGAGTCACATAGCAAAACTTGTCATGGCAGTGTTTGCGTTGATGGGATTGGTCAGAAATGTTTTCAAAGTAATGTTTTTTGCACTAATAATTTTCACACTGACTATCTGAACAAATATTGTTTTGGGACTGTTTGTAGAGTAGGTTTTGTTTAAACCTAACCAATTACTCATTTAATTATCTTGTTTTGTCTTTTCAGACTTGGGTAGGAAACAAGAGACGCAAGCTGGCTTCCAAAACAGATCAAAATGGAGTCACCGGTCAAAGTCTTTCCAAAGATCATGCTCTGCCTGCAGATGCCTGGGCACCCGTGTCAGCTGGAGAGATTGCGGGCATACAGAGCAATCCACCAGTGACCCACCTGCTTCCTCCACAGGCCTCATGCTCCTCTTCCTCCTCTTCTCCATTGTCTTCCTCCCCGCTCAGCACTGGAAGTGGACCCAACAGTGACATCATTTTGACAGGTATTTACTCCTTGACTCGAAGCACTAACTGCTTTGATGCTCCCACTCATAGCAGGACTGGGATACAAACGTTACCTTTACAAACCAAAATCAATCAGCCTGCTCAGAGTTGCACAGCTTTGCACACAGACTCTGCTGTGCATCATGCCATCAGTGCAAGCATGCAAAGAAAAGCCCCCGTCAGCACCAGCACACCAAAGTGTATCCAATTATTTAAACAAATCACTACTACAGACGGAATTTCACCAAACTGGGCCAAGCAACACGAGGCACTACAGTCACAAACATGGCCTCATTCCCTGCCTAGACAAACTGTAGCGGAACGTTGCAGTCCTCCTCAGTCTACCATAGACAACAGCACTCCGATTCAGAACGATTTTACCCTGGCAGGATTAGGGGCGGCATCACACCTGCCTTTCTCAAAGACCAGTCAAGACAAAGAAACCATAAAAAAACAGATGCCTGACATGTCAGCAATATTTTCGATTGCAATGGAAACGGGCGATGCTGATGACGAGTACTTAAGAGAAGAGGAATTTGCAAATATGGGCTCGCAAATACAGTTTAGTAAATCCAATAGTGGCAATGTCTGCTGGGCAGATGGTGTGTGTAGCTCCAGTGTGTTGAGCCAATCAGCCACCATTGTTAATGCATCAAACAATTCTCTCTTTGAGGAGAAAGGATGTCAGACCAACAACTCTTTGACTGATACATCCACCCACAGCAGCTTTTCTTTAAGACTACTCTCGCAGCCATCTTCTGGAATGCCCAGTTTCAAGGTATGCCCCTTATTTTTATTACTGCACAGACAGGGTCCCTATTTAGCACTAACACATATATTATAGCCTTTTACGTAAATTAAACCGAATTCTTTTACTTAAGTATCAATTCCAGCATATGTTCCTGACCTTGATCTCATTGCAGTGGCTACTTACTTGGTTAAACTTAGAGTAGAATAAAACATTTTAACGTTCAAAGGTCTACATAACTATGTGTTAAGCATAACGTGATCAAGCTTTTGCAGTGACCCCAACACTTTGGAATACTCTCCCGATGACCATCCGATCAGTCTCCTCGTTCCCTGTTTTTAAAACAATGCTTAGATCTCACATTCTGGAGCGTCTTGCAATGTCCTAAGTAGTGATTGTTAATATTGATTGTTGTTTGGTAATGTTTCAGTATATACATTATTTATTGTATTTTACTTATGTTGGTGTTGTTCTGGAATTTTCTTATTCCTTAATCAAGGTGAGTCAATTTTGACAAACGCATCACACAGAGACATCAGGTACTTTGCAAAGTATTTTCATTGTCGTTTAATCTGCATCATAAGCAATGAGCATAGTGCAGAGCAAAGGCGCTCTTTCCTCCTACACCCAGAGTTTATATATTAAAACGTGAAACCCCCTCCCTTTGCCCCCTAGCCAGAATCCCGAGCTGGTTTACGAGAAGTGATGCCCGTTATTCCAAACAGAACATCTTGGCCTCTGCTCGAGGGCAAAGGCAGAGTGGTATGACGCGTATAGAGAAAAACATGATAACATAGAAAAGAAAACATAGATAAAAACTTCATAAACATATAGATAGACACATCAAGAAGCTAGACTAGAAAATTTCCATTACATTCCCCCCTTTTATCATATATGATAACCAAAATCTTTATACTTTGACCCGTAAGATGAGCAACGCCCTTTCTCTTACAGGTGTCATTCTTCTATCTAAACAGTTCTTAAAATCCCACTAGAATTGGTAACACCACCTGCTTCAGCCCCACTCCCCAACTTTAGCAATTCCACCACTTCAACAGGCTGTTCAGTCATATCATCCAGCTTCCTGAATGTAGAAACAACTGACCCTGAGCTTTTTACACACACGCTGCTTTTCTCTGCGGTGAACACATCTAAAACTAACCTACCCTGCAATCCTAATTCCCTACTTCCAAACTGTTCAATTCTGTACTTTACTTACCACCTGGTTCTCTGCACTCTGTCTTTTCTTCGGCCTTGTTGGTGCTGTTTGCAACTGTCAACAGGGTTGTGACTTTGCAGGGTAATTGACCCTTTAGCCTCTTCCGGTCCTCTAATTTCAGAAGACTAACTTTCCATGCCTGCTAGAGTTGCATACACCACCAACAACTGTCATTCACTCCAACCTCTTTCTTTTCTCCAATATTGCCTTTCTCATACCTACGTTTGTCTCTCCTGGGTCTATCCATGTTCTAGCCTCTACTTCTTGTGCCTCTTCTTCTGCCTGCTCTGCGGCCTGAAAATTCCTTGGCTGAAATGATATCTGAACCTTCTGACCTGTGTCTTTCCCCTCAATCTCATACACCAATACTGACCTGCTTAAACCTTCATCACTTGCTTAAACCCTCATCACTTGCATATTCCCACTCTTATTGGGAAGTTCCTCCCGTTACCTCATATTTAAAACACTTTCTTTTGCCTTTTTATTTGGCCGTCCCTGGGGGACATAACGGCCCACATTTTCAAATTTTGTTGCCTTATCCACATCACCTGAGGTACACGTACCTCTACACAAATACATATTTGTTCCCCAGTACCTAGCAGAATTATTTTATCAAACTTGAAATATAGTGTTGCACAGAAACAAAATTCTATAATCTCTAATTTCTCGGGGTTCGATGTGTCCCGACTCGAACTGTGGATTCCCTTTGTGAGCACCAATAGTGCCCCTCCTGTCGCTTCAGTCAGCACGACCATTGCGAAGAGCCATACGGTTGGAGTTGCCCCTCCTTGGACACCTTTTTGCAGTGGGAGGCGTGTCTTTCCTACGACTTCCTGGAAGCTGTGTAATGATTTGTCAGCTCCATTTGCTACTGCTCTTTTGACCTGCACAAATATTTTGAGAGCAAAAACACAAAAACACATTGCCTTGTAACATCCCCCCTTTTGACGCGTGGTCTAGGCCATGCGTCAAAATCGCAAAAGCAGAGAAAAAATGTTTTGGCAAACAGGTGAGGCCATTTGGGCCCCCCCAAACATTGTCTGTGTATTTACATGAGCACTCCTTGCAGAGTGCACGCTTATCCGGTTCTGCAAAATGTTTGCATCTCTGCAAGAGAAAGAGTTTTGTTAGTGATTTCTGGAGAAAATCTGTCTGTGGCTCCGATGTTGCTTGCTTTGCTGCAAGGTCAGCTCGTCGGCTTCCTGCAAAAAATAGTTTCAGATACAAAAGTGTGTGTGGCATAGTCACATACAACAATGACTGATGGGAGAAGAATGGCAAAGAGCATATCAGCAACCTGTGTGTGATTAAGAATGTTTTTACCATCAGCTTTTACAAAGTTTCTGTGTTAACACAGTGTGCCAAAATCATGAGTTACATCAAATGCACATCTAAATCTGTGTGAATGTCTACATTTTATTCTTTGCTAATTCGCATGCGCGGGTGAGTGCAATGAGCTCTGCTGTCTGAGCAGAGAAATAGTCCCTAAAAATTATATCAATTGCTTCTTTGCTTTTGGACTTGCGATGTCTGTAATTGCAGACACGCTTTGCGGACAGCTGTCTGCCGCGGTCAGTAATTTCGTGACCCAAAAATGAACAAATCGTTTTGCCAGCTGGACTTTGGAGACATTTCCCTGGAATCCCCTGGTTAGGCCTGGTTTCCCTCCGAGGTTTTTTTTTTTTTTCTCCTCCAATGGAGTTTTGGGTTCCTCGCCACCGTTTGCATACTGTTTTGCACTGTTTTGCCTGGCCGGGGGGGCTGCTAGAATTTGGTAGTCTTATTTAATTAACACTGCATATAGGAATTTATTGTGTGTCTGATATTTGACCTGTGTTTTGAATTCCATAACCTTTTATGTTTTACTTATAGTCATTTTTTCTTGTACAGCTGCTTTGTAACAATGAAAATTGTAAAAAGCGCTATATAAATAAAGCTGACTTGACTTGACTTGACATTTACTTTGTGTTCTTTTCTCTTATATTTTAAACTGGAAACAAAGGCCTGCGCACCGGTAAATTTGGGCATGGCACAACTACGCCTTTATTTTTTTAATCTTTTCAAACTAATTAAATATTGGCCTTATGCCATTGAGGGCTTCTGTTTTGAGGCTTCTGTTTTGAGGCTTCTGTTTTGAGGGAGTATTGCTGTTTGCGTGGATGAAAATTACCTTTGGGCGTTATCACAACAGGCTCACAGTTCCTAATCAACCCAACAAAATATTTTCCTGTTACCCAAAGTTGTACGGGCACCTTCCCAAAATTTCTTCATTAATCTTTTTGTGTGTGAAAACACTTCAAGTCCCCTTGTTGCTGACAGGCAGGCATGATTCTCACGATGGGCGTGCAACAAATTTGAATATTGCACGTCATCCCTTTTAACCCATTCTATGGCGTGCGCGTATTTGTCAGCAAAACACCCACAGCTCCCCACACCATTACAATCAACGTCATGAGGCTCTGTGAGGCAAAACTTTCTACATCGTACTTACGTAATTCAATATTACATCGTACAGCTGTACGAGCGCTGCACACGGGTCGTGTTGGTATCATGCTCAATCTGTCATCATACACATTATGACTCTGCCCAGCAAATGAATCGGGCAGCAGTCAGACATGAGAAACCTGTGTTGAAATTTGACACTCCCCAACTCGCATTGCACCCTTTTGACATAAATTATTTTACATTAGAGCCACTAGTATTTAGGCAAAACACAGCTAGTTTAGACTCTGGCAAATTTAAACACTTCTTGTGAATCACAGTAGGCTATTTGTTGCCCCTGAATCTATAAAAAATTCAAGCGGTTTGTTGCACACAAGCATTGTGCATTTTAGCAAAGTTCAGAAAGCGGTTTCATTCATCATGGAATGTGAGCTAAGCAGATCTTCATTGCATACAGTAGGAAAAAGCATTACTTCATTGCATATGCTAAGGGAAATCATACTCACCACCCTCGGAATGATGCCTCACCTCTTCACTTCCATCTACCTTTTCTCTTGATCTCCGAGGCTCAGGACAATCTTTGTGCCAATGCCCCGTTCTTCCACAATTGAAACACTTCTCTCCATACATGCCAGAGGGTTTAAAACCTCCTCTCCCTCTTTCACGTCCACGCCAGTTTCCTTTCCCTCCATGCTCTTCACCGATGTTTACTAGAGCCATGTGAAGTTCTTCGTCTTGTTTGTGTTCCTTCTGAAGCTCTTTCTTCTCTGTTTGTCTTTCTGCGTGCACAGCATGACGGACGATCTCACTCATTCTCGTGCGATCTGGCTCGATGCATGATTTTTCCACTTCTCGTCTCAGCTCTTCTCTGAGGTTCCGCAGAAAAGCGGATCTGAGATGTCCTTCGAACGGACCAATGTCTGGTCCGTCTGCATCAGGTTGAAGTCCAGAATGTTCTTTAAATACTTCCTCCAGTCTGGCCAAGAAATCCTCCACTCTTTCATCAGTCTTTTGCACACAAGCAGCGATCTTATCCAGATTCAGAGCTTTGGGAAACGTAGATTTTAGTCCTTCTAAGAATTTTCCCAGAATCCTCCTGTACTCAGCATTGTCTGCATGCGACCAGTTGACATGTTCCCTTCTATAATCCTCCACAGGCCATTTACCCTGTAACTTTCTTAGGTCAGATGGTTTCAGTTTGACTTTCAACAGTCTCTCTAATTCTTACATTGAGGGTGAGAATTCTTTGCAAAATGTCAAAAGTTCTTTGTCTGTCGGTGCTGGACGCGCTCTTTCTTGCTTTTGACGCACCATGGGTTGTGGTGGAGACGGCACTGGTGGAGACACTGGTGGGGGCACTGGAGCTGCCTCGATCGGGTTCAGATGTCGGTGAGGAGGGACACAATCATCCTCCGGTTGGTGTTTGTAACAAGTCATAGATGGGGGTAAAGAAGACAGAGGGGTTAAATCATTATATTCAAGCAAAACAGGGTACAATGGAGTTTTCGGTGGTGGCAGTTCTTCCAATGCCATTTCTTTAAAAACATAGTCACGTCTATTAGCTACCCTCTCCCATAACTCTAAACATTTACACGCTTCATCATATTTTTCCCTTTTCTTTTTTTTGGACATTTTAAATATGTATTTTTTCCCCATATGTTCTCTTATTTTCTCTAATTTTGTGGTACTAAATTTACCGTTTTCTGGAAAGTTACCTTTTTCTTTTAAATTCCCGTTCCCCAATTTTTCCTCATTTCTCTGTATGTTGGTTTATCCATATCATTTCTTAGTAGTCCCCCATACTGTTTAGAATCTCTCGATTCTGAGTAGTATCCCCTCTTAAACCAGACTGTTTTAAGCAGTCCCCCATACTGTTTAGAATCTCTCGATTCTGAGTAGTATCCCCTCTTTAACCAGACTGTTTTAAGCAGTCCCCCAGACTGTTTAGCGCTAAGTAGTCTCCCCTTTTGTTCCAGACTGTTCAGAAATCTATCTGACTCACCACTTTTCCTTTTTGTGCCTTGCACTGAGTTCTTTTGGGATCACGTCAGCTTGGAGTCCGGAGTAGAGTTCTCTCATCCCTGTATGGGGTTAGAGCTGGATTTGCTATGTCCAGGATGATCAGTCAACTCTAGTCCGTTCTCCGTCAGCCTTGTGATCCCATACCTCGTCGCCAAATTGTTCTGGAATTTTCTTATTCCTTAATCAAGGTGAGTAAATTTTGACAAACGCAACACACAGAGACATCAGGTACTTTGCAAAGTATTTTATTGTCGTTTAATCTGCATCATAAGCAATGAGCATGGTGCAGAGCAAAGGCGCTCTTTCCTCCTACACCCAGAGTTTATATATTAAAACGTGAAACCCCCTCCCTTTGCCCCCTAGCCAGAATCCCGAGCTGGTTTACGAGAAGTGATGCCCGTTATTCCAAACAGAATATCTTGGCCTCTGCTCGAGGGCAAAGGCAGAGTGGTATGACGCGTATAGAGAAAAACATGATAACATAGAAAAGAAAACATAGATAAAAACTTCATAAACATATAGATAGACACATCAAGAAGCTAGACTAGAAAATTTCCATTACAGTGTCAATCATGGCAGGGCCTCATGTTTTGTGTGGAGATAAACATATTATTGTCTGTCATGACATTATATGCGTTCTCTCCGGTTTCATCTTTGGCTCGCCCCCTCCTTCTCTTGTTAGCGTACATTCAGTGTTTCATTGGGCTGATACCCTGGGCTTCGGTCAGTTGGCGGCGCGCCTCCACACATCGTAAAGTCCAGTGGTATCATCGACCTCATCTCCACCAGCGAAAGTGGGTCCCTGAGCCGGTGTCGAAAAGCACCGGCAGTTTCACACCCCAAGGCAATCTCCCCTGCAGGCTTCCAGGAACCTGTAAAAATAGTTCCCACGGTCTGTGTTCCATTGGCCGCAGAGGAGACGAGGCTGACGGAACCGTGCAGTGTTAATCGCCTGCTGGGTTCGGTTTTGGTCGGTTTGTTCTGTCACGGTCCGGATGGACAGAACCCAAGCGCAGGCAGGAAACTGTTAAGAAAAATATTTATTAAAATACAAACACAAACTAAAACCCAAGATGGGAAAAAAACTGGAAATACTACTTCTAAATAAAACAAAAACACTTCCCACGAGGGGGAACAAAGTGAGCAAAGAAATAAACTAAAGCAAAGCATAAACTAGAGGAAACAATGACCTTCAGGACCATGCAAATAATTAAACATGAACTGGAAAACGGGAATTAAAAAAACAACGACAAGAGACAGAGAGCAAAGGGGCCTTAAGTAAGGGACAACTAACGAAGGATAAATACAAAAGGCAGGTGACGGGAATAAACACTAAGGGCATGATTACGGGAGACAGGAGGGCGGGGCTTAGAGACATGACAGGACATGTGGCGCCAAGTGACAACAAAAGCCACGTGTCTCCACACATAACACAACAGAAACCTGTAAGATGTGGTAATACCACAAATCTGTCCAGGGAGCTAGAAAACTTGTGACAGGAAGGACAGAGTCCTGACAGTGAAGTAGCAGTTAAGGTTGGTAACAGTTGTTATCAAGTACAGAAATTGAATACAGCAATCAAATGAAAAATAACACTTCATAGGTGAGCTTTTGGGACGCCAGAGTTGGCAGTGTAATTTCCGGTGGTATAACACAAGAGCTGGGTCTGAATTTGCTCACTTATATGGGTAAGAAGTGAATGAAAACGAGTGAACAATTTCGGACACTGACGTAATATATCCTGCTTTTCATAATACTGTCGTGGACATTCATCATAACGCTTATATTACAACTGTGTGTCTTTATGGATTGTTTTATAAATTGGTCAAGTTAATTTATATTATTTGTCAGGTTTATTGTTATAGTTTTTAATAAAGAGAACAAAACAAATGTTTGCCACGTTTATTTACTATTATATTTATTACGTTTAATAAAATTACTTAATATATTTAAAATAAAACACTGCTATATATGACAATCATTTAATCAATTATTCTCAAAACGTAGCATATAACTGTCAACAAAAACAAACACAAGTGTATAAACATACATGCACTGCATAAATGGTCACTCTCCTCCAGCTGATTTAATCAGACGGTTGATGGCAGATATGGGGTGAGTGAGTGAGTGAGTGAGTGAGTGAGTGAGTGAGTGAGTGAGTGAGTGAGTGAGTGAGTGAGTGAGTGAGTGAGTGAGTGAGTGAGTGAGTGAGTGAGCGAGCGAGCGAGGAAAACGGTAGACACAGTTGCTGAAAAGCTGCACAAGAAATGAAGCGCAATTCTAAGTAAACTAAATTAGAGGTATTTCGTACAGCATGGAAGGATAGTATTATAAAATATAGGAAAGCCCAAAAAACTTCTAAATCCGCCTACCTTTCATCACTAATAGAAGAAAACCAGCACAACCCTAGGTTTTTATTTTACACAGTGGCTAAATTAACCAAAAATAAATCGTCAGCGACTTCTGATTCTGTATACCAGCATAGCAGTGATGAATATATGAACTAACTTTGTATTAGCACCTATTGTACTATTGATCTTTGTATGACATATTGCTTATTGCTTCCCGAACTCTTTGTAAGTCGCTTTGGATAAAAGCATCTGCTAAATGACTAAATGTAAATGTAAAACTAATTCACAAATATTGTGAAAATCCAAGATATTAGAGAAATAATTATAACAGAAGTGAAACCCGCTGAAAAAAAAACGACTAACTACAGCGCCCCAAGGAGAAATTGCGATTATTTTCTACCATAGATCACGATGAACTATCTAAAATCATAAGATCATCTAAATCAACTACATGCACGCAAGACCCTATACCTACAAATCTACTGAAAGAGATGCTCCCAGAAATTCCTCTTCTTAGCATTATTAACTCATCTCTGACACCAAGACTGAAGCATATAAGGTGGCTGTTATAAGGCCCCTTGTCAAAAAACCCAACCTCGACCCTGGAGAATAGTTAACTACAGACCTATATCGGTTCTACCTTTCATATCTAAAGTTCTGAAAAAAGTAGTCTCAACTCAATTATGTTCCTTCCTCCAAAGGAATGACATCAATGAAGATTTCCAGTCTGGATTTAGAGCACATCACAGTACAGAGACTGCTTTGATCAGTTACAAATGATCTGCTTATGGCTTCTGACTGAGGTTGTATCTCCTTATTGGTGCTGCTAGATCTTAGTGCTGCATTCGACACCATTGACCACAGCACGCTCCTACATAGACTTGAAAATTATGTCGGTATTAAGGGAATAGCTTTGAAATTGCTTAGATCTTATTTATCTGACTGTTTTCAATATGTAGCAATAAACAATGAGGTGTCGCGCAAATCGCAAGTCCAGTACGGTGTACCACAGGGCTCAGTCTTGGGGCCTATGCTCTTCGCATTATGCATGCTACCTCTAGGAGATATAATAAAGTGACACAGTGTTAGCTTTCACTGTTATGCTGATGATTACTGAACTCGGACAAAACACTTATTGTTACTTATTGGACCGAAAACCGCCATACTTAAAAAACCAAGAAAACTGCTTAACTATTGATGGATGTTCCATAAAACCCTCATCTTCAGCAAAGAATCTTGGCGTTTTATTCCATAGTACTCTGTCATTTGAGAAACAACACCTGTAAAATTGCGTTTTTCCATCTTAAAAATATATCTAAAGTACGTCATATGCTGTCACCATCAGATGCAGAGAAATTAATTCATGCCTTTATGACATCAAGACTAGATTACTGTAAGACTAGAACACTGCATATAGGAATTTATAGTCTGTCTGCTTTTGACCTGTGTTTTGACTTACATAACCTTATATGTTTTGCTATAGTCAATGTTTTCTTGTACAGCTGCTTTGTAACAATGAAAATTGTAAAAAGCGCTATATAAGACTAACTATCAATTATTAGAAAATTTAGAAAAACGAAATTGAAAAACTGGTCATTGTTCAGGAACATAAAGCCTTAACCATCTTTCTTATAATGGAAAAATGCTTAATGTGAAATTATTCACTTTATCTGCAAGTCCAGTGGAATCACAAGCACATACTTATATTGTTACTTAAGCTGTGTCTGAATTTGCGAACTCATTCCCTGGCTGCGTCTGAAATCGCATACTTTTGTACAAATAGTAGGGACTTTGACTTGCGTAGACATATGTTGCGTTTGAATACGCCTTCTATCCTACTATGTAGTAGTAGAAGATATAACGTGAACTCAGCAGTATATCCAAATCGTCAGTATTTATAAAAGAGTAAGCGAGAAATTCCTGGATGGCCTACAGGTTACGCCCAAATTTAGAAGCACTCAGCGACGAATACTTGGGGTACTTCTCTTTCCCATGGGCCCACAGGACAGAATACCATGCACAGCCTGCAAAACAGTCACAGCCGACTTTGATGTACAATTAAACATGTTGTTAGTTATTCTAACGCTTATGTAACATTAAAATTGACCTTGTTTTTTTGTAAAATTGACAGCGTTTTACATTGTGCATAGTTATTTTCAGCAGTTTATTTACATTTGTTTTATATGTATATTTGCCCTTATATAAAATATATAAAACATTGCTTAAATGTTTTTAACTTGAAGATAAAACAGATAAATGAGACATGAAAGGGGGATATTCACAAGATCATTTTAATCGGGTGGTTTTAACTGACAGTTTGGTGCAATTCAACTTTCTAATACATCACTTTCCATAAACGAATAAATACAAAAAACAATTAAGTCTTAAACCTTTTGATCACTAATGTTAAATTGTTTATTTATCCAAAGGAAAATTAACATACATGTAAAAATTGTGTTGTTTCATGGACAAGGAAAGAAAAGAAAAGAAAAGACAAGGAAAGAAAAAAGACAGGGGATTGCAGATACCTATGTATAAATGTATAGGATAATGCAATGTAAGTCGCTTTGGATAAAAGCGTCTGCTAAATGTTAATGTAAATGCTGCAGAAAGGGTCGCAAGTGGAGAGCCATAGCTTAGGACCCAGGAGGAATTGTGGGGTGGAGAACTGTCGGGAGACTGCTTGGGTCTTTTGTCTGCAGATAGCCTGTTGGATATGGTGATGAGCTTAGTCCCAGTTCAGTTGTTTTACCTGTGCCTGGATTTTGATACTCTCCCTGTTGTTAGCTGTCTGCCGTAGAACTCTTGCCTGTCTGGATTAATTTGTTGTCTGCTTTGACCTGACCTCTGCCTGGACTTTGAACACGTTTAAGATTGCCTTGGATATACTGTACCTTTTTGCCCCAGTTAGAATTATTCCAGTGTTACATTGTCTTTTGTGCTGTTTAAAAGGTAGTAAGGTGGAACAGGAATGTTTCGAGTTTCAAGAACAACTTAAATTAAATGTAAATTGTGAGAAACTTGTTAAGCAGGCCTAAAGTTCTGAAAAATAGCAGGAACACTGACTAGTCAGTCATCCTCAATTTGCAGACCGTGTGAAATTGCCCAATTAACCATTTGTTGCAAGATTCAATAAGAGAAAGGAAGGAGGCGGGAACTGGTGAACATAAAACAATCTTTAATTAAATAAACAAATAAAAAACGAACGTAATATGCAACAAACACAACATAAACTCCAGGCCTGGTCCTCTCTTGTCATACACTCCTGTTGCTTGTCCTTTTATGATCCCGATGCTCCTCTGTGAGAGATGTGAGACCGGTGCACGCATAGCTGACGCTCGTTATCACTCACGTGTCCGGCCTCGCGGCTTTCCCTCACGGCTCTCGTCCCGCCCTGCTTGCCACACCATTTTAAAACTTTTGACTATTTTGGTTGGTTAAATTGAGCCACACATCTACACAACGGAGACATCAGACGCTCTCTCTGAAACTCTCTTTATTCTAAGGAGACATTCAGATGTTAGCATCCACGGGCAACAAGCACAGCTAAGTAATCCACAAGTAAACATTCACAGGTATACATCCACAGCTTAAACATCCACGGGAAAGATCAGCACTATCGTTAATGACAGCATACAAAAACTAGACCTGGCACAGAGTGAGGCTTGAGGTGCGTACATTAAGAGTCCATGTAATGTGCAACAGGTGCAATCAGTGAGCGGGAACCTGAGTAGCTGATGGAGAGCGTTGGTGCAGGGGGCATGATCGGCAAAGACGCTGAGTCCACTACAGATAGTCAATGGCAGTCAAGAACGGTTTGGTTACAAGCATTCTTCCAAATATAATGTGCGGTGACAAGGGTGAGAGCATGCTAATACTAATGTTAGTGCTACCTGATGAAAAATATTTAAGGGGGAAAGCGCAGAGCCGCATTATACATCGATTGGTGGCTCAGGATGCTGATCTGCAGCGACACAGTGCACCCCTCGCATAATTTAACATAAAATTAGATTTTACTGAAGTCATCTTTAATGTAAAAACTGATTTCACCATCTGTTTGAAAATCACCAAAAAATACAGAAAAACAGTTTATTAATTCTACCACATTTATAACAGAGTTGTATTAGACGTGCTACTGTGCGGCTCTGTGCTTCCGGTCTGCAACCCCTTTTAGCCTCCCTCAGAGTAAACTTCCCAAATGAATGTGCAGAATGAACATACCACTACCACTGATCTACAGGAACAGTAGCAAATACATTAATGACAATATGTTGTTTATGTATATGTTTGTGTGAATTCCGGAAATGTTGGGACATTTTTAAATTTGAATTAAATGAAAACTAAAAGACTTTCAAAAAACATGAGCCAAAATTCTATTCATAATGGAACATAGAGAACATTAATGTTTATGTTTAAGGGCTGATAAAACATGACATTTTGAAAAGATTCAGCAGGGAGAACATCTATCTAGCAACTAATGAAGAACATGATTAGCCATTAAAAAGATGTCTTAGAGACTTAGATACTATTCTACAGTGCATAGCATCATCAATAGATTCAGAGAAACTGGAGAAAGGGACAAGGGCAAAGACATTTGTTGGATATGCGTGATCTTTGGGCCCTCAGATGACACTGCATCACTCATCAGCATGATTCTGATATTGACATTACTAAATGGGCCCAGGAATACTTTTAGAAACCACTGTCGGTAAACATAATCCTCCGTGCCATCTGAAGATGCCAACTAAAGCGCTATCATGCAAAAAGGAAGCCATATGCGAACATGGTCCTGAAGTGCCATTATGTCCTGTGGGTCAAGGCTCATTTAAATTGTACGGTTTCAAAGTGGAAATGTGTTCTATGGTCAGACGAGTCCAAATTTCACATTCTTGTTGGAAATCGTGTTATCGGCATTCAGTTCAAAAGCCAGCATCTCTGATGGTATGGGGGTACATAAGTGCGTATGGTATGGGCAGCTTGCATGTTTTGGAAGGCACTATGAATGCTGAAAGGTACAGTATATAAAGGTTTTAGACGACGTCCATTTCAACATCAACCATAATAAATATTTTATTTACAAGTCATTGTGAGCCAGCTCAAACCTTTTGATTCGCAATATGACATTCTCCCCCACGTTTTTTTAAATCAAATTTTTGGTGTGATTGGGCCGACTGATCTTGAGTTTATGAACAGTTGCCTTGAAATGGCAACAGTTCCAGATGATATGAAGCATGGGATTGCCCGGCCATTTCTTAAAAAGAATACATTAGGTCTGACAATGCTGACTAATTTTAGGCCAGTTTCAAATCTCTCTTTTATGTCTGAGATTTTTGAGAACATACTATGTCAACAACTACACAGCTTTCTGCATAATAATATTTTTAAAGTGTTTCAATCTGAAACAGCACTGGTAAAAGTCTTGAACAATATTTTACTGACTCTCGAAACAGGCAATTGTGTAAAAATGCAAGTTAATAATTCAGGATTCATTTAAAATTATGAAAAGGTGCTAGACCTGCCCTGCTAAAGCTTATACCATTGTGTTTACTAAAGTAAAGTCTAGGAAAAATTCCCATATACTACAGTGTTCCCTTATGAATATAAACTTTTAATTAAAACAAATAAAATGGCCACTATAGTTAAGCCATTGTAACCACAGTTTGAGAGGGGTGTGACAAGACACTTACCTCACAAGACGAGACTGGGTTCCCAAGTACGAGACAATCTATGAATGGCCGGGCTGGTCATTGTGGCTCACAGTAATGTGTTCTGTACAGTAATGAAAACAGCTCACACCACAACTAAATGTGCACTCACACAAATGCTCCCAAATATATTTTGAGGTTGCACAGGTCAAATTTTGGGAGCATATGCAACTAAAATTGTTGCAATTTCTATGCCATCACTCCATCATCCAATTGCGTAAGGAAATTATGTTCTTGAGACTTATCTGATCTCATCACTCCCCCTACAATTTTACCATGGTGTTGCTTCAGTATAACCAGAGGTAACCAGGGTTTTTGTTGTGAAACTGTGGTCATACAAATCTGCCATTAAAACATGGCATCTACACTTACAGTATGATAAAATCATGATTTGATTTCCTTAAGGGCTTTTAAATCCTACTATAGTAAATACTACAGTATATATTACTGTAATATATAGTATGCTGCAGTTTACTTTGCTGTAATATACTATATTATTGTTTCATTTGGTCACACTCATCTCTTGCATCTTATTTTGTCAAAGCAGAGGATGTTACTATGGCCTTAGAGTTTACCTGTGGCCTAAAGCACCACTCTGTGCTCGACTGCCTGTCCGAAGCAAGAAATGCCCCCTCATTACTATATGGACACAGAAATGTAGAAATAAATAAAATAAATGTAAAAATGTTTGTTTGTGAAAATAAATAAATGTAAAAATGTGGAAATACATATATATTAGCATAAATGCATAAAATAAATATCAAAATGTAAAATAAAAAGTTTAAATTAAAAAATAATATACGTTTAAATTAACGTTTTGATTCATTTGTGTTATTTTTTTTTAATTTATTTCTGTATTCATTTTCGCTTTCTTAAATTTCTTCATGTATTTATTTTTGTATTTATTTATCATTTTGGCAGGATTGGGCTTCCATATACATCATCTATAAAAAAGATTTCTTATTTACATCTGATTGAAAATATCGGTGGAGGTGAAGATGACAGCTCCCGTTATTCCACGCTCCTTCACAGCGGCTTCAAGCCATTGTTGTTTTGAACATATCTGTTTTGAATGTGTGTCCTCTAGCGGCAGATTTTCAATTTAGAGTCTTAGCCTAAGTAAAACCACTTTTAATGAGCTTGTCAGTAAAGTACAGTTAAATGCCGCTGCTGTGTATGAAAGCCAGAGGGCACTCTTGCGCAGAAACTTTAAAAATAATAAAGAGCATCTTTCTATAACAGTTTTTCAAGCCTTCTCAGGTATTTTCAGGATAAGAAAGTAGGCCTATATTTACATTGTTTGACGGATGTTGCTTTTCAGAGGCACGTTATAAGTGACTCAAACTCACAAGGCTTTCAGATCGAGCATAATTTCTACTGATTAAAGAGCCGTGCATCACTGACAAACTGCACATAAAACATAATCCCAGCCTTTTCATAATCTCATTAATTAAAGAATTGCACCAAGCCAGCTTGATTTATGCACAATTTAGTGGTAATCATGTGGATAGTACATAACAACGCTCTTGCCTCAGACGTATAGTATGCATATTTGTGCCAGGACTCAGGTCGTTACCCCCGTTGTGCTGTGGTTAAAAAAAGGGTTGATGGTGAGAAGTCGGGGTGGAAGAGGGATGCTTAGAAAATGTAGGGGGAAGTCAGGTAATGCGTCTTTCTATTTGTAAGGGTTTTCTCCCGAGTTGGTAGAATGGCTGGTGAGATTAGACCAGATGACTGATCACTCATGTCATTCACGAAGGAGAAGAGAACAAATTAGATCTATCTCATTCAGACTCAAAACACTGGCTTGTTTAGTGAAGGGTGTATTCGTTCTTTACATTTATCAACCAAATGCTCTGTCAAAGCTTGAAAAGCATTGGCTCGTGCTTTAGACACTATTTTAAGGCAAGAAGCTATCGGTGCTTAAGGGAGGGATTTCAGTGAACGTGAAATAAGAGTCAATGCATTTTGTGAACAAGAGTGATTTGTTCACTTAAAAATTTGTTCAAAAGATCATTCGTTCATGAAAGTAACATCACTATTTGCCATAGAAGATGTGGAAAAAGTTACATGCAATTCAACAGTATACAAAAATTTTGTTTTTATTTTTCTTATATTTTGGAGAAAATTAGGATGGCAACATCTGAACGGCAGAATTTTCCACTAGTCAGTGAACATTATTGGGAAGAGATGTTTTATGGTGAATATAGTGCAAGGCCCCTAAAGCTTTTCAACAAGAGCTTGTCTGTTTCTCATCAGGTAACAAGTAATATTTCAGCTCCATGGCTTCATAGCAACTCCCGAAAAAGAACGGTGAGTGCCCAAAATATGCATTGACACATGAGAGATTTTCTGACAGTTTTGGATAATGGATTTTTACTTAATGATGCAGCTGCAAGACAGGACCCAGTTTAGCGACAAAGATCTGTTTGCACTGAAGAGGTACTGGGACAATGGCATGACCAGCCTTGGCCTTGTGTGCAAAGAAAAGATATCAGCCGCCGCAAATAAACTCAATGTGGACAGTGAGATCATCAAGGTCTGTAATTAATTCATAAATCACTTCAGTTCCCTTTCTGTCGGTCTCTCGACGTTGTGTCGAACCGACAGATGGGGTTCGCCCCTGAGAACCTATCATCTTCTGACTATTTTGAAAACGCCAATTAAATTGGTGAATGAAATTTGCATGCCGGGCTCCGCCCCCAGATATCCAGATATCCGGGTATAAAAGGGGAGCCGGTGTGCTCATTCATTCACCTTTTGTTCTTCGGAGCCTTCGCATCCGATGACATTCTTCGAATTGCCGAATTCTACGACGCGGTGCAGCGGAGATTCCCCTGGGCGTCCTGGCAGTTCCAGAGGTATTTTTCTAAAAGAGCAATTTCCTCAGCGTGGCATTGCCTGCTGATCTCTTGGGTGCAGTACACTCATCGAGGACGGGGACCGACACGGTGGTTGCCGCAGGTGTTCGGGGGTCCGACCACTGTGGCAGCCTCCTGGATTCGTCCTGCCCGCACTGCGGGCGGATGGCTATTCAGACGTTGCGTCACTGCGGGCGGATGGCTATTCAGACGTTGCGTCACGGTGGCTGTGTTCTGTAAGATCCAGCCACCACCTCGTTTGCTTCCCGTTCTCTGACCGCAGCGGCTATGGCCCTGCCGTCAGCGGCAGCGAGGGTGATGTGGGGATTATCGTGAGCGTTAATCCGTCAGCCGGCCGGCTCGCGGACCGCTCGCGCCCCGTCTCGCTTGTTTAACAGTTCCCCAAGGATGGTCCTAAAGCCGTCTTATTCCTCAGGTGTCTCTTGCAACATCGGAGCGCGACCTGCTAGCATCAGACTCTGGTGATTCCCTGAAGCTCCCTCCCTCGGGAGGTCGAGCACAGGTGAGAGCAGACGTCAAGATGTCAGCCATTGCGGTGCGCCGCAGCCCTGGCGCTCGCGGCTGGGTACTTCGCACATTGGGCCCGGGCGCGACTCCAAGCCGTGCCCGGCTCAAGTGCCAAGTTTTACCGAGCTGCATAAGGAGTTCAGTAAGACCTGGAGCGCCCCCTTCGGGGCGCTTCCGTCTAGCTGACTCTATCGCCCTCTCTTCCCTCGGGGCGGGGAGGCAGCTAGGGACTATGTCAATGCACCCTGGGTGGAGCATGCAGTCGCGGGTATCCCCAGACGGCGACCACCTGGGGAGCTTGACCTAAACTCACCGTCCAGGGCATGTAAGGTCTCGACATCTCTGGTGTTGAGGCTGGCAGTGCCGTGGGCCAAGCTGCCACCACTCTTACGCCATGGCCATCCTGCAGGCAAGGGCGCTAAAGAGAGCCCCACGGGGTAAGACCGACCCAAGTAGTGCCGCCGCCGACTGGCCCTCCGGGGACCACGGTGGCAGCGCAGGCTGGGTCGGACGATGTCCACATCAGTGGCCCGGAAAGATGCCTCGGACTCAATCTTGCGGAGGTGGGCGATGTCGAGAAAGGCCACTTTCCCGACTCCCCTCTCGCAAGGTCGGCTGATTGGTGGCGCTGTCAAGGACAGCTCCAGCAGCCTTTTGACAGTGTAGAAACAGACCGGCCTGCTGTAACCTGGCCGCCTTTCGGCCGTCGAGGTCTCGCACGTGGTCTGCCCCCAGCAGCCCCGGCCTTCTCCATCGTCGACTCCGGTTCTGGTGCCCTCGCAGGTGGCCCCCCGGAGGAAGACGTCGAGAAAAGGACCACCTAGAGAGATTGAACCATCGGGCCCGACCCAGCCTTGGTAGCTGGATGGTCGGACTGGGGCGGTCCCTGCCATGTCCCAACACCTTCTGGGCCCCTTCGGGGGCCTAGTGCCCGCCTTCTCACAAGGAGAGGTCTCTCTCTGGGTCCCACTTGCAGCCGCTCTCACCCTCTGAAAGATGGTGTTCGGCAACTCGACGTTGCGACGTTGCGGCACGCAATGGCGAGTATAAAGCAGCCCTCAGCACTCTCGCTTCGACGGTGCGTCGAGCTGGGCCATCGCCTGGCAGGTGATTTAGCAGAGCTGTTCCCCCCGGGTGGGACCAGCACTGCTAGTCATTGAACCAACCCCTGCGGGTTGATGAAGCAGATCGTAGCCCCCCCTGTGAGGTCCCTGGGTGCTTGGTTAGCATTTCAAACCATCACGGTGGCTGGGAGTGTGGTCCGTCTCGGCATTCGATCCAGTTCGCCAGACCTCCGCCGGACTTCGGGCATCCTCTTACCTCAGCAGAGGCAGGGATGTTCCCGTGCTCCAGGCCGGGGCTGCCACCCCTCTGGCGAAGGCGATCGAACCGTCCCCTCGGCCGAGATGTCCAGTGGCTTCTACAGCCGCACTTCATCATACCCAAAACCAGGGGTCGCTGCATACGTTGAGCAGCACCTTGCAAGGGTGCCGTTCAGGAGGCGCAGAAGCGCGTCCTGGTGTCTGTCAGACGCCAAGAGTGGTTCATGACAACTGACCGCATACTCTCATGTCCAGTCTCCCTCGGCACTGTCGAGGGGCTGGCATGTCAGTAACGGGTCAGCCGGGAAAAAGAGCAGCTCTCCCTGGCGCAGAGCTCCCTTTTCCTGGTAGAGAACTCAACACTGTCTCCATGACGGCGTGCTCGCTCTTGAGCACGCACAGTCAGTGCTGAGCTGCTTGAACTTTCAGGCAGCAGCCAGCGGTCCCCTGAAATCAGTTTCAGAGGCTCCTAGGCATGGTGTCCTCGGGGGTGGCCTGTCCCCCTCGGGTTGACGCACATGGGACCGCGACAGCACTGACTACAGAGATGAGTTCCCTGGAGAGCGTGGCGCACTGGCAGTAGGCGTATCGTCATTACGCCTGCTGCCGTCGCATCCTAACCCCGGGCAGGTCTTGAGGCCGGTCGTGGTAACGACAGACGCCTCCCTACGGGGTGCGGGTGCGGTGTGCAACGGGCGCGCAGTGTCGGGTCGCTGGACCGGCCCCCGCCTGCGTTGGCATATCACTGCCCTCAAGTTGCTAGCTGTCCTGCTTGCACTGATGAGGCTCCGGCCTCTCGTGCAGAGCCAGCATACTGGCCCGGACAGCACGACCGGCGTAGCGTACTAAACCTCAGGGTGGCATTCGCTCGCTGCCGTCATCGCAACTCGCCCAAACGCCTCCTCCCGTGGAGACAGCAGGTGGCAAAGCCCCTGCATGTCACACGCCCACCGAGTGTCCTGAACCAGACAGCCAAGCGCTCTCTCGTCAGTTGACACCTCGTGGGAAGTGACGACTCCACCCCTGCGGGCGGCTTGGGTGTGGTTTGGGCGGGCACAGGTGGACCTGTGGGCACTCCCTGGACGAGGCCCCCCCCTCGACACGGAGGCCCTAGCGCGCAGCTGGCCGCGGGACAAGCGGAAGTACGCTTCCCCCCAGTGAGCTTCATTGCGCAGGTCCTGTGCAAGTTCTGGGAAGGGAGTATCAAGTGCTGCTAGTTGCACCTTACGGGTCCAACTACACTTGGTCCTCGGAGCTAATACTCCTGACGACAACTCCCCCTGGCCAAATCCCCTGGCGAAGGGCCTACTCGCAGGGGATGGGCACGTTGTGGCATTCGAGCCGGACCTTTGGGTCTGGCTCCTGGATGGGACGAGGAGTTCCTGGATGATCTACCCCCCACAGTGGTGGAGACTATCACTCAGGCAAGGGCCATGCCCACAAGGCTGGATGCCTTTAAGTGGCGCCCCTTCTCGTCCTGGTGCTCTTCTCGAGGAGAAGACCCGCGTAATTGCTTGCTCAGGAACGTGCTGTCCTATTGCAGGAGAGGCGGGGGAGTAATCTCCCCTTCCACATTGGAGCGTGGGTACCCGCTGTCGCGGTTATCACGTACCAGTTGCTGGTGAGCCTCTGGGGCGGCATGACCTGATTATTAGGTTCCTCTAGGCCGCGAGGGGCTAAGGCCTCGTCCGCGCCCCATACCCTCTTGGGGCCTTAAGGCCCTTTTTTCGGGCCCTGCGGAGAGCCCCCTTCCTCGTTCTGCGAGGGGGGTTGGCTCTCCTGCTGGGGCTCGAGTCCATCCAGAGGGTGAGGCACCTGCAAGCATTCCGTGTCCACCGATTGCCAAAATTAAGGCCCGGTGACTCTCACGTGATCCTGAGACCCCGGCCGACTTACGTGCCCAAAGTTCCGCCGCCCCCCTTTGGGAACTAGGTGGTGAACTTGCAGGCGCTCCCACACTGGGAGAAAGACCCAACCTGTACGTGGAGTGTCCAGTAAGCGCATTGCGCCTCTACTCGAACCACACGGAGGGCTTCAAGGCCCTGAGCAGCTCTTGTCTGTTATGGAGGTCAGCAATGGGAGTGCTGTCTCCGAGGAGAGTTGTCGCGCTGGATCGCACACGCCGTCACTACGGCGTGCCGATCCTAGCCCGTGCCCATTTGAGTGACGGTACACTCCGCTCGGGGTGTGGCCTCCTCGTGGGCATCGGCTCAGTGCGCCTCTCTGGCAGACATCTGTAGAGTTGCGGGTTGGGCTAAGCTATACCTCGCAGAGGCTTGCAACCTCCGTGGGGAGCCGGCAGCTCGAGTCTTGCCAACAGGTGAGACCAGCAGTCGTAGGGCGTACGCCTGCCCAAAGCCATTCCCCTTCTTAGGTGGATCAGTGCGCTATGGGCTGCCTCCCTTCTTTCCCCAAGGGTGAAGAATAGGCAGTCTGTCCATCCATCAATAAGCACTCAGGGAGGCAGGCTCGGCGGAGCAGCCCTGCCGCCTATGGCCGGGTATCAAGCTGAGTTATTACATATAGCTCTAACCGGACCTAGTGCCCCACACGTAGTAACCCCCCACTAGGGTGGTTCCGTCTGAGATGTCGTCATGAGATGGTTCCCCGCGTGGCAACCCATGACCTCCCCCAGGTGGACATCCACCTTGCGGCATTCCGCACATACCTCCCATGAGTTCTCCCCTATTTGGTGAGACCATGTTGGTGTCTCCACTGTATTCCCCCCTATGGTGGGAAGTGGTCTCCGTAGCGCACGTCCACATTGAGGGAACAGCGCTTACCCAGTAGCCCTACGGTACCGGACGGCTTCTCGTTTAGAGAACAAGGCCTCCGTCTGTGGTGGCCAAGGGCAGGGGCTACTCATCTTTGCCAAAAGCTCTGGGAGCCCCTGCCTGCCCACTGGAAGGTTACAAATTTCACAATAGCCCTCACGTGTGGCTCGGCCCGGCCGGTCAACGTCGCTTCGCTAGAGATTGTGATGCGGCTAAGTGCTGTGGCGTTTTCAATAGGAACCCCATCTGTCGGTTCGACACAACGTCGGGAGACCGACAGAAAGGGAACGTCTCGGTTTCGTATGTAACCTCTGTTCCCTGATGGAGGGAACGAGACGTTGTGTCCCTCATGCCACAACATTAGCCATCCGCTGCAGCGATCGTGAGATGCTCTCAGGCTCCTCAGCACAAAAGGTGAATGAATGAGCACACCGGCTCCCCTTTTATACCGGATATCCGGGGGCGGAGCCCGGCATGCAAATTTCATTCGCCAATTTCATTGGCCTTTTCAAAATAGTCAGAAGATGATAGGTTCTCAGGGGCGAACCCCATCTGTCGGTTCGACACAACGTCTCGTTCCCTCCATCAGGGAACAGAGGTTACATACGTAACCGAGACGTTTTCTTTGCACTACTTTCATTATTTTAGGCCTAAACAGGTACACATAGTCACAAAGTGGGTAAGTGTCATGATTCTCGAGTGGTGAGACAAGGACAGAGGACCCAGGTGCAGACCGCAGGTAAGGGGTTAACATATATTTAAATAAATAATGAAACAAAGACCCACGTGGGGTTAACATAACAAAACATGACATGGGTACAATAACAAGACAGGACTACATTTACATTTAGTCATTTAGCAGACGCTTTTATCCAAAGCGACTTACAGATGGGGAAACATTGGAAGCAATTATAACAACATAGGCAACAAAATACATAAGTGCATCAAACTAGTCCATTAAAGCCTAGCACAGTATAAAAAGCTAAGAATAGTGAGGTTAGTAAGTGTTTTTTTTATAAAGAAGGAAAGGGAAGAGACTTAGGAAAAATCAATCAGCAACGTGTTGACGGAAGAGATGCGTTTTTAGGCGTTTTTTAAAGATGGCAACTGAGTCTGCTGATCTTGTAGCAGCTGGTAGATCATTCCACCAATGTGGAACAGATCCAGAGAAGGTACGGGAGAGTGACTTTTTTCCTTTTTGGGATGGTACCACTAGTCGTTGTTCCTTTGCAGACCGCAGTGATCTGGCAGGAACATAGATCTGCATTAGCGAGTGGAGATACGATGGTGCAGATCCGGTGTTGGTCTTGTAGGCCAGGAGCAAAGCTTTCAACTTTATGCGGGCGGCAACAGGGAGCCAGTGTAACCTGATGAAGAGCGGAGTTACATGCGCTCTCTTCGGTTCATTGAAGACCACTCTTGCCGCCGCATTCTGGATCATCTGGAGAGGTTTGATTGTTCAAGCAGGAAGTCCAGCCAGAAGCGCATTGCAATAATCCAGTTTGGACAGGACAAGAGCCTGGACTAGGACTTGCGTAGAGTGCTCCGATAGGAAAGGTCTAATTTTCCTAATGTTGTAGAGGATGAATCTACAGGACCGGGTGGTGCTGGCAACATGACTTGTGAGGTTAAGCCGATCATCGATTACCACTCCCAGGTTTCTGGCTGTGCTGGACGGTGTAATCGTTGATGAGCCTAGTTGAATGGCAAGGTTGTGGTGAATCTTTGGGTTGGCCGGGATTACAAGCAGTTCCGTTTTTGCAAGGTTTAGCTGCAGGTGATGATCCTTCATCCAAAGCGAGATGTCACTCAGGCATGCCGCGATGCGAGCAGCGACCGTCGGATCGTCCGGTTGAAAAGACAAGTAGAGTTGTGTGTCGTCAGCATAGCAGTGATAGGAGAAGCCATGCTTCTGAATGACCGAGCCGAGGGATGTCATGTAAATGGAGGAGAGTAGCGGTCCAAGCACTGAGCCCTGTGGCACCCCCGTGTTGAGCTGTTGGGACGCGGAGACCTCATCTCTCCAGGATACTCTGAATGACCTACCCAAGAGGTAGGACTCAAACCATTGCAACGCCATTCCAGAGACACCCATAGCACTGAGAGAAGCCAGGAGGATGTGATGATTGACAGTGTCAAAGGCAGCAGACAGATCCAGTAGGATGAGCACAGATGACATGGATGATGCTTTTGCCAGTCTCAGGGCTTCGATGACTGAGAGCAGTGCAGTATCTGTGGAATGACCGGTCTTGAACCCAGACTGATTGCTGTCCAGGAGGTTGTTTTGCATGAGAAAGGAGGAGAGCTGATTGAACACAACTCGCTCCAGGGCTTTGGCGATGAAGGGAAGAAGGGAGACAGGCCTGTAGTTTTCTAGCAGTGTAGGGTCCAGGGTGGGTTTCTTTAGAAGCGGTGTGTTGCGGGTCTCTTTGAACGCTGTGGGAAATGTCCCAGTGGTGAGCGAAGAGTTGATGATTTGGGTCAGAGCGGGCACAACCGTTGGAGAGATGGCCTGGAGGAGAGGGGTGGGGATGGGATCCAGTGAGCAGGTGGTAGGGTGGTTGGAGCCGATGACCTTTGAGACATCAGCTTCAGACAGAGTAGAAAAGGCGGGGAGCACACACGTGTCAGGGATGTGGGCGGGTTCGACAGATGGTGGCGTAGAGAACTGGCTGCTGATGGCAGTAGTTTTCTTTACGAAGAACGATGCAAAATCAGCAGCTGTTAACTCCGATGAAGGTGCAGGAGCAGGCGGACAGAGGAGAGCAGAGAAGGTTTTGAAGAGCGTTCGAGAGTCCGGAGAGTTGCAGATCCTCGAGTGGTAGTAATCTGTTTTTGCAGAGGTGACATCTACAGAGAAAGAAGAGAGAAGAGATTGGTGGAGAGAGAGGTCTGCAGGGTCTTTTGACTTGCGCCATTTTCTCTCAGCTGACCGGAGGCTGGCGCGATGCTCACGCAGTACATCCGATAAACAGGGAGCCGACGGGGATGGACGGGCTGGTCCAGGTGCAAGAGGGCATAGGTTGTCCAAGCAGGATGAAAGCGTGGAACACAGTGTCTCTGGCATTCTCTGTATTCAAAAGAGAGAGCTCATCAGAGTGCAGAGAAGAAAGCAGAGGAAAAACAGGAGGGAGGGAGAGACCGCAGGTTGCGCCGGAAGGTGACCATCGGTAAGACATCTGCGATATCCGGAGAAGTGAGGTCGCGGTCGAGGGTGACGATGAAGTGATCAGACGTGTGCAGCGGGGTGACCTGACCTGGGGGAAGATATATAACTACAAAATTACTTTTTAACAGGGTGGGTGATAGTAAAAGCATGAAACTCGAAGGAGCTGTTGTCACACATGGGTGTTAGCTGATTGAATTTCCAGTCTTTGGGGATGAGGAGACAGGTGCCTCCACCCCTTCCTGTGATGCGAGGGCTGTGGGAGAAAGTGCGGTTATTGGAGAGGGCAGCGGGAGTGGCAGAGTCCTCTGGTTTGATCCATGTTTCTGTAAGTGCTACAATGGAAAGACCAGAATGTTTAACAAAAGCTGTAATGAAATCAGCTTTGTTCACAGCAGATTGGCAGTTCCACAATCCTATTGGGAAAGTAGAAGGGGCAGTTGCTAGCAGTGATACATTGTGAAGAGTATTAGCATTGCGTCACCTTCGGCATGCTGCAGATGATTTACGTGTTGTATTAACAGAAAGGATTTTAAAACACATATTTAAGAGAAGCAGAAAGAAAATAGGGAGAAACATTAAAGATAACAATAAAGGAATAAGTGTTAGTGCAAACAAGTAGGACAAAAAGTGCAGGTGTTGATACAAAACAGAAAAATAATAATACAGAAGAAGTGCAATACTCAAGTGCCCTGTCGGTGTCCCGGGCTCGGTGGAGTCGCGCGCAGGTAGAGTCGATGTCTTTACCCTCTTCGGTCTTCACGCGATGAGGGCTGCACGCGACCGCTGCCGCGGTGGGTAGACGCTTTTTAAATACGCGTCTAATTACTTAAATTCAACAGGCCCCGCCCTCAGATGACACGCGCACACAAAGCAAACAAATTAAACTAGCCCAAGAACGAACGAAGGAACGATACTACCCGCGGTTTCACCACGTGACAGAGCGGAAGTAAATACAAAGCGATTTCTCAGTTTAACACAGTACTAAAACTCAACAAGACACAATTTAAATACACTTACACAATTCTGTACGCTTCTGCTGCTAAATTGCTTCTCCTACAGATTGAACGCTAATCTCCGTTTAAATAACAGTGCTGGCGTTTGGCCCCGCCCTCAGATGACACGCGTACACAAAGCAAACAAATTAAACTAGCCCAAGAACGAACGAAGGAACGATACTACCCGCGGTTTCACCACGTGACAGAGCGGAAGTAAATACAAAGCGATTTCTCAGTTTAACACAGTACTAAAAGTCAACAAGACACAATTTAAATACACTTACACAATTCTGTACGCTTCTGCTGCTAAAATTGCTTCTCCTTTGGACTAAGACTAACTACACTTAAACAGGACTAAACTAAATTATAAACATCAAGACTAGACTAGACTAGACTAGACTAGACTAGACTAGACTAGACTAGACTAACAAGACACGTGAACTCACCACACAACCACAATGAACCAGCACAAGACAGAAGACACACGGTCATTAACTAAGGGACCAAATCAAGAGGGGAACAGGTGTAGGGCATTAATCAATAACGAGGTAACGAGTGGATGGGAACAGAGATGAGACTGGAGAGAATGTATGGATGGCCAAAAGGCCATAAATGCCTCTCTCCACACAAAACATGAGATTCTGTCATGACTTTCTGTCATGATTCCGCTATCATGTCATGTTTATTCTTGGTCTTACAGCGGAGTCATGGCATAGCCTTAGGTTTTGTGTGAGAAAGACATGGCTTTGTTTTGATTCTGACTTGCCATGTGCTTTCTCGTGTCTCGTCAGTGTTTCCCGCCCTTTTGTCTCGTTAACCTTCCCTGAGTGTTTCAGTACCTGCACCTGCCCCTTGTTAATTATCCTGTGTTTGTTCCCCTATAAGACATTCTCGTGTTCATTGTCCTGTGCTCGTTCATTGTATGCTGTACATGTTTCCTGCACCATAGGTAGAGTTATTTGGTCATGTCAAGTTCTGGTCTGTTAATGTTAAGTTACCTAGTGTTTTGTTATTTTTGCCCCCTTTGTGGGAAGTGATTGTTTCGGTTTTTGTATTTAGTTGATTTAGAGTTTTCCCCCATCGTGGGTGTTTGTTTTGTATCTGTTTTGTATTAAAGTCTGTTTGTTAGACCCTTCATCCCCGTGTCTGCCTGCACTTGGGTTCTTCCACCACGTCCACCCTCCACGTTCACGACAACTTTCATGGCCACTAAACCAAGAGAAACATGACAGTAAGTTACAAAAATTAATAATGCTTAAATTATTTGTAGATTTTTATATAATTTATTATTTATAACTATAAAATAAAAGCCATACAATATTTTGCCTTTCAAATTATTAACAAATCATGATCATATATCACATTTAGTTATTAATAATCATTATATTTAATATTAATATTATATAATTATATTTTTACCTGGCAGAGATCAGTGAAACATTATTTGCTTTCTAGAGTCAGAACAACCAGAATAAGGGTCTCATTAACATGAGGTGCAGAACGTTTCTAAAATAGTTACGGCTGTTGAATGTTGTGCAATGCTGTCGCGGCTAGTTAGGACACAACTTCTGATTGAAAAGTTACCTTTCATCGCATGTTGCATTGCGTTTGGTTAGAACACGATGTAAGTCTTTTTGTCTTAGAATAATAATAATACTTTTTTTAAAGTGGTTGTAAAATAGCATTGTGCATTCAAGGCTTAATTCTATTTTACTTTCAAACATTAACATTTAACAGACATGGATTGGTAACCGCAGAAGAAAGTACCGTTTGATGGGCATTGATATTCCACCACCTAAGGGTGGACCAGCTATGTTCTCAAATCAAACTGAAGCCTATTCTCGTCAAAACCTTGAAGATGAACATGGAATTCCTGAACTAACTGAGGGCAGTTTGTCCGATGGTGGGAGAATTTTTCATGTTTTTGGCAAATTATCTGATTTGTAATGACCTTGTGATATTAGTAATAGTTTAATGCATTTACATTTTCTGTATTCATTTGACACTTTCGATTTTTTTAAGATGGAGCCAGTGATTGCTATGAAGGAATAAACGATTATGTAAACGATGAATCAGATAGCTCCAGTGCTGCAGAAAATGTGGTATGGGTCTATGTTTATTTGCTCTAAACAGAATACTGTCATGGTTTATTGTTAACTGTCTAACCTGAACATGCATGAAACTTTTATCTAGAAGATTGAAATCACAGATGAAGAGGATAATGGTGACATATTGAATGCAGACATGGAACAGTTGCAAACATTCCTGGAATTCAAGGTGAGTATCACAATGTGTGTGTGTGTGTGTGTGTGTGCGTGCATGCGTGTGCGTGCGTTGGTGCCACCTGACAATGGGGACATGTGACCTGAATACATACCGACTTTGTGAGGACATACCGTAACTAAAAGGACACGGCTGATGTCCTCATAAGTCGCGCGGTATAAACAGGCTTAAGAGCTTCCTACCAACCACCTCCCGCGTTTTCGCGATATGTCCTAATATGCACGTTAAACCGGTTTTTCAGTGTGTGCCAGTGTTTGCTCGGTGTGTATAAACTCCCTCTATTGAAAATTCGCTGGTACTGCAGCGCCACACACATTTCAGCCGTTAATGAGCGTGTTTCATTGGTTGAACACATTCTGTTCAGCGATTGGCTGCTTTCGATTGTCAGTCAAACCCGCGCGGACTTTCAAGCACCGTCGTTGACCAAAACTCCTGCAAACATCTTACATTTTCACGGAAAACTTCTTAACGCGTAAAGGTAAGTTTAAGTTATGCTTATTTGTAGCTTATTTTTTACCTTACTAACAAGTTTAGTAAGATAGGTAAAATTCCATATTCGTGTATTGGTAATGATGATTGTGGCCTACGGCAAGTTGTTTTTCTACTTAATTTGATATGTTTGGTAGAAATATATTCACAAATGGTTCATAGTTAATGTAATATGGTTTAGTTAATTAACCCGATGTCGTGATTGCACGAGTGAATGGGTTTACAGTTTAATTAGATGGATAATTGGGCCTAAACAATTAAATAAGGCAAGTTACTCATATGGGTCACACTTTATTTTAAGGTCCAATTCTTTCTATTAACAAAACATTTACTACTTTTGCCTCAATAAACTCCTAATTTTCTGCTTTAAAATAGTATAAGTTAGTTTTTAGGTTTAGGTATTGTAACGTTATAATATGATCTTAATAACGTTAGAATGTGATTATGCAGATTGCAGAATATGTGTTTTATAAGTACTAATAAACAGCCAATATTCTAAAAATAAGCATGCTAATTAATTTACATTAACATTAAGTAATTTATCCAAAGCAACTATTAATAGTGAGAATTGGTCCCTAAAGTATAAGGGATATTTTAAAAAATATTGACCAAACCTATAGCACAGTTAATGCTATATTGTATATGTATATGTGTATTATTAGTCTGACACCTTGCGCTAATGCAGTTTACTTATTACATAATATAACTGATATGATATAACTGACATTTAAAGGGACTGTATACTCTTTATGTTCTTGTTTAGTTAAAATGCCAAGAAAAAGGAGAGTGCATCCCGAACACGATGCCAAAGAACACGTGATGACAGGCAAAGACAAAGCCTTTATTGAGGAAAGATATATAAATTCATTTAAAGGTAGGTTGTGCATCACAAATCTGTAAAATCCTGTGCTTGACTACTATGTTTTAAACTATGCTTCACCCAATATTGCATTTCAGATTTTACAGGGTTTAAGGTTTATTTCTTTTGAAAGGATAAATCCATTTTTTGCATATCAAGTAGGTTCATGTTAAATAGTTTTGCCTTTGTAGGGAGAGGTGTGTTTGCGCTTGAACACATTGAAAAATCCACATTTGTTGTTCAATACCGTGTAATTCTGGCACAGAGTAAACAAGTTGAAGACATTCAAGGAAACTACTTGTTTGACTTCACTTGGAATGGAAGACGTTATTGGTAAATTGTCAAGTCTTGATATACTTTGTTTTTTGTTTATAATCAGAGCCAAGTGTTTACATTTCTGCAGCAACAACAACAGTAATTCAATTTGTATTATTACAATTAAGACGTTTTACCTTTTTTCCAAATACCAAGTTAACTTTTCATTCTGAGATGACAAAATGATCATGAGGGTGATTCCTGATGGAGATATATTTTTGCCTTGATCGGACAATCCTGCGTCATCTTCGGTTGTTAGGAAGCAAATAAACTGTCACAATGTCTTTTTAAAAATACATCAAATACACAAAGCTTAGGGCCTACTCACATTTAGCACAGTTGCTTTCAATCGTGCCCGAGCACGATTGCCCCCCCTCCCCAATCACCTGCTGGCCTACGCTCACATGGTGCAGACTCTTTAGATTAACCTGAAAATGTCTGTCATGCACTGTTTTTCTAACAGCATCGATGCTTCAAAAGAGGATGGATCACTTGGAAGATTGGTGAACGATGATGAAAGAAACCCAAACTGCAAAGTCAAGACAGTTGTGGTTAAAGAAAGTATGAGAGATATATCTCCAGATGAGGAGATTACTTACAACTATGGAGATTCCTCTTGGCCATGGCGATCCATGGTGAGTCTTAAAATTCAAGTTCTTATAAGTTCAAGATTATATCCTTTATAGTAATGATATGTAAGGATAATTATAAACTGGCATATTCCAAAAGATTGACACTTAGCAAATCACTAGTCAACCATTCGTGTCTTAATGTTGTATCTGTCTATCTCCATTTTCAGGAATTCGGTGATAAGAGCTCAGGGGCTGTGGACGATTCCAGTATTCATCCTTCTAAATCAGACAATGACAGTGTTAATCCTTCATCAGAGCAAGAGAAAGTAAGTGAAAATGTTTACCGGCATCTTTTAGCACTGGGACCGCTCCATCTATCAGTTTCAAACGATCTGCAAATCCATCGTTATATCCACTGTTTATATATGGTTCATCACGAAATGTCGTCAACAAACGAACACAGCTTAACTTCTGCAGCTAACTAAACATATCGATGGGCGTGCTCTTTCTAACTCTTTCTCTCACTGTAGACGTGTTGTCATGCTTGTCTGAGGCAATTGTCCAATAAGGGACTAAGAACCCTTGTTAGCAAATACGAATTCATGTTAGAAGAAAACTTTACAAAATCTGTAGGAACCCTAAGGGATTATATTGAGCACATAAATTCTACGTCATACCTCCGAATCATTTTATGACCAGTTGACTATGTTAAGCATGAGAAGCCAGCACGTTTATCATTGTAAAGAAGTCAGAATGCTTGAAATAGCTTGTTACTCCACCTTTAAAGATGAAGAATAACTTATCACACATTGACTAGGAATTTCCACAATGCTTCCCTTGATTTTCATTTTGTGTGTGGGGGGATGGGCATGACACTGAGCTGTAATGTAAGGACAGTTTCCCTTATGAGGACCATCAAGATTATCCCGTATAATAAGTAAGTGATGATCCACGGCTAGCCCTGGACTCAAGATTTTTTTGCACGACATGCAGGCTAATTTGTTTGTTTATTGAACTGTATTTAAAATCCTGCAATGCAGGATAACAACCATGGGTTATCATGCTTATACCATGGTCTTTGAGTTATAGCATTTAATCAACTTAATTATTGATGGAGAATGGCAACCAAACTGACTGGAACATCCTGCCAGCCAATCAGAATTGAGTATTCAGACTGACCATAGTATATCTTGATTTTTGTTATTGGCAAACGTTCGTGTCTTAATGTTGTATCTGTCTATCTCCAATTTTCAGGAATTCGGTGATAAGAGCTCAGGGGCTGTGGACGATTCCAGTATTCATCCTTCTAAATCAGACAATGACAGTGTTAATCCTTCATCAGAGCAAGAGAAAGTAAGTGAAAATGTTTACCGGCATCTTTTAGCACTGGGACCGCTCCATCTATCAGTTTCAAACGATCTGCAAATCCATCGTTATATCCACTATTTATATACGGTTCATCACGAAATGTCATCAACAAACGAACACAGCTTAACTTCTGCAGCTAACTAAACATATAGATGGGCGTGCTCTTTCTAACTCTTTCTCTCACTGTAGACGTGTTGTCATGCTTGTCTGAGGCAATTGTCCAATAAGGGACTAAGAACCCTTGTTAGCAAATACGAATTCATGTTCGAAGAAAACTTTACAAAATCTGTAGGAACCCTAAGGGAGTATATCGAGCACATAAATTCTACGTCATACCTCCGACTCATTTTATTACCAGTTGACTATGTTAAGCATGAGAAGCCAGCACGTTTATCATTGTAAAGAAGTCAGAATGCTTGAAATAGCTTGTTACTCCACCTTTAAAGATGAAGAATAACTTATCACACATTGACTAGGAATTTCCACAATGCTTCCCTTGATTTTCATCTTGTGTGTGGGGGGATGGGCATGACACTGAGCTGTAATGTAAGGACAGTTTCCCTTATGAGGACCATCAAGATTATCCTGTGTAATAAGTAAGTGATGATCCACGGCTAGCCCTGGACTCAAGATTTTTTTGCACGACATGCAGGCTAATTTGTTTGTTTATTGAACTGTATTTAAAATCCTGCAATGCAGGATAACAACCATGGGTTATCATGCTTATACCATGGTCTTTGAGTTATAGCATTTAATCAACTTAATTATTGATGGAGAATGGCAACCAAACTGACTGGAACATCCTGCCAGCCAATCAGAATTGAGTATTCAGACTGACCATAGTATATCTTGATTTTTGTTATTGGCAAACGTTCGTGTCTTAATGTTGTATCTGTCTATCTCCAATTTTCAGGAATTCGGTGATAAGAGCTCAGGGGCTGTGGACGATTCCAGTATTCATCCTTCTAAATCAGACAATGACAGTGTTAATCCTTCATCAGAGCAAGAGAAAGTAAGTGAAAATGTTTACCGGCATCTTTTAGCACTGGGACCGCTCCATCTATCAGTTTCAAACGATCTGCAAATCCATCGTTATATCCACTATTTATATACGGTTCATCACGAAATGTCATCAACAAACGAACACAGCTTAACTTCTGCAGCTAACTAAACATATAGATGGGCGTGCTCTTTCTAACTCTTTCTCTCACTGTAGACGTGTTGTCATGCTTGTCTGAGGCAATTGTCCAATAAGGGACTAAGAACCCTTGTTAGCAAATACGAATTCATGTTCGAAGAAAACTTTACAAAATCTGTAGGAACCCTAAGGGAGTATATCGAGCACATAAATTCTACGTCATACCTCCGACTCATTTTATTACCAGTTGACTATGTTAAGCATGAGAAGCCAGCACGTTTATCATTGTAAAGAAGTCAGAATGCTTGAAATAGCTTGTTACTCCACCTTTAAAGATGAAGAATAACTTATCACACATTGACTAGGAATTTCCACAATGCTTCCCTTGATTTTCATCTTGTGTGTGGGGGGATGGGCATGACACTGAGCTGTAATGTAAGGACAGTTTCCCTTATGAGGACCATCAAGATTATCCCGTGTAATAAGTAAGTGATGATCCACGGCTAGCCCTGCACTCAAGATTTTCTTGCACGACATGCAGGCAAAGTTGTTTCTTTAGTGAACTGTATTTAAAATCCTGCAATGCAGGATAACAACCATGGGTTATCACGCTTATACCATGGTCATTAAATTAAAGATGGGGTAACACACGCAGTTTCTGACAATCTCCTATTCATCTTAAATACCTTTACAGTAGTATTCCATACTATTTAGTTGGATTTAGTTTGATTACATATATAAAAGAGATAAAGAGATGTACCATTATATCCGGAAAAAGACGAGCTACTGGAGGCTGGCAGGGAGGACAGAACTATAGCATGAGCAAACTACACATCATCACATTATCCCTTAGTGTTTCTTTACATTATGCACGTACATGCCGATCGCCAACAAAACACTGACATATGACTATTCATGTCCGGCATCTTTTAGCACTGGGACCGCTCCATCTATCAGTTTCAAACGATTTCCAAATCCAGCGTTATATCCACTGTTTATACAAGGCTCATCACCCAACATTCTTGTTGTTCTTGTTACAGTGCCCCCATGAAGTTCACTGTTCTGTTATCTCCTGTTTGGATTCTTGTGAAGATTGCAGTGGACCTGTGTCTAGTCGAAGATGGCTTGGCTTAACATGCAAATGTCAGTGTTTTTTTAATTTAAAATTTAGTTGTATGTGTGATCATTTATATTAATGTTTTGTTGCAGTGATTAGATGAAAACCTGGAAAATGCATGTTTATTTTACTGTTTCTTTTTAGTATGTTCAAGATCATGGCACAAAACCTGCTTCCTGAAAAAAGAAGAAATGGTAGGTTTATTTATTTTATATCACCTTGTAAACTTGAAAGTTGGTTTATCAAACATCTTAAGATATATATGTAACCCACATGTCATTTGCTGCATGTCATTGCCAGACTTCAGGCATGCCTGAAAGGTCAAATTATTGTTCTTCTCATTGTTATTATCATCTTTCTTTTTTAGCTCAATGTCGAATTGTCTTGTTCTGAAGACATCAGCTCTGATGAAGAATATACCCCTCAATCCTCTGATGACTTCATTCCAGACTCTAGACAAAACAGTGATAGTGATGAAAGTCCACCATATTTTAAAACCACACCAGCTGTTGTAAAGTCTTCCAAGATCGCAAATAATTTGCCAAAACCCACTTACTGTTCATCCACAGAGGAAGACATGATTAGTTCTGCTAAGGACATCACATGTGATGGTCATGATCCTACCACAAAAAGTATTGTGATGCTTCCGAGTTCTAAGAAAAAACCAACAGAGTCTTCTGATGAACAGTCGTCAATTGACAATGTGTCAAACCCCAAAGACACTATTTCTACCCACAAGAATTACTGTTATGTGTGCAAGAAACCTCAGTCTAAAATTACCCGTCACTTTCAAATGCATCAAGACACTGTAACAGAAATCGCTGCTGCATTCTCACTCCCTTAACACTCCAAGGACAGAAAACGGTTACTTGAGAAGCTCCGAAACAGAGGCAACTATGAACATAATCGAGAGGTTATGGAGAATAAGAGTGGACCACTGAAAGTCAAAAGGCGGCCAGCGAGATCAGAGATTGAACTGAGTTCCGGAAGATACGTGCACGGTGTATACTGCAAAGGCTTGTTTATTCGCAAAGAGCTCTGGCGACATACACGGAGATGCCCGTCGAAGAAGGTTTCTAAGTCTGAAGCAACTGGTAAGGCCAAAGTCTTAGTTTTGGCTGATATTGCAGAGTCATCATTCTCCCAGGCAATATCTCCTGGAGTGTGGAAGCTTTTAGGAAATATGAAGAATGATGACATTTCATCTCTAGTTCGAAATGATTTTCTCATCCTGCAACTGGGTCAGTCTCTTTACAACAAACATGGTAGCGATCCAACAAAATCTGAGTCCATTCGCCAGAAAGTGCGGGAAATGGGCAGACTGTTGCTGAGCTTGAGAAGGAAGTACTCCATATTTAGCTTTGAAGATGCTGTGAAACCAAGCAATTTCTACAAAGTCATTGATGCTGTGAACGATGTCGCTGGTTATGATGAAAAGAGTCACTCGTATAAGACACCCAGTCTTGCGCTAAAGTTAGGATATTCACTTAACAAGATCGGTGACATTATTCTCTGCAGGGCCATCACAGCAGAGGATGATGCTTTGACAAAAGCAGCAGAGCGATTCAAAAGACTGTGCTCAAGTGAATGGGCAGAACATGTCTCTCATGCTGCTCTTGCTACTTTGAGCAAATCAAAGTTCAATAAACCATCTGCACTTCCATTTACACAAGACGTGCAGCTTCTTAATCAGTACCTAGAGAAGAAATGTGCAGATGCTTTCGAAAGCCTGAAAAAGAATGAATCTCCACAAACATATGCAGAACTCGCCAAAGTGACACTTGTACAAGTGATCATCTTTAACAGACGTCGAGCAGGAGAGGTCTCAAAAATGACTGTTGAGTGTTTTATGAAAAGAGACCAGAGTGAGCTCCATGAGGATATAGCTCTCAGCCTCTCTCCATTTGAGCAAAAAATGTCGAAGCATTTCAGCAGAGTAGAAATAATGGGCAAGAGAGGGAGAAAAGTTGCTGTTTTGTTAAACCCCGAAGTTGTCCAAGCAATTCAGCTTATTGTGGACAAGAGAGACTCATGTGATGTGGACAGGGACAACCCTTTCTATTTGGAAGACCGAAGTGTTCAGCCACCAGCTTCTTCAGGGGACAGGACTGCATCAGACTTTTTGCAAATCAGTGTGGTGCACAGAACCCGGAATATCTCCGGTCTACACAGCTTCGTAAACAGATGGCCACAATGTCACAGATTCTTAATCTTAAGGATAATGAGCTGGATCAATTAGCCAATTTTTTGGGGCATGACATTCGGGTCCATAGAGACTATTATCGGTTGCCAGATGCAACTATAGAAATTGCTAAAATCTCAAAGCTCCTGCTGGCAATGGAAAAAGGAACTCTTGCAAGCTTCCAAGGAAAATCTCTAGATGAAATAGAGATTGAAGGTATGTGCATACTTTTATATGTTGAAAATAATAAGGTACAGAGTACTTAACAGGAATACTGTGACTTTAGCGAAAACATTTAAGCAGTGGAGGTTTGGGTGAAGAATATATAAACTTCAATTCAAATTTAACGTAAGGTAAGAGAAGAGTAAAAACTATTTAACAAGAGCCAACAACAATACATTTTAATAGGTCCTTAAAAAGATTAACAGAGAAGAATGTATCAGTGTCTTGTACCTGTGAAAAATTTGATGGTATCATTCATTCTTTTGAATTTGTGAGAGAATTTGTGTAACAGTTCTTTCTTTCCTTTTCCTCTTCCTCATTGTGATGTTTAGCAGTCAGCTTCAAGCTGGTGACCATGAAGATGCTTTTAACATAATAGCTTCAGTATGTTCTTTAGTGGTACAAAAACATTGAAGCTGTTTTATATTCTTAAGTAACTAATAGAAAATATTTTTAAAGATGGAAAAGGAAAGTTTTATTAGGTTATTTCTTTAAATAGTGATGGTGTAGGATATACTGTATATATCTTTTTTAACCTAATGCATGTGTTTGTCAAATGTACCTTTCTATAGATGAAATTGATCTTGAATTGGATGATGAAGAAATAAGTGATGACGATAATGAAGAGTCGGATTCTGTCCATGGACCAAGGGGTATGTATTACATTTTACATCAGTTTATTCTTATGACACCAATCTGGAATTTTCACTACTGCAAGAGAAACACTGTAGCTAGTAGGCAATTGAGTGTTACTGGCTGCTTGATTTTTTTTCCCTCAGGCCAGAAATGTTTAATAGTGTAATTGTGTCATTGTTGATGCTGTGTGACCCTCATTAAATTGGAAAGAATTTGAATATAGGAAACAAAAGAAGGATGGAATTGGGGGATGAGGATGAGGCTGGAAGTTCCAAAGGTATGCTTATGTATATGTATATTTTTTTATTCTGATTTAAGATGGTCAGAAACTGATTTTACATTAGGTAGAGGAAGTGTACTTGTGTCATGGTTGAGTCTGTGTGATTTCATTTTTTCCATTGGGGGGAACTTGTTTCTTATGACCAGAAACAAAAAATTTGGGTTGTTGAGTTTGACTCTTCATTACTTTTTTTTGAATATAGGAATCAAAAGAAGGATGGAATTGACCCAGGATGAGGCTGGAAGTTCCAAAGGTATGCTTATGTATATATATATTTTTTTATTCTGATTTAAGATGGTCAGAAACTGATTTTACATTAGGTAGAGGAAGTGTACTTGTGTCATGGTTGATTCTGTGTGACCCTCATTCAAATTTTCCATGGGGGGACTTGTTTCTTATGACCAGAAACAAAGTTTTTGGGTTGTTATATATTTAAGATGATCAGAAACTGATTTCACATTAGTAAATGAAATTTTCTACTGAACTTTTTGTCATAGGAAAAGGAAAAGTGCCCCGAGATGAGGCTGTGAGCTCCACAGGTATATGCATTCTTATTAGAATAATTAGATAATGCACAATCAACTGTTTTCAAATTTATTAATGTTAACAAAGATTATTAAATGCTGAAAACTATATTGCTCATTCATTTTAACGAATACATTTACCAATGTTAACAAATATAATCTTACTGTAAAGAGTTTCTGTAAAGTATTCAAAATAATATTTTGGAATAATAAAGTACACCCAAAACTAAAAAGTTCGAAGGGCATAATTGAACCCCTTTAAACGACATTCCAAGAAAACCAATTTTTTTCTTTTTTATTGCAGAGCCCAAATCAAGGAGAGTTGTGAAAGGGCCATGGAGCCAAATAGAAATGAATGCCGTAATGAAACACTTTAAAGCACATATTTTAAAGGGACACCTTGCCACAAAGGCAGAATGTGAGCAGTGCAAGAATGCAGAAGACCCTGTCCTGAGTGAAAGAACTGTGCAGAATATAAGGGATTTCGCGAGGAATCGAGGTTTGGTGTTTAAAAAGAAATGTTCTTAGAAAGATCAATGCCATTCCATTAAGGTCTGTGGTTTTTGTTCAAGATTTGAGTGGATGACCCTGTTTTTGTTCAAAACATTTGAATATATATTACGTAAGACATTTCTTGACATGTACACATTTTGTTGTGTTAGTGTGTATGTGAATGATGTCCTAATAAATCCAGATTGTCCTCACTATTCAGGTTTGATCAGGTGTGTGTGTGTGTGTATGTGAATGATGTCCTGATAAATCCAGATTGTCCTCACTATTCAGGTTTGATCAGGTGTGTGTGTTTGTGAATGATGTCCTGATAAATCCAGATTGTCCTCACTATTCAGGTTTGATCAGGTGTGTGTGTGTGTGTGTATGTGAATGATGTCCTGATAAATCCAGATTGTCCTCACTCTTCAGGTTTGATCAGGTGTGTGTGTGTATGTGAATGATGTCCTGATAAATCCAGATTGTCCTCACTATTCAGGTTTGATCAGGTGTGTGTGTGTGTATGTGAATTATGTCCTGATAAATCCAGATTGTCCTCACTATTCAGGTTTGATCAGGTGTGTGTGTATGTGAATGATGTCCTGATAAATCCAGATTGTCCTCACTATTCAGGTTTGATCAGGTGTGTGTGTGTGTGTGAATGATGTCCTGATAAATCCAGATTGTCCTCACTATTCAGGTTTGATCAGGTGTGTGTTTGTGTGAATGATGTCCTGATAAATCCAGATTGTCCTCACTATTCAGGTTTGATCAGGTGTGTGTGTGTGTGTGAATGATGTCCTGATAAATCCAGATTGTCCTCACTATTCAGGTTTGATCAGGTGTGTGTGTATGTGAATGATGTCCTGATAAATCCAGATTGTCCTCACTATTCAGGTTTGATCAGGTGTGTGTGTATGTGAATGATGTCCTGATAAATCCAGATTGTCCCCACTATTCAGATTTGATCAGGTGTGTGTGTGTGTGTGTGTGTGTGTGTGTATGTGAATGATGTCCTGATAAATCCAGATTGTCCTCACTATTCAGGTTTGATCAGGGGTGTGTGTGTGTATGTGAATGATGTCCTGATAAATCCAGATTGGTAAGCAAAGTTTTGTGTTAAAATTAATACATACTCTCTTTTTAAGGTTGTGTTTTTTGACCCAATAAATTCACAAGTTAAGGTCAATGGCAGACTCACAAATTAATTTTGTTATATTCTTCTTTTACCTTTTGGTTTAACATTTTTGAACAAAAACCTTTTTGGTACCTTATTTGAAATATAACCATGATCTTTAACTGGTCAATAAAATATTTAGTCCTCATTCTTGAAGAAATGCATGCATGAATATTTCTACTGGGAGAACACGTTTCAATGACAGGTTAACTAGTCAATTCTGCTTTTTGGTTTTTGAATTGAAAAGGCTCTATCTCAAGATTGTCTTCTGTAATGTCTTGCAGGATCAAGACAGTTCAAACACTTGCTGTTATAATAATTTCTATATGCTGAACTGAAAACGAAGTTCAGTAATTCAGTACTTTTAAGGGAAAATTTTGTATGACTGTCATGTTTAATGATTTGTGTGCTTATAGGTGATGTCCTGCCATGTCCTCACAGTGCTTTAAAATGTCAGGTCTTCATAATTCCAGACTGTTTTACTAGAAATTAATTCTGAATAGTCAGATATGTAACCCATGCCATAAGGATCAGTTTAATCCATTTTATTAACCTCTTGGTCAAAGTGAAAGATGGGTCCTCATAAACTAGTATGGAACTAGTTTGGGGAAAAAGTCCTCATAAACCCCCCGTGTGTGCGTGCGTGCGTGCGTGTGTGACTTGGAAAAGTAGATTTTAATAGACTCTCTTACAGTTTGACACCTCTTTTGGATGGGCTTAACTGCAGATAGATGAATATGTACTATTCCTCAAGCAGATTTAAAAAAGATCAAGCCCTGTAGTATAATGTCACCAGTTTGCTTAAGAAGTGTATTATAAGGACATGAAGTAAAGGGCCCTGCCATTTTAGATTCAGGAGATGATTTGTCACTCACAAACAAAGAGCTGGTGGCTGCATGTTTGCACTCAGATTGGCTGCCATTAGCAGGCCAGTGGTCTTTTGGCAGGAAAAAAATACATTTTTCATTTGCCCCAAGGGGCAGCATGAAGCATTTCAATTTAAAATGCATTACAATAAAAAGCTTTTTAGTCAGCCAGACTAGAGCATGTGCTTCCCATTTTCCTGCAATAAAGTCTCTTAATTAGGTTCAGGACAGGACTTTGACAAGGCCACTCCGATGGTCAACGCAAAATGTGTGTGATGCAGATTTTGTCATTAGAATAGTGTGTACATACTGTACACGCATTAGGGCGGTGACAATAAAGATCACAATTCACACAAATTTTCCTGTAACTCAGTGGTTAGAGCATTGTACTAGCAACGCCAAGGTTTCTGGCTGTGCTGGACGGTGTAATCGTTGATGAGCCTAGTTGAATGGCAAGGTTGTGGTGAATCTTTGGGTTGACTGGGATCACAAGCAGTTCCGTTTTTGCAAGGTTTAGCTGCAGGTGATGATCCTTCATCCAAAGCGTGATGTCACTCAGGCATGCCGCGACGCGAGCAGTGACCGTCGGATCGTCCGGTTGAAATGACAAGTAGAGTTGTGTGTCGTCGGCATAGCAGTGATAGGAGAAGCCAATGCTTCTGAATGACCGAGCCGAGGGATGTCATGTAAATGGAGAAGAGTAGCGGTCCAAGCACTGAGCCCTGTGGCACCCCCGTGTTGAGCTGTTGTGACGCGGAGACCTCATCTCTCCAGGATACTCTGAATGGTCTACCCGAGAGGTAGGACTCGAACCATTGCAACGCCATTCCATAGACACCGATAGCACTGAGAGAAGCCAGGTGGATATGATGAGTCACAGTGTCAAAAGCAGCAGACAGATCCAATAGGATGAGCACAGATGACATGGATGATGCTTTTGCCAGTCTCAGGGCTTCGATGACTGAGAGCAGTGCAGTATCTGTGGAATGACCGGTCTTGAAACCAGACTGATTGCTGTCCAGGAGGTTGTTTCGCATGAGGAAGGAGGAGAGCTGGTTGAACACAACTCGCTCCAGGGCATTGGCAATGAAGGAAAGAAGGGAAACAGGCCTGTAGTTTTCTAGCAGTGTAGGGTCGAGGGTGGGTTTCTTCAGAAGCGGTGTGATGCAGGCCTCTTTGAACGCTGTGGGAAATGTCCCAGTGGTGAGCGAAGAATTGGCGATGTGGGTCAGAGCAGGCACAACCATTGGAGAGATGGCCTGGAGGAGATGGGTGGGGATGGGATTCAGGGGGCAGGTGGTAGGGTGGTTGGAACCAATGACCTTGGAAACATCAGCTTCAGACAGAGGAGAAAAGGCGGGGAGCACACACGTGTCAGGGATGTGGGCGGGTTCGACAGGTGGTGGCGTAGAAAACTGGCTGCTGATGGCGGTAGTTTTCTTTACGAAGAACGATGCAAAATCCGCAGCTGTTAACTCCAAAGAAGGTGCGGGAGCAGGCGGACAGAGGAGAGCAGAGAAGGTTTTGAAGAGCGTGCGAGAGTCCGGAGAGTTGCAGATCCTTGAGTGGTAGTAATCAGTTTTTGCAGAGGTGACGTCAACAGAGAAAGTAGAGAGAAGAGATTGGTAAAGAGAGAGGTCAGCAGGGTCTTTTGACTTGCACCATTTTCTCTCAGCTGACCAGAGGCTGGCGCGCTGCTCACGCAGTACTTCCAATAACCAGGGACCCGACGGGGATGCACGGGCTGGTCCAGATGCAAGAGGGCATTGATTGTCCAAGCAGGATGAAAGCGTGGAACACAGAGTGTCTGTGGCATTGTCTGTATTCAAAAGATAGAGCTCCTCAGAGGGGGGGATGAGTGGAGCAGTACCTTGTGATGATCAGATCTAGATGGTTTCCAGACTTGTGGGTTGCTGATGTGGAAACCTGCTCGAGGAGAAATGATGCGGTCAGGTTGATGAAGTCAGCAGCCTGTGGCTTTCCAATGTGGATGTTGAAGTCTCCTAGTACCACCAGAGGAGTATCATCCTCAAGGAAGAATGAAAGAAGCACATCCAGCTCCTCCAAGAAATGTCCAAGCTGACCTGGGGACAATATATAACTATAAAATAAATTTTAACAGGGTGGGTGATAGTAACAGCATGAAACTCGAAGGAGCTGTTGTCACACATGGGTGGTAGCTGTTTGAATTTCCAGTCTTTGGGGATAAGTAGACCGGTGCCTCCACCCCTTCCTGTGATGCGAGGGCTGTGGGAGAAGGTGTGGTTATGGGAGAGGGCAGTGGGAGTGGCAGAGTCATCTGGTTTGATTCATGTTTCTGTAAGTGCTACAATGGAAAGACCAGAATGTTTAACAAAAGCTGTAATGAAATCTGCTTTGTTCACTTTGTCCACAATCCTATTGGGAAAGTAGAAGGGGCATTTGATAGCAGTGATACATTGTGCAGATTATTAGCATTGCGTCGTCTTCGGCTTGTGGCAGATGGTTTACGTGTTGTGATAACAGAAAGGATTTTAAAACACATATTTAAGAGAAGCAGAAAGAAAATAGGGAGAAACATTAAAGATAACAATAAAAGATTAAGTATAAAGGATTAAGTATAAGTGCAAACAAGTAAGACAAAAAGTGCAAGTGTTAATACAAAACAAAATGGGTACAAAAGAAGTGCAATACTCAAGTGCCCTGTCAGTGTGTCTCGGCTCGGAGGAGTCGAGCGCAGGTGGAGTCGATGTCTTTACTCTCTTCTGTTTTCAACCGATGAGGGCTGCACGCGACCGCTGCCGCGGTGGGTAGTCGCTTTTTAAATACCCGTCTAATTAATTTAATTCAACAGGCGCACACAAAGCAAACCAATTAAACTAGCCCGAGAACGAACGATACTACACACGGTTTCATCACGTCAAAGAGCGGAAGTAAATACAAAGCGATTTCTCAGTTTAACACAGTACTAAAACTCAACAAGACACGATTTAAATACACTTTCACAATTCTGTACGCTTCTGCTGCTAAATTGCTTCTCCTGGCTGCAGACAGAGTCCTTGTTGTTGGTGACTTTAACATCCATGTAGATAACGATACAGATGCTTTAGGAATGGCTTTTAAAGACACTGTTAACTCCATAGGCGTTAGACAACATGTGTCAGGACCCACTCACCTTCATAATCATACTTAAGTTTTTAATACTGTCTTACGGTATAAATGTGGACAACGTAAAAAAAACTTAAAAGACATTTCAGATCATTATCTGGTATCATGCTTGCTTCACTGGCCTATGGCTGCAAATCAAGCTCCTAATTACAAATATGATAGAGCAATAACTTCGACTACAAAAGGTGCATTTCTTGATAATTTGCCTGAATTGTCTCAAATCTCTAGCATGAGTTATAATGTCCAAGATCTTGACTTTTACCGTTAGTAACTAAATTAGAGGTATTTCGTACAGCATGGAAGGATAGTATTCGAAAATACAGGAAAGCCAACAGCGCCCCTAAGGAGAAATTGCTATTATCTACCATAGATCACAAATCTAAAGTCATTAGATCACCTAAATCAACTACATGCATGCTAGACCCTATAACTACAAATTTACTGAATAAGATGCTCCCAGAAATTTTAGATCCTCTTCTTAGCATTATTAACTCATTTCTGACACTAGGACATTTGCCTAAATCATATAAGGTGGCTGTTATAAGGCCCCTTGTCAAAAAAAAACATCTCGACCCTGGAGAACTAGTTAACTACAGACCTATTTCGAATCTACCTTTCATATCTAAAGTTCTGGAAAAAGTAGTCTCAACTCAATTATTTATGCTGCCAGATCTTAGTGCTGCATTCGACACCATTGACCACAGCACGCTCCTACATAGACTTAGAATTATGTCGGTATTAAGGGAATAGCTTTGAAATGGCTTAGATCTTATTTATCTGACCGTTTTCAATATGTAAAAAAAACAATGAGGTGTCACGCAAATCGCAAGTCCAGTACAGTGTACCCCAGGGCTCAGTCTTAGGGCCATAAAATATTCCATAAAATCCTCATCTTCAGCAAAGAATCTTGGTGTTTTATTCGATAGTACTCTGTCATTTGAGAAACAAGTCACCAACACCTGTAAAATTGCGTTTTTCCATCTTAAAAATATATCTAAACTACGTCATATGCTGTCACCATCAGATGCAGAGAAGCTATTTGCCTTTATGACATCAAGACTAGATTACTGTAATGCACTATTAGGTGGTTGCCCTGCAGGCCTATTACAAAAACTCCAACTGGTCCAAAATGCGGCAGGTCGAGTTCTTACACGTACAAAGAAGTATGAGCATATTAGCCCGGTTCTGTCAACGTTGCACTGGTTACCTATAAAGCATCGCATTAACTTTAAATTCTTGCTTATTGCTTATAAAGCCCTGCACGGTTTAGCTCCTCACTACTTGAGTGAACTCAAATTACAGTCCTTCACGTGCACTTCGCTCTCAGGCGTCCGGTCATTTGGTAATACCTAGAATTTCAAAATCAAGTGCAGGCGGCAGATCCTTTTCCTATCTAGCGCCTAAACTTTGGAACAGTCTTCCCTGCACTGTCCTGGAGGCAGACACACTCTGTCAGTTTAAATCTAGACTAAAGACGCATCTTTGTAATCTTGCAAACACTACACTATCATAATATATACTGTATTTTCCGTAGGTTTAGGCTGCACTAGTTAGATCAACCGGAACCAGGAACACTTCCAATAACAACTGATGCATTTGTTGCATCAAAGAGTGCAGAACAGTACTCTACGCTCAGCCAGTCTTGTCTCATTGTTACTAGAGTGGGCAGGAGGCAGTCTAAGGTTACCAGAGCGAGCAGCGCAGTCCATGCCCAGACCTGAGAAGTGCTGTGATGATAGAGCTGGACAAAGGACGTGGCGACTCTACAAAATTATTAATGATAATCTTAAATATTATAATTTTTTTATTTTGCCTTGTTGTGCAAGCACTGTCGAGCTTGTGCAGAGGCTGCAGCTTTTGCCAGAGGAGAACTGGAATCCCCTGGTTAGGCCTGGTTTCCCTCTGAGGTTTTTTTTTCTCCTCCAATGGAGTTTTGGGTTCCTCCCCACCGTTTGCATACTGTTTTGCACTGTTTGCCTGGGGGGCCGCTAGAATATTATAGTTTTACACTGCATATAGCTTTCCTGTAGCTCAGTGGTAAGTAGGGATGGGTATCGTTAAGGTTTTAACGGTATTACTACTTTTATCGATACCACTTATCGATCTGGTACTTTAACGGTACTCTTATCGGTACTTTTTGTTGTGTTTTTTATGAAAGACAAAACTAAAGCTGGAGTTGTTTTCTCTATTTAAAACATTCTTTACTGACCTAACATATCTTATTTCATCACTATAAATTCATTTTTAGGTAAGCTCTGCTTTATAATTTCTTAAGCATAACTTATTATTATTCATCCATTTTAAATGCAGTACTGTGAAAGCATTTTTAATGTTTAAGATTTATTTATGCTACTGCTGATTTATATGTAGGCTATTTTTTAATGTGATGTGTGTTTATTAAATTATTACATACTAATTTAAAGAAACCTTATGCAATGTTTATGTCTGTGTTATTTAGGAAGACTGCTAGGCTAGCATACGTACCTGAGGATGTGGATGATGAACTAATAGCTAGGCAGTCTAAAACGTAGCTTTTTTTTGTCTGCACATAATGCACATTAGAAAGATGTTTTGCCAGATAACTTGTGTTTCCGCTTTTACAAGCAAATATTTTGTTGCACTTTTTGCAACGAGCATTGTCTGCATCCACTCGAGTGAAATGTAACCAGACTTTAGACCGTTCGATTTTCTCCGCCATCGTCACTCTATTAAGCGCGAGCTTTCGTGTTATGTGCTTGCAAGCTCTCGTGTTGTGTGCGCGCGAGCTCTGTGTTGTGTGGCACAGACGGACATTTCGCGTGCGAGATTGCGAATAACGATAATGCAGGTAAATGTCAAGTCAAGTCAAGTCAGCTTTATTTATATAGCGCTTTTTACAATTTTCATTGTTACAAAGCAGCTGTACAAGAAAAAATGACTATAAGTAAAACATAAAAGATTATGGAATTCAAAACACAGGTCAAATATCAGACACACAATAAATTCCTATATGCAGTGTTAATTAAATAAGACTACCAAATTCTAGCAGCCCCCCCGGCCAGGCAAAACAGTGCAAAACAGTATGCAAACGGTGGCGAGGAACCCAAAACTCCATTGGAGGAGAAAAAAACCTCGGAGGGAAACCAGGCCTAACCAGGGGATTCCAGTTCCCCTCTGGCAAAAACTGCAGCCTCTGCACAAGCTCAACAGTGCTTGCACAACAAGGCGAAAAAAAATAAAAAAATTAGATTTAAAATTATCATTAATAATCTAATAGTGGCTGAAGTTTTGTAGGGACGTCACTTCCTTCGTCCAGCATTTGTCAGGTCTAGGAATGGATTGCGCCCTGCCCGCTCCGCTCTTGTAACCTTGGAACAATGAGACAAGACTGGCTGAGAGTAGAGTACTGTTCTGCACTCTTTGATGCAACAAATGCATCAGTTGTTATTGGAAGTGTCCCTGGTTCCGGTTGATCTAACTAGTGCAGCCTAGATCTTTGAAATACATATATTATGATAATCTAGTGTATGCAAGATTAAAAAGATGCGTCTTTAGTCTAGATTTAAACTGACAGAGTGTGTCCGCCTCCCGGACATTGCAGGGAAGACTGTTCCAAAGTTTAGGCGCTAGATAGGAAAAGGATCTGCCGCCTGCACTTGATTTTGAAATTCTAGGTATTACCAACTGACCTGACGCCTGAGAGCGTAGTGCACGTGATGGACTATAATACGTAAGAAGTTCTCTCAAGTAGTGAGGAGCTAAACCATGCAAGGCTTTATAGGTAATAAGCAAGATTTTAAAATTTATGCGATGCTTTATAGGTAACCAGTGCAAGGTTGACAGAACCGGGCTAATATGCTCATACTTTTTTGTACGTGTAAGAACTCGAGCTGCCGCATTTTGGACCAGTTGGAGTTTTTGTAATAGGCCTGCAGGGCAACCACCTAATAGTGCATTACAGTAATCTAGTCTTGATGTCATAAAGGCATGTATAAGCTTCTCCGCATCTGATGATGACAGCATATGACGTAATTTAGATATATTTTTAAGATGGAAAAACGCAATCTTACAGGTTTTGGCGACCTGGTTCTCAAATGACAGAGTACTATCGAATATAAAGCCAAGATTCTTAGCTGAAGATGAGGGTTTTATGGAACATCCATCAATAGTTAAGCAGTATTCTTGGTTGTTACGTAGGGCGGTTTTCGGTCCGATAAGTAACACTTCAGTTTTGTCCGAGTTCAGTAATAAAAAATTGCTACTCATCCACTTTTTTATATCGACAATGCATTCCACTATTCGATGGAATTGCTGTGTTTCGTGAGGCTTCGAGGAAATATAAAGTTGCGTATCATCAGCATAGCAGTGAAAGCTTATTCCGTGTCGCTTTATTATATCTCCTAAATGTCTTTAATATTATCCCAAATTAGAAATGGTTTGTCAGTGAAAATATGCTAGGTAACGTTTATTTAGCAATAATAAATAGGAAATGTTTTTCTTAATTTCTCCAGTACCGACAGCAGAACCGTTAACGTCAGAGCTTATCGATACTACGGTCTTTCACAATTTAGCCCAGAACCGATAAAGTAAAAGATAAAGCGCAGAGGAGCAGTTGTGTCTAGCGTTTCTGAGAAGGTAGAGTTAAAATGTTCAATGGTAAAGTCAAGATCTTCAACGTTATTACTCATGCTAGAGATTTGAGACATTTCAGGCAATCAAGAAACGCAGCTTTGGTAGTTGAAGTTACTGTACTACCATATTTTTAACAAGGAGTTTGATTTGCAGCCAAACGCCAGTGATATAAGCATGATAGCCGATAATGATCGGAAATGTATTTGCTCTGCTGAAGGATTTTAATGTCTTCCACATTTATACCATAAGACCGTATTAAATCTAAAGTATGATTACAAAGGTGAGTGGGTCCTGACATATGTTGTCTAACGCCCACAGAGTTAAGAATGTCTTTAAAAGCCATTCCTAAAGCATCTGTATCTTTATCTAGATGGATGTTAAAGTCACCAACAACAAGGACTCTGTCTGCAGCCAGTGCTAGTTCTGATAAGAACCCACCAAATTCTTTATTAAAATCTGTGTGGTGCCCTGGAGGCCTATATACAATAGCCAGAATACATTTTAAAGATGTTTTATTCTTAGTATTAGGTGTTCATACATGAAGTACCATGACTTCAAAATAATTTTATTTTGGATTAGACTTCTGGGAAATGCTGAAAGAGTTATTGTAAAGTGCAGCAACACCTCCGCCTCTGCCTTTTAGGCTCTTCTTTATAATAATAATCTTAAGGGGCAGACTCATTTAAAGAAATATAATCATCTGGCTTTAGCCATGTTTCTGTCAGACAGAGCATGTCTATTTTATGATCTGTTATCATACTGTTAACAAAAAGTGCTCTATTAGAGAGAGATCTTATATTTAGCAATCCGAGTCGTAACAGTTGATTATCTGTATTTTGTTCATGTTTAATTTGATTAACGTTAATTAAATTACCTTTGAGAGGTTTACACATTATTTTATGTTTGTTATTCCAGGGGACACAGTCTCTAATTTATGATGTTTGGGAGAAAGGGTTATCAAAATTTTGTGCATTTTATGTATTCTGCGATGTGAGATGGCAAGCAGACCGTTGGTTATGCCATTCTGTCTGCTTCCAGACCTGGGCCCCAGTGAATAAATTTTTATCATTAAGACTATGTGCCTTATTTCGATATGAAAATTGTGAAGCCTGCTTTGAGTGGCATTCGTGCTAAAAAACTGAGCGTCCAGCGGACGAGCAGTTTAAACTTGACGCAGCCTGAGTCATACTCCTGCATCTCTGCCTGTTTGGCGCATTTCCCTTACGAAATATTTAAAATGAATAAATCAGCCTATGAAACCTACTATTCACCAAAGTAGACATCGTAGAGAGCGCCAAAGTAGAGAGCGCAGTCAGTGACTGGGTGCCATTCCTGCATAACCCCTGGGTCGCGCTTACCCTCGACTAACTGCTTCAACCCCTTTGCCTGGTGGTAGGATGGCCATGGCGTGAAGGGCAGAGGCAGCTAGATCCACTGCAGTGCAAGCCCCCGGCATCAGCGATGATATGATGCTCCAGAGTCGAGGGAAGTCAGGGCACCAAGCTCATCTACCGTGAACGCCTCAAAAGGGGAACTTGGCACAGGTACCAAGAGTCCAGCTGGGGGCTACAGGATAGGCAGTGCACCGCGGCCCGATGCTCACAGCGGCCCGGGTAAGCATGGCTGACAACTCCATCAATGTGGAGAAGACAAAATAAATTGTGGACTTCAGGAAGAACTCTGTTAACCCCCCACTGACCATGAGCAGCTCAACTGTGGAGAAAGTCAGTACTATTCAAGTCTTGTGCACATCACAGAGGACCTCACCTGGACCACCAACACCATATCACTCTCGAAGAAGTTTCAACAGCGACTTCAATTCCTGTGTCTCTTTCCAACCATCCTTGAGTGTGTTGTATGTAACCACCTCTCCCCCAGAACAACCACCTTGACAGCAACCTACCTGGTTTCAAGAGCGGTCATTCCATTGAGACTGCGCTGCTCTCTGTCATTGAAGCCCTGAGACAGGCAAGAGCCACGTCTAACTCATCTGTACTTATACTACTGGATCTAGCTCCCACCTTTAACACCGTTAACCACCACATCTACTGTCGACCCTCAAGGCTATGAGTATCTCTGGAATGGTGCTACAATGTTTCAGGTCTTACCTCTCAGGTAGGTAATTTAATGTATGCTGGAGAAGTGAGGTCTCTGAGTCCCAACATCTCGATACGGGGTGACTCAGGGTTCAGTGCTTGGACCGTTGCTCTTTTCTGTATACATGACATCCCTAGGCTCTGTCATTCGGAAACATGGCTTTTCCTATCACTGCTATGCGGATGATACACAACTCCACCTGTCATTTCAGCCTAACGATCAGACTGTTTCTACACATATTACAACATACATGAGCAACATTTCGCTCCGGATGAAGTACCCCTTGCACCTTGCAAAAACAGAACTGCTAGTAATCCCGGCCGACAGGAAGATTCATCACAACTTCTCCATTCAACTGGGCTCATCAACCATCACATCTTCCAGAACGGCCAGAAACCTGGGAGTGGTGATCGATGATCAACTAAACTTAAAAAAAACCTTATGTATACTGTTGTTAGCTATATGCGACAAGTTTTATTGCACTTATAATTTTTGTTGTCTATGTTGTTTCAATTTCTCCCATTGTTTATCTCATTTGTAAGTCGCTTTGGATAAAAGCATCTGCTAAATTACTAAATGTAAAATTATTTGCAGCATCTGGGTTACCATGTGTTATTAGTTTTGAACGGTTGTTATCTGGGAATATCTGACCTTGGAATGTTGCGATTGGCCAATCAGAATCAAGTATTCCAGAGTACCGTGTTAAAAAAGCAGATGTTTAGTGACAGATGAATAAACATCATCTTTAGGCTTAACATTATATTTCGTACAGTGGCGTACGGATGAAACATAGGACGTGCGTACGCACAGAAAAATTTGGATTTATAAAACCATGCGCACGCACATCCTACGCAGTTTTCCCTTAATAAATCACAATCAATTATAAATGTAATGCAGCTTTTACAGCTTCATGTCACGCCCATAGCTGCCCATAAATAGTGAAATGCCCACAAGTTAATATTCATCGATTTCGAAATCATGGCAAACACAGAGAGGAAATAAAAAAAACGTAACTTCACTCAATGTGAAGTAGATTTTGTTTTGAGGGCACAGTGTGGGCATTACTAATGCCAAAAAGGCACTTGCGTGGCAAAAGGTTGCAGACGCCGTAAATGCTGTAGCCTCACAACCTCGGACCGTTGCCGAAATAAAAAAGAAATGGTCGGACATCAAAGTCGAGGCAAAAAAGCGTCTAGTGCTCCATTGCCAGAGTGTGTCTGCCACGGGTGGGGGAAAGGGGACACCGGAGCTACTACATTAGTGAGCAACATGTCTGCATCACAAATAATTTGGACATTGATTGAATGGAAATGCTTTCGATTAACGAAAGCATTTTTATTAACATTCGGTGCCCTTATGGCAACATGAGTGCAGTCAATAGCACCGATTATGTTTGGGAAACTGACATAGCTGCAAATTGAGCTTTCTTGTTTGCCTGTTCACCCGCCGTGTATGGAAACTTTATGGAATCATGGGACAAAGCTATTATGCCTTTTAACACGTCTGGCATTACCCGGCTAAGGGTCGGCTGATATATACCTGACCTATCAGCCAATTCCCTCTGAAAAGTGCCAGTCGTGTTGTTAGGACTTGAAGTGGGACTGGCAGGGCGTGGTTCCTCCGAGTGCTCCTCTGTAACGCTGGGCCCAAAAGACCGCAGAGGTCCAACAGGATGGCTCGAGGAAGTTGGAACCGGCTCATAAGCCACTCTAAGATGTAGGGGGGACAGAGCCCTGGTAGAAGCTGCCCCAAAGTTGTTGAACAAACTACCTTATTCATACAGTGTTGGAGTTCAAAAGAATCTGTTTGCTTGTGCGTTTCATGTCTTGGGAAAGTATAATTTTAATTCCAGTTAAATGGACATAGGAAACTTTGTCAACCAAGGTTGTTTTAAATGTGCTTTATAAATCCAATAAACTTGAACTTGAATGTGTCACGGTTCAAAAATCCTATGCCTCCTTCTCGTCTCGTGTTTGTTGTTTTGGGCTTGACAACTCATCAGCGTCCAGCTGCATTCACTTTCCAACACCAGCTGCAGTTAATCCCATAACCTTTAAATACTCACTACTTTCTCATCTCCTTTATCATATCGTTGTTGGTGAAGTCCCGGTTGTGTGTTCCCGTCTATGGTTCCAGTTTTGTACTCTCTTTGTTCCCGTCCAGTCTCTGTGGATTTACGGTTTCATCTCACCAGCGCATCTCAACGCTTCACTCATCTGGCATCTGACCATCAAAGTCCCTGCGCCACGTGCCAGTTACCCTTTGGACTTCCCCTGCTACATTCATTTGTTCACTTCAATAAGGAGTGTTCTAGATGTGACCAGGTGAAGTGTTGTCAGGATTTGGATGACTATTTAGGCTACCTATACCTACTCCCTTCCTATAGAGGGAGTCGTTTGCAGACTAACCGCCTTTGCTTAGTTCCACTAGGAAGTGGATAAAAGCATGTGCACGTGTAGGGTGAATGAATTGTTTGTTTGGCCCGGGCAGCATGTGTTAAGGTCGAGTTGGTGGAAGTGATCTACAACAGAAGGGTTTGCAGTTTTTCATTCACATGGGAGACGTCCAACTGGTTGTAGTAGGAACGGTAAGCAGCTGTTTCTTGGCTGTTACGTGCAACTTTGAAAGTAACCAAGGCCGTATTTTAATTAAGCTATTCTCCTGGCTCTCAGTTTTCTGGGATTAAATGGGGAGCCAAGTAGCCGAGCGGAGCACTGGAAATCGACACAACAAGGTGCTAGGATCCTAAGTGCAAGGTAGTGATTCATTGTTGCAAGCTGTAATGATTTTAAGCATTAATGTGGAATGTATGGTGCCATTTGTTTGTCCCTTCCCTGCTTAAAGGGGTTGCGATATTGCTGTGATTAGAAACAGATTTTTATACATTTCTTCGGTATGATAGGTTGAAGGGGGATGTTATATTTGGTGAAACACTATTGTGGTAACCCAGGGAAGGATAATATAAATGGAAGGAAACTGGTGCAGTTTGTTTTGTTATGTGTGCTTATGGTATGTTTGATTTATTGCAGAAACCGAGTGCTTCGGGGTGTAATTGCCGCTTTCCCCTTATTATATTTTAGATAATTGTACTGTACCTCCAAGTTGTATTGTATTTAGTTTGTTTGTTTGTTTGTTTTCTTTTCTTTTCTGTGGTTTTATGAACGGTTCGGCAAATGGTATCGTAACATTGTGCTCAATTACCCATAGCTTACCTTTAGCATGGAGTTGGAGTGGTTCCACATGTACTATTCAGTTTGAGCTTGCTGTGTACAGGGTTGTTATATTGGGAATGCTGTGTTAATTAATTTAGATTGCGGTATTTGATACACTGTGATTGTGAGGTGCTGCTATTGGCTGTGAGTGTGCCTATGTCCAGTATTGCTTGCCGAGCCGCAACATTTGAACTATACCATTTGTAATAATAAAATAAGGTTAATGTTTTGTATACCAACCTCTTGCTTCCTCCTTTGAATCCTTCAAGATACCTGTTGGGGAAAAGTTGTAATGTTACATAAGCAATTGCTTCAGAGTTTCTATTGTGACAGTACGATCTGACCATTTCAATGGAAGCAGCGAGTAGCACTTCAGGATCATTGGAGGATTTTTTTGAACAGTAGCGTACTTCGAAAGGATGCCCAGGAGAAGAATCTCAACGATACAGCTCGCGCTGTACAGGCACATGTGTCCGAGCTCACCCAGCAGCTTCAGCTTCTGCAAGTCGAACGTCGAGCACAGCAAAATCGTCCTTCAGGAGGATCTGAAGCTCAACGTTTCAGAGGCGGAGACATGTTCAGCCCTATCTATGATCACAAACCCATGCAGGTGGGGCGAGCACGGCTTTCCCAGGAGGAGAAGGAGAGGCAGAGGTCCCAGGGCCTCTGCATGTACTGTGGAGGAGCAGGTCATGTCGCTTACAACTGCCCGTTAAAAGGTCCAGCCCGATAATAAGTATGAGGCTACTATCGGGTGGAATCTTCCCAGAGAAGACCTCATCCACATCTACTCTCCTTCCGGTAAGCCTGAGATGGTCAACTCACCGTCATGACTGTCGAGCACTTCTGGATTCTCGGGCTGAAGGTAATTTCATGGACCACACCTCTGCACGCAAATTCCAGATTCCCCTCAGACCCCTCACCAACAGGATTTCTCTACATGCTCTCAACGGACAGGAACTCCCCACCATCTCGCTCATCACATCAGAAAATCACACCAAAACCATCTCCTTTTACATACCCTTGTGTACCCATCGTTCTTGGGCACCCCTGGTTCACACGTCAAAACCCTAAAGTGGACTGGCAGCTGAAATCCGTGCCAGCGTGGAGCAGTCATTGTCATGAGTCTTGTCTATTGTCTGCCAGTCCATCTGTTTCTGTTCCTATGTTTCAGGAGGAGGTGGTGGCTTTATCTAACGTGCCCACGGAGTACCTGGACCTGGAGGTGTTCAGTAAGTCTCGGGCTGCTTCTCTTCCCCCGCATCATCCCTATAACTATGGGGTGCTATAGAGTTACTGCCGGGTATGTCTCCTGAGAAGATCAAGGCTGTGGTGGATTGGCCAAGTCCAGATTCCCGTAAGGCCCTACAGAGGTTTCTGGGGTTTGCCAATTTCTACCGCCGTTTCATTCGCAATTTCAGCCAACTAGCCGCACCTCTGACTGGCTTGACCTTCCCCAGAACGACGTTCAGGTGGTCAGACGCAGCCGAGGCTGCGTTTGCCAAACTGAAGGGTTGCTTTGTTTCAGCCCCCATTCTCATAACTGCATAACGGTTCATAAATCCTCGTCTCGTGTTTGTTTTGGGCGTGACAACTCATCAGCACTCATCAGTGTCCAGCTGCATTAACTTTCAACACCGGCTGCAATTAATCCCATCACCTTTAAATACTCTCTACTTTCTCATCTCCTTTGTCAGATCATTGTTGGTGAAGTCCCAGTTGTGTGTTCCTGTCTATGGTTACAGTTTTGTACTCTCTGTTTCCGTCCAGTCTCCGTGGGTTTACGGTTTCGTCTCACCAGCACATCTTGACGCTTCACTCATCTGGCATCTGACCATCAAAGTCCCTGCGCCACGTGCCTGTTACCCTTTGGACTTCCCCTGCTACATTCATTTGTTCACTTCAATAAAGAGTGTTCTATTTGCAATTGCTTCCGAGTTTCTATCGTGACAGAATGTTAGACAAAATGTATTATTTAAGCATGATGGTTATATTTCATATGGGACACTTGATGGAAGTTGCACTACATGAGTTTTACAAATATATTTAATTGAACAGGCTTCTATCGGATACCTGTTTTAGCATTTGCCTTTGCTAGCAAGTTCATATGCACAATTTAGAAATAAAATTCAAAGCTTTTGAAAAAATAGCATTTTCCAATAATCACATTGGTTGTACCACATGACCTGAAAATGTACCAGCTTACAAAACATAAATAAGTATTTATTATTTAAGTCCCAAAAATATTTAGCCTGTATAGGTCTTATCAAATAAAGTATAATAACTTTGTGTTATATAAAATGAAATAATTCCAGAGGACACTAAAGTATGCATATCATGTCATTGACACTAAAAAAATATTTGTAATAAAATTAAAAAGAACCCTATATTTACAATAAGGGTCACATACTGGTTTATAGGTCCATATGTGGATTGTTTAAAATAATGTGATTTGTCCTTTACAGAATGAAGAAGTACAGTTTCTTGAGGAGGAGCTGCAGAACCAAAAGCGGAAGTTCTCAAAGCTTCAGAGCTTTACTCGAAGCCTGCTGATAGCTGTCAAAAATAATGACCAAAAGAAACAGGAGGTAAGGGAACAGAATTAAAGTCTGCAGACAAACTTTAAGATAATACATGTTAATCATTCGAATGTGTCTATTACAGGAGCTGTTAGCCAGTCTGCTTCAGAAAGAGGACCTGGGCCTGGATAACCACATCGAGTTCGGCATAGAGGCTAATTCTTGCCAGGACTCTTCTATGTCAGAGGAGTACGACAAGGGGCCAGACTATAAGCACAGTGCTGCTCCATTGCCTTAGGAAAATTAACCATGTTTTTTGTGTTTAAAAGCATGGTTAATTTCCATAATAGAAAACACACTGTAGTCTGTGGAAACTCCTCAATTACTCTGGTTTAGTCCAGTAAATAAATGAGCAGGTGATGGGGCATTTATTAGTGTCCTAATATATTGTTTTGGAGTGTTTTGCATCCAAGGTAAAAAATTGCTGTCATCTCAAAAAAATCATTTATTTTCCAGTGTCGGCTCATGGATATTAAAATATGGATATTTGAACATCAAATTAAATCAGTCCCTGTATATATTTTTTGGATTAAGATAGTTGCTTAATAAAAGCCTTATTTTGGTCACATAATGTATGTACCACTGAAATGTGTGACATTACATATACAAAAGGACAATATACTTTACAATTAACTCACCATGAATTGAATCCTCAAGTGCTCAAATAGAAGACATGGCCACAGATGTTTGGTCAGGCTCCTCAAGCTTTACCTGACGACCCTCCTGTTTTTCACACCCATCTTCCACCACCCTCCTGTTTTGTTAAACTCATGTAATTTTAGTTAATTCTCCTTTGAAACTCCTGGACCCACGGAAACAGCAACGGGGTTCGAGTGAACCAGGGGGATGGCTCTGTGGCTTGAGCCACTGCCCATTTGCCCTCACAGGCTGAGGTGCCCTTTAGCAGACATAATTGAATGGTAGCCGAAGTGGAGTAGAGAGGATTTACATCTCCAGTAAAAACTTTTAACAACATATTCCACTCCGCATTTTCCATTTTGTAATTGCTACTCACAGTCTGTGTCCGCTTATTCGTGGCCTTTAGTCGGGGCAGTCGTGGCCTAATGGTTAGAGAGTCGGACTCATGACTAGAAAGTTGCCAGTTTGATCCTCAGGGCCGGCAGGTAACAACTGAGGTGCCTTTGAGCAAGGGACCTTACCCCTACTCGCTCCCCGGGTGCTGCAGTACAGTACGTGTGTTCACGTCTTGCTGTGCGTGTGTTCACTACTCACTGCACATTATTTCCTGGACTTAAGCCCCGGGCTGAGGGGGTCTCGGTGATGTTGAAAATAATTATGGAGTTTCTATTTAAGTTATCCTGACTGCAAATAGCCCAACTATTTACGTTCTGCCCACCAGTATCTGATTGTAATAAGAGAAAGAGTAAGATTGACAAAATTTGAAAAAGCGACAGTGGTGTAAGACGTAAAGTCTGTATAAATTGATTCCATTTTCCATTCCAGCCTACGTCTTTTTCCATCACATATCAGATCATGAAGACATTGGTTTAAAAAAAGTATGCATTTGAAAATTGGTGTTTAATCATAAAATTCTATAGCGTCAATACTGTTGAAATGGATGAAATTTATGTTGCATAGGTTTCTTCCTGCACGGACCGAAGGATGACAGTCTTGGCCCTCAAGAAGTTCTCTGGTGAACAAGCTACTGGACAATAATATAAATTTCTGCCACATGAGGTTTCCTCAGTTGCCTGTTAATGGAAAACATTGAACAGATAAGCAATTACCAATCAGAAAATCTGGAGAAGCTTTGTGATCCCAGATTCTTGCTCACAATCGTGGTGCTCATATTGGACACTTCTGGTCATAGATCCGTGAGCTCAAATATTTCCAAGAATTTGTAAGGAACACAGGGCCCAAAAGCCATGGGCTGTTTACAAGGCACACAGGCAGTTTACATAGTCACAGAAACATCTTGCTGTCAGTGTAAAAGGTGATGGCATCAAGATGAGATAAGATCAGCCAGTTCTACCGCCAAAACTGCAGTGCTCAATTCCAACCTTGGTATGGTATGTTCAGGACGTGGAGCAAACTTCACTTTATCCATCACGAAACTTACGTGGTTCTTTTTTTTCCACATAAGAGAGCTTGAGATAAGCAACTGCAGCAACAGCTTTGGTGAAAGCATTTGAAAACATATACACCTCTGCACGCAGCTTTTGAGGGTGACTGTTTTGAATAGGTTAACTCTTGCAGAGAAGTGTGCCACGTATTCAATGCTTCCACAATGTCTTGTGGCAGTGGAAAGCTCCAAAACTGTTCTCCAAGCGGAACTCGAATTTTTTTTACTTTTTACTTTGCCTTGGTTAGTTACTAGGCTGCAAATCCTTAAGGGTTGTACAGACTATTGATAGTCAACAAGACTCTTTCATGTGTGAAGGGCTTCACACCTTGACTACTTAAGGTACTTTAAAATTAAATGGACTGTTCTGAGGTCCAAGTTTAGGCCCAGACTGTCACGGTCATGGTAGGAAGAACCCAATTGCAGGCAGTAATGAAGGGGTTAACACAATTTTAATTTATTAAACACAAAATAAACACCCATGATGGGGGAAAACACTGACAAAACTAAAATCCACAACTGAAAACAAAAGACTTCCCATAAGGGGGCATGAAACAAAACACAAAAATGCTTAAAGCTAAAAAGACTAAGACACGACTTACTACACAAACATCCAAACAAGGGGCAAGGTAATCCACAGAGCAAGACACGACTGAGGAACACAACATGGAAATAGGTACAACAAACGAGCACAAGACAATAGAAATGAGGGCATTCAATAGGGGAAAGTAACAAAGGGTAATTAACAAGGAGCAGGTGTGGGTCATGAAACACAGAGGTGAAGCTAACGAGGAAACAAGAGGGGCGGGGTCAGAGACGAGACCGGAGAACGCACACTATGTCAAGACTGACAATAATATGTTTCTCTCCACATGAAACACGTGGCCCTGTCATGATCCTGCCACCAGACTAGAAAATCAAGACATGAGAAGGCAGAATCATGACACAAACTGCGTTGTATGGAAAGATTGTCTGTGTCCAGATCCAGATCTTTTAGATCGCTGGCCTAATCTTGTGATGGAAAGGTCTCCATGACCTCTCTCTTGTTGGAGGCAATCTTGTGCATCCTCACATAGGATTTGGCATGGACCTTTTGTGTCCGCTTCCATGGGCAGGGTCTATAACTCATCATCAACGTAAAAATTAGGTTCTCCAAACTGTAGCACTTCAGAATCTAGACTAATTACTGTGACCATAAGCGGTTCTTGCAAATAGGCTAATAACTGTATAATGCACACACTGGTAAACATTCTTCTAACTAATAAACAAAGTTTAAACAACTGAACCATAAAACGGGAGCCGGCGTGCTGCATTCATTCACCTTTTGTGCTGAGGAGCCTGAAAATCGTGTCTCGACTGCTGCAGCGGGCAACCAGCGTTGTGGCATAAAGGACACAACGTTCCCCCCATCAGGGAACGGAGGTTACATACGTAATCGATACTTTCCCTTTCTGTCGGTCTCTTGACGTTGTGAATGGGGTTCCTAGGAAAACAGAATGGGGTTCATAGGAAAACGCCACAGCGCTGTGCCGCGTCACAATCTCCCGCAAAGCGAAACTGACTGGCATCGGCATGTCAGACGTGAGCGCTAGCGTACATTGTAACCTTCCAGTGGAAAGGTAGGGGTGCAGAGGTTTTTAGAAAGATGGGAGCCCCTTCTACAGGGCGTCATGGACGGAGGCCTAGTTTCTCTAATGGCGAGAAGCCATCCGGCACTGTAAGGGCCACTGGGAAGCGCTATTCCCCCCTGAGGAAACCCGCTAGGGAGACCACTACCTACCGCAGGGAGGAATTTAGTGGAGATCCACACACAGTCTCGCCGAATAGGGGAAAGCACGTGGGAAAACATGCAGACACAAGAGTTTGTTGCGAGCAGGTGAAAGTACACCTGGGAGAGGTCATGGGCCATCGTGTCAGAGCCACTCATGAGGATACCTCAGACGGAACTGCCCTGTGTCCCCTGGTCTACCTGGTCCCAAAAACGAGTGGTGGGAACTTTGGGCACGTAGCCGGGCCGGGGTCTCAGGATAACGTGAGATTGACCGGGCCCGAACTCTAGGCAATCCGTGGCCACGGAGAACGCTTGTAGGTTTCCTACCCTCTTGATGGAAGCGAGCGCCACTAGGAGAGCCGTCTTCTTCGAGAGATGAGAAAGAGCAGCATCTGCGAGGGGCTCAAAGCGGGGCCTCTGAAGACCCACAAGGACCATATTGAGGTCCCAAGAGGGTACGGAGCATGGGCGAGGTGGATGCAACATTCTCGCGCCCCTCAGGAACCTAATGACCAGGTTGTGTTGTCCCAGAGACTTCCCACTGACTGGTTCGTGATGAGTGGCATAGGCGGCTACATACACTTTCAGCGTGGAAGGGGAGAGATTGTTCTCGAGTCTCGTTTGCCAAAAGGACAAAACGCTCCCGATCGAGCATCTCTGTGGGTCTTCTCCCAGAGGAGAACACCAGGACGAGAAGAGGCGCCACTTAAAGGCGTATAGCCGCCTCGTGGCCGGGGCCCTAGCCAGAATGATGGTCTCCACCACCGCTGGGGGTAGACCACTCAGGATCTCCTCGTCCCGTCCAGGAGCCAGACATGGAGGTTCCAGAGGTCTGGTCTCGAATGCCACAACGTGCCCTTCGAAAGAAGGTCCTTCGTCAGGGGAATCGACCAGGGGGGAGTTGTTGTCAGAAGCATTATCTCTGAGAACCAAGTCTGCTTGGGCCAGTAAGGCGCAACTAGTAACACTTGATGCTCGTCTTCCCTGACCTTGCTCAAGTCGTGTGCAATGAGGCTCACTGGGGGGAAGGCGTCCCGCGGCCAGCTGTGCGCCAAGGCATCCGTGCCGAGGGGGGCCTCAGTCAGGGAGTACCAAAGCGGGCAATGGGTGGTGTCCAGGGAGGCGAACAGTTCCACCTGTGCCTGCCGAAACTGCACCCAAATGAGCTGACCTGCGCGGGGGTGGAGCCGCCACTCTCCGCGGGGCATCGACTGACGAGAGAGCGCGTCGGCTGTCTGGTTCAGGTCTCCCGGGATTTGTGTTGCCACAGGAGGAGGCGTCGGGCACTGTGAGAATGCAGAATTCTCTGTGTCCCATCTATTTCAACATTGCAAGTACAGATATATGTTTTGTCTAAGGGATCTCCAGTATGACGGCGTGCTCAGTACACGTTGACCTAACAAATGTCAGATTTATTGTGTTATCTTGTTATTGTGTGAGATGTTCAGATATAAGTGATATGTTCGTCACTTCCTCACTTATGCATATATATATACTGAACCCATCTTTAGTAAACTTTGACTTTGGGTGAACTACACTTCTGTGTCTGTGTCATTCTTGGTCCCCGGATCCGGTTCCTCTGGTTGCTCCGTCGACTAGACCCTTCAACTCATGAAAGCTGTATACCTAGGCAAAGTAATAATCTTACAATTGGGGGCTCGTCAGAGAAAGGGGGAAAACCTCTTCGAACCAAGAGACCAAAGCCGAGCTGAGGCAGGCACACCGACGATCAGGCACAGACCTACAATTAAAAGGGTAAGTGTTTTAAAATATTTCTTTGACAAATTTTGGTTGGAAGAAATGCTCTGATATTTCTTTGACAAATTTTGATTGAAGCATATATAACACTTATCCTGTAGGATTCTGGTGATTAATATTTCGTAGAGAGACGAAATAGGTTTAGCGCTCATTGTTAGTGGGATTTAATTCCCATTGTTGTGATGTGGTTGCACACAACAGTAATTGCCTGAAAACAATTATTAACACACGAGTAAGATATACATGTCATGTTACTGTATATGGTGATCGCGGTGTAAGCTTTGTAATTCAGAAACAGCTTTTGTCATCTTTTGTTATTTCAGAAATTCTGTTTAGAGAAATAAATTCATATTCGAATCGAATGTTGATAGAGTGTGACTAAAAGTGAGGTGAATCAAAAACACCCAGGGTCAAAATACGATACATGCATTATAGTTGAAACAGTCGATTGAGCATTCAGGGTTCCAAATACTAAACCCCAAATACTAAACTAATCTGTGTTTTTAAAGTGGAAGATGGGAGGTTCTAATTCGAAACGTCCGTTGCCTGGCGAAACGCCAGTTGCATTTATGTATAGAAATGATCAAGGTTTTTATGTCGAACCGTATGTCAGTAATCTTGCAGGGTGGTCAAAGAAAATGAAACCACAAATGGATTCACCGTATCCGAGAGAAGGTTCATTTTCGGAGGACGGAATCGAGAGGGCAAAAAGTATGGTGAAAGACGGGTGGGGTGATCCGAATTGGGATTATACATACATGATTAAAGCTTGTGCTCTATGGAAAGATTATAAAAAGGTTTGGGATGAAGGTCCTGAGAAAAAACTAATTATTGCTTATGTAGCAAAGCAGGGTGCATCTAAAATGCCACCGTCATACAGTACTTTTTGCCAGCCCGAAACTTTGCCGTCAGCCCCTGTGCCGCAGAAAAATGGTCCCGAGAACATTCAACCCAGCGCACAGCGCAATGCAATTGAAAACGTAAAACCTGTTAAAAAGACGGAAAACAAAAAGTTAGATGACGAACTTGTTGCGTGTGACGCACCGCAGAATTCAATGGTTTGGATTCGAGCTGGCAATACCGTGAATATTAGACCGCTAAAAATGTCCGATATGGAATCAATTTGTAAGAGTCTGCCATCCCCACAAGAAGTAGGGAAATATGTGACTGTTTTAAAGACGCATACAAAATATGCACATTTTGCAGGGAGCGATTTCAGGGCAGTTTTATTGAGAACGCTCGAGGGAGATGTAACTGAACAAATGTTAGTACAAAAGTGCCCCACGTTATCATCCGATAATGATAAGATTACCGGCAGTGGTACGTCTCAAAACCCGCATGAATTCTTTTGGGAGAAGGTTACTAATGTTGATACATTTTTCACAGAGTTGAGAGTTTTTCTTGATGAACGTCTAGGTAGCAGACAAGATTTGTCGTTTGCTGCCAGCACTAAACAAAGACCGAAAGAATCTGTGTCTGAATTCTTTGTGCGTTTTCAGAGAGCGTGGACCGACGATTCTAAACTTCCTTTAACCAATGAATTAAAGCCTCTGTTTATTAACACAATGTTGAATAACATGAATGCGAAGCAAGCGCAATTAATCCGAATCACCACATCGAATTTGCACGAGATGTCCATCGAGACTCTAGGAAAACGAATAAGGGAACTTGACGCATCGGGTGGTTTCACTGTTAAAATTGAAAATGCCATGTTTACAAATAACAATCAAACTTCTTACCCACAGACAGGCACACAACAAAGGGGGAAGTCAGATAGGGTATGTTATCACTGTGGAAGGAGAGGCCATTTCAAACGTCAGTGCAGGCAGTTGCAGAGGCACATGACGCCACAGCTGACCTCGGGTGATACTCGGCCCCCAGCTCGTCTCGCAGAGTGTGACTCTGCTGATAGGAGAAGCGCACCACAGCGGAGTAACGAGAACTCGGGTGCGACCTTTCAAACCCAATGGCACCCCAACCAAGCATAGGGGTGCCCACAGAGTGATGTCAGTTCCGAGTTATGTATGATGACCCTAACATTTTCAAATAATGGAGAGGATTTGCCTTACTTTACCCTTGTGGTGAATGGGCAGCTTCTAACATTCCTGCTTGATACAGGTGCTGATGCTTCATCGATGACAGCTAAAGAATATGAGGGTCCTTTGACTAACCAGATAATTCACTCTGTGGGAATAACAGGAACTGACATTGCATGTCCTGTGACACCTCCCTTGGAGGTTAAAGCTTCAGGTGTTAAACCATTCTTTCACAAATTTACAATTATACCAGGTGCTCCACTAAATCTTTTAGGTCGTGATATGATGCACAAATTGGGTATGGATATTAAATTCACTGCAAAAAAAGTTGTTTTCTCTTTTTTGTCCAGTTTACAGGCATCCATTGATCCATTACCGACATGTGAGCAGCGAAGCAGCTCACACACGCCAATTTCCTGTGCCGGCATGCCTGCACGGGTGGACTCCATGATTAACCCTTTGTTATGGTCTCAGTTCAAGGATGACACTGGTTTCATTGATATGGAACCTTATAGAGCAAAGCTTAAAACAAATAAACCTGTTTACATTAAGCAATACCCTTTATCAAAGGATAAAGAAGAAGGTATTAAGCCTTTGATTGAAAATTTTGTCCAGCAGGGTGTCCTCGAACCAACACATTCACCATACAACACACCAATTAACCCTGTAGTGAAAGCCGATGGGAAAACTTGGCGATTAACTCAGGACCTGAGAGCTATTAATCAATTGATCATACCACTCGCACCAATTGTGCCTGATGTTCCGACTGTTATGAATTCTGTGCCATACTCACATAAGTATTTTACTGTCATTGATTTGTGTGCAGCTTTTTTCTCTGTGCCAGTTCACCCAGAGACTCAGCCCTTGTTAGCTTTTACATATAAAGGGCAACAATATCAGTGGAAGCGTCTTGCACAGGGCTATGCGGACTCACCCGCTGTCTTTTCGGCAGCAGTGCGCAGAACTTTGGCCATAATGAATGATTTGCCATCAACAGTGTGTGTGCTTCAGTTTGCAGATGACATCCTAGTGTCGGGGGAGACGCAGGAGGACTGTGAAAAAGCATCTGTGATTGTGTGCAATGTGCTTGCGGACGCAGGTTTCAAAGCCTCAAAAGAAAAACTTCAATGGGTCCAGACTAAGGTGAACTACTTAGGTCATGTACTGATGCAAGGCCTCAGAGCAATATCCACAGACAGGATCCAACTGATAAGAAACATTAAGTCCCCACGAACAGTACAGCAGCTCCAAAGTTTTCTGGGACTAGTGAACTATTGCAGATCGTGGATACCTGACTGCGCGATTCATGATAGGCACCTGAGAGGTCTGATTGATCACAAAACTCTGCCCAACACACGTCTGGACTGGACGTCCGAGGCAGATGAACATTTTGATGCATTAAAAGCAGCCATCATTAAAGCACCAGCATTGGGCCTACCAGACTATACCAAACCTTTTCACTTGCATGCTAGGGAGGCAGAGGGTGTAGCCGTTGGTGTCCTGTTGCAACTGCATGGCTCCACATATAGACCAGTAGCATATCTGTCCAAAAAGTTAGATAACATAGTTACAGGTATGCCAGCATGTCTTCGTGCTGTGGCTGCAGCTGCTTTGATTGTGCAAAGGGCAGAGAAAACTGTTCTGTCACACCCAATGACATTGTATGCGTCGCATCAGGTCGGCGCAATTTTACACAACATGCAAACACAACACATGACAGCACAAAGACGATCAGGGTACGAGGCTATTTTGCTGGCTACGAAAAATCTTGATATACAAACGACAGCAAACATTAATCCTGCTTTGCTGGGACTTTTGGGTATGATGGATATGGCAGATTTGACTGTTGATCATGATTGCATCTTTGAACTGACAACCTCTTGTTCTTCTAGGGTCGATCTGTTGGATACGCCCCTAGATGGGGGACAACACATCTATGTGGATGGGTCTTGTTCAAAGCCCTGTGATGGTGTCTACCTTTGTGGCTATGCTGTGGTTTCAGACTCAGGCGAGGTGATAGAAGCTTTTGCTCTAGACTACAATTCGGCTCAAGCGGCAGAATTGATAGCATTAATAAGGGCCTGTGAACTAATGACAGAGAAGCGAGCAACAATTTACACAGACTCAAAGTACGCGTGGAGTGTTCTTCACCATTATGCTAAAATGTGGGAAGCAAGAAGTTTCAAAACAGCTGATGGTAAACCCATAGCACATGCTAATCTGATAGGACAGCTAACAGAAGCAGTTCAGCTCCCGCTCGAAGTGGCCATAGTGAAGGTCAAAGGTCATGCTTCAGGGGAGGATGAACAAACGTTAGGAAACCGCAGTGCTGATGAAGCCGCAAAGGCAGCAGCCAAAAATCAGATTAAATCGCTGTTTCACCAAAAAGACGAAGCACAGATAACAATGACCGTGCACATAACGAATATACCTGATATTGACATCAAAATCGTACAAAGTCAGCCAACACAGGCAGATCTGGAGCATTGGAGTAAAAGTGGTTGTGCTCCAGATAAAGGAGGGATTATAAGAGACGAGAAAGGTAGAATCGCAATACCAAAATTAGGATTAATTATTCTAATAAGGCACTACCATGGCTTGTCCCACACAAGCTGTGCAAAAGTTGTTCAGGCAATTAATCGATTGTATTGCATTGCTGATGTGCACAAGACCGCAAAACTTGTTTTGGACGCATGTCTGACATGTGCCCAGGTAAATCCGCACAAACCAATTAAGCATGATGCGTTGCCGCATCCAGAATCACCTTTCCAACATGTACAAATCGATTTCACCCACATGCCGCCGATAGGTAATCTAAAATATCTCTTGGTAATTATTGATCGGTTCTCAAAGTGGCCAGAAGCATTTCCATGCACAAAAGAAGATGCTAAGACGGTAGTTAAGATCTTAACGAAGGAGATAATACCTCGTTATGGCATAATTTCGACTATCGAATCAGATAATGGGACGCCGTTCACATCGAAGGTGACACAGATGCTAGCAAAAGCATTGTCTATCGATTGGCATTTTAACATTCCATATCATCCGCAGAGCTCAGCAGTCGTAGAACGTTGCAACCGAACACTAAAAACTCGCCTAACGAAAGCCGCACTCGAGTTCTGATAACTGCCGAGAGCGGATACCTCCCTGACTGTTGATATATGCCACGGCAGTCGTGCTGTCTGACCGGACCAGCACGTGCTTGCCCTGCACGAGGGGTTGAAACCCCCCCTCAGTGCAAGTAGCACCACCAACAACTCTAGGCGATTGATATGAGAGCGTAGTGCACGTGATGGACTATAATACGTTAGAAGTTCTCTCAAGTAGTGAGGAGCTAAACCATGCAAGGCTTTATAGGTAACCAGTGCAAGGTTGACAGAATCGGGCTAATATGCTCATACTTTTTTGTACGCTTAAGAACTCGAGCTGCCACATTTTGGACCAGTTGGACTTTTTGTAATAGGCCTGCAGGGAAACCACCTTATAGTGCATTACAGTAATCTAGTCTTGATGTCATAAAGGCATGTATAAGCTTCTCTGCATCTGATGGTGACAGCATATGACGTAGTTTTGATATATTTTTAAGATGGAAAAACGCAATTTTACAGGTGTTGGCGACCTGGTTCTCAAATGACAGAGTACTATCGAATATAAAGCCAAGATTCTTAGCTGAAGATGAGGGTTCCCTTTCTGAGACACCTCGGACTCAATCTTGCGCAGGTGGGCGATGTCGAGAAAGGTCACTTTCCTGACTCCCCTCTCGCAAGGTCAGCTGTTTGGTGGCGCTGTCAAGCACTCCCTTTTTAATCTTCTTTAAGCGCAGAGGAGCAACTATGTCTAGCGTTTCCGAGAATGTGGCATTAATATTTTCAAAGGTAAAGTCAAGATCTTCAACGTTATTACTCATGCTAGAGATTTGAGACAATTCAGGCAAATTATCAAGAAACGCACCTTTTGTAGTCGAAGTTATTGTTCTACAATATTTGTAACTTGGAGTTTGATTCGCCACCATTGGGTAGTGAGGCAAGCATGATACCAGATAATGATCCGAAATGTCTTTGCTCTGCTGAAGGATTTTTACGTCGCCCACGTTTATACCGTAAGACAATATTAAATCTAAAGTATGATTACGAAGGTGAGTAGGTCCCGACACATGTTGACTAACGCCCATGGAGTAAAGAGTGTTTTTAAAAGCCATTCCTAAAGCATCTGTATCATTATCTACATGAATGTTAAAGTCACCAACAACAAGGACTCTGTCTGCAGCCAGTACTAGTTCTGATAAGAACCCACCAAATTCTTTAATAAAATCTGTGTGGTGCCCTGAAGGCCTATATACAATAGACAGAATACATTTTAAAGATGTTTTGTCCTTAGTATTAGGTATTGATGCATCAAGTACCATGACTTCAAAAGAATTGTATTTAGGATTAGACTTCTGAGAAATGCTAAAAGAGTTACGGTAAAGTGCAGCATTATTTTATGTTTGCTAATCCGGGGGACAGACAAAGTCTCTATTTTATGATGTTTGGGAGAAAGTATTATCGCATGTTGTGTATTTAGTGTGTTCTGCAACGTGAGACGGCAAGCAGACCGTTGGTTAAGCCATTCTGTCTGCTCCCTGACCTGGGCCCCAGTGAGTCAAGTTTTAACATTAAGACTATGTGCCATATTTCTAGACAGTAGAAAAACTCCAGCCCAGGAGGGGTGGAGACCATCACTTTTCAACAGGTCAGGTCTGCCCTCAAAACTCTTCCAGTTATTTATAAAAACAATATCATTCTGCAGGCACCACTCAGACAACCAGCCATTTAGATATGATAATCTGCTATGTATCTCATCACCACGATAAACGGGGAGGGGGCAGAGAATATTACAGTGTCTGACATCGTGCTTGCGAGCTCACACACCTCTTTAATATTATCTTTGTGATCTCCGATTGACGGAGTCGAACATCATTTGTGCCGACGTGAATAACAATCTTACTAAATTTATGATTAGCCTTAGCCAGCACATTTAAATTTGACTTAATGTCAGGCGCTCTGGCTCCCGGTAAACATTTGACTATGGTGGCTGGTGCTTCTATGTTAACGTTCCGAACAATAGAATCACCGATTACTAGGGCACTTTCAGCAGGTTTCTCAGTCGGTGCGTCACTGAGCGGGGCAAACCTGTTCGAGACTGTAGTCGGAACGGTTGAGTGGTGTTTTGACCTGCGACTACACCGTCTCACAGTCACAAAGCTTCCCAGCTGCGGGGGTTGTTCAACCGGAACCGAACTGTGCGCGCTAATATTGCTCGCATCCAAAGTGTTTTCTAAGCTCCTTACATTCTTACTATCCTCAGATAAAGATTGGATGTAAGACTCTAATTCTGAGATCTTCTCTGTCAGCCTAGCTATTTCCCTGCATTTATCGCATGTAAAGCCCTCGCCGCTGACAGAGAAGGCTAAGCTAAACATTTGACATGAGGTGCAAGTGACATTAATAAGAGAAGAAGCCATAACTCCCCGGGTTTGAAGAGTAATTCCAACTTACCAAGGCTGCTCGGTGATTTTTAGTATATACACTTAAAAGAGAAACCGTTAGCACACAAGAAAACTAGAAGGCGAGATGATATTTAGCAGTGTAAACAGAAAGCCAGCTAGCACGCTTGTGCTATGCTAACGGCGCTGAGTGTTTTGGTTTAAGATCTTCAAGTAAATAACCAGGAGATGGTCATTGAGATATCAGGATAAGTTTAGCAACAACAGAGATAAGTAACAATGTATGCTATGAATAAAATACACTAATATGAAAGAAAGTACAAGTGCAGTGATACAACAAACCGATTCCGCTGCAGTGAGGTCCACCTTACCACTTGTTACCGCCTGTACTGACATAGAAACTGCATGAGAACAGTGTCGTAGACAAATGCGGATGTAGTGTCTAGCGTCTAGCAAGCCACTTTCTAGTTTCGAGCAGTCACTTATGGACCACAATTATACGCAGCATTTATGAAACTTTGGCGTTGGCGTAATCAGCGCTCTATTGCTTCTCCTGGGATCCCTAGATGTGAAACTTTGAATTTCAAGCCGAATTTGAATCATTGAATTTGTGGAAGTGAATTGAAAAACAGAAACAATATGGACTGAAAATTGTCCGCCGAATATAAAAGGTTGTATTTTGAAACAAGTTAAAGTATTTTTTATTGACATCATTGAAAAGGTGAATTTTGATTATTGAATTTTTGAACTGAAACTGTGTGATGATATTTCAGGTGAAGTTGATACTCAATTTTATGTACTCTCGGTCAATGTTCTCTTCATACCACTTGACATTGACACCTAAGAATACCTGAACATACTCTAAATGTCAAATTGTCTCGCATTTTTATAGTTTGCATGCAGCAGTTAGTCACCAGGTGCCAGTTGTTCAAACAACATTTAATCTGAATCAGAATGATCAGGATTTGGAAATCCCATATTTAGCTATTTGGAATCAGGTAATCCGTTTGACTTTTTTAAAAATAAAAGCACTAGAAAAATATGTCTGTGTGCTTACGTGATATAAATGTTATATTTTTGACCAGTTTTAAATAGGTAAACATATTTTTTTCAGAAATCCACCCTTTCGCAGAGATCAGTCAGTAAATCCAGATTCTTGGCTTCGATTCAAACCATAATACAATCAGACAACTTTTGAACAAATGGCTCCCGGGGCATTCTCTGCGATATCATTTCCTGTCAAATTGTCACGGATTTGCCAGGTCCTTCTGCACTCACAACCAATTATCCCAGAACACAATAACCTGACTTCTAATTTGCAGCACCTGTTACTCCTCATCACGCACTCATTATAAAAACATGCCACAAACAAACAGACACTGTCCGGTCTTGTCTATGTTACCTAGTGTATACGTTTGGACTAAACCTGAATCGCTCCCTCTCGGAGGAATCCCTCTCTTGCATTCAAGAATGCAAAAACTGAAAATGATCTGGTACATAAAACCAATACAGTGGCTAGCTGGCAGCAGGCCAGATCAGTTATCAGGCTCCTGTTGGGTGTAGATACCATGTTACATGCTCGTGTCGTGTAGATATCATGTTAACGCTACATCTGCATGCTCGAGATGCACGAGGCACCTATCCAGCTAACAACTTCCTTGCTTTAAAACATTTCAAGACATATTACATTACAACGGGATCAAATGTGTCATGTACATCCTGATCAAATAAAATGATCCCTCTTGAATGTAATTAAAATGATCCCTCTTGAATGTAATAATAAATTAACTTTACTACATACTCGACGAGTGCTGTCTTCAGCTGCCATGTTGAATATCCCGATGAACAGTACACGTGCAATGTTGAACTTCTTGAGTCTGTTCAGAAAGGAGCGTTTTGATCGATGGATCAAAAGCTCAACGCGATTGGCTGAACAGGTCATCCTTAAAAAAAAGTTACGCTTGAATCTCAGTTTGGCAGGACAGTCTCAAACATACCACACACAAATTCAAAGCAATCCACACACGTGTGACGATTTGCACATGCAGATTCACCAATAATCCCATTAATACATGTTACAACATTCACAAATGTTAAATGGAAAGTAATTCAAGAACATGATATATATATATATTTGTTGCTGCGAGATTTATTTGTGTGAGCATTTGGGGAAAATGTTTGTAAATTTATGAATTGTGTTTTGTAAATGTATTATTTTGGAGATTGATCTGTCTCCATACTTCTGAGACATCTGACAACGCGAGACTTGAAACTTAGTAGCGATCACTGTTGCCGGATCTCGTGAGAACGTATCTTTTGATTTGAGAGAGAGCATTTCTTGTAGGAGTGTGCCAGTATCGAGAGTATCAGACAAACACAAACAGCAAGCGTGATAGGATATTCCTGCTGTTGTCTTTTAAGTATGTGTGTTTTCGTTTTGATTTGTGTTCATTATTTATCTACAATATTTGTTATCATGTGTGTAGGAACCCTAAATTTCAGCGGATGACAGTGTAGCCATGTGGTGGTAAGCTTAAACATGTTAACTTACATGCAGTGTTTCCATATGCCAATAAACTCTTATTACCAGAATTCAACATGTATTAGAATTTGGTCTGAAATCCATGTATATATTTTATATATTTAATAAGGCTTTATAGATTTGTTTTGGCAAGTTACGTTTTAACAACAAGACAATCTAACATGCTTTGCATAAAACACAAGGCAATTTACGGCATTGTAACAAGACAATACAATAAGATTATTAAAATGTTGTACAGCCCTAGTGTGCCACAAAGCAAAAAAGTGTTTTTATTTTCTTATTTGGCAGATGATGTGATGATCAACTTCCCAGCAAGCACCAGGGAGAAGGTGGGAGGGGATGAAGAAATAAAACCAACTATTCATATTTCCTTAAAGTTCACTGGTGGTTGTTTGTTTGTTTGTTAAAATAATTAAACTAACAAAATGGTTAACCTACTGCTATTGATTTTTTTAAGAATTATTGTTTTAGCATAGGGCTGAGTTATTTAAAATTGTATCATGTCATTCTTTGTATGTTTTATCTTGTTGCATTTGGGCAATTTTCCATATTTTTTATCATTATCGTAATCAATAATATTTACTGTAAGTATATTGTTTAAATAACATTTAATGTTGTCCATGTCATTTTTTTTCGAGTTGTTAAATCTTCTTTTTCTTAATAAAAGTTTTAAGTTGTTTTGATGAATAAATATTCTTTAGCCATTGTTTTGTTTTCTAATAGATGACGTAGCCGTTTATTAGCTGTTTTATTGATGACAGGTCTATTTTTAGGTTATGGTTAGACTTCTATTAGATTTTCACTGACAGCCCAGATTCAGCCTTGTCTAGACGTCCGGGCTATGTCTGGACTGCTATTAGACGTCTTTTAGACGCGAAATTGCTTGCTGGGAGCGTGCTAGTGACAGTTAAGATTTTTCCCACTCTGATGGAAATATATGACAAGTACATTTAAAAGTGACAATCCTTTTTAAACTGAGGAAAACAGCGTGCCTTTAGCGCCTGCTTCACTACTCAGTCACCAGTGCCATCAGAGCCACCCACCAGACCGGATAGGTAAGCGTTTTATAACACATTTAAACGATGATTTTATTCTTTCATGTTGTGTGCTTCACTTTTTATCTTAAAGCTAATTGTTAGCATTCAGTGGATCTACTACTTGTGCTAATCTACCAAATATGACCATGACAATCCAGGTATGGAAAAAAACTAGACTGTTTATAATCTAAAATCTACATTGCCAAAGATAGAGACCAGACATTTGATTCCATACGATTGTTTTGACAGTGGCAATGAATTAAATTTGATCTACACTGTATCTGTAACGGTCACCAGCTGGAGTGCCCTTGAGAACCACCAGAGGGCACTCCACATCAGACTTTTCACTCACTCACAAACTACATTTCCTATAACTCACTACCCGGACTCATCAGCACTGATTGCACACACACCTGCATATCATTCACATACACACATATATACCACTTCCACACACCCATTCATTGTGAAGTGTTGTTTAGTTTCTACTGCATTTCTGAGTGTTTCCCTGGTTCCTTGTCTTTTGGATTGCTGGCCTGGTTCCCTGATTACTCTTTTGCCTCTGGTCCGTTCCTGTTTCATTTGTTTCTTTGTTTTGTTAGGTTTTTTGTTTGGACTGCCTGTCTGTGTATGACCCTTGCCTGTTATTCGGATTACGCCTTTGGATTGCCCTCTAATAAAGCTGCACTTGGATCTCACCTTCAAGTCTCCGAGCAGTCCGTAACAGAAGACTTTGCCACCCGAGATCCAGCAGCAACCCCTACCATGGACCCTGTCATCTGTCTCTTCCGCCTCAGCCAAGGTAACTGCCCGATAGAGGAGTATGTTAAGGAGTTTTGTGAGTTCTGCCATGGGGTGGACGAGAAGGAGGCAGTATTAAAGGACATGTTCCGCTATGGGCTTGAGGACATGTTAGAATAATTTATGCCTGACAACACTCCTCAATGGACTTTAGGTCAATATATTGACCTTGCCCTTCGGATAAGCGGCTCGCCCTTTACTGTGGGAGAGGCAGAGGACATTGTTGAAACCCCAAATAACGTTTTTTGGGGGGGCAACAGTGTCGAGCGCAGTTGGCAGCAGAGCCACTGCACAAGATGGCCGACAGCCCAGCGCCCCTGCACGAGATGGCCGCCAACCCAGCGCCGAACTGTGTAGATTGACAGAGAAAGCTTCATAGAATAACTTAAATTCCTAAATTTAGATAATTACCCTGAGAAGAAGTTGCTTTTTGATGTATTTTATCTGTTTCTCCGCAGTTTAATGAGCAATTATGAACAGTGCTATACTGTACTTTAACCAATTTTGAATTCCCTATTTTTACAGTTTATTTCATGTAATTTTGTGAAACGTCTAAACTTTACTACCAGATTTTTTTACTATATTTTTAACAGTGTATTAACAAATACGTGGTCCTCAACAAATCAGTCTAGCCCTGCCCCTGTATTTATTCATTTCCATTTTATTTATATAGCACAACTGTGCACAATTGAATTTAAGTGAAATAAATATTTGTTGGATTGTCAACCATACACTGTCTAACCCCCCAGAAAATAATATAATCCATCACAAGGATTTCCATTACAAAATCATTATGAACCATTAGCTTTTTCCATTAAAACCATGTGGGCATTGTTCCAATAGGATTTAAAAGTGTTCTTTTTGTTCCCATCTGCCAGATAACATCCCACCAATAGAATCCATCACATACCAGTAGACACCAGTATGTAGTTTGCATTCAAACTAATACAATTCCCATTAAACCCATTCAATTTTCTATTATGTTTTGGGCAGAGTTGTTGTTTGTTTATCAGCAGGGATTGTTGAATTACAATTACAATATTCTGCCATTAAACAAGCTATTTATTTAATAATTCGTGTTCACCATTTGTTAATTTATTTCGTAATTCATATTTGTAATGGTATAATTAATAATAAATGTCATAACGTTAAGGTGTCATTTCACGGTTGTCCTGCAGGTGTCTTCGTTTTGTGTTAGTCTGTTTCAGGGTAGATCCTCTAGGAATTTTAAAAGCTGTTTAATTTACGATGCTTTGGGGAGACAGTCAACGATGATTTGTAAGGTCCCTTTTAACGACCGGAACTTTAAGGTGGATTTTGCTATAAGACTGAAACCTACAACAGATTTGATCTAATTGGGTCAGGATGCAGGGACTAAGCACTCGCGCTCACGCGTTTTCGGTGGAGTATTTGGTAAAAAGTTGTGAGAAAATAACGAATGAAACTCTGCAGTGTATGTCAGACAGTGATAAAGATACACCATCTGTCATCAACGAGCAGGGTTAGTTTACTATAATGTCCAAGATGTATGTTTTACTTCTTGTGTTAAACGAATATTCGTTTATTTTTCGTTGATTTCTGTAGAAATACAAAACGACAAAAATATAAAAATCACTGAGACACGAAGAAAACTCACGAGAACCAAACGTAAGTCTGCGAGAGAAGTGCGAGTGGATCTTCAGGGCTCTGATCTGTGGAGGACATTTCATGAAATAGGAACCGAGATGATCATCACTAAGACTGGCAGGTAATTAATATTAATTACAAATATTTAATTAAATATTTCCAATGCAGTAAACCCTGCACTCTATACATTAAGTAGGCTACTGTAATCACCAGTTTTAATAAGTAATGCAACTCAAAACATGTATATTTAAGAAGAGTGACAAAGTTAAAACTTTATATTTAACTCCAATTTGAAAATTAAATATTTGTTCTCCTTATTTAAATTACATTAGCCAACATGACTGTTCTGTACTGTAAAACTTCTTTGCATGGAATAGCCATTTAAAACACATAATTATTAAGATGAATAGTAGTCATTTTCTCAAAGTAGGCCTGAGCTCATACTGTTATAACAATTGTTAAAAGTAACAAAAAACTTCACATAGCCTAATGAATTAGTTATTGAATGAGACATGTATCACATTATTTTCACACTGTGTACTGAATAATATTTATCTTTTTGTCCAAATTACTTACATTTTTGTAACAATTTTTTATTGTGTCACAACATTCAACATAATCTGGCAGAGACTTTGCCTCACGTTGTAACATCTACATAGACTGATTAAGTTAAAGTTTAAGGAATTATTTACGATAACTGAAGATAACTAAGCAAAATACTGCATTACAATATGCTGCCAATAAACTATTTATTAATTTAACAATTTGTGTATTCAACAAGTATTCATTTGTTTATTGATTAATAATGATAATGTTTTCTGTAATATTACATTTGATAAAGTTTAGGTGTAATTTTGCGGTTGTCATGCAGGTTTCTTTGTTTAGTGTTGGTTGGTGTCAGTGTGTAGATCCACAGGGAATTTTAAGAGCTGCTTAAATCACAATGCTTTGGGAACACATTCGTCAGCTTTAACCATCCATCAGAACTTTAAGGTGGATTTTGCTAGGAGAGGTCCTCCCATCCAAGTAATAAACAGGCTCAGCCCTGCTCAGCTTCAGTGGGCTACCAGTTGTCATGATCTAGTCTGTGCTTGCCCCATGTGTTGTGGACTTTTATGTTACTTCCTGTCCTGTCATATTTTGTAGTCCTGTTTTCTATTGGTTCTTTGTTAATGTCAACCCAGGTGTGTCGTCGTCGTCTTATTAAATGTTGTACTGCATGTGGATCCGCTTCCTGCCTGGTTACTCTGACTTGTAAAATATGATTTTGTTTTGTTATTTTTATTGAATTTGAAATATTGAGAATTATTAATTTATTTTTTCTGTTTATTCTCTGTAATACTGTAGTACACTTTTTGGAATTTACACTAATCAACTAGTAAAATGTAAGCTGCTGTTATATTTTATAACTCATTATAAAATATATATAGAGTGCGGTTATAACTGCTAGGAGGCTGCTCAGGTAGCAGCGGCAGTATGATTCGTCTATTATTTCAAGGTCGAAAAATTACATAGTTTTTAGAAAACCTTAAGTTTAAAGAAAAAATGCAGATTAGTTAGGCGCAGCATGTAATACATGTACTGTATGTAATACAGTGAGTTTGACACTAGTCTCTTATCGTATTCAAATAATGTACATAGATGTGACTGAAGATTCCTGACTTATGCAGATCCATACCATTTTTATGGTACCCCATACGTAGTAGATATTTAAATTTCTTCTATGTTAAGCACTTTGAATTACCATTGTGTATGAAATATATTAGATAAACTTGCCTTGCCTACGTGGGCCGCACGCAGAGCTTCAGGAGCTCTGAGCAGCTCTTTGTCTGTTTCGGAGGTCAGCAAAAGGGGAGGGCTGTCTCCAAACAGAGATTGCCGCACTGCATCGTGGACACCCTCACTACGGCGTACCGATCTCAGGACCGCCCGTGCCCACTAGCAGTGAGGACACACTCCACTAGGGGTGTCGCCTCCTCGTGGGCACTGGTACGGAGCGCCTCTCTGGCATCGCCCAACACCTTCACAAGGTTCTACAACCTTTGCGTGGAACTGGTGTCAGTTCGAGTCAAGACGTGAGTTTGTGTCAAACTCACGTTGCAGAACACACTAAATACACAACATGCGATAATACTTTCTCCCAAACATCATAAAATAGAGACTGGGTCTGTCACCCGGACTAGCAAACATAAAATAATGCGTAAACCTCTCAAAGGTAATTTAATTAACGTTAAACTAACTAAACATGAACATAATACAGATAATCAACTGTTTCGACTCGGATTGCTAAATATTAGATCTCTCTCTAATAAGCACTTTTTATTAACGATATGATAACAGATCATAAAATAGACATGCTCTGTCTAACAGAAACATGGCTAAAGCCAGATGATTATATTGCTTTAAATGAGTCTGTCCCCCAAGATTATTATTATAAACACGAGCCTCGCCTAAAAGGCACAGGGGGAGGTGTTGCTGCACTTTACCGTAACTCTTTTAGCATTTCCCAGAAGTCTAATCCTAAATACAATTCTTTTGAAGTCATGGTACTTGATGCATCAATACCTAATACTAAGGACAAAACATCTTTAAAATTTATTCTGGCTATCGTATATAGGCCTCCAGGGCACCACACAGATTTTATTAAAGAATTTGGTGGGTTCTTCTCAGAACTAGTACTGTCTGCAGACAGAGTCCTTATTGTTGGTGACTTTAACATTCATGTAGATAATGATACAGATGCTTTAGGAATGGCTTTTAAAGACACTCTTAACTCCATGGGCGTTAGTCAACATGTGTCAGGACCTACTCACCTTCGTAATCATACTTTAGATTTAATATTGTCTTACGGTATAAACGTGGGCGACGTAAAAATCCTTCAGCAGAGCGAAGACATTTCGGATCATTATCTGGTATCATGCTTGCTTCACTACTCAATGGTGGCAAATCAAACTCCAAGTTATAAATATTGTAGAACAATAACTTCGACTACAAAAGGTTCGTTTCTTGATAATTTGCCTGAATTGTCTCAAATCTCTAGCATGAGTAATAACGTTGAAGATCTTGACTTTACCATTGAAAATATTAATGCCACTTTCTCGGAAACGCTAGACGTAGTTGCTCCTCTGCGCTTAAAGAAGATTAAAAATGACAGACCGACACCGTGGAATAACGAACACACTCAGGCTCTAAAGAAAGCGGCACGAAAAATGGAGCGCAACTTTACGAAAACTAAATTAGAGGTATTTCGTACTGCCTGGAAGGATAGTATTAAAAAATACAGGAAAGCCCTAAAAACGTCTAGATCTGCCTATCTTTCATCACTAATAGAAGAAAACCAGCATAACCCTAGGTTTTTATTTGAAACAGTGGCTAAATTAACCAAAAATTAATCGTCAGCGTCTTCTGATTCTGTATACCAGCATAGCAGTGATGATTTTATGAACTATTTCACAAATGAAATCCAAGATATTAGAGAAAAAATTACAACTATGCAACCAGAAGTGAATCCCGCTGAACAAACGACTGTCTACAGCGCATCTAAAGAGAAATTACGTTTATTTTCTACTATAGATCACGATGAACTCTCTAAAATCATTAGATCATCTAAATCAACTTCATGCATGTTATACACTATACCTACAATTCTACTGAAAGAGATGCTCCCAGAAATTATAGATCCTCTACTTAGCATTATTAACTCATCTCTGACATTAGGACATATGCCTTAAGCATATAAGGTGGCTGTTATAAGGCCCCTTGTCAAAAAAACCCATCTGGACCCTGGAGAACTAGTTAACTACAGACCTATTTCGAATCTACCTTTCTTATCTAAAGTTTGGAAAAAGTAGTCTCAATTCAAATATGCTCCTTCCTCCAAAGGAATGAGATTAATGAAGATTTCCAGTTTGGATTTAGAGCACATCACAGTACAGAGACTGCTCTGATTAGAGTTACAAATTATCTGCTTATGGCGTCCGAGCGAGGTTGTATCTCCTTATTGGTGCTGCTAGATCTTAGTGCTGCATTTGACACCATTGACCACAGCATGCTCCTACATAGACTCGAAAATGATGTCGGTATTAAGGGAATAGCTTTGAAATGGCTTAGATCTTATTTATGCGACCGTTTTCAATATGTAGCAAAAAACAATGAGGTATCACGCAAATCGAAAGTCCAGTACGGTGTACCACAGGGCTCAGTCTTAGGGCCTATGCTCTTCGCATTATACATGCTACCTCTAGGAGATATAATAAAGCGACACTGAGTAAGCTTTCACTGTTATGCTGATGATACGCAACTTTATATTTCCTCGAAGCCTCATGAAACACAGCAATTCCATCGAATAGTGGAATGCATAGTCAATATAAAAAAGTGGATGAGTAGCAATTTTTTATTACTGAACTCGGACAAAACGGAAGTGTTACTTATCGGACCAAAAACCGCCCTACGTAACCACCAAGAATACTGCTTAGCTAAAGATGAGGGTTTTATGGAACATCCATCAATAGTTAAGAATCTTGGCTTTATATTCGATAGTACTCTGTCATTTGAGAACCAGGTCGCCAACACCTGTAAACTTGCGTTTTTCCATCTTAAAAATATATCTAAACTACGTCATATGCTGTCACCATCAGATGCAGAGAAGCTTATACATGCCTTTATGACATCAAGACTAGATTATTGTAATGATCTATTAGGTGGTTGCCCTGCAGGCCTATTACAAAAACTCCAACTGGTCCAAAATGCGGCAGCTCGAGTTCTTACGCATACAAAAAAGTATGAGCATATTAGCCCGGTTCTGTCAACCTTGCACTGGTTACCTGTAAAGCATCGCATAAACTTTAAAATCTTGCTTATTACCTATAAAGCGTTGCATGGTTTAGCTCCTCACTACTTGAGAGAACTTCTAACGTATTATAGTCCATCACGTGCACTACGCTCTCAGGCGTCTAGTCAGTTGGTAATACCTAGAATTTCTGAATCAAGTGCAGGCGGCAGATCCTTTTCCTATCTAGCGCCTAAACTTTGGAACAGTCTTCCCTGCACTGTCCGGGAGGCAGACACACTCTGTCAGTTTAAATCTAGACTAAAGACGCATCTTTTTAATCTTGCACACACTACACTATCATAATATATATATTTCAAAGATCTAGGCTGCACTAGTTAGATCAACCGGAACCAGGGACACTTCCAATAACAACTGATGCATTTGATGCATCAAAGAGTGCAGAACAGTACTCTACTCTCAGCCAGTCTTTTCTCATTGTTCCAAGGTTACCAGAGCGGGCAGGACGCAGTCCAAGGTTACCGGAGCAGGCAGGGCGCAATCCATTCCCAGACCTAACAAATGCTGGACGAAGGACGTGGCGACTCTACCAAACTTCAGTCGCTATTAGATTATTAATGATAATTTTAAATCTAACTTTGTTTTTTATTTTGCCTTGTTGTGCAAGCACTGTCAAGCCAGAGGGGAACTGGATTCCCCTGGTTAGGCCTGGTCTCCCTCTGAGGTTTTTTTTCTCCTCCAATGGAGTTTTGGGTTCCTCGCCACCGTTTGCATACTGTTTTGCACTGTTTGCCTGGTCGGGGGGGCTGCTAGAATTTGATAGTCTTATTTAATTAACTCTGCATATAGGAATTTATTGTGTGTCTAATATTTGACCTGTGTTTTGACTTCCATAACCTTTTATGCTTTACTTATAGTCAATGTTTTCTTGTACAGCTGCTTTGTAACAATGAAAATTGTAAAAAGCGCTATATAAATAAAGCTGACTTGACTTGACTTGACCGGCGGCAGGTAGGGGTACGCCTGCGAAAAGCGCCTTGCTTCCTCCTTAGGTGGGTCAGTGTGCTATTTTCTGCCTCCTTTTTCCCCCCACGGGTGAAGAATAGGCAGTCCATCCATCACTAAGCACTCATGGCAGCGGGCTGGGGGGAGCAGCGGGTATCAGCTGAGTTATCCATGTATAGCTCTAACCGGACCTAGTACCCCACACGTAGTAACCCCCCAACAGGGTGGTTCTGTCTGATGTATCCTCATGAGATGGTTCCCCTCGTGGCAACCCATGACCTCCTCCAGGTAGACATCCACCTTGCGGCATTTTAATCAAAATATACCTCCCATGAGTTCTCCCCTACCCGTGAGACCATGTTGGTGTCTCCACTGTATTCCCTCCTACGGCGTGAAGTAGTCACTGTAGCGCACATCGCCATTGAGGGAACGGTGCTTACCCAGTGGCCCTACGGTAGCGGATGGCTTCTCGCCATTAGAGAAACTAGGCCTCCGTCTGTGGTGGCCGAGGGCAGGGGCTTTTCATCTTTGCCAAAGCTCTGGGACCCCTTGCCTGTCCACCGAATGGTTACAATTTTGCAATAGCGCTCACGTCTGACACGCCCAGGCCAGTCAGCGTTGCTTTGCTAGTGATTGTGACGCGGCACAGTGCTGTGGCGTTTTCCATAGGAACCCCATCTGTCGGTTCGACACAACGTCGAGAGACAGACAGAAAGGGAACGTCTCGGTTATGTATGTAACCTCTGTTCCCTGATGGAGGGATCGAGACGTTGTGTCCTTCATGCCACAACACTTGCTGTTAAATTCCACAGTTTGGAGATATATTGGTTAACCTCTGCCCATCATTACTTCTGTGATATCTAAACTACTTCATATGCTGTCACCATCAAATGCAGAGAAGCTAATTCATGCCTTTATGACATCAAGACTAGATTACTGTAATGATCTATTAGGTGATTGCCCCGCAGGCCTATTACAAAAATGCTAACTGGTCCAAAATGCGACAGCTCGAGTTCTTACATGTACAAAAAAGTATGAGCATATTAGCCCGGTTCTGTCAACCTTGCACTGGTTACCTATAAAGCATCGCATTCACTTTAAAATCTTGCTTATTGCCTATAAAGCCCTGCATGGTTTAGCTCCTCACTACTTGAGTGAACTTCTCTTGTATTACAGTCCTTCACGTGCACTACGCTCTCAGGCGTCCGCTTAGTTGGTAATACCATGATCATGTATGGATTTCCTGTGAGTTTATGGCATCCATGCTGATTTGGGGAGTTTGCACACTTAGCGTCTTCCCAGTCTGCATGTGATCTGGCAGCAGTAAGTCGCAGATATTTTAGTAGTGACTCAATTAGATTTATATTTCATAAAATCGATTGGTATAACTCTAACTTTAAGTCCCTCTGTGTTGTACAGTTATGTGTGGTTGATAAGCTTTTATATTTAACTATTTCGCTCAACAAAATATTGCTATTTATATCTTTATCAGCGTTGTGCATTGCTGCTGCGCGCTGCTCATTTGCTGCACAAATCCTCCATTTGCCTGTTTGTGTTATCCAGGTATATTATTTATTGTATTGTGTTCTTAAAAATGTGTTTTTGTAAAAATATAAACCCCAGTCTGCATGTGATCTGGCAGCGCGTCGTGCATTGCTGCTGCGCGCTGCTCATTTGCTGCACAAATCCTCCATTTGCCTGTTTATGTGTTATCCAGATTCAATAAATGGGGACGTGATGGCAAGGATTTTCGAGTTTTGAGATCCAATTTATTACACAACGCAGAATAGACACCGCTACACAGAACAGTACTCTACTCTCAGCCAGTCTTATCTCATTGTTCCAAGGTTACTAGAGCGGGCAAGACGCAGTCCAAGGTTACCAGAGCGGGCAGGACGCAGTCCATTCCCAGACCTACAAAAGCTGTGCTGATAGAGCAGGACAAAGGACGTGGCGACTCTACAAAATTTCAGCAGCTATTAGATTATTAATGATAATATTAAATCTATTTTTTTATTTTGCCTTGTTGTGCAGAGGCTGCAGCTTTTGCCAGAGGGGAACTGGAATCCCCTGGTTAGGCTTGGTTTCCCTCTGAGGTTTTTTTCTCCTCCAATGGAGTTTCTGTTTCCATGCCACCATTTGCATACTGTTTTGCACTGTTTGCCTGGCTGAGGGGGCTGCTCGAATTTTATAGTTTTATTTAATTAACACTGCATATAGGAATTTATAGTCTGTCTGATATTGGACCTCTGTTTTAACCTTATATGTTTTGCACATCTCGTAGAGCTGCTTTGAAACAATGGAAATAGTAAAAAGCGCTATATAAATAAAGCTGACTTGACTTGAGTCTACCTCCCTACATTTTTAATCAATCATGTTTCCTTAGTTTAAACATTTTATTTTAACGTTCTGTTGTAAATAACATGTGGGTTTATGAAATTAGCAAATCTTTGTATTTTGTTTTAAATACAATTTTACCATTGTCCATGAAATAGGGTTTATATATTTTTATGTTTTTCCTCTAATAAACACTGGCCACAATTATTAGACCCCTCCCTCTAGAAATTATTATGAATAAAATATATCTCAAGTAGATTCCCATTGATATTTACATTAGGAGAATACATTTTAGGAAAATTATTTTAGTGGCCAAAGACTACTATATTATAATATTTTATAAAAGTTCAAAAGGAGACACAATGCAGATTTATTTTCACAGCTGCAAGATTGATTTAAATGTTTTTCGTTTGTGTGTTTGTGTATCTGTTTTACAAATTTTTCAGGAGAATGTTCCCCTCTATCCGAGTTAAAGTTCACAATCTGGATCCATTTCAGCAATATTACATCGCCATGGACATCATGCCTGTGGATTCAAAACGATACAGGTACTATAAACTGAGCAAGACTTTAATACAAATATACATGTAAAAATGACTAAACAAATTACAAATCTGAAGAAGCAAACGTATGTTTAGCAGGAAAATATAATTTCTATTGCTGTACAAAAACTTTCTTCCTTTTCTGATTCCTTTCAATTTCAGAATTGCTATGGTGTTCTCTGACTTGGTTGTTTTTTATTTATTGTTTAGTATTTACTGACCACCATATGAAAGTATCATATTTTTCTGTAATATTAAATATTTTTGTTTTATATTACATTAATATATTGTATCCCACAGGTATCTGTATCACAGCTCACAATGGATTGTAACTGGAAACACAGATCATTCTCTTATCACCACCCGTTTGTACATACATCCCGACTCACCATGTTCAGGAGAGAAGTGGATGCAACAGGTGATCAGCTTTGACCGTGTTAAACTCACTAACAATGAAAGAGATGAGAATGGCCATGTGAGTTTCTTCTTATTTACTGCATATCACCACAACAATGCAACAATTTATTTAGCACATAAAATGTGTCTAATGCAATTTGAAATTTAGATCATCCTGCAGTCCATGAACAAGTACAAGCCACGCATACACATTACTAAGCACAGTCCTCAGATGAACCTGTCACAGATGCATCCATCACAGCCAGCAGAAGGCGTGCACACTTTTACCTTTCCTGAGACTCTGTTTACTACTGTTACAGCCTATCAGAACCAACAGGTAATAGATCATAAAACACTTCTCTTTATTCTCTCCTGAAGTACTATAAACTTAGACCAGAATGTCAAAAGATTAAGCTTTAGATGGTCAATACATTTTATTTTCTTATTTGTGGATCTGAGATCATATTGAAGACCTGGCATCTTTCATTTAACTGAACCAGGATATGAACAGAGAGTAAAGGGGGTGTGGAACACCGAAATAACTTTAACTTAAACAGCATGATTACGTTATGCTAAAATTATTCCCAAAAGACTCAGATCTTCAAATCTTTTTAGGGACAGAAAGCAATAAAATAGGGTGCCAAGTTGTCATGTTTCATGGAAACATTTTTTTGTATTGAGAAATGGAGAAACATTAGTTCTGACATATTTTCTGCTATGTGTAAGATAACAAAATTGAAGATTGAGAGAAATCCGTTTGCGAAGGGCTTCAGGGACTCGGCACGAAACAGGTAGTTAAAGATGTTGCATGTAACCATTAATATTAAACCCATTTGCAAAGCTTTCTAATGATTTTTCATATTGAAATAATTAGATCAGAATAATTTCAATTGCACTATAGTTACAAACTAATATTATGAGTTCTGGGTATATTATAATGAATAATAATTAACTGTAGATCAACTGTGGATTAAATGTATTTTAGGGGTATATTGGATGGGATTCTGCATTCATATCCATGGCACAGCCCTTTCAACCATGATTTCAAACCTTTTGCTGTGGAGCTGCAAGGTACAGTCTACCTACTTTAATAGACAATTTGTAATGTCTCAGTAATGCAGGTAATACCGAAAATGTTAACATTTACAATCAAGAGTTTGAATGGAGGGAGCCATCTCACATTGTTTTGGCTTAATGCAGGCAGTTGTGGATCTTCAACAAGTCTCTGCATCACTTCAAAGCTAAAAACCCTTTTGCCCAACCCCTGCTCTACATCAGCCCATGCCATCTCATCGGGTCCAAAATGCTTGCCTTCAAGCAATTTTCTGAAATACAGATCCTACTGCAACCCCAGACTGGGTAGGCTCAGTGGTAACATGGGATTGCATCCCCTGTTAGACCTTCCCTGCAAGTCTATGCTCCAGGTAAATCCTGCAGGATTCTTTCAGGACAGATGTTCCCATGCTTCCTTTCATACAAAATTACACCAGCTGCACCATTGGAGACTGTCAAGCTCAGAATAACAAAATGTCATATGCCCTTTTTTCTGTCTACCTTTATACAGTATATATATATACAGTATTAAAGTGATAGTTTACCGTCATGTCACAAGCTCATGTAATTGTTTTTCTTGTCAGAATTAACATGGATAATAGATATATTTTCTGTCCTTACAATAGCAGAATATGGTGCCTGTACCTTTCTGAAGCTTCCAAAGTACACAAAAGCTCAATAAAACAATTACCTTAACTCATGTCATTTTCAAGTGTTTTGAGGGCATACAAATGGGTTTGTGGAAAACAATATAAACATGAAAACGTCTCGGTTACGTCTGTAACCTCGGTTCCCTGATGGAGGGAACGAGACGTTGTGAGAGACTGACTGGGGTTTGATCTTGAGAACCTACCTTCTCCGAGATAATTAATTATAAAACGCCAATGGGCTTGGCGAATGACACGCGCACGCCAGTCTCCGCCCCGTGCATACGGGTATAAAGGAAGATGGCGGCGGTCATTCACTCACCCTTGTACTGAGGAACCTGAGAGGGCACTCCCGTTCACTGCAGTGATTCGGTGCAGCGTTGTGGCATGAAGTCACAACGTCTCGTTCCCTCCATCAGGGAACCGAGGTTACAGACGTAACCGAGACGTTCCCCTTCAGTCGGTCTCTCGACGTTGTGAGAGACTGACTGGGGATCAATCTTAAACGCCACAGCGCTTGCACCGATATCACGACCTCTAGCGGAGCGACCCTGACTGGGCTAGCGAGTCACAAGAGTGCTACCGCGAGACGTAATCTTCCAGTCATATAGTATTGGTCATACTGAGAAGCCTCTTCTGACGGCCTCACGGACAGTGGCGTACGCCTCTAGTAGCGAGGAGCTGTCCGGAGCCGAACACTGGGGAAACACTGCTCTCCTCTTAGAAGAGTGTGTTACGGAGGCCACATCCTACCTGGAGGGGAGGTACATGTGGAGACATGACATGGTCTCCCGGCGGGGAGAACAACATGCGGAAAGGTGTTAGCCCGAATAGGGGGACAATCCAGGTGGGATTACCACCGGCGGGGAGGTCACAGATTCACCAATCGGGAAATCCTGAGTGAGGAATTCAACACACGGGACGACCCAGAGGGGAGTCACTACGTATGGGGCACTAGTCCTAATACAGGGGTCTGCCTGAGCAGGGATGACTCTACCTATAACGGACCTGGTTCTAACAGACGGCTCCGCTCAGTCTGTTACCAAGTGCAATGCTTAGTGATGGATGGAATGCCTATACTTCGCCCGAGAGGGGAAAGTAGGTAGGCTACAATAGCGCACTAGTCTCACCTGGTGAGGGGAGAAGGCGCTTTCGCAGGCGTACACCCAAACCAGGAGCCCACCCTAAACGTTGGCGGCGTTTAGGGGCATGTGCTGCAACTGGTTCCACGTGGAGATTGTAAAATCTCGTGAAGGTACTGGGCGTAGCCCAACCCGCAGTTCTACAAATGTCTGCCAGAGAGGCGCCCTGTGCCAGTGCCCACGAGTGGAGTGGGCTCTCACTGCCAGCGGGTACGGCGATCCTGGGATTGGTACCCAGTGCGCCACCTCTGTTTGGAGACAGCCCCCCCTGGGTGCCGTCTCCCAGAACAGACAAAGAGCTGCTCAGAGCTTCTGAGGCTCTGTGTGCGGTCCAGTCCGAGGCGCAGCGCGCGTACTGGACACAACACATAAAAAGGTTGGGTCTTTCTCTCCGGAGGGGAGCACCTGCAGGTTCACCACCTGGTCCCGGAAGGGAGTAGTGGGAAGCTTGGGCACGTCGTCGGGATAGGATCTCAGGACCACGTGAGAATTACCAATCCCGAGTTCCAGGCACCTTTGGGACACAGAGAATACCTGTAGGTCCCCCACCCTCTTGATGGAGGTGAGCGCCACAAAGAGTGCATCTTTCATCCAACTGAGGAAGATTGGCAATTCTTAGGGGCTCACCAGGGCCGTACCAAGGCCCTGTAGGACCACATTAGGGTCCCAAGAGGGTACGGAGCGCGGCCAAGGTGGCCCTTCTCGCGCTCCTGAGGAACCTGGTGACCAGGTTGTGCTGACGGGGATACTTACCTGCGGGTCAGCACTGATCCGATCAGGCAACTCCGCGGGTTCTCCTCCCGGGGAGAACACCAGGACAAATTGGCGCCACTTATAAGCGTATAACCGCCTAGAGGCGGGGTTCTAGCCTGTAAGACAGTCTCCCGGACCGCTAACGGGCAAGCCCTCATCCCGTCCAGGGGCCAGGCATGGAGGTTCCAGAGGCCTGCGTTTGGGTGCCACAACGTGCCCTTCCCCTGCGGAAGGTCCTTCGTCAGGGGAATGGGCCAGGGGGGGCCGTCGTCAGATCTACCAGATCCGAGGGCCAGGTCTGGTTGGGCCAGTATGGCACCACTCACCAGAACCTGATGCCCCTTTTCCCTGACCTTGCACAGGACCTGTGCAAGGAGGCTCACTGGGGGGAAGGCGTACTTCCGCTTGTCCCGCGGCCAGCTGTGTGCTAGGTCATCCGTGCCGAGGGGACCCTCGGTCTGGGAATACCATAGTGGGTAATGGTTGGAGTCCGGGGAGGCAACAGGTCCACCTGTGCCTGCCGAACCGCTTCCCACATGAGCCAGGCTGCACGGGGATGGAGTCACCACTCTCCGCGGGGAGTACACTGTCGAGAGAGCGCATCGGCTGTCTGGTTCAGGTTGCCCGGAAGAAACGTGGCCCGCAGGGATTTCACCTGCTGACTCCAAAGGAGGAGGCGTCGGGCGAGTTGTGATAACTGCGGTGAGCGTATGCCGCCTTGCGATTGATGTACGCCACGGCAGTCGTGCTTTCCAACCGGACTAGCACGTGTTTGTCCTGCACGAGGGGCTGGAGCCTCCTCAGTGCCAGAAGGACTGCCAACAACTCTAGGCAGTTGATATGCCAAAGCAGTCGGGGACCTGTCCACCGACCCGATACTGCGTGCCCACTTGCACACCGCACCCCACCCTTGCAGGGAGGCGTCTGTCGTTACCACGACACGCCTCGAAACCTGTCCGAGCGGAACCCCCGCTCGGAGAAAAGGTCAAGTCTGACCAGGGTAAGAGAGTGCGAAGGCACTGAGGCGTTACCGTAATCCGCCTAGTGCCGGCGTGCCACGCCGTCCAGGGAACCCAACTCTGTAGCCAGTGCTGAAGCGGCCGCATGTGCATCAACCCGAGAGGGATTACCCCCGTCGAGGACGCATGTGCCCCAGGAGCCTCCGAAAATTCTTCAGCGGCGTCGAGGGATTCTGACTGATCAACCTCAGACACCGCAGCACTGACTGTGCACGCTCGTTGGTGAGACGTGCTGACATACGGACAGAGTCTAGTTCCATACCGAGGTAAGAGGTGCTCTGCGCGGGGGAGAGCTTGCTCTTCTCCTGATTGACCCGGAGGCCTAGACGGTCTAGGTGCCGAAGCACAAGGCCCCGGTGCGTGCACAACACATCTCGCGAGTGTGCCAAGATAAGCCAGTCGGTGAGATATTTTAGCACCCGCACGCCTTGCTCCCTGACAGGAGCTAAGTCAAGTCAAGTCAGCTTTATATAGCGCTTTTTACAATTTTCGTTGTTACAAAGCAGCTGTACAAGAAAACATTGACTATAAGTAAAACATAAAAGGTTATGGAAGTCAAAACACAGGTCAAATATCAGACACACAATAAATTCCTATATGCATTGTTAATTAAATAAGACTATCAAATTCTAGCAGCCCCCCCGGCCAGGCAAACAGTGCAAAACAGTATGCAAACGGTGGCGAGGAACCCAAAACTCCCCTCTGGCAAAAACTGCAGCCTCTGCACAAGCTCGACAGTGCTTGCACAACAAGGCAAAATAAAAAACAAAGTTAGATTTAAAATTATCATTTATAATCTAATAGCGACTGAAGTTTTGTAGAGTCGCCACGTCCTTCGTCCAGCATTTGTCAGGTCTGGGAATGGATTGCGCCCTGCCCGCTCCGGTAACCTTGGACTGCGTCCTGCCCCGCTCTGGTAACCTTGGAACAATGAGACAAGACTGGCTGAGAGTAGAGTACTGTTCTGCACTCTTTGATGCAACAAATGCATCAGTTGTTATTGGAAGTGTCCCTGGTTCCGGTTGATCTAACTAGTGCAGCCTAGATCTTTGAAATATATATATATTATGATAGTCTAGTGTATGCAAGAGTAAAAAGATGCGTCTTTAGTCTAGATTTAAACTGACAGAGTGTGTCTGCCTCCCGGACAGTGCAGGGAAGACTGTTCCAAAGTTTAGGCTCTAGATAGGAAAATGATCTGCCGCCTGCACTTGATTTTGAAATTCTAGGTATTACCAACTGACCTGACACCTGAGAGCGTAGTGCACGTGATGGACTATAATACGTTAGAAGTTCTCTCAAGTAGTGAGGAGCTAAACCATGCAAGGCTTTATAGGTAATAAGCAAGATTTTAAAGTTAATGCGATGCTTTACAGGTAACCAGTGCAAGGTTGACAGAACCGGGCTAATATGCTCATACTTTTTTGTACGCTTAAGAACTCGAGCTGCCGCATTTTGGACCAGTTGGAGTTTTTGTAATAGGCCTGCAGGGCAACCACCTAATAGTGCATTACAGTAATCTAGTCTTGATGTCATAAAGGCATGTATAAGCTTCTCTGCATCTGATGGTGACAGCATATGACGTAGTTTAGATATATTTTTAAGATGGAAAAACACAATTTTACAGGTGTTGGCAATTTTACAGCTAATGCAGCCTCCACTAGTTTGGTAAAAAGCTTGTGAAGGTGCTTGTTCAGGAGGCGCAGATCCAAAATGGCAACCCCCCGCCCTTTTTGGGCATGATGAAGTACGGGCTGTAAAACTCAGCCGACATCTCTGTTATAGGGACGGGTTCGACCGCACCCTTCGCCAGAAGGGCGGCAACCTCCTCTGAAGCACGGGATATTCTCTCCTCGCACCGAGGTGTACAGAATGCCCCGAAACTTGTGGGGTGACTGGCGAACTGGATCGAGTAACCGAGACGGATTGTCCTCTCTATCCAGTGTGACTTGCTGGTGCGCTGCCAAGCGCCCAAGAACCGCGACAGCAGGACCAGAGGGACAATCTGCTTCACCATGCCGGGGGAAGCTGGTTCGGTGGCTGACAGTGCGGTCACCTCGCATAGGGGGGACCCCAGGGAGGTTGACGGCTCTGTATGTTTACCTGCTTCCGGCTGCCTGACGCAACGTCCGGGGGAGATTGCAGTCGGCTGCCTGGTCCATCCAAGACACCGTCTGGACGAGAGTGCTGTCGAGGAAAACCCAGGGGAGATTTGTCTCTTTGTGAGTATGTGGGCGCGGCAGGCAGCGTCCTTCTCCGATCCAGCGTTGGAAAGGCCGGGATCGGGCCCAGTAAAATCTCCCCCAGGTTCATCCCGTCAGGGCCGCTTAGAGGACCTCTTGGCGGGCTGCTGACGGGGAATAGATGCCCTCTTCTGCGGGGGTCTATGTCTCTGGTGGGTCGTCCTTTGGGAGGGTCCTGGAACCGGAGGGCCGCCGCGGGAGGGCGGGGCTGGTGGGAAGCAGGCTGCGCCCGAGACCATGCCGACCTGTTGGCGGGCACGTTGCGGCGTGGCAGGATCTGTTCGATCGCCTCAGTCTGCTTCCAGACCGCGGAGAACTGCCGGTCTCCACGGTATCATCAAGCAGCCCTGCTTGCGAGACGGGCGCATCCAGAAGGCGGGCCTTCTGGGCGCCGCTCATCTACGCAAGACTAAACCACAGATGCCTCTCTTGGATCACCATTGTGGACATCGACCGACCCAGAGCACGTGCCGTCGCCTTCGTCGCTCGTAGTGCGAGGTCTGTGGCAGTACGCAACTCACTCATACTTCCCGCCGTCCAAATCCTTCAGGACTTTCGCCTGAAAAACCTGGAGGAGCGCTATGGCGTGGAGAGCGGAGGCGGTTCGTTCAGCAGCACTGCAAGCCTTCACGAGTGTCGAAGAGAGCTTACATGCTCTGGACGGGAGTTTAGGTCGACCCCCCCCAAGTGGCAGCTGTCTGCGGGCACAAGTGGCCCGCGACTGCAGTTCTACCCGGGGGACATCAACATAGCCTCTAGCCGCCCCACCAACCAGGGAAGTCACAGCCACCGAGCCCTCCGGCCTGAAACGCGCCGAAAGGGGCGCATTCCAGGACTTGGCGAGCTCGTCATGCACCTCCGGGAAGAATGGTAACGGAGGGGGCGTGGATTTTGACCACGCCCCTGAAACCGCGCATCTAGCCGCGAGCGTTCCGGGGAGGGTGGTGTTACACCCTGCAACCTGATGCACGCGGCTGCCCGGGAAAGCGTGGCCGACATCTCAGCGTCAGTCTCCTCCGGAGCTCGACTGCCTGACGACAGGAGATCAGAGTAGTCTTCCACATCCGATGCCAGCAGGCAGCTGTCCGACGCAGTGACAGAGATAGTATCATCATCCGTGTGCGAAGTCTTACCACTATGAGACGGCCGTCTGCCGCTCGTAGGGGACGAACCAGGTGAGCGTGAAGTGGTATAGATGGTCCGCGAGCGTGAAGTTGACGGAGCAACATCTATCGGAGTCCCCAAATCACCCCCGCCGCTCGCCAAAGCGGTCAACCTCGCCGAAGCGGCAGCTGAACACGCCTGGGAAACAGACGGGGTGGTGCAGCGCTCGAAAAGAACGTAGCACACCCTGATTGCTATGTCCGCACACACGGGACATACCGCATCAGTGAAACCTGCCTCAGCATGCTTGAGCCCCAAGCAAGTGACACAGATATCATGGCCGTCAGACTCCGGGACGAGTCTGTCGCAACCAAGGATACAGCTACAGACAGCCGGAGGGACTTACCTCTTAAGGTCTGTAGCCTTCTGCCGAAATGCCCAGGGGAAGTCCCCCGAAAGGAGAAGTCCGCTGCTCCGCGTCATAAATCCAGCAGGTTAAAAGTTTTCTCGAAGTCGAGTATCGCGTGTAGTATCAGCAAACACAAGTTTCGAAGAACAAAGAATGAGTGAATGACCGCCGGTGTGCGCGTGCCATTCGCCATGCCCATTGGCGTTTTATAATTAATTATCTCGGAGAAGGTAGGTTCTCAAGATCAAACCCAGTCAGTCCCTCACAACGTCGAGAGACCGACTGAAGGGGAACACAGACATCAGTTTCACTTACCACATGCGGTTCATGTCCGGAATCTTTTAACGCTGGGAACTCCGCTCCATTTATCAGTTTCAAACGATCTCTAAATCCAGCGTTATATCCACTGTTTATATAACATTAATCACCCAAATGCAGCAAACAAACAACACAGCTGAACTTCACTAACATAGTGCTCGCTCTCTCCTGCACACAAGTGAAAGTGACTTTTGCGCATGCTCCTTCTCCCGCTCTCGATGGTTGATGAAAAACTTTCAGAAACCTGTACGAACACTTGGGGAGTGTTTCGAGCACAGAAATACTACGTACTACGTCCAACTTGTTTTTTAATAAGTTGACCATGAGACAGCACATTTAACACTGTAAAGAAATCAGAATGCATAACATGAATAGCGAACCCTACTCATAGTTCAAATTCAATTTTATTTATACAGCACTTTTTACAATATTTTCATCAGGTGAATTGCCCATCATCACAAGTGTCTGACTGAACTGGGAAGAGCATCCAGCCAGAACCGGAGCTTGGACTGATGAACTATTAACAGACCAGCAGTGTGCGCGATGGATTGTAATCTGACAATAGTTCACAGAGATACTGAGGCACTAGACCATTCAATGCTTGACAAGTTATTAGAAGGATTTTGAAGTCTATTCAGAAATTAATAGGCAGCCAGTTCAATGATATTAGAATTGGGCTTTGTGGGGACATGACCAGGGGCCTCATTTATAACAGTTGCGTATGCACAAAAAAGGCACTTAAACAGGCGTACGCCACATCAGACGCATAAATTGTGATTTATAAAAACAAACTTGATGGGAATATTTGCGTACCTGCACGCAAACGGAGACCCATTCATACAAACATTTTGGAGACTGACCAGTTTTAGCGACAACAGATGGTGAGCTGAGGGATTGACAGTAGATTAATGAAATTAAACACATTGAAATTGAAAAAATTAGCATATAGACCTATCCATATAACCATAAACATACAAATCACGTTCAATCCTCATTATGCGTCCTAATCATAAAACATGCATGTCCACAATACCAATTTATATAAATAAAGGGTAATAAATTATCAAATAAAAGCATCAATTTAATTAATTTTACTTTCATTTGCTAATGATCTAAGGGTGGGCGTATGGGTCTACCACTCATTGTCTGATTGGTATGACAAGGTGTAAAGGATTGAATGTGATTGCTGTAAACATAAATACTACGGTGACACCCCTGCATTTACAGCATGATGGATGCGCTGGCATTGCTGGAGGACACCATGGTACAATAGCACAACTCGCGCCCTTAAAAGAGAAACACGTAAACTAGAGCGCAAATGGATAAAATCGCTATTAGAGGTCTTTAAAATGGCGTGGAAAGAGAGTGCAAATTGTTATAAAAAGGCACTAAAAGCAGCAAAGGCTGAGCACTTCCGTAACCTCATAGAAACCAACAAAAACAATCCAAGGTTTTTATTTAGCACAGTTGCTAAATTAACAATAAAACAGACATCAACTGACCTGGATATTCCGCCGCACCTCGGTAGCAATGAATTCATGATATTTTTTACAGAGAAAATCGAAAACATTCGCAACAAAATAGTAAAAACTCCAAGTCTGTCCTATGAATTAGCACCAACCATCGCTCCAAAAGAAAGGCTACAGCGTTTTTCACCTATAAAACAGGAAGATTTCATTAAACTTATTGCAACATCTAAACCTACAACTTGCTTATTAGACCCCATACCAACTAAATTACTAAAAGAGTTACTACCTGTTGCAATTGAGCCCATTTATAACATTATCAACTCGTCAATTAATCTAGGCCATGTCCCAGGTCCCTTTAAGATGGCCGTCATTAAGCCTCTAATCAAGAAACCAAACTCAGATCCAAATGAACTAGGAAACTATAGACAGATTTCAAACTCCGATACCTGTCTAAAATACTAGAAAAAGTAGTGTCCACTCAGTTGTGCTCTTTCTTACAAAATAACGACATACACGAAATATTTCAGTCAGGCTTTAAACCGCATCATAGCACTGAAACTGCGCTCGTTAAAATTACAAATGACCTGCTTATAGCATCAGATAAAGGTAACATCTCACTCCTAGTCCTGCTTTACCTTAGTGCTGCGTTTGATACCGTAGACCATAACATACTTCTAGATCGCTTACACAATTATATCTGTATTGAGGGACAGGCACTATAATCTTACTTGTCAGACAGACATCAATTTGTCCATTTAAATGGGGAATAATCAAATCTAACGCAAGTAAATTATGGATTACCTCAGGGATCGGTTCTGGGACCCGTGCTGTTCTCCATATACATGCTGCCCCTCGGAAAAATTATTAAAAAACATGGAATTAGCTTCCATTGCTATGCAGATGATACTCAGTTATATATCTCATCAAGACCAGATGATTCCTCCCAGCTATCCAAATTGGCAGAGTGCATTGAAGATATAAAACATTGGATGACCTGTAATTTCCTTCTTTTAAATTCTAATAAAACAGAAATATTACTTATCGGACCAAAGACACGCAAACCGAATATTTCTGATTATAAACTGCAAGTTGAAGGATGTACTGTTACTCCAACACATACAGTAAAAGATCTAGGCGTTATATTAGACAGCAACCTCTCATTTCGAAATCACATCTCAAATGTCACAAAAACAGCCTTTTTCCAACTAAGAAATGTTGCCAAGTTAGGAAATATTCTATGTGTTGCTGACGCAGAGAAGCTTATTCATGCATTTATGACCTCAAGACTTGACTACTGTAATGTGCTACTTAGTGGTTGTCCTGCATCATCAATAAACAAACTACAGTTAGTTCAGAATGCAGCTACCAGAGTTCTAACCAGGTCCAGAAAATACGATCACATAACCCCAATTTGATCAACCCTTCACTGGCTACCCATTAAGTATCGTATTTACTTTAAAGTTATTTTAATCACTTATAAAGCCTTAAAGGGTTTAGCCCCTACCTGCCTAACAGAGCTTCTATCACACTACAAGCCATCACGCTCTCTAAGATCTCAAAACTCAGGACTTTTGATAATACCTAAAATAATTGAATCCACCAAAGGGGGTTGAGCTTTCTCATACGTAGCACCTAGACTCTGGAATAGCCTTCCTGATATTATTCGAGGATCAGACACACTCGCCCAATTTAAATCTAGATTAAAGACACAACTTTTCAGCCAAGCATTCACTTAATGCAAAATAAACCACCGGGAGACTGCTGACATTAGATATTATTTACTAGGTCTTTTTTATAACAAGTTAAACTATTCATGTTCTGTGTTTTACCTTTTTTCCCCTGTAAAGCTGCTTTGGAACGATGCAAATTGTGAAAAGTGCTATATAAATCAAATTGAATTGAATTGAATTGAACTATGCCAATGGCAGACTTAGGAGGGAAAGAGTGTTTATGGACCGCAAAGATCTCCTAGCCCACGATGATGACTGGCTAATAAACCGATTTAGATTCCCTAGAGCCATGCTTTTGGATCTGTGTGGTGAATTGGGGCCAACATTACAAAGGCAAACAACACGAAACCGCGCCAACCTGGTACCACCCCAATTCCTGTCAGTTTTGGGATTTTTGGCAACCGGGAGTTACCAGCAGGAGTTAGCCGATGGGCAAGTTAACAATATGATGATACTATTTTTTTTCCTGCGCAAAGCTTGATGTGGAACTTATAATTCTGTTAATTTGACATAGGTCTGGGATTTCACAGCCATCACTGAGCTCCTTAATGCCTGCTGTTTTGAAACGGATTATTAAAATGACAAATCGATATGTAAAGTTTCCTTACACTATTGGGGAACAGGCCAATATCAAAAGGCAATTTGCAGCAATGTCCGGATTCCCAAATGTAATCGGCGCAATTGACTGCACTCATATTGCTATAAGGACTCCAAATGAGAACAAGTTTATTTATGTGAATCGAAAACATGTGCATTCCATAAATGTGCAAGTTGTTTGTGAGGCCAACATGACTTTTACAAACGTTGCGATGGCCTGGTTCAACACATGACTCGTTTATTGTAGTGCACAGCAGCGTAGGGAATAAACTTGAGGCAGGTGCGGTGCGCGCTTCTTGGTAAGTAAAAATTAAATAATGGTTTGTTTACTAACAGTTCTAGCCTAATGTAAAATTAATCTGCTATATCGGTAGGTGACAGTGGTTACCCCCTGAGTAGTTGGCTCCTTGCAGAGTGCCGAGCAAATGTGTTACAATGATGCCCATGCTCGTGCGCGCTCGGTAGTTGAGAGAGCCATTGGCCACCTCAAGTGTAGATTACATTGCCTTGATGTTTCGGGTGGTAGACTTTTATATCAACCAAAAAAAGTCTGCCAGATTATCATGGCATGCGCCATTCAACACAACATGGCACAGATGAATGGTTTCGCTCTCCCCCCTGACCTCCCTTACCTCCAGCATGAGGAGCCTGACCCACACCCCCCTCCCCAACATGAACAGCATCATCAGGGAGCAAGGATCCACAAGGAGGGTGTTGAGTTCATGAGTAATGTGCAATATTACTATTTGTGGATACTGTTGTAAATAGTAATACTTGCTGTTGTCACGTGATGAGACGTGACTTACGTACGTAATGACGTACGAAAGAAGAAGAAAGTTCGGATTCACTACTCTTGTGTGGCCTGGTTTATTCTTAAATCATCTTTACAATACCACAAATTGGCGACGAGGATTACCTTTTTTTACTTTCTGCTATTTCTGGTCGCGAAGATGGCTGTTGCCAACGTACCTTTTCCGAGTTTTTTCCTGCCTTGCCCCGGCGAGCCTGCATTGCCGTTCATCACATGGCTGCGCATCTTTGATAACTATCTGCGTGTTATCGACGCTACAGGGGATGCTTGGCCGGACGACAGACGGAGAGCTGTACTACTTCATTGCCTGGGCACAGAGGGACGCGGATTTTCTACGCATTGCCTAACATAGGTACCACATACAAGGATGCAGAGACTGCACTGAAAGCTTATTTTGTGCCAAAAGCTAACGTGGTAGCTTTTCGTAAACGCTGCCAGGCACCTCACGAGACAGTCATACAGTACATTGCTGCTCTGCGAGAACTTGTAGTTACATGTGAATTCGGTGCCTGTGCTGACGATATGATTCGTGATCAGTTAGTGGAAAATGTGCTTAGCCCACGAATTCGCGAGAGACTTTTACTCGAACTTGACCTTACACTGGATAGAGCTGTTACGATTGAGAGTCAGATTGAATCTGCTGCTGATCAGGCTAAACTTACTTCAAATGGCCGTCAAGTCACCGCCCCCGTACAAGCGGTACAGCACGTGAAGCGCAGGAGAGCGAAAACATTCTGCGCACCTCCTACTTCTGTTACCACAGGAAAAACGAAGTCTTGCTTTCGCTGTGGCTTGGAGGCTCACTTAGCTAATGCTGCGAACTGCCCTGCAGCAACTGCAACTTGCAGACAGTGTAAGAAGGCGGGACATTTCGCTAAAGTTTGCCGATCGACACAACCAACTACGCGCGAAGTTCATGAAATTGAATTACCTGAAGTTACTGTTCTGTACACGGAATGCCCAGCTCGTTCCCCCAGCATCACAAGTTCAGTGACAATATCTACCTCTGCAGATCAGGCTTGTGTGGTGAATTTAGTGGTCGACACTGGGTCTTCTGTTTCTATCTTACCCCACAGCACTTATACATGCCATTTTAGTGATGTTGCATTGTCACAACCATCTGCCAGGCTTGTGACATACTCAAGAGCTCAAATTCCGGTCCTTGGGTGTTTGTCAGCAAATGTGTCATTGCATGATCACAAAGTTCCTGCTACCTTTTTCATTGTTGACAAAGGCACACCACTAATGGGGAGGGACCTTATATCTGCATTACATGTAAGGATTGAGAACAACCAAGTACTGCCGCCTCATGGCCTTTCTGAGTTTGCTCCTATGCCAGTGTTACAGTGCACTACTGCTGATCTAACTGAGTTTGGACACGTTACAAATTTCGTACACCGCGTGAAGCTGGATGAAACTGTCACACCGGTACGCCAAAAACTACGCCGCCTGCCACTTTCAGTAGGAGGCGTTGTGTCGGCGGAATTACAGTGCTTACAAGCAGCTGGATTAATAGAACACATTGATGCTTCTGCCTGGGTTTCACCGATTGGTATCACACAGAAAAGGTCGGGAAAAATCAGGATGTATGTTGACCTCAGAGAGCCAAACAAAGCTGTAATCGTGGACTCTTTTCCATTACCGCACATGGATGAATTACTCGCTGCTCTAAACGGGTCTAGAGTTTTCAGTACTATTGACCTGTCTAATGCCTACTACCAGGTACCACTGCACGAGGACAGTCGCGACCTAACAGCTTTTATTACTCATGATGGACTGTACCGATTCTGCAGTGTTCCTTATGGATTAGCCTCAGCACCTGCAGCTTTTCAGAAAATGATGTCCATTGTCCTTGCTGGCTTGTCAGGAGTTGAAAATTACTTGGATGACATCATCATCCACGGGCGCGACATGTCTTCACACGACAAAACACTTAAAGTGGTCCTACAGCGTCTAGAAGAGGCCGGCTTACAACTCAATAAAGACAAATGTCGTTTTCGTCAATCCAGCCTGCTGTTCTTACGACATAGTGTCAGCAGATGGCCTTAGGCCCGATGAGTCGCGCGTACAGGCCATGCTCAATGCCCCTGCACCTTCGGACGAATCTACCTTGCGTTCCTTACTTGGACTTATGTCGTGGTACAGTAAGTTCATTCCTGATTTTGCCACTGTGGTAGCTCCAGTACGTGCTTGCCTACAAGCTCCAGATGGATTTAGCTGGTCAGAGGTGGCTGACCAAAGCTTAAACAAAGTGAAACAACTGCTTGCAAACAGCCCTTCTCTGGCGTTATTTGACCCCACGATGCATACCATTGTCTCCACAGATGCTTCTGATTATGGTCTGGGTGGCGTGCTCTCCCAGGTCGGTCCGGATGGCATCGAACGTACTGTTGCTTTTGCGTCACGCACACTCTCCGCTGCAGAGCGTAAATACGCCACATTGGAATAAGAAGCGCTGGCGTGCGTGTGGGCCGTTGAGAAGTGGCGCACTTACCTGTGGGGCCGCCGGTTCACTCTGCGGACAGATCACCAGGCCCTGACAACCCTTCTCACCACAAAAGGCGTTGGTCGTGCTGGACTTCGTGTAGCTAGATGGTCTGCACGCTTACTGTCATTTAATTATGATGTAATATATCGTCCGGGTTCCCAAAATGCTCCTGCTGATTATCTGTCACGTCTGCCCTTGCCTGCTTCACCAGACAATGCTGTCGCTTTAGCTCATGATGATGATGTGGAAGAGGAGTTTGTTGCTTACCTGTCTGCCACCTGCAATCCTCTGTCTGTTGCTGATGTTGATGCGGCTTGTTCTACTTGCCCTGCACTAACCCAGCTTCGTTCACAGATTTCCATTGGTTGGCCTCCTTCTCCCAAAGGACTGAATGCTGAGTTGTTGTCGTACTATCGTGTGCGACTGGAACTATCTGTTAAGGACAACTTCGTCTTTCTGATTGTACCTGCTGCTCTTCGCCATACGCTGGTAGCCATTGCGCATGAAGGACACCAAGGGGAGGTGAGAACAAAACAACACCTTCGCAAAGTTTATTGGTGGCCTGGGATGGACACTCAGGTTCACGATACTGTCCGTTCTTGCAATGTCTGTCAACTAAATGATAAAACCGTGAAGTCACACCCTGCTCCTCTGCAGGTTCTGATTGCAGGTTTGCTATAACTTTGACTGATTATTACAGCAAATGGCCTGAGGTCTCCCTTACCCATACCGTCACTGCTGACTCCGTGATTTCATTTCTGTCTTCGGTATTCAGTCGCCATGGCAACCCCTTGAGCATAGTGACTGATAATGGGGTTCAGTTTACATCTGCTGCCTTTTCTGATTTTCTAAACAAACTGAACATTCGTCACCATCGTTCCTCTCTCTACTACCCAGCAGCTAATGGTGCTGTTTAGCGGTTTAACCGTGCAATCAAAAATACTGTCCAACTGGCCATCCAACAACATCAACCTTGGAAACCTTTCGTAACTGACTTTTTGCAAGTGTACCGTGCCACTCCGCATGCTGAATATGGTTCTTCACATTTTCAGCTCCTCTATGGACGGAAAATGCATACTAGGCTGTCTTTTCTGCCATCTCCTCCTGTTCCCGTTTCCACTGATGTGACTGTTCGCAAGAGGGTTACGCGGTTGCAGCGCAGAATGAAACTGTATACGTATGCGAAGCGGGGTGCGCGCACTCCCTGCTTTCAGGTGGGGGATAAAGTCAGAGTACGGAACCATCTGCATGTTCCTAAGGGGCACAGGAAATTCACAGACCCTCTCACAGTTCACAAACAACTGGGGGTGGGTACATATGTTCTTAGTGATGGGAAAACGTGGAATGCTTCCAAACTCACCGCATTTCCATGTACAACCACAGCCCCTGTTGAGAACACTGGTAACTGTGCAAATAGTCCTAGGCCTACACGTAATGTTCACAAACCCAGTTGGCTAAATGACTATGTCACTTAGATTCAATAAACTGCTACATATCTGATTTCATGCACTTTGTTTGTTATGATACCATGTTGTTCTTCTTGAACCAATAAGTTCTATTAACAGTATTATTGCAGTCTGTCTACTGTTGTTACATGTTGCACTGGGTTAATGATTGCTGAAATTATCAAAATGCCTGTATTTATACTGGGTTAATAAGTGTATAGGTGTAGTGGTTACTTTTGCTGCCAAATTACTCCATCCACCTTGTATTCTTAAAAAAAGGGAAAATGTTGTGTTCATGAGTAATGTGCAATATTACTATTTGTGGATACTGTTATAAATAGTAATACTTGCTGTTGTCACGTGATGAGACGTGACTTACGTACGTAATGACGTACGAAAGAAGAAGAAAGTTGAGTAAAGAAAGTTCAGATTCACTACTCTCGTGTGGCCTGGTTTATTCCTAAATCATCTTTACAATACCACAGAGGGACAGATCGGTTGTCCCAGGACCCCCACCAGTCCCAGACACACTCTGTCGGTGACTGGCGAGCCTTTTTTTTGCCCCCACTTTAAAGTCGGACCACTTCTTTTTTATTTCGGGAACCGTCCGGTTAGCTGAACCAATTGCATTTACAGCTGCAGTCACATGCTGCCATTCCCACACTTTTTTTTGTTGGTGACGCCAATACTATGGCTACCAATCAAAATAAATTTCCTTTCCTCCACCTCCGTCACTAGAATTTATTTTTTTCCATTGTTGCCATTTTAACGCATAAAGAACCTCTTGCTCCTTTATATTAATATGCACGGCCATTCATGATGTGATTTGCATGGGCTATATATTGTTGAAAGGGAGCAGGTATAGGGCAGGAGGTAGATTTTTTCACGTGCGCAAATTATCAGGTAGACTGTGATTTATAAATGGAAAATTGCGTGCAGGTGTGCGTGCGCACGGTTTTATAAGTCTCAATTTTTGACCTTGTATTTCTATAAGAACTTCTTTATTATAAATTCACATACACCATACCTCACCATACCCTCCTCATGGAGGGGCCCAGCCAGAACTCCCAAAAACACAGAGAGACAGCCTTTTCTACTCAGAGGATCAAACCGATTCAAATAAATGGGTGACAATTGAAATTCATATACATAAACAACTAAACCATAATTAACAAACAAGTTTTACTTAGTAAATGATTTTACATCAAAGCGATTTTTTTTACCTCACAATAAGTAAAACTAATACCCAAACCAAGAACAAGAATAAACCATTTACATAAAACAAGAACCCCCTACAAACATAATAAATGAACCAAGCCTACATTACCCATAATTACTGAAGATCGAATAAAAAGGGATACAGAAAGGCAGCCCACCCTCTTAGACCCCGCCCCCAGAACCATGCTGCAGCCATGAACCAGTCAAAGGTATGATAATTAATACAACTTCCAAATAAAGCAAAGAGATGAAAATGACTGGTGTCTTTCTTCCAATCTAATGTGCACCTTAGACTAGAAAAATAACAGAAAACATTTCCAATAAATTAACCACACAAACATGTAAACAAAAGAATATAAACTTAACCCACAAATTCCTGAGGGTTTTGTGAAATCTTCACAGGCTTATATCAGCAAATTTCTTTGATCTAGTGAGCACTCTGGCTGCTGCATTTTAAACCAGTAGAAGTTTATTCAGAAGCGTTGAAGGAGATCCCCCCTAAAAATGAATTAGAATAATCTATTTGTGAGGTCCTAAACGCATGAATAAGTTTTTCTGCATCTAAAGCACAAAGCACTGGCCACAGTTTATAGATGTTTCTTAGATGTTAGAATGCTGTTCGACATACATTTCAGATATGACTATCAAGCGACAAACTGCTATCTAGCAACACACCCAGGTTCTTTACTCTGGATGACATTGACAACACAACCGAACAACCATCAAAGGAAATATTGCACTCTACTATTTTTTGTTTAATGGAATTTGGTGTAATAATTAATACCTCTGTCTTGTAAGAGTTAAGCATAAGAAGTTGTTGGCCATCCAGTTTTTAATGTCATTATAATTGCTAACTAGCATTGTTTAATATTGAAACCACATTTTCAAAACTCCCATTCAGCGAAACAGAAGTCTGTGCAGTCCAAACTGTGAATAATTTTTACATAAACATACCGCTTTCAAAATGGTTAAAAACACATTCAACAGAATGATGACAAATGTCATGTATTTGTGCAGTAAGAATTTTAAAACAAATGTTATTTATATATTTAATTTTAAAGTACATAACCAGAAAATGTATCAAAATCGCCACCAAACGTTATTTCACCATCCTCACAAATGGACAGTAATGCTTCATTTACACAACATTTAAACTCAAGTATGTGATCTGAATCGATGCTCAACTCTTATTCTGGATTTCACCAAAGCAGTAAATAGCTGAAAAACATTCATATTTCGCCATTCAGCAGCCAGTCTGCAGGACTTCCAAATGGCTAATTTAGTTTGACCGATAATAAAGTTTGCTGCAGTGCACTGCTGTCTGTGTGCTGTTGAATAGAGAGAGAGAGGGAGAGTGAGAGAGGGTGAGAGAGAGGATGAGAACCTTCACAGTAATTTACAATGAAGGAACAACTACACATGTTGTTGTGTTGACATTTTTTCTTTAGTATTTTTACAGTAATTATCATTGCAGCCCTGGGATTTCAGCTATGCAATTCTATTCTCAGTGCACTGAATCAAACTTAAAATATGCATAACAAGTAGTAGTCTACACTTAACTGCACTTTTTTTGTCGTCTTTCTCCTCCTTGCATGAAGGAGGTCCAGACAGATTAAAAAGGTGCGTCTTTAGTCTAGATTTAAACTGACAGACTGTGTCTGCCTCCCAGACAGTGAGTGGAAGACTGTTCCAAAGTTTAGGCACTAGATTGGGAAAGGTTCTAGCATCTGCACTTGATTTTGAAATTCTAGGTATTACCAACTGACCTGACCTATTGGACCTATTTCGGTCCAATAAGTAACAGTTTTGTTTTGTCGGAGTTCAGTAATAAAAAATTGTTACTCATCCGTTTTTTTTTACATAGACATGCATTCCATATTCGATGGAATTGCTGTGTTTTATTTCGAGGAAATATAAAGTTGCGTATGATCAGCATAACAGTGAAGGCTAACTCTGTGTCACTTTATTATATCTCCTAGAGGTAGGATGTATAATGCGAAGAACATAGGCCCTAAGACTGAGCAATGTCCTAGTTTCAGAGATGAGTTAATAATGCTAAGAAGGGGATCTATAATGTCTGGGAGCATCTCTTTCAGTAGATCTGTAGGTATAGGGTCTAGCATGCATGTTGTTTAATTAGATGATCTATTGATTTTAGATAGTTCATCGTGATCAACGGTAGAAAATAATACAAATTTCTCCTTAGGGGCGCTGTAGTTAGTTGTTTGTTCAGCGGGTTTCACTTCTGGTGGCATTGTTATAAATCTTTCTCTAATATCTTGGATTTTTTTTGTGAAGTAGTTCATCACTGCTATGTTGATATACAGAATCAGAAGTCGCTGACTGTCATATATTTGACCTATGTTTTGCTTATAGTCAATGTTTTCTTGTACAGCTGCTTTGTAACAATGAAATATAAATAAAGCTGACTTGACTTGAAAGCTGACTTGACGATTTATTTTTTGTTAATTAAGCCACTGTGCTAAATAAAAACCTAGGGTTATGCTGGTTTTCTTCTATTAGTGATGAAAAGTAAGCGGATCTAGACGTTTTTAGGGCTTTCCTGTATTTTCGAATACTATCTTTCCATGCTGTAATACCTCTAATTTAGTTTTCTTAAAGTTGCACTCCATTTTTCGTGTCACTTTCTTTAGAGCCTGAGTATGTTCATTATGCTATGGTGTCGGGCTGCCATTTTTTATCTTCTTTAAGCGCAGAGGAGCTTCTGTTTCTAGCATTTCGGAGAAGGTGGAGTAAACATTTTAAATGGTAAAGTCAAGATCTTCAACGTTATTACTCATGCTATGATGCATGGGAGTAAAAACAATAGATCCCCATGAAGCCTTTCACAGTGCGCACGATTAATCGTGCCGCGAGAAAGGTAATTTTTTTGACCTGTCGCCCTGTGATGAAACACCTCGTCCAATTGGATTTGTGTTTTACACAAGCGGCCAGAGCCACTGCAGTAACACAAAGGTCTGGAAATTGATTGCAAACTCCCCAGCATAAACACGGATGAGTCGGACACTTGTGTCATAAACGTATGTATGACACTACTAAACTGTCTCTTTATTATTTGCATATTTTTCTTGATTATTGTTTTAAAAGAGATTGTATTGTCACATTGCTTACAGATTGGTGTTATTTGCATACATACCATACCATAACGTAACATATTTATTTATTAATATTTACCGGTACTAATGCTAGTTTAAATTCTCTTATGCACTGCAATATTAACCACATGTCTTTAAAATGTTAAATATGAATACATTGGGATTTTCAGGTCACTCCTCATTCACCATAGGGGGTATGCATTGACATCACTTAATAAAAAGAGAATCAAAGAAACAAAGAAACCGGGACTAAAACGATTATTTGCTGAAATTACAAGCAGCTGGACTTGACGTGATCCTTACAACTTTCCTATGACTTACAAAGGAATATGGTGTTCCTGGACACTGAAATGTTTTTTTTTGGTGAATGTTTTGCCCCTCACAGGGGCGCGCTCTGGCGTGCTCACGTGGTAAAGTGACGACACGTCTATACCCTCTATTCCCTACATTAGTTCACTAATATAGTCCACTTTAAGGAGCAGGTGAAAACGAGTGTGTAAATTCAGACACTCGGTGCACTGGAAATGCAGCGGGCGCCATATTCTGGTGAGACAAAGGAAAGTGGTAAGAGCATGGTTTTAACAACACCAAGGTCATGGGTTCGGCCCCAGGGGATTGTACATACTTTGAAACAATTGTATAGGATAATGCAATGTAAGTCGCTTTGAAAAAAAGCATCTGCCAAATGCGTAAATGTATATTAGGATATAGGGATCTATTTAGGACACAGTGCCCAGCAAACACAATCATGTGGGGCCCAATAACTGGGACCCAGCTAATTTTGTCCGCAGTTTCCATGGTGGTCCCACATGTGTTAGCCCACATGGGCTTATGATGGGCCCTTAATGGACACCATATAGGCCCCACTTGGGTTAACCAGATGGGGTTCCCATTTGGTGTCTACAAGAGTTTGCCTAGATGGGTTAATGATGGGACCTAGCTAGGTCTTATATGGGTCTCTTATGGGCCACAATTAGTATACATATGGGCTAATTTATTTGTATAAACTGTATTGTTTGTATGGGTTAAATTATTTTACGATAAATCCATAAATCCAAACATTTATCTCATTAAAATCCTAAATGTATTTAATGAATCAAAACCAGTAGTGCATGCTTTTAAGCAAAGTTTATTTCAATTTAAAACTTTTCTTTTGAATCATACATACATCATTCATACATAAAATATAAATTCAAACTTTATAAACACATGTACATTTAGAACTTTTAAAAAAATATGTACATTGACAACTTTGTGTATTATGATCTAAACTTTTAATACAATTTTCAGGAAAAAAAACTGTGCAGCTCCTCAGTCCTCGTTCCTCTCTCTCCCAACAGCCCTGTGAAAAGACAATAATTACTCAACCATGATACCACTTTTCACAGTTAAAACAAGGGCTGTCAGGTTAGCATTTTGGCGCCAAACATCAAGATTTAAAATTAAAGAGTCTTTTACCGATCCTGTGCCCTTGCAGAACGATTTGTTTGCATGATAAATATGAAATAATGTTTTGTATTGTTAAAAGTTGTTAAAGCCTTTTGTTTATCATTGACAGAGATCTGTCCCAAGCTGCTTTATACACTAGTGTATACTAGCTTCTCTGCTATTAGCCCTTTCATCTAATTATAACGCTAATCTTCCTCGATCGTGAGCACACCGCATGGTGCCAAACTTGTAGTTTAAAGCTTTTTCGTGTCTTGACTATTAGATGGTGTTGGGAACAAAGGCATAATTTACAGCATTATCGTTTAGCATTGGCGCCAGAAATAAGAAAAATGATGCGACATTGTCTTAATTCTATCATGACAAGAATCAAAACTACGTTTTTGAACCATAATGAAACAGCATTTTCATACTTAAAGAGTATGCATATGTGTATATATTTTTTTTTTAAACTTGTAATTCTTACCTTCTATAAACTTCAGGCAAAGTACTGCCAAGTCTGTGCACTTGCAGGAAAATGCGCGATTCAAATACTTATAGGGGGATGGGAATTGCTAAAGGAAATCTCACCGGATCTTTCTGGGCTGCATCTCGCGATACTTTGATGACATACGCCAATCGTTCTGCACAGTGAAGACCATTCTTTTTTTATTCAAATATAAATGTTGGGTACATTTTGCAAATAAATTAAAAAATCAAACACAATATTTAAATTATAGCAATATCAAAATAAAAAAGGTTAAATTAACACTAAGTAACAAAATACTTTTATATTTGTTAAACATTACATTGAATTTGATAGGATTTCCGCCTTAACAACTATATAGGTTTGTCCCCTCGAAATGTACATTTGTGGATACTAAATTTGGCTAGAAAAAGAAAACAAATTAATTAAATAATGCTCCTTGTGAAAAGACATAACTTTAGCCCATTTTAAACCCATGCACACATTTCCCATGAATTGCCCAACTAGAAACCACATGAGGAGCCCACCTGGGTTCACCCATGTAGGTCCTATCTGGGTCACCCAAGTGGGCCCCAGATAAGATGCACATTTTAAGCCCATGCCCAGTCTGCACCCCTGTAGCCCATTTACAACCCATGTGGGCCCCACATACACGTGTTTGCAGGGTGGCTGCATCACAAATTGCATACTGTGAATTTGAACCTGAAGTACATACCTATCGGCCGTTAAAACAGTATGTTCTATATAGTATGATTGGGATTAGTATAAATACATTATGGACATACTGCCGGACATTTAAGACAAACATACGCCATGTTTTATGGTCATGTGACCATATGATAACAAACTACACGTGAGCTTTGATAAAAACATAATTTAGTAATGAGAAATTAATTTATTGGCTTACATTAAAAAAGGTTGTCCGCCTTAGTTTTCTGCTATATTTATTTACTTTATTAGATATACTTCCGAAATTTGACTGTTGCTCAGCACCCGTCGCATCATGGGATAGATAAGTGTCCATTAGATTCCACACTCACAAATCTCGGTGGAAAAAGTAGACCATTAGGGTATTTCTCGGCTGCTGTTTTTTGCATACTGAGGTTTCTGATATTATAGACTGATACTAATTTTCACTCATTATGTACAAGTAGACAATTTCAGATGCACCCAGCCTGTGTTTCAACCATAATTGTGACTTCTTTTACTGAAACAACAGAGCAAGCTCATTGTCCATTAGTGCCACCTTGCCTACAGCTGTTGTCGATCAGTCCCATCGCCCTAGATGTGAAAGCAAAGTTCATTGGTCATTTGCATCGCCTGCAATCTAAAAACCCCTTCAGAGTCTCTAGCTAAGGAGAATAATCTGAATGTTAGAGTCTCTAGCTAAGGAGAATAATTTGGTCATAGTGTGTGATGTGTGAATTTCCTGAGAAATAAGATTTAATTAATATCCACAGTTGGATCTATCATTTAGGTAATGGGGGAACAATATAGTATGATCTCTAGTATCAGATCTATAATTGAGCTGCCAAAAAGAGCATGTTCTATCAACATAGACATGTTTTGCTGCACAATGATTTAACAAAGGGACTTAAATGGTTGTGCACCAACCATGAAGCACTGAAGTCACGGTTCCCTCTGTCTATCCCCGTGTTTCCCCCTCGGACTTTACTCCTCCACACTCCCGCACCTGTTTCTTATCTTTAAACCACACACCTGCCCGTCATCAGCCTTAGTTGCATTCCCTGGACTTTCCCGTAATATATTTTGGGGGGTCAATGTCGGGACGAGTTGGCCATCCCGGCTGCTTCCAAAAGGCTTCTTGTGTACAACAGGACCTCAGGCAACACCTAAAAGTACTTCTCTACTCCTGTTCCCTTCCTGTCTTTTGTCCTACTGTCCTATCCCTTAAAGGTAAAAAACTATATAATCATAAAAAACAACAACAAAAAGACAATAAAAATATCTCCAGTATTTCTTCTTGTCTTCATTGTGGACTCCCTTGTCTTAGGACTTTCTCATGTCTCAGTTGTGTCTACTTGTATTTATCCTAAGGAGTTTTAGGAGAAACAAATCTGAGAAACAATTGATACTACAATGAGAGATAAAATAATTTTAGATAAGTCTCACAAGCTCAGAAAGAGCAACCTCTAAACAATAATATAATAAAAGAAAAAAGTAATAGAGTATTGAAAAATATTGCAGCAAGACAATGAAGAGATGTTCAATGTTTCTCCCACTCCCATATTCTCAGTTTTAACTCCTTTTCTCTCAGATATTACTCGTCTTATTTGTGTCTATTTATTTCTCCTGATGAATTTTAGGAGAAATATATGGATGCGAAGCTGAAACATAATAAAAAAGACATATAAGAGATTTGCAACCTCATATTGTGAGCTTGGTAAGAGCAATCTCTGAGCAGGAAAATAAAGAGAAATCACATGTTTCCCACACCATATTATTGATTATATCTCATCCTCTTCTCTAAACTAACTAAAGTCTAATTTGTGTCTATTTTTATTTCTCCTAGGGGATTTTAGGAGAAACACAGGCGGACAAAGCAGATACCTAAATTATACTTATAGGAGTTTTGCAACCTCATTTTCTGATGTTAGAACGAGCAATCTCTGAGCAATAAAATGTTACGTAATGAGTCGTGAATATGATATGATATTTTTTTAAACTGCACTATTAGTTATAGGATCACATTTTAAATAGAACCAAATATTATAGCTCAATAGTAACTGCACTTTTTGCGTCATGATGTGTCTTATGGGTTAATAGTGATAACCTCTGGGAGCACTATCAGGATTTACGTTCATTGGCTCTGTCTGCTTCCTATGTAGGATTTTTAAGCATTTGACCCAAAGGCTGCTTATTATGTGAAGGATGTCATATGATGGGTGGTTTTAGGTTGTGGTATCAGGTTGCAAAGAAAAACAGGTGATTTAGAGCCACCCTTTGGCCACTAATCTTTGAAGTTTCTCTCCGAGGTCAGTGTCGTCAGGTGTCTGCAACTGTTGCCGTCAGTCTGAAGGCTGACATGGAGGATGTGGCTGCGGGTAATTGATTTCGGTGCAGATGGCCTTTTTACACCCTGTTTGAGTGTTTAGTGTCCATAGTGTAGCGTGTGGTGTTCTGTCAACAGTAATTTAATTAGAGACGCAGAAGTGTGACTAAATGCAACCCACCAAGCACCTTTCCATATGTGTGTTTTCAACCCATTCACCCTCCACAGGTTGCTCTCCATCATACTGACATTGCACATGCCTATGCGAGGGTCTCATCTAGTAATGCAAGGATTATACTTGTTATAAGTGATACAGGACAAAGTACACAACCCTTGCAAAGAAGTGAATCATTAGTCGTTATGCTGTACACTGTATGACATATCGCTTATTGCTCCCCGAACTCTTTGTAAGTCGCTTTGGATAAGAGCGTCTGCTAAATGACTAAATGTAAATGTACAAAAATAGCAGCTGTGCTGGCACTATTGATCAAAAACTAGCAATTATTCTATATACAGTGTATAATTACAATAAAATGTACTATGGATTTATTGTATTATTCCAGTGTTATAGATGTAAAGAAAGTACAGTTGCATAACAATGGATTATGGATGACACATAAACAGAGAAGGTATAAGTTACCAATATATGAAAACATCTGTTTATATTTGACCAAACCCCTTATAATAGAGTCTAAACATCAGAAAAATGTCAGTCAATGCAAGTTTTAATAAATGTGTTGTGGATGTGACAAAAAATGGACACAGTTTAGAGACTACATATGTAGTATGTTTAAATGCACAGACCAGAAGCAATAATACACAACAAGCATAGAAGGGCTGCATCTTCATAGAACATAAAATGCTGTATTTTAATTTTCATGTGTCCATATATAAGGAATATGTACCTTAAGGGGTGTCACAATATAGCAACCACAAATAACAGGAATATTTTTATATTAAATCAGTGGCTTGTTTTTTTTATGCAAATGTGTGGAACTGTAAAGAATGTGTTTTATTCAGAATACCCACCCATAACATAGACAAAAAATGTCAGCTGAAAAAAAGCTATTTTAAAGTGTTGGCACGTTTTAAATAAGACACTAGGGCCTAGTTTCACAGATGAGGCTTAAAGCGAGTCCCAGACTAAAATGAATGTTTGACCTGTCTTAACTGAATACAACTTGCCCAGAAATATGTTAAAATATGTTAGAGGCATTATTTTGTCTCAAGATGCACACCAGTAATGTATTCTTCTAAAGCACTTTTATAAAAACCACATTAATATCTTAGTTTAAGCCAGGACTATGCCTTAGTTGAATTAAGCCATGTGTTTGAAGCCTGGCCTTTGTTAGCCAATTGACAGAATGAGTAAGTCTGCTGGAACCCAGCGAAAGCCAGTTACAGAACTAATTGGACACACATGTCCTTCCAGATCAAGCAGAATCAATCAGTTCTAGCTTTACTTCCTGCTCTGTTGGACAGCTGTCCCCCTCTGGAAAGTTGAAATTGTCAACAAGGGCAAGGAGGATGATGGCTGGAACAGCAGGTGATTTGAGAGTAACCATGTTTAACACAAGCTTACAATGGAGAATGCAAAAAGACAAACTGAGAACTATCAATAAATATTTTTAATTTGGATGAGAACAGAACCCCAACTAAATTAAGCTGAATAATGACACTACTGTTCTCTGCAGAGTTGCTTTAATATAGACTGTATATCATAAATTAGGTGACCGCTCAATGTTTAGCCGTAAATGTCTAAAGGTCTGTTTTTACAATTTTGCCACATTGCAAAGTAGTTTTACAGTCTTTACACATTAGGAAAGTAATTATTTCATAAGATTTGCATTACATTGGATATAATAATTTTTTAGTTTGTAATTAGACTGTCAATAGTAAATTTGTAATCAGACTTGTGATTAGTATTCAATTTAGATTAGCAATATTTATAATAGTAAATAATAAAAATATTTGTATATGGTAAATGATTACTGAATTGCTGACAACTTAAAAAATATTTCAAGAAATGTACCACATTTTAAATATCTAACAATGCATATAATAATTACATATTATAATTAACATTACTGTAAAAATTACAAGATGTCTATAGGTTTTGATTCAAACCATTTTATTCGTAGTATGTCTTCAGTTGTCTCCCAGTAAGCAAGTTGTAGTCAAAAGTGGCAAGGAACTAAAATGACTGGAAGAAACCAGTTGTGTTGTAGTCGAGACCATCTAAACTGGGACCAAGACAAGACCAAGATCAGAGTGTTTCGAGACCAAGACAAGACCACGATTTTGAAGAGCTGAGAGCAAAGACCAAGACCAACACCAACACTCCCAAGTTTTTCCAAAGCTATAACTTATATTAAATATATGTCTTTGTGATCAACAGAACGAAGACATTTATACAGGTTCGGAACAACTTTATGGTGAATAAATTGTGACAGGATTTTCATTTTTGGGATAACTATCCCGTTAAAAGCAGTAGTCAAATTTAATCATGTCTCAGAGCGTTCCCCACCATGAGATGCTTTTTTTTGGGGGGGGGGTCATAACCTTCAAAATTATTTTAGAAATATATTTGTAAAACAAATTTAAATATATTATCAGAATCTATTTACAATCAGTTGAAATTGCCCACTTTGTCGGCAGAGGCTATTAACAACTTCACCCATCAATATCTGATTTGAATATAGAAAATATAAGAATGACCTGTAAAATGTATAAGAACTGTAAAAATGTGTTCTGAGTTTGTCACATCATAGTATATAGTGTGACATAGATAATACTTCTATTTCCAAGTGGGGATTTCTAAGCATTATTAAGCTGCCCTAAAAGGGAAGAACGTCTCAGGTTACGACTGTAACCGTAGTTCCCTGAGACAGGGAACGAGACACATGCGTCAATGTTGACACTTTGGGGAACGCCAGCAACGTGACGCATCTGAATACGTTGTGTGAAACTAATCTCGCGACTTATCGGAGGGGCACCGGAAGGTATAAATAGGAAGCGGACGCAGTGCAAATCAGCTTCTGCAAAATTTTTTGAAGCAAATGCTCCAGGCACAGGGAGTTATGGCACAACGACGCAGTGTCTCGTTCCCTGTCTCAGGGAACTACGGTTACAGTTGTAACCTGAGACGTTCCCTTTCGAGGGAACTCTACACTGCGTCAATGTTGACACTTTGGGGAACGAAATGCCCACTACGCCATAATGCATTGTGTCTGTCCAAGTGTGAAGGTGTCCACGCACATCTCAGGACAAAAGTGCCTGGGTTCCAGGTAAAGAAAAGAGGTCCAGTTTGTAGTACCATATAAACATCCTGCATAGACGCCCCGACAGAAGGGCCCGCGAGGAAGCCATACTCCGAGTTGAATGTGCCCTTACTAGCAGAGGTGAAGGTATTCCACGCACCTCGTAAGCTAAAGAAATTGCCTCTACCATCCATTTACAAATGGGCTGCTTAGAGGTTGGTTGACCTCTGTTACGAGGTCCAAAACAGACCAACAGTCGGTTAGAATTTCGTCATAAAGAAGACCTGCGCACATATTCTTCTAACGCCCAGACAGGGCATGACAAATATTACCTTCGGTTATCCGCTATCTCGTGAGGTGGAGGATGAAAAGCCTGGAGCTAACTCCAAACAAGATTGAGAAGCTGATAAAGCTTGAAGGTCGCCTACCCTCCAAAGAGAGGTAATGACTACCAGACAGGCTAGCTTGAGGGATAAATTAATGTCCCAGCTAGACTCAATGGCCTTAAAAGGCATCTGGGAAAGCCCTTCTAGAATCACAGTCTAGAGCAGGAACTTTCACCTGAGATGAAGGCCTCATCCTCATGGTTCCATGCAGGAACCGAACAGCTAAGGGATGTCTCCCCAGAGAACCCTCGGGTATAGGGGGTGACAGGCAGAGATAGCTGCCACATACACTTTAATGTATGTCGGACTCTTTCTAGAAGTCCTGGGAGCAGAGCAATCGGAGGGAAAGCTTACAGATGCCGTTGTGGCAATGTCTGTACCAAGGCGTCCAGTCCCAAATGGAGCTGGGCGTGTAAATGAAGACCACAGAGGACAATGAAACGTCTCTTGGGACGCAAACAGGTCGATGGAGTCTCCTCTCCCCCGGGCCTCAGCCCCTGCCTTGACAGCTTGTCTGCTCCCACATTCTGGACTCCAGGAGTGTACACTGCCCTGAGCGATGTAAACTTCTCCTGGGCCCATAGGAGAACCTTGTGCGCCAGTCTGCAGAGAGGGCGTAGTCTCAGGCCCCCTTGAAGATTTATGTAAGAGAACTGTCGTATTCTGTTGATAAGAACATGATGGCCTCTAAGGACTGGGAGGAAGTACCTCAGTACTTGTAGTACAGCTAAATCTCCAGGCAATATTTGTGCAGTTGGTGATGCTGCACTCCAATTTCAACCAATTTCAATTTCAACATCTGCGCGTTAACCTGATCATACGGAACGGGTTACCTCTCGAGGAAAACCTTTAGCCTTTTAGCCACCACTGTAAAGATCTCATGTGCAGGAGGCCAAAGGAATCACGTTGGACGCTGCCGCCATTAGACCAAAAAATTCACAGAAAATGCTTGACAGTGTAAGCATGACCTTACTTGATCCTGGACACCGCTGTCAGGATCTATTCGACCCGTGCAGGGGACAATCGTGCCTGCATCGTGACCGAATCCTATACTACCTCTATTGAGGAGTTTAGTTGCTCTTTTTGGCATTGAGCCGTAACCCCCCACGCTTCATATGGTCGAGAAGGAGATCTCAATGTCGAATCGCCATATTGTGAAACTGAACTAATATTAACCAGTTGTCTATGTAATTTAGTATATGGATCCCTTGAAGTCTCAATGGAGCAAGGGCTGAATCCATGCATTTTGTAAAGGTGCGTGAGGAAAGAGCAAGGCCGAATGGAAGAACTCGATATAGGTAAGCTTTGCCCCCGAAAGCAAACCTGAGAAACTTCCGATATTGAGGAAGGATAAGAGTGTGGAAGTATGCAAATTTCAGCACTATTGTGGTTAACCAGTCTTCTGATCTGATTCCGGCCACAATAATAGGAACAGTGAGTATCTTGAGCTTGTATCTCTTCAGAGATTTGTTGAGATTTCTCAGATATAAAAATGGGCCTCAGCCCTCCATCCTTCTTTCGAACTATGAAGTACCGGCTGTTTAAAGCCGATCTGACTCTCATGGGGGAGGGAACATATTCTATGGCCCCTTTCACCAAGAGAGACAACTCTTACCCTTCTACCACCCCATTAGAATTTTTAAAGCTTTCTCCACTCGTGGAGAAAGATATGCTAAGGGGTCAACCTCTCGACATTGATGTCGGTTGTGTGAAGCCCGATGCCCTGAAGCGGCTGACCGGCAGGGGATGGTCGGACTGTTGATTTTATTTGCAGATTCACTAGGTCTACAGCATCTTCGGGTAGACTCTGATGATTCCATGTAATAGAAACTAACGTGCCCGAAACGTCTTGGAAGGCGGGGTTAACGTAAAGATTTTCTGAGGACTTCTTGGAAGGATCGAACTTTTCAGTCCTCCAAGAGGAGCCGCCCTCGGATGTCCTGAAAACCCATCAGGACCTCTTTGCAGCAGCCTTCCGATTTGTGACTATAATATTTCTAAGATCTGGTTTTACCTGCCTAGCAGGTTTAGGAGGTTGCTGCCTCGACCCCCAAGCTCTCTGAGGGGGGGTTCGAGTAGCTACACTCTGCTTCTGCTGCTGCCTATATGAGGAGCTTGTAGATGGCTGGGGCTGTCCTTGGACTGCAGACCCCTGGGGATAAGAGCGGAGAGGTAAATATTTATGAAAAGCAGCAGCCTGGCGTTTTGTCTCCTGGAAACGGTCAACAACTGTCTCGACCGCACCACCAAAGAGGCCTTCCGAGGAGAGAGGTGCATCAAGCAGCACAGTTTTATCTCTCTCCTTAATGCCTGATAGATTTACCCATAGGTGTCTCTCTGTGGCTACCAGTGCTGACATGGAGCGCCCAACAGCTTGGGCTGTCTCCTTAGTGGCCCGAAGAGTAAGATCTGCTGCTGTTCTCAACTCGTTGAGCAGACTTGGATCTATTACCTCGCCCTCTTTAATATCCCCCAGCAAGTCGGCCTGGTATGCCTGCAATAGACCCATGGTGTGTAGGCATGATCCAGCCCGACCTGAAGCCATATATGCCTTGCCTACCAAATTAGACGTTACTCTACATGGTTTGGAGGGCAATGTCGGGGATTTCAAAGATGATGCCGAATCTGGTGAAAGATACACGGCCAACGTATCTTCTACCCTTGGCATCATGCCATACCCCTTATCTCTAGCCCCTAACACATTCGAAAAATTCGTGGATGTGGAAGAAATGCGAGATGAGTATGTTTTTTTCCACGATTTGGACACCTCTGAGTGTAAATCGGGAAAAAATGGCAACCCCCGATGCTGAGGTTGTACCCGTTTTTCCAAGAATCTTTCATCCAATTTACTGACAGACAAAACTTCTTGTTGCTCTGTGGGCCAGTCAATGCCAAGTCTGGCTACCGCCCGGTCAACAACCTCTAACAGCTCCTCATACCCAGGGGATGAGTGTTCTCAGTGATAGCCACAAACAATGTTCACAGGGATCCCCCTTAAGAGCAGCCTTAGCATGCTCAAATCCCAAACACTCAACACAGAGTTCATGTGTATCCCCACCCGTAATAAAACGAGGACAAGGGGAAACACATGGCTTAAAGGTCTTTTGTCTACTCATTTCTAATAAAGTTTTCAAAAAACAATCTAGACAACGTCGTAAACAAACAGACAATAAACTTCACACACACAGAGCGCTTTGCTGAAATGGCAGAAGCTGATTTGCACTGCGTCCGCTTCCTATTTATACCTTCCGGTGCCGCGCGTCACTCGTGACGTCATCACGGCGCGACGATAAATCGCGGCGCGACGATAAGTCGCGAGATTAGTTTCACACAACGTATTCAGATGCGTCACGCTGCTGGCGTTCCCCAAAGTGTCAACATTGACGCAGTGTAGAGTTCCCTCGAAAGGGAACTAAACAAGCAGTAAACAATATAAAGCATTTACATTTAAGAGACAACGAGGTAAATATTATTATTGTAAATATTTAATTTATAATAGTTACCATATCTTGTCTGCACAAATTTTAGATTTGTAATTATTTTAATAAAAAAATACCTGAAGCTACCTTTTTACCTCTTATAGGGGCTGCTAATGCCTTATGGTGGGTATACCCCCAACCTCCCACCTCAATTCGAGCACTGCTTAAAAGTTTTCTAAGCATGAGTCACTCACTGTAGCGATAAATTGAGGCGATTGATATGTGTAGGAATTTCCTTTTGGTTTCTTTGAGCAAATACTTACAACCACTAAAATTATAAAGTTAACATATATTCAATGCATGTTTTCTATGTTTTATCAACTTAATACATTACAATTTGTATGCAAATAAATATGGCAAATATTGAACATTTAAGTTCAGAAAACCTGTAAATACCCAAGTTATATCGAAGTCTTTAAACAAAACAATAATCGGATAGTAATAATTGTACTGTATGTCAAATGTTGATGCTCATTAAACTGTGTGAACCACAAACAAGAGTTCATATATAACATTCTTTAAAATGCTAAATTAAGTTACTTTCTCAAATACCTTTTTTTGCAAATTATAAATTGGATTTTGTGGGCTGTTCAATTAATTCTGTTGACAGATTTAATTTGTTGACAATCCTCTCCATTATCAGCAGTAACATAATAAATTAAACTACAAATAAGTTTTGGATTGCATTTAAGTCAAGTCAACTTTATTTATATAGAGCTTTTTACAATTTTCATCGTTACAAAGCAGCTGTACAAGAAACATTGCCTCTCCGGGTTGCTGCTGTTGCTCTCCCACTGGATCTCACTCACAGGATCATGGATACAGCGAGCTCTGCTGTCTTACATAAGTGGACTACTCCGAGAACTCGGTCTACCAGACTGTTATTGATTGCCTAAGCAGCATTATCTGAAAATCCTTACGGGTGCACCTTGTCGTCCGAGGAAGATCGCTGGGAACCGCACCTACCCCCAACTCTGATGAATCAACCTCCATCACAATCTGACGTGTGGGATCAGGGGCTATGAGAATGGGAGCCGAAACGAAGTGACTCTTGAGGTTGGCGAAAGTCACGGCTGCATCGTGCCACCTGAATGTCATCTTGGAGGAGGTTAAGGCAGTCAGAGGAGCGGCTAGTTGGCTGAAATTGCGAACAAAGCGCTGATAGCAAACCCCAGAAACCTTTGTATGGCCTTACGTAAGTCTGGGGCTGGCCAATCTACCATGACGTTAACCTTGTCGGGATCCATGTGCACTCCCTCGGAAGAGACGATGTAATGGAACAGATTGAGGATGGAACGCGCACTTCTCCACAATGACAAAAAGCCCATTCTCGAGCAGTCTCTGGAGCACCTGTCTGATGTGTTGCACATGTTCCTGGAGAGACGAAGAAAAATATGTTGTCCAGGTAAATATAAACATGCCGTCCCATTCGCCAAGTTCATTGGCCTTTTCAAAGTATAATCGTAGATGATAGGTTCTCAAGTCAAACCCCATTCTGTCAGTCTCGACACAACGTCGAGAGACCGACAGATAGGGAAACCGTTTTCAACAAAATGCCTTCAAACATCCCCTAATACCAACACATTCTTACATTATGACTAGATATTTTCACTGGCGGATCTGTAGTTGAATTCTTATTGGCCCCTGAAGTGCCCCTTTTTGCTCAGGGCCAATGTAGCCTACACCTGATATGCATTTTGGTTGATCGGACCACAAGTGGATGGTGTTAAATACAGATGTAAACGGGGTGTGATACGTTTTAAGCTTGTTGACATTTTTAGCGAAGTAAGCAGGACGAGAGCCGGGATGTGAGGTCGGTGAGTGTTAACAAGCGTCATCTGTACGTGCACCGGTCTTGTATCACGGAGGAGATTGGGGAGCATAAGAGGACGAGTGACCGGACCGTCAGTGAGAGTGGTCATTTGTTATGGTTTGTGTGTGTCGCCGGCAATCGCCCATGAGGGGGCTGCCGGCTTTGTTTATTTACGTTAAATTTTTGTTCATTTTAAGTCATTTTATGTTCGCCGGTTCCCGCATCCTTCCTTCCCTTTTACATTTACATTTAGTCATTTGGCAGACGCTTTTATCCAAAGCGACTTACAAGTAGTTTTTTTACAGTGACACATTACTGCAGAGCAATCAGGGGTAAGGTGCCTTGCTCAAGGGCACTTCAGTCATGACCTGCTGGCACTGAGATTAGAACCCCCCAACCTTCTGATCACAAGCCCAACGTTCTAACCCCCAGGCCACAACTGACCCTTTTATTGAACCTTGTTACAACATTCTTACACTTCCAGAAGTCGAAAACACATTTGACCGGATTGTGTTTGTGGTGAAAACCCTCATGTTTGAAAGCATTCGAGCAGCCACAAAAGACTGCCTACTCTCCACACGCTAGCCGAACAGGATTCAAACTTTACCGGCTAAAGTTTTCTCACCATTCCAGATATATAACACACACTTACAGTCTTACAGCCTCACGGCTTTCAAAACAGAAATAAAACAAATTTGCTTCCAGTATGTTTTTTCAGTATGTTGATGTTTGGTCGCGTTCATATGCGCTTATTTCATCCCTTAGATCTAACAATCTCTGCATACAGCTGCATAATAGTGCTCATGTTTTCACTGTCGTGGTCCCCTACACTGTCAATACATATTTAACACTTTAAAGTAAAACACAACCCTAAATCTAACCTTAACCTATCAATCTACTAATACTCTATTAGTTGGCATGTAGTTGCAAAATTGCCTTTATTCCGTATAATGTCTAAAGTGGACTATCAAATGAAATGTAACTTTTGATGGGTTGATTGTGATTCCATTTTAATTGCAATTTAATTTGCCAATTTAGCAGACATACAGTAAAAACATTCTATGTCATATTTACATATACTGTATATTATATTGTACTGTAATTCAATTCAGTACTACAAATAAATATTTAACCTTAATTTGTTAAATCTGTTACGGAGTGGAAGTAAAAAGCATTTCATTGCATGTCATATGGTTAGGTGGTGTTTTAAAGTGTCCATTGTAACAAAATTTTAATTTGACATTAATGCTGACAGGAGCTGTGAATAGTGACAGTTTCCCTGAAAATAAAATGTTCAGTTTTGACCAACATACCATGCATTTAGTTATTGTGCAAATTGTAGACAATTTAACTGACAATTTTTAACTTCTCAACATGTATGTGCATCACAACAGACAATACTAAAAGCTAACAAAATCCTCCACCCTGCGAGAATCCCTTCTGTGTCAATCAGGGGTCTTGATGTTAATCTGGCGGGACAGTTGTCTCTGAGAGACAAAGGTCTTGTGGCAACAGTACCTGAAATTGGTTCCAGCTAAGGCAGATAAAGCCCATTTCACTGCCACGGTATGAAGCCTTGACATGCAAAGTATGGAAAAGCTTTGAACCAGGTGAGCCATTTGACCTTCCATCTGTTTCTTGTCCTAGTTAAAGCAAATCAAGAAATGATAAGGGCTGCTATAAGAACTGACCAGTTAACCAGAGATGTGTTGCTCTAACAGGAAAATGAAGCTGTCTAAATCTCAGGCACAAATATGACATTTAGTGGTAGAATTTTTTTTTTATTATTCATACTTATTTTATTTTTCATAAAAAAAATAACTGGGAAGGTTGTATGGTTCTATATGTTATCTTGTGACATTTTAAAAAGAGATTAAAACTACATGGATTGAAGAATTGGCTTGTAATATTGATGATTTTTTTTAGCTGTATCTTAGCCATCATCATAAAAAAAAATCCTTGAAATATTTCACTTTGTGCGTAATGAATCAAGCATATAATAAAAGTTTCCTTCTTTGAATTAAATTACAAAATAAAAATAACTTTTAACAATGACACTTTTAATTCAATTTATTACTTGAGGTTCATTTGTAATTATTTATGCTGTAATACATAGATACATTTAAATGAAAATATCAAGCAATATTTACTTACTATTACCTGTGTTTTGTCATTAAAGTAATCATTAAAAAACTTACAAACGCAAGTAAAATATACAGTACTCCACGCATTTAATTGCTGCTTAAGCGCACTTCGGATGTTGCAACTGGCGCGCAGAGGCTGAGAGCATGCCCAATGGAACATTTCTCAGCTCCTGAGGGGATGAAACTATGGTAAGTCATTCAATGTTTTCTTATTAATCAATTTAATAATGTTAGCAGCATAGTGCAGTGTTAATAAACTCTATTTCTGTTTGTTTGTTTGAGTTTGAGTTCTACCATTCAGTATGGTCTTGGTAATTCAAATGTTTTTTTTCAAAAAGCAGTTATTTTTTATGCACATGGTTAAAAGAATTAACATGTTACTAAGTTTGCTTCCCTGTGGGCAGCGCAATACACTTGCATTTGTTGACTAAGCTGATGGAACAGGCGAATGCAGAAACATTGTTTGTAATCCATGTCCACCAACCAGGTAAAGCAGCTTGTGTTACACTACACCAGAATTGAAAACAACACTGACAAGAAGAATGGTAGTATGTTACCCTAGTTGTTTTTCTGAGTTGCGCTGAATCGGCCTTAAAAAACGCGCTCAAAACCTTTATTGGGACGCAGCAGCATAGCGTCTGACGCTGTAAGATCTCCGGTCAAACAAATGATTGGCTGAAAGAGGTGTCAAATAAATATCTGATATATAATTGGTTAAAAACGTAAACAAGCCTCCACGACGTGAAGGTGGAGTCCACATACTGGCTACGTCACATCATAAGTTAACATGCTGAAACGTCAGACATCATTTAGTCCGGAATGGACAAAAGGGCACAAATTCATATAAAAAAGCAGTAGAAATGCTTTCCATGGATTTTGCACACTATGTCGCTGTGAAGTGGACGTTAGTAGTAAAGGGAAAGCCGCCATTGACCGACATGCCAGCACTGAAAAACAAAGTTAACCGATGAGCTGCTGGTACGTCTTCCCTTAGGTCTTAATTTCGAGAGGCAACATCACCTCAGTATGACAAAATCTCCGCTGCAGAGCTTTGTAAAGTCTATCATGCAGTCAAGCATCACCAGTCATACAGGAGTGTCTTGAATAAATACAAATACTGTGAACAAACATTTTTTTGCCTCTTCTGTTACACATAGGTCTACATAAAGATATGTTGTTGATCAAATTGTCTGGCAATGAATAGAGTAGGCTATTTCAGAATCACTGTATCATGATACCATAGATATGATATACAAAATTGTATTGTATTTGCGAGTACACCAGATGCAGTTATTCTTGCCTCACTAAATGCCGCAAAGTGTCCTCCTTTTTGGTGTTATGTAAATGGCCACCCTACTTGTGCAATAAGGCTGGTTTATCATGGATTTTTTTACCATTAGCTTCATGTTAGCTCAGCTGTGCTGTTAGACATACAGGCTACTTTATATCTGCTGGGTGACATGGAAGCTGTAATTAGGGCCACATTTCTCTCTCTTTAAAGATCTGTGCTATATGTGTATGTATGTATGTATGTATGTATGTATGTATATAAATCAGCACAGACCTTTAAACAGAGAGAGATGTGACCCTGTAATTACTTTTCTATATGTATGTATGTGTGCGTGTGTGTGTGTGTGTCATATTTGTACTTTATAAAATCCCAAATGTTCATTTAATTTAAACAGCACAACCTTACTGCATAATAGTTGTCTTATCTGATGCCATCCCTAGGCTGATTTAAAAATGGAATTTAGGCTGCTATGTTTAACAGCGACTTAATTTTATTCAGGTGTGAGGATGGTGGATCAGGAAACCCAGGGGAAAGCAACATTAGGTGGAAGTGTAGAGGGAGCTTGATACCAACAGATTAATTTCTTAATATTATTAATATGGAAAAGGTGGGGGTGTAACGGTTACAACGATACACTTGTGACACGTTTCGGTACGGATCAGTACGTTTTAGATACGGCAAAAAGAAAGAAATGGCAGAGAAATTTCCATGAATACATTTTTATATTTGTGTTCATATATTATATAATTATGGTAGGCTTACATTAGCTGTCTGATATACTTTTAAAATAAACCTTTATTATTTCAAGCCCATACATGATGATGTCCGGCACACTTTTTATTTAGCGGGGGGGCCAAAACTGTTTCTTCATACCCCCTAACACTGGGTAGTTGCGCCCCTGACCTAGGGAATTGGCTACTCTTGTGGGAGATCGTCTCCTGCACGCTTCTCCTGTCGGTCTAAGTGGATTTCATCCCAGTACTCCTGTCCAGTCGGTCGTGTGGATCATGTCATCCCCACCTGTCGGTCTAAGTGGATTTCTTCCAAGCATTCATTCCCTGTCGGCACGGCGGACAGCCTGAGGACTTCCTTCCTGTCGGTCCAGTCATGCAAACGGACAAATCACTCTGCGGATTGCATGGTGGCATTTGCATGCCTGTGCTTTAACGAAGGATTAAAAGGACCTCCTAAGGAATATCCTTCTGTTCGCCCCAAGGATTGTTTCCCAGAGAATTCTCTGGCCCAACCTCCGGATTCCCCGCTGCCAGCGGGCGTCTCTCACCCAGAGCCCTGAGCTCGGATTGCGGCTTCTGCAGCTGGATTCTGTCCGAAAACTATTCACTATTTTGGTAGCACTCTAGGATACAGACTTTACTTTCCATCTAGTCACTACAACTGATGTCGTGACATTATACCACACAGATTTTATTAAAGAATTTGGTGGGTTCTTATCAGAACTAGTACTGGCTGCAGACAGAGTCCTTGTTGTTGGTGACTTTAACATTCATGTAGATAATGATACAGATGCTTTAGGAATGGCTTTCAAAGACACTCTTAACTCCATGGGCGTTAGTCAACATGTGTCGGGACCCACTCACCTTCGTAATCATACTTTAGATTTAATATTGTCTTACGGTATAAACGTGGGCGACGTGAAAATCCTTCAGCAGAGCGAAGACATTTTGGAACATTATCTGGTATCATGCTTGCTTCACTACCCAATGGTGGCAAATCAAACTCCAAGTTACAAATATTGTAGAACAATAACTTCGACTACAAAAGGTGCGTTTCTTGATAATTTGCCTGAATTGTCTCAAATCTCTAGCATGAGTAATAACGTTGAATATCTTGACTTTACCATTGAAAATATTAATGCCACCTTCTCGGAAACGCTAGACATAGTTGCTCCTCTGCGCTTAAAGAAGATTAAAAATGACAGACTGACACCGTGGAATAATGAACTCACTCAGGCTCTAAAGAAAGCGGCACGAAAAATGGAGCGCAACTTTAAGAAAACTAAATTAGAGGTATTTCGTACTGCCTGGAAGGATAGTATTAAAAAATACAGGAAAGCCCTAAAAACGTCTAGATCTGCCTATCTTCATTCCAGTAACCTTGGAACAATGAGACAAGACTGGCTGAGAGTAGAGTACTGTTCTGCACTCTTTGATGCAACAAATGCATCAGTTGTTATTGGAAGTGTCCCTGGTTCCGGTTGATCTAACTAGTGCAGCCTAGATCTTTGAAATATATATATTATGATAGTGTAGTGTATGCAAGATTAAAAAGATGCGTCTTTAGTCTAGATTTAAACTGACAGAGTGTGTCTGCCTCCCGGACACTGCAGGGAAGACTGTTCCAAAGTTTAGGCACTAGATAGGAAAAGGATCTGCCGCCTGCACTTGATTTTGAAATTCTAGGTATTACCAAATGACCTGACACCTGACAGCGTAGTGCACGTGATGGACTATAATACGTTAGAAGTTCTCTCAAGTAGTGAGGAGCTAAACCATGCAAGGCTTTAAAAGTAATAAGCAAGATTTTAAAGTTTATGCGATGCTTTATAGGTAACAATAACAATAATCCATTTCTCTCCACACAAAACATGAGGCACTGCTATGACACTGTCACAAGACCAAGAAAGACAATGACATGATGGGGCAGAATCGTGACAATAAGGTTCGAGCTATCGATACCCGCAAAATTGCCAGACTGGAATTTTCCAAAATTCATATTGACACGCCACAATCCTTCTGGGAGAATGTCCTTTGGACATATGAGTCAAAACTGGAGGTTTTTGGCAAGTCATGTTCTCTATGTTCACAGACGGAAGATTTTTGTCCATGACATTTTCATGTGTTTTATTATAAACAATATTACATTGAATAAAAAATGAAAAGCAAAGTCTGATTTCGATTAAATATGAAATAAACAATGGTGGATTCAAATTACTTTTGTAATTTTCAAGTTATTTCAGAGAAAATTGTGCATTCTTCGTTTTTTTGTGGAAGGGTACCAGAAAATTTGAGCACGTCTGTATAAGCCAACTCTGGTCTCTCACCAAGACACATGTGCTGTTCTCCACTGTTTCTCCTCCAGAAATCAATTTGTCTCCTCTGACTGTTGTTCTGTCTAATACTGTATGGCTGTTTTCCGCTGTTTTGTATAAATGTTATTTTTTACAATTTCCTCAGCATTTTTTACAATTTCCTCAGCATTCGAACTGTCATTGCGATAAATTGACTGTGCTCAGTGGCGTCACTTCCAATTTGACAGTTTTTAGATAACATTTTCTCACAAAAACGACTCCAAAAGTATATTTTAAAGTATTTTTCTATATATTGGGTGCTCGAACTTGCAATATGCTCTTTAAAGTCTCACATAGAGGAACACACCCCAGATAACTGCAAAACAACATTTACATTACATTTAGCAGACGCATTTATCCTTCAGGGATATGTCATACAGGAGCAATAAAACAATAGGTGCTAATACAAAGTGACTAGTTTCATCAAAAGCTAGACCACTATCTGTTGAGAGAAAAAGAGAGGGTTAGTGTACATTTTCTTTCATTTGTCTGTCAAGTATTCACAGAAGAGATGGGTTTTAAGTCGTTTTCAGAAGGTTGTGAGAGATGTGGTTGACCGGATCGAGTTAGGAAGAATGTTCCAACAGAAAGGAGTTGTGAAGGAGAATGAGCTGGAAAGCATTTTACTGCCCTTATGAGAAGGCAATACAAGCCGCCGCTTGTTTGCTGAACGCAGGGTTCTTGATGGTGTGTACGAGGGTGTGAAAGTCTGCCGGTGCAGATCCAGTGATAGTCCTGTAGGCAAGCATCAGTGACTTGAATCTGATAAGGGCTTCAACCGGTAGCCAGTGGAGAGAGATAAAATGAGGTGTCATATGAGCCCTTTTGGGTTGTTGGAAGACGAGGCGTGCTGCTGCATTTTGAACCAGCTGGAGTGGTTTGATAGCCTTTGCAGGAAGACCAGCAAGGAGAGCATTGCAGTAGTCCAACCTTGAGATTGTTATCTGTTATGTGAGTTGCTACAATGGCATCGTCTGTGTGAAACGAGATGCAGATTTAGGTGTCGTCAGAATAAAAGTGATACGAGAAGCCATGTGCTTGTATGATGGGGCCCAAGGCTGTAGTGTAGATGGGAAAAAGCTGCTGTCCAAGTACCGATCCCTGAGGGACCCAAGTGATCATGTGGTGAGCAGTGGACAGCAAGCCCTCCATGACACCCTGAAGGATCTGCCGGAGAGGTAGGATTTGAACCAGCGGAGAGTGGATCATCTGGTAATTGACAGTGTCAAACGCGGCAGGTAGGTCAATTCAAGCCAGCTTTATTTATAATTTATAATTATTTATGTGGCCTAGTGGTTAGAATTTTGGGCTTGTGATCAGAAGGTTGCCTGTTCAAATCTCAGTGCCAGTAGGTCATGACTGAAGTGCCCTTGAGCAAGGCACCTTACCCCTGATTGCTCTGCAGTAATGTGCCACTGTAAAAAAAAACTACTTGTAAGTCGCTTTGGATAAAAGCGTCTGCCAAATCAATAAATGTAAATGTAAGTCAAAACACAGGTCAAATATCAGACATACTATAACTTCCTCTATGCAGTGTTAATTAAATAAGACTATAAAATTCTAGCAGCCCCTGAGGCCAGGCAAACATTATTCAAACGGTGGCGAGGGACCCAAAACTCCATTGGAGAAGAAAAAAAACCTGAACCGGGCCTGACCAGGGGATTCCAGTTCCCCTCTGGCAAATGCTGCAGCATCTGCACAAGCTCGACAGTGCTTGCACAACAAGGCAAAATAAAAAAAAATGATTTAAGATTATCATTAATAATCTATTAGCGGCTGAAGTTTCAGGACCAAGGTTTTAGATTCTGCCTTGCCTAGCCGCAGTACTTCTGTGACCAATAGCAGTGCCGTCTCAGTGAAGTGGTTTGTTTTGAAGCAAGAATGCTTGTCATCCAGTAGTTTGTTCTGGGATAGGTAGGAAGACAGCTGGTTGGAAACTGCCCTTTCAAGAGTTTTAGCAATACATGGGAGGAGAGAGACCAGTCTGTAACTGTCGGTAGTAAAGGGGTCCAATGTAGGTTTCTTCAGTAGGGGCAGTAAGTGCCGGTGAGCAGGGAGGTGCTGATGATGTGTATGAGTGCAGGGGTGAGTGTGCTTAATATGGCCTGAAGGGGATGGGAGGGGATTGGGTCAAGGAGACGAGTGGTGGGGTGGCTGGAGAGAAGTCTGGTGACTTCAGTGTCAGTCAATGGGGCGAAAGAGGATAGTTCGATGTTCCATTTTATAATGAACTGGAATTACTGTAGAACATTATCCTGTTAAGGATAAATAATAAAACATTTATATTTATTTTAAAATGTTATGAAATGTTATACAGTGCCCTCCACAATTATTGGCACCCCTGTTTAAGATGTGGTTGTGGACTTCCAAAAATTCTCCTTTTTTTAAAACATAGAACCCAAATGCAAAAAAAGAGAAAAGTCCAACCATTCATTTAAGTACATTACTTTGGTGGTAAAAAAAATCACACATCTACAGAAAAAAAACTTGGAATCACGTGTCCCACAATTATTGGAACCCCTGATGTTCATACTTTGTACAACCCCTTTTTGCCAACAAGACAGCACTTAATCTCCTCATATAACAATTCACAAGATTGGAGAACACAGAGAGAGGGATCTTCGACCATTCTTCTTTGCACATCTTTCTAGATCATCCAGTGTCCTGGTTCCTCTTTTATGCACTCTCCTCTTTAGCTCGCCTCACAGGTTTTCGATTGGGTTGAGGTCTGGGAGATGGCAATGGGAGGACCTTGAGTTTGTTACTGCTGAACCATTTTTGTGTAGATTTTGCCATATGTTTTGGATCATTATCCTGCTGAAAGACCCATGACGACCCATCGTCAACTTTCTGGCAGAGACCATCAGGCTTTTATTTAAAATGTCCTGGTAGTTCAAAGCGTTCATAATGCCATGCACCCTAACAAGGTTCCCAGGGCCTTTGAAAGAGAAACAGGCCCACAGCATCACAGATCTTCCACCATAATTCACGGCGGGCATGAGGTGCTTTTCGGCAGACCTGGTTAGTGTTTGTTGCCAAAAAGCTCAATCTTAGTCTCATTTGACCAAAACACACGATCCCAGTTGAAGTCCCAGTGCCGCTTGGCAAACTCCAGACGTTTACGTTTGTTAGTGTTAGTGAGAAAAGGCTTTTTTCTTGCATGCCTCCCAAACAGCTTGTTGGCATGTAGAGAGCGTCTGATGGTTGTTTTGGAGACTTTGTGACCCCAAGATGCCACTCTTTGATGCAATTCTGTGACAGTGAGCTTAGGACTTTTTTTTACTTCTCGTACCATCCTCCTCACTGTGGGTTATGGCAAGATAAACTTGGGACCTCTTCCAGCCTTGTTTGTCACTGTTCCAGTTGTTTTAAACTTCTTAATGATTCCTCTGACTGTAGATATGGGCAATTGTAGAGTGGCTATTTTCTTGTAGCCATTGCCTGACTAATGAAGGTCGACACACATCTGCCTTACTTGAATGGTGTGTTCTCTTGTCTTTGCCATGTTGACAAATGGGTAAGAGAATTAGGCCTCTGTCACGTCATATTTATACCCCATGGAAACAGGAAGTCATGAATTACTAATTAAAAGTTCATAGATACCCTGACCAACTTTAGCGACTACAGAAAAATATATTAAATTTTTTTTAAATTTTCAGCGGAACTGTTAGGGGTGTTTTCAAGTTTTTTTCTTTCTAAATGTGTGATTTTTTTTACCACCAAAGTAATGTACTTAAATGAAAGGTTGGATTTTTATCTTTTTTTGCATTTGGGTTCTATGTTGTTTAAAAAAGAAAGGAGAATTTTTAGAAGTCCACGACCACATCTTAAACAGGGGTGCCAATAATTGTGGAGGGCACTGTATATATATATATATATATATATATATATATATATATATATATATATACACTTTGCTTGAAATTAGTAAAGCATATTTTTAGTACATTAACATAAATCTTTTTTCCCCTTCCCAAATTCTACATTTACATTCAATTATTTAGCAGCCACCCTTATCCAAAGCTCTATTAAAATCCCAAAATTAAATTATTTTTTGTTATTTCCATTAGACTAAGTGATGATAATATATGTCTATAGACTATAGTTAAACTAGAATAATTTATTTTCATTATATATTTTATTTAATTATAATGCAGTTCTGGGGGGATGCACACCTCCAAATAAAAAAAGAAAGAGCAAGCACGACAGTAGTTTATACCTCAATTTCATTTAATTAATTTTTTAACATCACTATTACCCTCTGTTTGCTCCATACCATGAAAGTTCAGGTGAAGAAATACATTTTAACCAGGTTAGTAGGAGATCTAATAAACTATTTAGCCAGAAATGAAAATTCTGTCTTTAGATCAATGACAATCGGAAACAGTTGAATTAGTGAAATATTTACTGAAGCTTTTGTGTGATAAAACCTTGTCCTTCTCTCATTCAAAGCAATTCTATACAGTAGATTCATAATTGTTTGTAATACAGTGAGTTTTATAAATTAATTAAATTATTTTGTCATTGTCATTTTAATTTTTTTTACAGTATAATAACTACAGTCCACTACTGTTGTTTCATGAAAAAAAGAAATTCAGAAGAAAAAGAATTCAGAGTTAGAATATATATCACAGTAAGTTTATGATTATGTGAATGTTTAGGTAAAACACTTTAATATCCCATATATTATATACCAGTGGTATAACTGCATTACACACTTTGAAAGAGAGCCCAAAAGACCCAAACCTATAGGAAAAATATAACAGAGACAATGCGTGGACCGGAACACAGAAGAACTCTGCTATTTGTTTGGTTTCTTTCTGTGTGTCAGAATCTCTTTGAAAGTGCAAATTAGGATAAATTAAGCTGGAGAAAACTAATGGTGTTTAGACTATGGAGATTCACACATGCTCTACTTCTTTCGACAGCTCGGCCAGCTGAATCCTCCACAGGCAGCGGTCACGATTACGTACAACACCACCTGAGACAAAAAACAGGAGAAAAAGACTTAGAAAATAGATAAAAGCACCCCTTTAAAACAGAACAGAGAGTAGTTCCAAGTCTTGTTTTAGTTTTTTGGTGCTTCATCTTCATCATATCATCTGTATTCTACACTGCTTTATCCATTCTCAAGGCTGTTGAGTTCCTGGTTCTATGAAGTCCCTCCATTTTAAACACTCAGATTTGTAAAGCTGACCCAGTCTGTCGGTTACCCGCGAGCTTCCAGTCATGCTTGTTCAAAGAACATATTGATTTTCTGACTAGAGGTGTACAAGGTCTTACACTTATTTTTGTATTATTGATGTAGTTACGTTGTAAAAACATATTTTCTGTGAGGTTTGTGATGTACAGGCCAGAAAAGGTTACTTTACTTTATATCCTAGATGTTGAATTTACTTTTACAAATGTGTAAAGTTTGGATGTTGGGACGGTGTGTTGAAAATCATTTAAAAGTACATGCCAAAATGCAGCGCAAGATATTTGAAACACTGGACAAGAAGCTCGTCACTTAGTAACCGTGCAAAGCATTAATTTATGCTGAGCATTTTGATAGAAGTCGGAGGCATGTACTTTTAAATGATTCATTAATTTATGCCTTCAATGAACTGCATGTCTATTACGCTTTAACATGTTAGTTTAGCACGTCCAGATTGTGTTGCTATCTCCTCTGTGCTGCCGCATTCATCAACACACCACGCATCATTTGTCAGAACGCCATTCTCTCATACACACGCAGCTGTAGGGTAACGGAAGTTGGACATTACAGTTTATTACGTTGAAAATAGGATATTTTTCTATTCGCTTCAGAAGGCCCCATGGAGCAGTTACCCCTCTACTACCGACAGTTACAGACCTGTCTCTCTCCTCCCATGTAGCAGTTTTTTTATTGAAGAATACACTTTTTGTGTCTGTAGCGAGTTAGGCGGGACGAGGTCTCGTATCACGGAGGAGATTGTGGAGCATAAAATGGACGAGCGATCGGACTGTCAATGAGAGAGGACAGGGCTCGAATTGGTGTTTATGTTTGGGGGCCGGCAGTCGACCGTGAGGTGATTGGCGGTCTTTCATTTATGTGTTTATTGTTTGTTTTATTTGATTAAAGTTTGTTGAATGTTCGACGGTTCCCGCCTCCTTCCTTCCCTTCTATGGAACTTGATTACAGTGGCAAAATCTCATGCACCCATTTATAAGCATGGAAGAGCAAAGATAGATGGTTTAATAACCCCGACTGTATTCGTCTGAAAGAAGAATTTCATAATTTAGTAATTGTACATTACAATTATTATTTTAAAAGAGGGATAGATAAGTGCCTCGTTTATTTGTACATGTATATAGATACTTTGTTACCTCAAAGTAATAGATCAACCCTATGAATACATTCCTCCAAGGATATAGGCTATAATAATTTTTTTACTTAAGACTATTTTGCAAATAAAACTTTATTAAACGGTTTTAGTTGTGCTGATAATTTTGCCATCTTTTGTATGGCATTCACAGCTACTAGCATGTAGGAAAAGCAAGAGCATCAGTCAGGTGAGAAAAAGTAAAGCAAAAGTACTTTGCTACTTCCCACAAAAAGAAACTAAATAACATAATTAGTAACGTTTTATGGAGTTACTCGATATTGTAACTAGTGACTTTTAAAAGTAACTTCCCCAACATTGTTTGTTTCGCTTTTCAAGGTTAAAGTTTAATCTCTTAATAGGAAATGTTCCTCTTTTTGGCCGGATTACGTTTCTCCATGTCGCAAAATCTAAGGGCGAGGCTTTTACACCTTGAATTTATAGGGGCGCGATTTGTAAATGAGGATCGATTTCAGCTGCCACATTTACGATTATTCGTAGGCCGGAATTGGCCGCATACGAAAGTTTGACACACCTGAGAGTTGTCGCAAGCAGATTTTGTCACTTTATGTACGCTGGTTCTACGTTCGTTTGATAAATGAGGGTCATCGAGTGGCCCCTCCCCATTTCAAAATAACTAATAGCGTTTTGTTTACGGCAAAGTCAGTCTGGCAAAGCTGCATTTAACAGCGTGATGGCCACAGTGGCGTTAAAGTCTATTGAAAAGATTAGAAACATCAGTTATACCAGTGTCATTTGAAGCTTGTTATTAACACTGGTCATTTGTCATTTCCTTTACTTATCAAGGCTGCAATGTCTGATCTCTTCGATAGAGCCTAAACATTTAATATTCTGTGCAGACTTGGAAGGGGTAAAATACATTTTGTTTTCTCAGCGGATTTGCTCGTATGATCGGCAGATATGATCAGCTCTGTGTTATTGTGTCTCTTAACCGGAGGACACTCAAGTGCAACTGCTCGCGTGAAAGTGACACGAAATTAAGACTTCATTGTTAATGTTTACAGTGTCTGGATCATACACTATCTACAATCTCGTCCACTATGCCTCATTCACCATGTTGGACATAAAAAATGTTGCTGATATGATAGTAAGTGGGGCGGATAGTGAAGGGGGCGGGACTCTTCTGATTTGATTGGACAAGAACTTTGACTAGAGGCTGAAGTGTAGCATGATGTCATGAAAATTCTAATATTTTTTGAGCACACATGCCAGACTGTCAGTTTTGAATGCGTATATCTTCTAAATGCAACTTTTGTAAGTGCTTAAGATCAGTTTATTGACATTTTTAAGGCTAGCTGTTTTTTAATAAAAGGAAAAAACACTTTCATTTTGATTTCAGTGTGGGCATTAAAGGGGAAACAAGCAAATCTCACCTTTTCCTGAGAAGACTAAATAAATTATAATATTATAAATACACAATAAAATGAAAAACCTAGAACTAGTTCTATACGTGTTTCTCAAATGAAATAAGGTAAACTCATGCATTTGTCTATTACAGTGTTGCGATGGGCTTCAGCACTTACCAGTACAACTATTATGACAATAAAGGTTAACTTTAGGTTCTTCATACACATGGCATGAGCCAGGTTACGGCTTGTTGTTTTAAAGGTGACAGACTGCATGTACAAGAGAAATTACAAGAGTTAGCATGCATATCAGGATACAAGATACAGAAAACAGAAAACCCAATCCAAACTCACAGAATCTACCAAATTCTCAGTTTTATCGATGAGCAGCTCCAGCTTCTCTCCTCTCTGTGCAACAAGATCTATGGGGACACAAAACAGCACATTTTCAATCAAAAGTCAACAATGATATTTAGTGTTCGAATTGTGTCAAAGCTCTTGGGGGTCACCTTACCAGCACTCAAAAAAAAAAGAATTGACGTAGCTGCTAGTATCACATCAATCACATGATCATATTTTAGATCACAGTAATTTGACCACATTACATGCATAAATGCCCTTAAATTGTTGATAATTCATTAAAAGAGATCCACAGGAGGGCGATATTGAAAGATATATTTATAAAAAAAATTACAGTGACCATGATATCAATCTTGCTGTATTTTTATTTTATTTTGCGTTGTAATTTTTTTATTCACAAAAACACATTTCTCAAGATTTTGCCTAGGTTCGATGTCTTTCTTGCAGAGATTTCGCTTACTGCTAAATCTATTAAACTTATTGATAACAATATGAATAAGTTTTTTTATTAAAGAAAAAAGTAATCTAATTGAGATTTACCTTTTCCTTTAATTTTCCTTTTTGTTATTTTCTTGTCCTTTGAATCTTGTTCTTTATGTTATTGTACTGCAGTGTTTCTTTTTTATAGTAACTTGAAGCGAGTGTGGGAGAGGACGTGTTAAAGTCAATAGTGGCTGTCGGTACAGTGCTGCCAAACCAGCCAGTCACCGTATGCAGAAGCATATGAGCATTTTAAATGTAATTCATATCGTGATAATGTAGATCAAATGCATGAAAATAATCCATATGAACCAATTCAGAATAAGACAAACTATTGTCTTAACCTTGGGTGAAAGCAGAAGGGTAACTTTTTTCGTCCAAGTAAGAGCTCAGGTTTAAAGAAGGGGGCACAAAATAATCTCGGGAATGCGAGTTTTCTGAGGGAAAGTAAAATATTCTTGAGTTTTGCAAAGGAACTTCTTGGGGAGAGCAAAATAATAAATAAAAAAAAGATGCTCATCTATTTTGAAAATGTCCATAAAAAAGACTTGCATATCAAAATTATTTTTAAGATAAACACTTTCAATAAGAGAGGATCCGCGCTCTGCCAGTGTCACTCAGCAAGACATAATCTCTGTCTGTACAGGACTTCTTTGAACACAGTGTGGTGCGCTTGAGCATGCTTGAATTTTTCAGATACATATGTCGTTTTTATTTTGCGTCTGAACAGGATTTTTCTTGGGCCAAAATTGTTTCGGTTGTGGCTGACGGAAAGCCAATACTGACATTAAAACCAATATAAATGCAATAAAACATTTGATATATCATTTTATTCAGTTGTTATTATTTAGTTTTACAATCTCTTCAATGTTATATAATGGGTATGAAATCATGTGTTCCCTTTCTGTCGGTCTCTCGACGTTGTGTCGACAGAATGGGGTTTGACTTGAGAACCTATCATCTCTGACTGAACAGGCCAATGAAAATTTGCCAATGAAATTTGCATGCTGGTCCCCACCCGGATATCCGGGTATAAAAGGGAGCCGGCGTGCTGCATTCATTCACCTTTTGTTCTTCGAAGCCTTTGCATCCTGATGCTGACGACTTCGTGGCTCTACTACTGTTGCTGGTCTTACGACGTGGTGCAGCGGACTGTCCCTTCTTCTGTGACTTCCCCTGGGCGTCTCGGCAACTTCCAAAGCTTCTCTCTAAAAGAGTTAATTTCTTCAGCGTGGCATGTCCCGCTGTGCTCGTGGGTGCAACGCACTCATCGAGAAGAGGGACGGACACGATGTCTGCCTCAAGTGTCTGGGACTCAGGCACGCTGAGGCAGCGTTTGTGGATTCGTCATGCCCGCACTGCGGGCGAATGATGATACAGACGTTGTGGTCACGGGTGGCTGTGTTCTTTTGGGAATCAGTCACCACCTCGAATGCTTCCCGTCCCGCGGCAGCATGGGCATCAGCCCTGCCGTCCGCCTCGGCGAGCAACGAGGGTGATAGGGGGATCACCGTTAGCCTCAATCCGTCAGCCCCTGGCTCGCGGACCGTTCACGCCCCGCCTCGCTCGTCTGACCGTCCCGGAAAAGGCGGTACGCCGCCTTGCTCCTCAGTCACGCACTCGGACATGGGGCGTGACGGCGATGAGATGTTGCTTGCAGCATCGGAGGGCGACCTCTTGGCATCCGACCCCGACGACTCCTTGGAGCTCCCTCCTCCGGGGGGTCGAGCTCAGGAGGAAGCGGACGTTGAGATGTCAACCATGCTTTCCCGGGCCGCCACGAGTATTGGGCTGCAGTGCACCGCACCGCCTCTTCCCCAGCGCTCGCGGCTGGATACGTGGTTTCTCGGCGCCGGCAGCGACTCTAAGCCGCGGTCGGCCCCGGTGCCATTTTTCCCGGAAGTGCATGATGAGCTCAGTCGGACCTGGAATGCCCCCTTCTCGGCGCGTGCACGTCAGACTAGCTCGGTCGCCCTGACCTCCCTCGATGACGGGGCAGCTAAGGGCTATGTCGATATTCCCCAGGTGGAACATGCAGTCGCAGTACACTTGTGCCCGCAGACAGCTGCCACCTGGAGAGATCGACCAAGGCTCCCTTCCAAGGCGTGTAAGTCTGCTGCCCAGCAGCCCCGCCCCTCTACGACTCAGACTCCGGCTCCAGCGCCCCCTGCACAGGCGGCCTCCCGGAGAAGGACGTCGAAGAGGAGAGCACCATCCCGTCACCAACCTCCGCGGAAGCAGAAGCGTTCCTGACGGGATGAACCCAGGGAGATCGAGTTCACCGGCCTGACCCAAGCAACTACATCGCTAGAGGGTTGGACTGGTACGGTACCTGCCCCGTCCCAGCAACACCAGCCGGGCCCTTTTCAGGGCCTGGTGCCCACATTCTCACAAAAAGAGCTTTCTCTCTCCCTGGGTCTTCCTCACAGCCGCTCTCACCCTTCGCAGGACGGTGCTCGGCAACCCCACGTTGTGTCCCGGCGAGACACACGGGCGGTTGTAACCCTCAGTGGCCACCAGCACCCTCAGTCATACGGTGCGGTGTGCCACGGTATCGCCAGGCAGGCATCTCGGCAGAGCCGCTCTCCTCCCCGGGGTCTCCCCCAAGGCGAGGGAGCCGTACTGCCAGCCATCGAACCACCCCTTGCGGGGGCAATGAAGCAGATCGAACCTCTGGTCCCCCTGTCTCGGTCCCTGGGAGCCTGGCTGGCTCTTCCCAGACCAGCACGGTGGCTAGAGAGGACGATCCGTCTCGGCTATGCGATTTAGTTCGCCAAGTACCCACCCAAGTTTCGGGGGATCCTCTTCACTTCAGTGGGAGGGGTCGATGCTCCCGTGCTTCGGGCAGAGGTCACTACACTTCTGGCGAAGGGGGCGATCGAGCTCGTCCCTCTGGCCGAGATGTACTCCAGGTTTTACAGCCCGTATTTCATTGTCCCAAAGAAAAGCGGCGGGCTGCGCCCCATCTTAGACCTGCGTACCCTGAACAAGCACCTACACACAAGCTGCCGTTCAGGATGCTAACGCAGAAGCGCATCCTGACGTCCGTCAGGCGTCAGGATTGGTTCATGGCAATCGACCTGAAGGACGCGTACTTCCATGTGTCCATCCTCCCTCGTCACCGGCCGTTCCTGCAGTTCGCGTTCGAGGGACAGGCATATCAGTATCGCGTCCGACCATCCGTGGTCTTCAATGACCTTTTTACGGAAAGGGGTCCCTCTTGGGCAGGTATAGAGGTGCGTCGTGGTGACGGCAGACGCCTCCCTGCAGGGTTGGGGTGCTGTGTGCAACGGGCGCGAAGTGTCGGGTCTGTGGATGGGCCCCGTCTGCGCTGGCATATCAATCGCCTAGAGTTGTTGGCGGTGCTACTTGCACTGAGGAGGTTTCGACCTCTCGTGCAGGACAAGCACGTGCTGGTCCGGTCGGACAGCACGACTGCCGTGGCGTATATCAACCGACAGGGTGGTATCCGTTCGCGGCAGTTATCACAACTCGCCCTACGCCTCCTCCTGTGGAGCCAGCAGGTGACGAAGTCCCTGTTAGCCACACACATCCCTTGGCGACCTGAACCAGACAGCCGACACGCTCTCTCGTCAGTTGACGCCCCGCGGAGAGTGGCGGCTCCACCCCCGCGCAGTTCAGCTCATTTGGGTGCAGTTCGGGCAGGCACAGGTGGACCTGTTCGCCTCCCTTGACGAAGGACCTTCTTTCGCAGGGGAAGGGCGCGTTATGGCATCCGAGACCAGACCTCTGGAACCTCCATGTCTGGCTCCTGGACGGGACGAGGAGATCCTGAGTGGTCTACCCCCAGCGGTGGTGGAGACCATTGTGCAGGCTAGGGCCCCGGCCAACAGAGGTTGGCGCACTGGATCGTGGACGCCGTCACTACGGCTTACCGATCACAAGAGCTCCTGTGCCCGCTTGCAGTGAGGGCGCACTCCACCAGGGATGTGGCCTCCTTGTGGGCACTGGCTCAGGGCGCCTCTCTGGCAGACGTATGTAGAGCTGTGGGTTGGGCTATGCCCAGTACCTTCGAGAGGTTCTACAGCCTCCGCGTGGAACCGGTATCAGCCATAGTCTTACAGGACACCGCCAGGTACTTGGGCGAAGAGCAGGCATTCCATACATCACTAAGCACTCCTTGGGGGCGGTTCGGGCGGAGCAGCCCTGCCTCCCTTGGCCTGTTTTTGAGCTCTAGCAGTGGCTCTAACAAGGCCTAGTGCTCCACACGTAGTAACCCCCCCATTGGGCGTAGTAACCCCCCCATTCCGTCTGATGTCTTCTCATGAATGGCTCTCACACGATGGCCCATGACCTCTCCCAGGTGTACTTTCACCTGCTCGCGACACCCTCTCGTGTCCTCATGTCTCCGACGTGCTCTCCCCTATCCGGCGAGACCGTGTGTGGCGTTTTCCGAGGAACCCCATTCTGTCGACACAACGTCGAGAGACCGACAGAAAGGGAACGTCTCGGTTACGTATGTAACCTCCGTTCCCTGATGGAGGGAACGAGACGTTGTGTCCATGCCACAACGCTGGCCGCCCGCTGCAGCAGTCGGGGCACGATCCTCAGGCTCCTCAGCACAAAAGGTGAATGAATGCAGCACGCCGGCTCCCTTTTTTACCCGAATATCCGGGGCGGGGACCGGCATGCAAATTTCATTCGCCAATTTTCATTGGCCTGTTCAAGTCAGTCAGAGATGATAGGTTCTCAAGTCAACACTATCCTCCTTTCTTGTCATCTTTGCAAAAAAGGGTTTATTTTTTTCCACTGGCATTTTTCTTTACCAGACTTAATATATAATTATATCAGAATTATAGGACATTAAAAAGCAAACTACTATTATTAATACTATTATTTTCACTACATACAATTTAATCAAATTAGCAGCTGGCTAACAACAACTTATGATTTTCTCTGGTTTTACCGCTCTCTTGTCTAATCGGCGGGTCGGGGGTAAGGTAATATAACAGTACATTCTGATTAATTGCGGGTGGGTCAGGGGTGGATAAGATCAGTCATTAATTTCAAACTTTTGCGAGAGCGTTTAAAAGCATATGATGCCATCTTCTCTTTAATGAACAACCAGGGGACCCCCAAGTTCATTATTTGACCCCTTATAAGGGGTCCGGGACTCCCCTAGTCCCCCCCTGAATTTGGACACTGCTGACATTTGTTAACCTGAGAATAAAGCAACTCAGTCTTACCAATGTTGCGGACCATAATGCCTTTCAGGTCATCCACCTGCATCTGGGTTTCTGTCAGACTGTCGGAGCCTTTAGGGTCTGAGTGATGTTTCTGTCAATAGTGCAAAAAAAAGCAACAACACAAAGCTGACTATTTACAATCATTCACTATGACGTCTGATATCTCCTTCTCAGGGCCATATTTGGTTAAATTATCTTAGAAATAAGAAAGAACACTGGGTTGGATGATACAGCTAAAAAAAGTTATTAATATAATGTTTCATATCATTCGATATTGATAATTATTAAAGAATTTTTATTGCTTTTACTAAGACCAGTATAAAATAATCTTTGAATTTTATCACTGTATTATTCAAATTTTAACTGTATTTCTGTCAAAAGCTTTAGTATTGTATAGACTCATAACACAGACAGCAACGGGTTTATTAGGTTACTGTTACTTTTAGAGCTGATGCTGATACACATCCACTGTTAACATTCATTGTCTGTTAAGACCCAACTAGGGTTGGGAAACAAAAATCAATTCCAATTCAGAATTAGAATCGGATGGTTAGGAATCGAAAATAATAATAATTGGATACTTGAAATAAAAATTAAAATCCCTGGTGAGAATAATCATATTTTTACTATAGTAAGCATAGTTTAACTACAGTATTTACAGTAAACCGAAACCACACATTTTGGTAATACAAATAGTAATAATTCAGACAAAACATGGTTGCTATGTGTATACATACAGCTTTCATGTAGCTCAGTGTTTAGACCATGGGTTCGATCCCAGGGAATTGCACGTAGTCTGGTACAAATGTATAGTTTTATGCAATGTTAGTCACTTCGGATAAAAGCGTCCGACAAATGCATAAATGTATGTAAAGTTATGTTCAAAATAATAACAGTCCTAATCACTAACCAGATCAGTCACTGTTTTTGGTAGAAATTATATTAGAAAATGATTATTATTATTATTATACTAGAAAACCAACATACCCAACAGTCATGACAAACATGCTGCTAATTCTGTGTAATTTTCATCAACGATTGAAAAGGGTTTGTTCAAAATAATAGCAGTGTGGAGTTCATTAGAGAGGTAAAACATTCTGTGAAAGACTGGTGTCAAACAAGTGGCCCTTATTTAAGGACGAAGCCAGCAAATGTTGTACTGTGCATTTCTCTCTGAACATCTAGTAAACTGGGTCGTTCCAGAGAACGTTAAGAAGAACAGCGTACTTTGATAAATAAAATTTAGAGAGGGAAAAACTAAAAGAAATGCAGAAAATGATAAGCTGCTCAGAAAAAATTATATCAAATGCTTTAAAATGGCAACCAAAGATAGAATTGGAAGAAAACGGAAAACTACCTTTCGAATGGATTAAAGAATAGCCAAAATGGCAAAGACTCAGCTTTGTTCCAAGGTGATCAAAGAAAGTCTGATGTTACCTGTGAGAACTGTAACAATTAGAAGAAGCCTATGTGAAGCCAACCTATCAGCAAGAAGCCCCCGCAAAGCCCCATTATTGAAAAAAACCATTTGCTGAAGCGGTTACAACTTGCCAAAACATTGACTGGCCTAAAGAGAAATGGCGCAATATTTGGTGGACTGATGAAAGCATGATTGTTCTTTTTGGGTCTAGGGGTTGCAGACAGTTTTTCAGACGACCCCCAAACATTGAATTCAAGTCGCAGTACACTGTGTAGACAGTGAAGCATGATGGCCAAAGCATCATGATATGGGGATGTTTCTCATACTATGGTGTTGGGCCTATTTATTGGATTCCGATCATGGATCAGTTTGAGTACAGTAAAATACTAAAAGAGGTAATGTGGCCTTATGCCAAAGAGGAAATGCACTTGACATGGGTGTTTCAACAAGACAACGACCCTAAACACACCAGTAAGTGAGTAGCATCTTGGTTGCAGGCAAACACGATTAACGTTATGAAGTGGCAAGCCCAATTTCCAGAATTTAATCCAATAGTAAACTTGTGGGGTGACATCAAAAATGCTGTTTTTGAGGCAAAACCAAGAAATGCAGAGGAATTGTGGTCTGTTAGTACAATCGTCCTGGGCTGGCATACCTGTTCACAGGTGCCAGAAGTTGGTCGACTCCATGCAACACCGATGTGAAGCAGTTTTTAGAAACCATGGCTACCCAACTAAATAATAGTTCAGTGATTCACAAGAACGATAAATCGTCAAGCATTTTTCATTTTATACAGTAAATGTTTGACTTTGTAAAGAAACATTTAGACACTGCTATTTATCTGAACATTACTTTTTCTTTACTTTCTGTAGCAACTATTTTTTTTAAACATGAGTTTTATCCAATGTATGAGAAGACGGCAGTGATTTCAGTCATCAAGAGGCTGCGACGTCTGTCAGTAGATCGGGTGGCGATCCTCTCATGTCAACTTGCCGAATACAAACTCACTAAAACATTGTAAACTGTGTGGCTTTGAAACAGTTTTTAGCCTTTAGGTTGTGGTAAGCTTATTAAAATAAAAATGATTTGCAAACCATTAAATGCATTATTTAACAAATACATATTAAAAGAGAAACTTTTTTTATTATTTGTCTGTCCTTCATTCCTTTAGTGTGCTCTTTTGAGAAGATCTTCAAATATTACAAAATGATAACTCCGTGTCTGATTTGTGCTCAAAATCTGAACCCTAAATTGAAATAGCCATTTAAATTGTTTTATGTTAGATCACATTTGATCTATGTCTTAATTATGTTGTATTTGGAATGGACTAAATAACAAATTATTTTTATAAGATACATTTTAAAAAAAAAATGTTTTAATTCCACTATATCACAGATTCGCGCTACCTTTGTGTGTTCCACACAAACTGATTACCTGTCCCACATTATTGGGCCCTAAGCTGAATTTTATTTGGGGCCCCTAGGTGCGCCCCAATACAACTATTGTCAATACTTGATTATTTGCACACAATAAATCTAACACACACAATTCTATTAGTTGTTGCTGTGTTTGGGATGTCAAAATCTCATAAAAACAAACACATGAACACTTTCAAAACCACACAGTTTGCAGTTTTAGTGTGAGAATGATTTATTGATATTTTATCTTTGGCAAGTGTATTTACTTGACAACCATTACATTAATTTCCAATATGAACACATTTATTCTTAGCCTTATCGACAATAAAATGCTAAATGGACAGATATTACAAATTACCTTACATGAATCAACTAAACTACATATCTTCCATCTGAAACGACATTTTGTTGTTTGCATCAGTGGATACTGTCAGACATTTCTATTGTTAAACACAACACAGTTGTCAAATATTGAATGTTTAGCCACTTACATTGTGTTTTGCACAGAACTCTTTTAACTTAAAGGGGTCAAATGCCGAGAATACGTGTTTTTCTGTGTCTTTGGTGTGTTATAAGTTGCCCATGCATGTATCAGACATGTTCAATTGCAAAAATGTAAGTGTCGGAAAAAAAGATGCATTCTATCTAAAAGCGAATGCTCACCCAGACCTGCCTGAAACGTGTCGTGTAACCACACCCCCACAAATCTATGTCATATCGTGGTATGATTTGACTAATACTGCCAAAGTGTATATGCACGTAAGGTGGCGTACCTGTAAGTACAATTGCTCCGGAACCTGATGTTGGTTTAGGTGGTTTATTATGGAAGCACATTGGTTGCAATTTCATTTTGCAACTTAGAGCGCTATAAATATCTATTTAAATAACATGTTTGGGGCCCGAAAAATGTAATTGATATTATTTAATTTTAATTTTCATGTTATTTAAAATGTATATTTAAATACACAATTGCATTGTCATTTTACATAATGCATTGCATTTTGCGTATTGCCTTTCAAATTGAAAATTGCAACCCCTGTGCTTTTAGGTTTGGTATCTTTGGTTCGCTGTTAAAATGCTAGTGTGAACGCTAAGAGAACCAGGAATATATATATTTTTTTTTTGGTCCGGACCAAAAGCACCAAACGAACCGAACTTCAAGTATGAACACGCCCTATATTTACAAATGATTAAACCAAATGGCGGTTTCATGGCATTTGAAGATCGTGTCTTAACTTAAAACCGAAAGTAAACGTGTTTTCCTTGCAGAAGGGCTGCAGAAGTTGTGCTAATAAAGTATTTCAAATATTTTTTTATCATACTTGCTTTTCCTCCTGTGTTTCAGACGTAAAGTAAAGAATATCCTGAAATGGCCTTGCCCCCACCAAGAAAACTTCTATCAAAGAGACTTTGGAACAGGCGAGTAGCTGCACCATCTCTCACAAATGGAACACAACTTCATTCTTTACAGGAAACACAAATCCCAGCCTGCAGCATCCCAGCACCAACACCAACTCCCTAAAGACCAGTTCAGCCCAGTGGGTTAGCAGAATGGGATGGATTGTTTGTTCGTATTCTTACAATACGGGAAGAAATGAAAGATTGTCAAAAGGTGCAGGGTAGCATAATACGGTCCATTCTGCAGCAGAGAGAAGCACACAGTGTTTTTCCTGTCTTGCCTGAGGTGGTCACCTTTCCATTAAAGAGCTTTTCTAAAGTAGAGGATGTGTAGTTGAAGCTCTGCGAGTCTGACGTCCAGAAAAATGTGGTCAGTGTTCTTAAAAATTAGTACAGAGTTGTAGAATTATCCACTGACTTCACACACTCTAACCTATGCACATTAATATGCATGTTGTTTTCCTTTGTGTAAATATACATTGTCAACATTAGGTCTCAGTCCTGGGGGATATTGGAGGTAGGAGCCTTGACGAGTCTGTCCGAAGAACTAAGATGTATGTAACGTACACCCGGAGCAGTGGGCAGCTATCACTGCAACGCCCGGGGAGCAAGTAGGGGTAAGGTGCCTTGCTCAAGGCACCTCAGTCGTTACCTGCCGGTCCTGATGATCGAACTGGCAACTTTCTGGTCACGAGTCCGACTCTCTAACCATTAGGCCACGACTAGTTAAACTAATTAGACAAAATACAGATAATCACCTGTAATGATATGGATCGCTAAATATTAGATCTCTCTCTAATAAGCACTTTTTGTTAACGATATGATAACAGATCATAAAATAGACATGCTCTGTCTGACAGAAAAATGGCTACAGCCAGATTATTATATTTCTTTAAATGAGTCTGTCCCCCAAGATTATTATTATAAACACGAGCCTCGCCTAAAAAGGCACAGGGGGAGGTGTTTCTGCACTTTACCGTAACTCTCTTAGCATTTCCCAGAAGTCTAATCCTAAATGCAATTCTTTTAAAGTCATATTACTCCATGTATCAACACCTAATACTAAGGATAAAACATCTTTAAACTTTATTCTGGCTATTATATATAGGCCTCCAGGGTGCCACACAGATTTGATTAAATAATTTGGTGGGTTCTTATCAGAACTAGTACTGGCCGCAGACAGAGTCCCTGTTGTGATTTTAACATCCATGTAAATAACGATACAGATGCTTTAGGAATAGCTTTTAAAGACACTCTTAAATCCAATAACTATGGTGTTTGTAATGACAAATCACCTTTCCCGTCATTTCAACCTCACTGGGCGGCATGGCAAACACTCATTTCGGACCCTACAACTTTTTTATATCTTGTATGGTATGAATACAAATCAGCTTCACTTACCTAGATCCTTAAACAAAGTTTTGGTAAATGGTAGTTTAGAATGTGGTTTCAATCTTGATTTACATTTCTTGGGGGGATTATGCTCATGTAACTTGCTTGGTTCCAACATACTTATTGACAGTTATCTCCTGTTTGATTCAGTAGCATGCCATACTTTATATTAATTCGTTATTTCGCTTCACAGGTAGCCTGAAGCAGAACCCTTTACTTAAAGCTGTAAGCAAGAAAGAGGTGGAGACAGCCCTTGGTAAAGGGTTCACAAATGTGAGAGCTAGAGATGCAACCGTGCCCTAAGAGCCCAGTGGAACCATAAGAAGAGGGCAATAAGGTCAGAGCAGTAAGTCATATAATCTATTGTAAAACTGAGAACTGCACAATTTATTATATTTTATTTGCTATTTCTGTTTTTGCTTCTCATGTAGAGGCGTGTCGTCGCCTTGGAATTATAAGGTTCTCACTACAAAGTAGAAGTAAATTTGAGATGTTTTTGCATTTCATATAGAAACAATTATATGGGCAAGAAATCTCTTTTAAATTGAACATAAAGAAGACAGAGACCCTAAATGTATTCTAAATGTACAATATCAACATTTTCTGAAACGCAGATAAAACCTTCTGATTCTGAAAAATCACCTTTAGTTAACAATTATAAGGTTCTATTTGGCAAAACATAAATTAAAGCAATACATTTTCAAGTAACACAAACAGTTTACTCCTAATAATTGTTAAAACATACAATTACTGTTGTAATAAGGTGTTGACTTGTATAAAAAGTTACATTTACTGCTTTTTATGACATTTCATATTTTATGAAAGATGGCCCTAAAACAAAAAATTTCTGGTATTTTTTTGCGATAACGATACAAATGACAATATAACTAACACCATCCACCGCAGTTTTTTTGCTGCAAGTAACACTAGATGCATGTAGTCTTGAGCCTCAGAAACAAAGAAATGAGTCAGGAGAACTGAAGAGGAGAAGCACCAACATGGACCTGATAGCCTATTAGTGTGTACTGGATTTGAGCCACAAACATTGTGCTATCAGGGATGTGGATAAAAATGCAGATACAGTTAAATTTTCAAATATTTCATCTTGTTGGTCAAAAATTATAGGTATATTCACTTTAGTAACATCTTTTTTACATTCAAAGTGATAATTCAATTTAATTTATATAGCGCTTTTCACAATTAAATTGTTAATGTGATAGTAGTGAAGTAATTCTGTCATCATTTACCCTCTTGTCATTTCTAACCTGTATGACTTTCTTCTATAGAACACAAAAGAATGTTGGCAATCGAACAAGGTAACCTGTAGTGAGGTAGGCGGGACGATAGCCAGGATTCGAGGCAGGTGCATGAGTGATAAGGCTGCAAATCAAACTCCTTGTAACAAATATGGTGGAACAATAACTTCAACTACCAAAGGTGCTTTTCTTGATAATCTGCTTGAATTGTCTCAAATCTCTAGTATGAGAAATAACGTTGAAGATCTTGACTTTACCATTGAACCTTTTAACACCACCTTCTCGGAAACGCTAGACACAGTTGCTCCTCTGCGCTTGAAGATTAAAAATGACAGCCTGACACCGTGATATAATGAGCACACTCAGGCTCTAAAGAAAGTGGCACGAAAAACTACTTCACAAATAAAATCCAAGATATTAGAGAAAAAAATATAACTATGCAACCAGAAGTGAAACCCGCTGTGAAACTAACTACAGCGCCCCTAAGGAGAAATTGCAATTATTTTCTACCATAGATCCCGATGAACTATCTAAAATCATTAGATCATCTAAATCAACTGCATGCATGCTAAACCCTATACCTACAAATCTACTGAATGAGATGCTCCCAAAATTATAGATCCTCTTCTTAGCATTATTAACTCATCTCTGATACTAGGACATGTGCATAAAGCATATAAGGTGGCTGTTATAAGGCCCTTGTCAAAAAAAAAACATCTCGACCCTGGAGAACTAGTTAACTACAGATCTATATCGAATCTTCCTTTCATATCTAAAGTTCTGGAAAAAGTAGTCTCAACTCAATTATGTTCCTTCCTTCAAAGGAATGACATCAATGAAGATTTCCAGTCTGGATTTAGAGCACATCACTGTACTGAGACTGCTTTGATCACAAATTGAGATACAAATGATCTGCTTTTGGCGTCTGACCGAGGTTGTATCTCCTTATTGGTGACCACAGCACGCTCCTACATAGACTCGAAAAAAATTATGTCGGCATTAAGGGAATAGCTTTGAAATGGCTTAGATCTTATTTATCCGACTGTTTTCAATATGTAGCAATAAACAATGAGGTGTCACGCAAATCGCAAGTCCAGTATGGTGTACCACAGGGCTCCGTCTTAGGGCCTACGCTCTTCACATTATACATGCTACCTCTTAGAGATATAATAAAGCGACACAGAGTTAGCCTTCAATGTTATGCTGATGATCCAAAAATGCGGCAGCTCGAGTTCTTACACGTACAAAAACAAGTATGAGCATATTGGCCCTGTTCAGTCAACCTTGCGCTGGTTACATATAAAGGATCGCATTAACTTTAAAATCTTGCTTATTGCCTATAAAGCACAACATGGTTTAGCTCCTCACTACTTGAGTGAACTTCTCTTGTATAATAGTCCTTCACCTGCACTACGCTCTCAGGTGTCCGGTCAGTTCGTTCCTAGAATTTCAAAAACAAGTGCAGGCGGAAGATTATTTTCCTATCTAGCGCCTATACTTTGGAACAGTCTTCTCCACACTGTCCGGGAGGCAGACACACTCTGTCAGTTTAAATCTAGACTAAAGACACATCTTTTTAATCTTGCATACACTAGACTATCATAATATAAATATTCTGAAGGTTTAGGCTGCACTAGTTAGATCAACCGGAAATCAGGAACACTTCCAATAACAACGGATGTATTTGTTGTATCAAAGAGTGCAGAACAGTACTCTACTCTTAGCCAGTCTTGTCTTATGGTTCCAAGGTTACCAGAATGGGCACTCGAAGGTTACCAGAGCGGGCAGGACGTAGTCCATGCCCAGACCTTACAAAAGCTGTGATGATAGAGCTGGATAAATAAGGACGCGGCGACTCTTCATTTTCAAAACTTCAGCCGCTATTAGATTATTAATGATAATCTTAAATAAAAAAATTGTATTTGCCTTGTGCAGAGGCTGCAGCTTTGCCAGTGGGGAACTGGAATCTCCTGGTTATGTTTTTTTCTCCTCCAATGGAGTTTTGGGTTCCTCGCCACCGTTTGCATACTGTTTTGCACTGTTTGTCTGGTCGGGGGGGGGGTGCTAGAATTTTATAATTTTAATTTAACACTGCATATAGGAATTTATACTCTGTCTGATATTCGACATGTGTTTTGACTTGCATAACCTTTTATGTTTTGCTTATAGAAAATATGTTTTCTTGTACAGCTGCTTTGTAACAATGAAAATTGTAAAAAGCACTACATAAATAAAGTTGACTTGACTTGATTTAATCCAAATGCATCTTTTAAATTTCAAAAAAAAATTATACTTGTTTTAAAATACAACCTTTAATATTCGACAGACAATTTTCAGTCCATATTATTTCAGTTAAAAAATTTGCTTCCACAAATTCAGTGGTTCAAATTCGGCTTGAAATTCAAAGTTTCACATCCGGGAAACCCAGGAGAAGCAATAAAGCGCCAATTCCGCTTGTACTGGCAGCTTAACTCCCCACTATCAGCTCTGGAACGGATATGAAACACGGGGACAATTCCAGGTGGCCTGGAATCAGTGGACTATTCATACATAAATAATACTAACTTAATTATTTAAATATTGTATCCGATCTCCTAGTACTGCCTATCTATAGTACGAGTTTGTTTGAATTTGGCTTGCTATTAATATGCATTCCTTTATTTTTACGTGGATATGATACATTTACATTTAGTAATTTAGTATTTTTATCCAAAGCGACTTACAAAGAGTTCATGGAGCAATAAAGCGATTTGTCATACAGGAGCAATAATACAATATTGGTTAAGATGGTTTGGGTTAAGAACTGTAGGTATGTAGACGAAAAGTGCACGCAAAACACATGCGTATCATATGCACGCAAAAGGAAATTTCTGTAGCTCGCCAAATACAAACATATAATCTTGCTATTGATAAACACTTTTAAAGTCATCAAATAATGGTTTGAGTTTCGGGGATGAGAAAAATTGTATATGTAACAGTGAATTATTGAACCATACTGTGATTTGAGTTTTTAAAATATATTTTTTTTTAAATAAAAACTTTTAACTATATTTCTCCTACGGTATTTACTGATATTCTGGCAAGAGCATTCTCACTTGAGAACAAATTGATTATGTGGGTGAGCGATTTTGTCAGTTAAGGAGGATCTGTTTCTAATAAAATTATTACATCAATTGGATCACCCCAAGGATGCGTTTCTCATTTACTTTCTATCTTATAGACTAACTCTTGTTCAAGTTCCTTCAAGAATAGATACATTATTAAATATGCAGATGATACTGCGCTAGTGAGTCTTTTATATGATGGAGAGGAAGAGCATGGGCCTGTTTTAAATTGGTGTGAAAAATCTAACCTTCCACTTAATACTTCAAAAACAAAGATGTTTTTTTATTTTAGAGAGAAAAATTCATTTCATCCTACATCAATAAATGGGGAGCCAATACAATCAGTTACAAACTATAAATACAATGGTATGGTACTGGATTACAAACTTAAATGGGATTTGTGGATAGAGCAATCAAGTAAAAAGATTAAACAAAGATTACTCTCGTTCAATATCCACAATGGAAAGTTCCAGATTTTTATGGTGCTTTTATTGAAAGTGTTTTAACATTTGGTTTAATTTGCTGGTATGGCAATGCTTCAGAGGCACAGAAGAAAATAATAAGGAAAGAGGTGATTTTGGCAGGTAAATTGTTAGGGATTTCTTTACAGAGTATAGTATATACAAAGATAGAGTGTTGAATAAAGCTAACAATATTGTGAAAGATAAAAGACATCCTATAGCCTTTGCCTTTGAATTGTTGCCATCCGGGCAACTGTACTGTGTCCCCACGGTTTATAAAAAACAGTTCCAAATTGTATTTTATCCCTCAAGCAATTAACTTTTTTAATTCTATTTCTTCGGATATTAATTGATTAAGCCAGCTGGTCTGGATATATCTGTTTACATTTTCTTAGCAAGCCAAAAGGGGACTACATTTACTTTTACATTTAGTCATTTAGCAGATGCTTTTATCCAAAGCGACTTACAAAGAATTCAGGGAGCAATAAGCGATATGTCATACAATAGTACGATAGGTGCTAATACAAAGTTACTAGTTTCAACAAAAGCTAGACCACTACCTGTTGAGAGAAGAGAGAGGGTTAGTGTACATTTTGTTTTTCATTTGTCTGTCGAGTAGTCACAGAAGAGATGGGTTTTAAGTAGGTTTTTGAAGGTTGTGAGAGATGTGGTTGACCGGACTGAGTTAGGAAGAATGTTCCACCAGGAAGGAGTTGTGAAGGAGAATTAAAGGGAAAGCGATTTAATGCCCTTATGAGAAGGCAATACAAGGACTAGAAACATGATGTACAGTAAACAATGTAAGTATCCTATGCCAGTTGACTTTTTCCAGATGTGGTAGATTAGTTTTGTTATTTATTTGTATAACTAGTCTTTTGCGAGATGATGGAGATGATGAATTAGGGGAGTGGACAGAGGAGAATGGTTGGATAAATCAAACAATTTATCTTCAGGAAGTACTTTTTAGTTGGACTAAATAAGGGTGCATAACATTATCATCTTGCCCAATGTACTGTATAAGTTGACTGAGGTAAAGGTACTGATTCATGTTTAAATGAAACATATTTTACAGAAGGTATGAAGTTTTGGTGGGTGATTGGCATTCTATCCAAATAACAGTTTGATCATCCATTGCTAGTGTGGCAGGAAGGGCGTTTCTGTGTTTCATCATTGTAATTGATGGCCATTCTAGCCTATCATCTGTGCGCCTGGGCTTTAAAACAGCAACGCATTTACCGCTCGCCAGGCGTCACGTTTGGAATCGCTGCGTTGTTAACGCGCTTCCGTCACTGCTTCCTGGAAACCGGATGCGAGCACCCGAGACAACGCTTTGCTTTGGAGAGCGTGCTTTTGTCTACCGCTGCACAAGCTCGTTACGATTGTTATTGTTTGCATGTACTGGATGTGGATACTGAAGAAGTCGTGAGAACCTAATCCATACCCTTTCTCAGTTGTGAGAACCTGAGTTCCCCTCCAGAGAAAGCTACGTTTCATTTTCCTCGACGATCAGGCCCTGTTTATAGGTCCGTAAAGGGCTATAACTGTATTCCAGTCGGGGTGCTCCATGTTCATTTACGGCCGCAGTGCTGTCCTGTTTCTGTTCCGGTCCTGTTTCAATGGTTAACCGTCAACTGATTCAACTGCAATTTCAGTTGATTTCTAGCATTTTGTTTTATATAGTTTTCGTTGGACTGATATTAGCTACAAAGATGGGTGCTAAAATCTAAACCGCAATCTTTGTTCTTCTCCCATTCCAATTTATTTAGAGTTTTTCTTTTTTTTTCATTTGTATTTAATTTTGTTTCTAAAGTTAAATGATCTATTCTCTAATTATCTTTTCGAAATAAGTTTATTTCTTTAACCCTATTTTGTTTCAAATTGCTTGACTGGCTTGTTTGACTAATTTTGTTTTTGTTTGAGCCTGAAAGATCCTCCCATCTATCAAAGGGATTTTATGTATTTGATGTATCTCCTTTGTGTGCGTGTTAGCAGGGCCTGAGCACCAGGGGCAGAGGATTCTTATTGGGGTGATGGTATCTTTCTCACCGTGTGCAGTGCTTGGTATTAACACCTGAGTGTGTGTGTGTGTGTGTGTGCGCACAGTGAAGTGCAGTGGTCCTGCATCTGCGGGTGGCGCGCCACGACTCTCTGCCTCTGTGCCTCTCGTCCCTGCCTGGACCTGGTTCTTACACTTGTAGGGGTTCATTGAATCTGAGCAAAGTCCCTCATATCCTTCTTATACTGTTCTCTTTTAAATATTGTCAATAAAATATATTTTTGTACGATGACCCATGTCTCTGACACTAATGAGTGATACGAACCTGTGAATGCCTTTTGTTGAGGTTTATTCTAATTCTTTGGGTGAAATTCCCAGAGTGGCGTAGTCGGAGTGTGAATGGTACAATCTTATTAGTTGTAATACTTTAAGAAACCCCCTTACTGCCCTTCGGTCACCCGCCACACTAGTGCTGATAGGTTGGCCTTTGTTCATTGTTGTTTATCCATGATTTCAAATAAGAGTCCTTCAATGGCTTTTTAGTGCAAAGTACTACTTGACAACTAGTTAAAGCCCAAATTACGCAAAATAACTAACTGAGTTGAAATCATTTGCTGACAGAATTGTCCCCCCAGTTAAAAAATCCCATCTGTGCCCTTGGTTTGCATAGGCCTAATAAGTGCATGTGCGCAGTTGCGACAATGTTTATATACTTTATATGTATGTTTATCTATATATCTATTAGGGATGTAAGGGATATAAAAAAAAATTGGTCGTTTTTGTCATCCTTTGTCTAGCGTTACATTATATAATCACGCTCTTATTCGTGTACATGCTTTTAAACCCCTTAAGCGCGATTTGATCTTTGAAGGTTTGATGCGTTTAGTGAAGATAGACAGTATCTAGCTGTGGGACGCGGTAAAACGCATTGCTAAAGGCTGCGTCAGTTAAACCACACAAGATTATGACAGAAAGCACATTTTGTCTAGTATTTTCGCACAAATTTCAACATGTTAAATACAATCTTAAATGAATGCAAATACTTGTTCTACTGCTGTGACTCCTGTCACTTATGTTAATCAAAGAACAAAAGAAAAGAGGAACTACATGTGTTTTGTAGCTTTAATGAGAATTCTACTGTATTTAATTTACAATTTAGCTGACTGTATTTGTGTTTCAGAACTTGTATGCAATTTCTGTATATTTCCTACCTGACACGATAACTCTGTTATATTTTTGAATGGCTATAACTAATGTTAAAACAAATAAATATAATACATTTAATAGAGACACTAGTTACAGTACTGATATCAGAATGTTGGCTTTCATTCATAAAATGATGCTGTTCAATAAATCTGTTGTTTCTACATTGATTTGAAGATTAAATTTGAAATTATTGAATATTAAAGCACATCTAAAAAAAATAATGTTATCAGATAATGTGTATATGGTATATAACTTCACACAATTTATTACAAAAGTTGTGATAGGAACAGTGGGTCACATGCAGAAAAATTATTAAATCTCTATGGCCCTCTGCTGGATATGTATGGCAAAACACATTTTTTGTCTAAAACTGTAATTCCTATAGGTTTTTTTTCTAATCAACAGATGGCCTTATGCCTTGATCATGCCTTAAACCTATATCCTGAAACAACTTATATTCAATTTAGATCAATATTAAAGTGATTTATTTAATAAAAAATGTAACATGATATGCAAGCTAATGGTGTACTGGAGGAATTTTGAGGTAAATTAAAAAAGTAGTTCATATCCAATAATCAAGTCACAGGAGCATATCACATGTGATAAAAAAACAGGGACTCATTACAAAGGACTGCATGATTTAGAAAATTATTATTGTTCTTGATATTAATAACGATTTAAGTCTAATATCAGTATAAATAAAATCGATTCTACATATAATATACAGTTTATGGATGATTATGAAGTTTTTGCAGGACTAAATCTTCACATTGTTTCTCTTAGTAACATGAAACACAATTATTTAAATTCAAACTGGGAATAAACAAAAAGCAAGTGAAAATCATTCCCAACAACCGAAACACAATACACAAGGCAAGTCTGTCTGAAAAGTAGTATCTGCACTCTGATTGTTCATTACGTGGAACTTCCTTCAATGATTATTAATAGACAACTCACTAACAGGAGTTCTGGAACCGATTTACATGTCGCTGCAGCACATTCTGCAGTGTTTGAACAGTTTGAACCGATTTCATTGTCATTCCTTACCAAGTTAGTGCAGCATATGAAGGCCACAAACTGCCCCAGGGACCTTGTTCCAAACAAACCGTTAAAAGAGGTTGTTACCACTATAGGGTATTTTCTGTTGGCAAATTTAATATGTCTCAGTTCAGGATCAGTCCCTACAGCTTTTAAACATATTCTGATTAGTCCTCTTCTTGAACAAAAATCACATCTGGATCCCTTAGTCTTATGTAATTTAGACCAGTTTCCCACCTGCCCTTTACAGAATAAAAAAATTAACTCTATTTTGGAGACCTTCCAGTCTGGATTTAGATCACGACATAGCACTGAGTCTGCACGGTAAAAGGTGAAAAACGATATTGCTCAATCCGTTGATGCCAAGTGCCCTGTTATGTTAGTACAACTTGATCTCACAGTGGGCTTTTTATACGTTGTTAGGGTGTCTGTGAGTATCTGAGTAAAACCCATTTATCCTGCAAGTCTGTTATCTCTAGTACTGCAGCCTATTAGTTATACAATTTAAAGCTGATATATTTTTGTACTTAAACAAGACCGAAAGGGAGAGATATAATTTGGAATATAAAACACAGTGACCTCACCAATACAAATCTAAAAGTAAAGGATAAACAGGGAAAATTTGTTGAATGTATGAAAGAACGCAAACGCACCATTTGTGCCGCCAGCATGTTGGAGAACTCACTGTTCATGGCATAAGGTAGAGCTGTTTGTGCCCGCGACCCATACGTGCTCTGAAATCTCTTCTTTACTTCATTCAGGAAACCAAAAGCTCGAGAGCGCTCAAACTCCTGCAAGCTGACAGACAGCTCAGTATATGACCAGTGTCAGTAAGCAACAGTTCATGTGACAGATACTCACATCATCAGTGATGCACAGATAGATAATCCTCTCATGGCAAATGTAGTGAAAGAGATAGCTGAAAAAAAAGCAATTCACCAGATTAAAAACAACATAGATGTGACAGAGGAACAGATAAACATCACTAAGTAAAGCTGCAACAGTCATACCTGCCGTGAGAGTATGTGAGTTTGTTGTTTTCAGAAGGAATTTTAGCCAGAATCTGTTCAGTCACCTCCAGAAAGTTTCCAGAGAAACGTGCATGTTTGGCCAAAACTGTCGAGCCACGAGCCACCACCGCAAACAGGATCGCCATCACAGAACATAAATCCGACCAAACACTGAAAATAACAAATTATCCCATCAAACACTGAAAACAACACATACAACCAGAAAACGAAACACACCACATACAAACAACAAACACATCCCATCAAACACTGAACACAACACACCACAAGGATTGCTGACATGAGTAACACAAAGATCAAATACATTTTAGATCACGGTTATAGTCAATAACATTATCACGCTTAACGATATAGTACTGATGTAAACCAAATTAAATTTTGAGTTCATCATCAAATAAATAACATTAATATTAGTCATGGCACGTTGGAGGCATGAGGTAAAAGTTTCCTAGTTCAGATTAAATACAACTTTAAGTGAGTAAATCAGATTGTCATATAAACACAACACAATTCAGCAAAGCATCTGTCTGCAAGTGTTGTGAGAAATGGGTGAACTTTAGGACCCAGGAGAAAGTGGATTGACATCTGCGCTCATAACAATGCCCATAGCAGAAGAAACAAGCTGAACGGAGTTTCAAACTCAGCATATCACATCTCTTAATGAAAAATGAATAGAAATGAAGGTTCTGTATAAAGAAATATGTAATAAGTTAACGTGTGTTAGGATATCTCAATTATCACAAATGTGCAAATTTTTTGAATAAATTCCTAATTAGTGGAGCACCGTCATCACAGACTCACAGAAGCAGACGTGAATAAATAGGTATGTCCTGTGTTAATTTTTTTCTGAATGTCAATACTCCTGGCTCCTGATTTATTCTCCTGACATAAATGAACAAAAACAACATTTCATGTTGCATCTACGTTATATTCTTGATAACTTTGTTTGATGCTGATCAGGGTTTTTCAAGACGTAACACTGGTACGGTTTAACGGTAATGAAAATATGATAGGGATGCACCGATACCGATACCAGTATTCGGGTCTCGGTCGGATACTGTGCTTATGTACTTGTAAAACTACCCCGATACAATCGCACCCGATACCACCTTATGGCGTGGAAAGTTATAAACTTCACCACTGTATTTGGGGTAAGCAAGTATTTTCAGTGTCGATATATACACATGTGTATATAAATAACAATTTTCTTTATTTAAAAAAAAAATCGTTTACCTGTATTGTTAAGAGTCATAATCAAAACCTTAACCTTAAAATCCCTAGTCTTTGCTGAGCATTAGAGAAAGACAATTCAAGATGAATTTAAAACAAAACTGCCATTATAACTGACCTTAAACTATTTTATTTTCTTTAGGTGTAAAGGTCGTTTTTTCTCAAACATCAACACTGCTACAGAGGCCAAAGAGATGGTGATGCAGGAGCTGCAGAAGGTGTCTGGAAGAGAAGCAGAAAAGCAGGAGGATCTGGGGGAACCACCTGCCAGAAAGCTATGCAAGACCCGGGCCAGGAGCACTGGACAGTGTGTTTGATGAGATAGCTGATGCGCAAGCATCAACATCACTGAGCAGTGCACCTGTGGTTGCTGCCGTTCAGTTAGAGACATACCTTGGCGAGATCAACGTCTCGGAAAGACAAACCACTGCAGTACTGGGGGGTTAACAAAGTGCGGTTTCCCACTCTTGCCCAAATGTCACGCAGATACCTCTCGGTACCATGCAGTAGTGTTGAAATTGAAAGGCTGCACATTGTTGATGAAAAAAAGAAACCGGCTCATAGCTGATAATGCAGAGAGAAGCTTCTTTTCATCAAAAATAATCTGCCTCTCAGTTTAAAAAAAAAAAGCTCAGTCTTGACACTTTAGTACTGTACTACTAACATATAATTTCAGTTATTCTGCTACTGTTGTGTGTTACTGAAATACATTGAATGTGTTATAGTAACTTTTATGTAAAATTAATTGAATATTAAAATGTCAGCAACAGCATCAAGTTGAATATTTACTTTGTTACAGTTAGAAAGTGAAAAACATCTGATGAAAATAAAACATTGTTAGAAGAACTGTAATAGTAATACCCAGGGCTCAACATTTAGCGTGTTCACGTGCTTGTCCTTCAGACAAGAGAATGACAGATTTAAAAAAAGTTCAAATAAGTAAAAAAACTAAACGTTTTTTGTTGTAAATATAATTTATTCTGAAGAAATATTCTCACCAGTGTTCAATCAGCTTTGACATATTTAAATCTGCATATTTGTGATATTTTACCTTTCATAAAGGGTGTTTTCCGTAATCTTATTAAATACAGGCTATGCTGCAGCTTTCTGTTTGTATTCTTAAATTTGAACAATAAATTAAACCAGAATAAGACACTATAGGGCTGTCACCAATCAAATTAAATAATTTACAACACTGACAAATTACAACTACATTAAACAATGTTATGAGATAGGTTTAAATATTAAACAATGTTATGAGATAGGTTTAAATATTTTTACAACTAAGAAATGTTGCAAAGAATGTGTAAACATGAAACTAAACTGCCAGAAGGTGGTGGCAGGTGACAGTATGAATAAGCGAGTCATTATTAAGTACTCGTATGGGTACTCGGTATCGGCAAGTACCCAAATGTAAGTACTTGTACTTGGTCTGAAAAAAAGTTTCGGTGCATCCCTAAAATATGATATGGTAATTCTAACCGTTGTACGTTACTATCACGGTAAACCATTGAACTGGTAATCGTTACAGCCCTATTATCACACAAGATAAACATTTATTTAATTAGTTTTGTCTATGGTGCATCGTGATGAGGACGAACACTATTTTGGATTGATGGACAAATGTCATAAAATCGATTTTTAAATGTTCGTTAATAATAATGTAATGTTATTGGAACAAAAGGTAGAAGTCAATTGCGGGAGCAGTGAAGCACAAAAAAAAAACGTTTACACAACGCACACCTCACACGTAGCTACAGAGAAAACACAAGCAGTATAGAAAGAAAATATTGCTTAGAAAAGCTGAGGGGATGTCTTGCCTTGCTTATGCAGCCCAATCTTTTTATGTAGACAAGCCCACATGTATAATGATTGATTGAGCTATTTTTGTTCGGTAAAACATTCTATGAAAAAACAGTTACTCCAAAGTCAATTAAATTTAGGCTGCCTTTAAGTTTAAAGGACCCCAAATGTAGCCATTTTACAAAATATAATATAAAGAAGAATGTGTCTGTGAAATTTCAGCTTAAAATAGACCACAGATCTTTTATTATAATATGACCTAAATGTCAATTTTTGCCTCTGAGGAAAAACACACTATTTTGGTGAGTATCACTTTAAAAGAAAATGAGCTATTGGTCTCCATCCCCCGTTCCAGCAGAAAGTGCAAGACTGTGTGAGCCTATGCTTCAAGTAACAACAAAACTGAAGAGAATGGTCACATAAAGCAAATGAGAAACACTGTCTTAACTTTAAAAACCAAACTCATTGTTTTTTATAAGTGTAAGTAAACAGGATAAAAGTGTTTTCTGAAAACACTGTTTTCTTACACATTACGTCTTTAAATCAGGCATATTGCTTTTTATAAATCCAGTCCAATCCAATCCAACTTTATTTGATTGAGCGCTTTACACAGCCAAAGCTAACCAAAGTGCTGTACAGAAATTAAGACATTATATTTAAAAAATCTAGAAACTCGCACAATTTGCACAGTTAAACATATAATACAACAATAAAACATTTTTAATAAAACAGAGAATCTCGGCGCAATAAGCAATCCCAAATAAATATTATACTGGAGTATATAAAATCAACATCTTACTAGGTATAAAAGGCCACAGTGTAAAGATGTGTTTCAAGACGGGACTTGAACAGGCAACGAAGAAGCCTGCTTGACATGAAGAGGCAGAGCGTTCCATAATTTAGGAGCCGACACAGCAAAGGCACGGTCCCCTCTGAGCTTCCGCTTAGTTTTAGGCACACTCAGGAGGAGCTGATCCTCAGATCTGAAAGAGCGGCTGGGTATATAAGGGCATAGTAGCTCTGAGAGGTAGGGCGGGGCAAGACCATTTAGAGCTTTAAAAGCAAATAAATTAATTTTAAAATTAATCCTAAATTGAATGGGCAGCCAGTGAAGTGCAGCTAATATGGGGGAAATGTGTTCATGCTTACGTGTGCTAGTTAAAAAGAGTGCAGCAGCATTCTGTACCAACTGGAGACGGGCGATGGAGGACCCACTTACAACATATAGTGCATTACAGTAATCCATCCTAATGGTAACAAAGGCGTGGATTATCATTTCAAAATGCTGCCTTGATAGTTAGGGCTGTGGAAAATTATCGATACAGCTAACTATTGCGATAATTTTTTTCACGATAGTGTATCGATAGTCCAACCTATAGTATTGATACCTTAAATAAGTCATGTTTTGAATGGATTCAAAATGACGTTTCATCGCATAACCATTTTTTCCGTTCCTGTTGATGTCGCTGTGATTCGCTGTCATACGGACAATGTCTCAAAAGTAAGCGGGTGCGAGAAAGCAAATGGCGTAAATTAGATTCATTCATATAATATCACCAACAAGCTTCCGTATATCTTACCTCGTGCAAAGAAAATAACAGAGTCGGTGGTGTATTTTATTTGTAAGGATTTGCGACAGTGTGATTGAAAACCCCGGCTTCGGGCATATGGTGAACACTAGCTGTGTTATGTGATTCCGATTCGCAGGCACATAACGGATGTAGAAGTACCCGGGATTTACGAAGAGGTAAAAAAAAATCCCGATTTGCAATGCAACGTATGTTAGGATTACATCACAACCACGGACACGCGCAATGCATGAGACGAGCCATACTGGCATAAACATTGCGGAGTTACTGAAAACTGCACTGGTGGAGTGGGATATAAAAGAGAGTCATACTGACAATTTCAGTTTTATGAATAGATTTTAATGTACTTTGTTTTTTATTAACAACATACTGAAAAAAATACGTTTTTGTGGCATTTGCATTTAAATGTTTAATGACTAAATATGCACTTTAAACATTATATGTTCGCTGTTCAGTAGCACTGTGTAAGCAAGATGACAAATACCTCTTATAAATAGCTTTGTTAATAAAATTGAATGGAATCTTTTGTGTCTGCAGAGTTATCACTATAATGTGATGAACATACCAGAATACCATAGATTGTACACACCAACATGTATTTTTAGCTCACTCTTAATTTGTATTTATTTAAAACAAATTATTGCAATATATCGAACGTTTGTATCGTATCGAATGTATTGTGATATATTGTATCGGGACCCATCTATCGTGATATGTATCGTATCGTGAGGCCCTTGCCAATACACAGCCCTATTGATAGTATTGGCTTTATTTTTGACAGCTGCCTCAAGTGGAAGAAACTTGCTTTAACAACCGCATTGATCTGACCACTAAACTTCAGCTCCCGGTCTACTTTAACTCCTAGGTTTTTGATGCTAGGTTTAATGTACTGGATCAAGGAACGCAAATCTACAGGGACCCCCCCAGGAGTGCTACCAAAAACAACTACTTCTGTTTTTTCATCATTGAAATTTAAAAAGTTCAAAGCCATCCAAGCCTTTATGTCATGAAGACACTAAGTAGTAGATTGGCAGAGTATGAATCTTTCCTTTTGAGTGGTATATAAATCTGACTGTCATCTGCATAACAGTGGAAAGAAATGCCATGCTTCCTAAGTATGGAACCAAGTGGGAGCAGATAGAGAGAGAAAAGAAGAGGGCCAAGTACTGAGCCCTGTGGAACCACTGAACCACTCCAGTACTATGCCCCCAATGCCCACCCACTGCTTCAAACGTGAGATCAATATCTCATGATCCACCGTGTCAAATGCAGCGGTTAAATCTAAAAGCACAAGGATAACACAGTCACCAGAGTCAGTAGCTAAAAAAATATCATTAAAAACTCTTAAAAGAGCTGATTCCGTGCTGTGCAGGGTTTTAAACCCAGATTGGAAAACCTCTTGAATATTGTGACCTTCCAAAAAGGCTATTAATTGATTGTGCACAATCTTCTCCAGGATTTTTGCAAGGAAAGGCAGTTTAGAGATAGGTCTGAAATTAGCAAGTACAGATGGATCTAAAGCAGGTTTTTTAATCAGAGGTTGCACTACTGCATGTTTAAAATTTCCCGGGACAACACCTGAGGACAGACTACTATTTACGACTGCAATAACAGATGGTCCTATAGTGGGGAAAACCTCTTTAAATAGTCGGGGAGGGACAGTATCCTTTATAGAACCTGAGGGCTTCAATTGATCAACAATGTTCTGTAAAAGGGAAAGGGTCACAGGCTCAAATTGATCAAAAACAGCAAAGCAGGAGGCAGGGATTGAGGGATCATAAACTGGAGAGGAGATTTGAGCCCTAATAAAAATTACTTTATCAATAAAAAACTATACATACAGGCGGTCTGCGGGGCATTTAGAAGTGAGTCAATAGTTTTAAACAAAACGCGAGGTTTATGACAATTTGACAGGATATCTGAGAAATGTTTACTTTTAGCATCTTTCACAGTTTTCTGATAAAGCTGCCAGCCTTCCCTTAACATTTACAAAGACACCTGCAGTTTGTCCTTCTTCCACTTACGCTCAGCTCTATGGCACTCACGTCTGAACACACGGGTTGTATCATTTAGCCAGCGCTCAGATTTAATTTTTGGCTGCCTGTGTTTTAATGGAGCCACAGTGTCTAAAGCAGTTTGGCAGGTGGAGTGAAATCATGAGCTAAGCTTCTCTGTAGTGCACACAGAATCCGGGATAATGGAGTCCTTACTGAAAGCATCCGAGAACCGAGCAGCAGTGGAAGGGTTAATAATACGACAGCATCGAGCAACATCACTAGGTTTAACTGTATTACAGACCAAAGCAACCTCAAATACAGCCGCAAAGGTGGAAACGGGGCGCAGTAAAAATGTGCCGGGACCCTCACCAGAAACAGGGGGCGAGGTTTCACGTCCACCCTCATCCCATTTTACTACATCTTAGACGAAAAATCGAAGATCCAGCATTGTTTGGCGATCATATACTAGTAGAGCGTCCACATCAAAAGCAATGAGAGAAAGAAATAACACAAACACAAACAACACAGACAGTGACAGACGGCAAGCCACACACACTGGCGCCATCTTAAAGTGAAAGTACACAGTAAAACGAGCTGTGTGTTTAAAAACCAAACACACTCTTTCTGAGTGTAAGGACAAACACATTACGTCTTTTAATCAGGCATATTGCTTTTTCAAAGTGAAAGTACACAGGCAAAACTTGCTGTGTGTTTAAAACCAAATACACTGTTTCTCAGTGAAAGGACAAACATGTCATGTCTTTAAAAACTGAAAACTTGCTCCATATGAATGAATCCACAAATGTGTCATATTTTTTTAAACATGCGCATTGTTTTTATAAGTGAAAGTTTACAGTACAAATGCATCATATCTATAAAAACTGAAAACATGACACGGCGGTCAGACTGCCAGCGACTGCGTTGCTGTGTGTAGCCAGTCTCTCACGACAAGGTAGTTAGAAGGCGTTCCTAGCTTTTTAAATCCTGTTTCCACTGATCTTCCTTGAGATGTTTCTACAACTTGATTGGAGTCAACCTGTGGTAAATTAATTTGATTGGACATGATTTGGAAAGGCACACACCTGTCTATATAAGGTCCCATAGTTAACAGTGTATGTCAGAGCACAAACCAAGCCATGAAGTCAGAGGAATTGTCTGTAAACCGCCGAGACAGTATTGTATCGAGGCACAGAGGGTACAGAACAATTTCTGCAGCATTGAAGGTCCCAATGATTACAGTGGCCTCCATCATCTGTAAATGGAAGTTTGGAACCATCAGGACTCTTCCTAGAGCTGGCCACCAAGCCAAACTGAGCGATCGGGGCAGAAGGCTTAGTCAGGGAGGTGACCAAGATCCCGATTGTCACTCTGACAGAGCTCCAGCATGTCTCTGTGGAGAGAGGAGAACCGTCCAGAAGAACAACCATATCTGCAGCACTCCACCAATCAGGCCTGTATGGCAGAGTGATCAGACGGAAGCCACTCCTAAGGAAGGCACATGACAGCCGCCTGGAGTTTGCCAAAAGGCACCTGAAGGACTCTCAGACCATGAGAAACCAAATTCTCTGGTCTGATGAAACAAAGATTGAACTATTTGGCCTGAATGGCAAGCGTCATGTCTGGATGAAACTAGGGCTGCACGATTTGAGGAAAATGTCACATTGCGATTATTGAGGTAAAACTTGCAATGTGCGATTCCGATACGATAAACTGGGTATAATGAGTAAACTTGGTTGATATCAAAGAAAAAGCACACATAGATAACTGTAAATGCTGAAATCTATATTTCTCAACTGAAATATACAGTTCAAACTAGCAAATAAGAACTAGAATTGCACAAAGTTTTCAAATTAAAATAAAATGTTATAAAATAAAATAGCAGTAACATCTTTGCATTACTGAATTAAATTAATTTAAAATATATATATATATATATATTCTCAACAGTACAGGTAAATAAAACAAATAGAACATAAATACGGATTGACACATTTTTAGGAAAATAATCCCAACAAACAGACATTTAAACAGATTGTAACATATTCTTGTATGAACTCTTTTGAAAAAGAAACTGGATATAAATGTGTGTGTAATGAGATCCATAAAAGGGAAGGAAGGAGGCGGGAACCGGCGAACATTTAACAAACTTTAATCAAAATAAACACGGAAGTAAAAGACCGGCAGCCACCTCACGGTAGACTGCCGGCCATAAAACATAAACACAAATTTAACACATGTCCGGGCCCGGTCCTCTCTCGTCAACAGTCCTGCCGCTCATCCTTTTAAGCCCCGATCTCCTCCGTGAGATATGTGGGACTAGTGCACGCACAGCTGATTGCAACTATCACTCACGCCACCGGCCCCGCCAAACGGCTCCCGTCCCGCCTTCCTCACCACAGTGTGGTTCACTCTGTAAAGCTTAAACCTTTATAATCTTTGTTGTTACTTTAAATGGTTGTTACTCAACCAACTGGTTGAATCCTCTTTCTAAAAAATTCTATTTAGTACTTTATTTACAACTTTAGTTTTGCTGACTTGACTAATTCTGCACAGTACCTCTCTCTGCTCAGTGTCTGATATCCTGAAACTAAAATATCGCCAAATAACAGAGGTTGCACTTTTTCGGTCTGCTCTGCTTCCATTTCTCCCCCCGCCGTCATGTAATCGCATAGACTGACATCGCGATTGCGATATGATAAATCGTGCTGCACTAGAGGAAACCAGGCACCGCTCATCACCTGGCCAATACCATCCCTATAGTGAAGCATGGTGGTGGCAGCATCATACTGTGGGGATGTTTTTCAGCTGCAGGATCTGGGAGACTAGTCAGGATCAATGGAAAGATGAATGCAGCAATATAAAGAGTCATCCTCGTTTAAAAGCTGCTCCTGAGCGCTCTGGACCTCAGACTGGGGTGAAGGTTCATCTTCCAACAGGATAATGACCCTAACCACACAGCCAAAATAACAAAGGAGTGGCTACAAGACAACTCTGTGAATGTCCTTGAGTGGCCCAGCCAGAGCCCAGACTTGAACACTTTTTGTTCTTTTTTTTTTTGTTCGTTTTGTTTTGCACTGTTTGCCTGGCCGGGGGGGCTGCTAGAATTTTATAGTCTTATTTAATTAACACTGCATATAGGAATTTATTGTGTGTCTGATATTTGACCTGTGTTTTGACTTCCAAAAACTTTTATGTTTGACTTATAGTCAATATTTTCTTGTACAGCTGCTTTGTAACAATGACAATTGTAAAAAGCGCTATATAATTAAAGCTGACTTGACTTGAACCCGATTGAACATCTCTGGAGAGATCTGAAAATGGCTGTGCACCGACGCTCACCATCCAACCTGACGTAGATTGAGAGATCTTGCAAAGACGAATGGGAGAAACTGCCCAAAATTGCCTACTTTCTGGATGAACTGAAATCCTATTGTCCTGAAATAAATGTTTCCTACTTTGCCACACAATATACAGATTATTATAATAACCTGATACTGACAGGGCTTCAGACTGCGACTAAATGGTTCCATTTTGCGGCCAGTTTCGAAACAGCGCAAACATTTTTTACAAGTACTCGCGCACTGATGTTTCACGTGGACGCGCACAATCCAGGTTGTCATTGAAAGTTTACACACACACAATGTGAGGGCATTACTACGAGTCACTGTTCACTTTTTGAAAAAAGTTCAACAAAGTACTGCTTGTAGGTAGAAAGCACAGGCACATGTAAACAAACATCAAGTCAAGCACTTATAACTATTTGTAAACATCAACATCCACCACACACACATCATCAACACCTCCCTGCTCACCGGTACTTTTCCATTCACATTCAAACAGGCCCAGGTCACGCCCCTACTCAAGAAACACATTGGACCCTACTATTACCGACAGTTACGGACCTGTCTCTCTCCTCCCTTTCATTGCGAAAACTCTTTTCAACCAAGTTTCCAAATAACTATCCCAGAACAATCTACTGGATGACAAGCAGTCTGGCTTCAAAACAAACCACTCCACTGAGACTGCACTGCTATCAGTCACAGAATCACTGCGGATAGCTAAGGTGGAATCCAAATCCTCTGTCCTGATTCTGCTAGACCTATCTGCAGCGTTTGACATGGTCAATCACCAGATACTGCTAGCAACCCTGTCATCCTTTGGAAACTCTGGTTCCCCTCTCCGCTGGTTCCAATCCTACCTCTCCAGCAGATCATTCAAGGTGTCATGGAGGGGCTTGGTGTCCAATGCGATCATGCCGATACACCTTATTTAACATTTGCAAGGTTAGACCCTACCTCACTGAGCATAAGGCACAACTCCTTGTCCAGGCCCTGGTAATCTCAAGGTTGGACTACTGCAATGCTCTCCTTGCTGGTCTTCCTGCAAAGGCTATTAAACCACTTCAGCTGGTTCAAAACGCAGCAGCACGCCTCATCTTCCAACAGCCCAAAAGGGCTCATGTGACACCCCTTTTCATCTGTCTCCACTGGCTACCGGTTGAAGCCCGGATCAGATTCAAGTCACTGATGTTTGCATACAGGACTATCACTGGATCTGCGCCGGCATACTTTCACACCCTACTACACTGCTACACCCCATCAAGAACCCTGCGTTCAGCAAATAACCGGCGCCTTGTAATGCCTTCTCATAATGGCACTAAATCCCTTTCCCGCTCATTCTCCTTCGCAACTCCTTCCTGGGGAAACATTCTTCCCAATGCGGGCCGGTCAACCACATCTCTCACAACCTTCAGAAAACTAGTTAAAAACACACCTCTTCGGTGAATACTTGACAGACAAATGAAAAAAAAGTACACTAACCCTCTTCTCTCAACAGGTAGTGGTCTAGCTTTTGTTGAAACTAGTAACTTTGTATTAGCACCTATTGTACTTTTGCTCTTTGTATGACATATCGCTTATTGCTCCCCGAACTCTTTGTAAGTCGCTTTGGATAAAAGCGTCTGCTAAATGACTAAATGTAAACTATTTAAATAGTACAGCAATGCAAACGCATAAAACCATTTGGTAACTAATTAACCCCCAGACCATCGCCCAGAAGTAACGATGAAAACGTTTGTGATACAGCTTTAACTCCTGGATCAATTTATTAAACTCTCCATGCTCTTCTCACTTCTCAAGAATAGGGTGAACCCAATATAATCTTTTTCTCTTCCCTCCTTTGCTCATTCAGGCAAAAAACAACAACTATCTTCGCTGCTGCAGAAATCAATTTCTTGTTCTGCTGTTGTAAGTACATAAAGCAAACAGTACTAGTAGCATGTATTGCTGCACGCTAAGCTTTAAGCATTTCTTCTTCTCAGCAGCCAATTGTGGTTGAGCGCCATCTAATGTTTAGGTGTGAAATGTATTCTTCATCAGCGCCATCTACCGTGCGGGTGTCAAATAGAAGAAAGTGAATATTCGTTTTGTCATTTATATGAAAACTTTGTTCATCGGGTATTCGTTTAGCTTTTTACCCATCTGCCACAATCTGAATGGGCCTTTACATGTTTAATAGTTTCATAAATAAAATGTAAACAAATATGATAATAATTGCAAAGCATAGCTGATGTTACATATGATTGAAAAACGGCAGCATCTTTTCAGTATGCTGAAGTACTTTTTCCTACTATTTTTATCAGCAATAATTAATTTCACTAATAATGTGTACACATTAAATAGGACAATGTGAGCTCATGAGAGTTCAACCACTAGATGGTGAAGCTAACTCGTGTTGTCATCGGCATGAATATTTATCAGTTATTTGGAAAACTCAACATTGCATTTTCCATATTTATTAGACCCTTTATTGCAACATGACTTATTAAGTAACAATTTAACCCTTATTTATATTTCAAGCCATTCAATTTTGTTTTGCTATTTCGCATTTCAGTAAATATAGTCAAACATGTTGCTGTTATGAATATCAGACGAATCAGAATTCCAAAATGTTAAGGGTCATTTTGTAACGTATACGGTCAAAACACTCTTCAGTTCCCCATCGAAATGAAAATGAAAGTTATTTAACTCTCATTAATGAGAGATGATCATGCATCATATCAAATTATCGATGAAAATAGTTGTGTACCTGCAGTCTGATGGTTAAACCGCTGTTTTGTGTCTTTGAAGAGCAGTGATATAAACGATCCTTTCATCAGTTCACAGTTAAGATGATAAATAAACACGTTATTCACTCACAGTTTTTGTCTTCGTATTGTTACTGGCTATTCACTGTTTACGTTTCTTGAACCAAGAAATACAAACGTAACTGAATTCCGCCTGCGTCACAAGTGTGCGACGCACAAGCATATATTGCCGAAGCGTCGTCAACTGGCGCCGGAAATGCACGTTTGCAGCATGACGGACAGTGGACAGAAGCATGCACTGGAGATGGTAAATAATCGTCCACAAGACGTTTAAACACTAAATAAGTTGTTAATGAACATACTTCATGAAAATATTTATAAGATGTGATCGAAAGATACATCTTTTTATAAGTGCTTGCATATGATTTAAGTACAGTGAGCCTGTAGATTCTCTTTGAAAAGAGAATGTTCAGGATGTTCCTATTTTTACCATAACATGACTAAGTGTAAAGTTTTAAATTGATTGATTTGTGTAAATAATTATTTTATACGTGAAACGGATCGCTATTGATACGTTCAGAATGAACCATTTTAGCACGCGCTCTCGCTTTCTCTCCAGTTTCTCGACGACTACAATATAAAAAACGCATTATCGCGTATATCTTAACTTAAACCATTGCCTAAGCTAGCTGCAAAGTTACAGTGATGTTTTGTAGAGTCAAAGTTACGCGATTCAGTGTGCCATAAGCGATTCACTGAAAAAATTAAACTGCTCTATAGCAGTGTTTCTGTTTACACCGCCATCCTGGCAGGCAAGGACAGCCGGGAGCGAAAATTAAACGAATGCCGCCAGCATGAGTTTCAAGGCAACAGAGTTCACTGCGCACTTTAATTCAACAGACAGCTAAAGGCGGGCGTACACGGTGCGATTTTTGCTGTCGTACGAGTTCGCATGCGATTTTTTTCAATCGTGTATGCTCGTATGGTCGCGGCTCGTATCAAGTGCGAGGAATTACGATCCGAGCAGAGTGCCTTACGAGCACTTCCCGACCTCCCGAACATTTTTAAACATGTCTAAAAAGTTCCTGAGCTATCGGTTTGAATTCGTGACATGTGTGCGGTTGAACGAGCCGATTTGTTGATCTATCTGAAGTTGACCAATCACGAACTAGGAAAACCACAGAAGAAGATAGACAAATATGGCAGCGCCACAGCGAATGTGGACTATTGAAAAAGAGGATAAACTCGCCGAAGTCTGGCAGGAACAGCGAGCGCTGTATGATGTTTCCAGCAGCGTGTACCATGACAGGGTCATCCGTGATGATATTTTACAGCGGATTTAAACATATAACAAAAGGCCTGAAGGCAGTTTTCTGCATCACTTTTCTCCCACAATACAATATGTAGGCTATTCCATATCAAACATTTGGCCTGTAAAAACAGTATGTATACAATTATAATACCTAGACTATCCAGCAATAACATTTGTTCAAAAAATATATAAAAACGACGTTACTATATGCACAAACTTGCGTGACACGCTATGGTTATATACTTTGCCATATTCCACGACCACATCAAAGCATGCGCACACAGATACACAGCTGTTTTTGAAGAACTGAAAGTCCATGCTTTTCTCTGCTCTTCAGCCAAACTCTTTGCCATGCCCTTCTTTTTCTTTTCTTTTTTATTCTTTCGCAAGCCATTGCTGCCACAAAAAAAAGCAAATCTTCCTCTGACTCCATGTTTTTGGCGCGGAACTTTGTGCGATTGCTTCGGAAATCGGCAGGTCGTAAAATCGTGTCGTATATCACCTCGTCCGTATGATTTTCAGATAAACTCACTCGTGACGTGTGCGTGGACATACGATCTTCCGACCAGCAGAATTCGCACCGTGTACGCCCGCCTTAAGTTAAACATAACAGATCCATATTATTGTCCAGCCCTTACTGGAGTGTACGTTTTCATGTTCAATGTTCATGCTTTTGTATTTTCACAGAGACTGAACAGAAGAACAGACATACATCTGTATCAGTCAAGTATTGTGTTTTACACAGTTTCAGACGATTTTCTGATTTTGAACAGGTCCAGGCAGATGGTGCAGATGAGGGATCTGTTACGTTTGTTCTCCAGGAAGAGGATCACACACTGGGCAACTCACTCCGATATATGATCATGAAGAGGTAGGAATCTACGTAATTGTACGTAAAGGACATTTCCAAGCTGGGTTGGCAATAGGCTGTTGAATATAATCGTTTTTACGATGCATCGTAATGCAGATGTGAACGATTCTGCATCAATGCTTAAAAACAATTGATTGATTATTGCATCAAGGAATTAAACATCATACATGTCAATAAGGGGTGTAACGGTTCAGAGTATGATGCAGTTTTTTGCCCCTGCCAAAGTCAACCTTCTAACTTAAGTCGATTAAGTTGTACATTATTGTGCTTCAACTAGACTATACATAAAGGCATTTCAAAACCAACATAAACTATTTGTAAGGTCAAAAAACTGGGTCACTCTTTATTTTAGTACATTTAGATCTTCGTGTTTTTTTTTCCAAGAAGCAGAGGTGGGTAGAGTAGCCAAAATCTTTTCAGCCTCCTTTGTATGTGCATTTTTTGCATTCATGACAGCATCTGCATTGGTAAAGTATCTAAAGCAAAACAGATGAAATGGTCCATTTGATACAAACATTACAAAGTGTGATAAAAATAGGAACAAAAATCATTCAATCAAATAAATATCCTACAAAGAAAGAATCAAAACCAAATTAATTCAATCAATAAACTCAAACTAAATGTGTGTATTTCTCAGGATTGTAATTGATTTATTTTGGTCTGTGGTGAAAATAAAACTGCAAATGAAATTCTTTCTTGTCAGCAATACGTATAGGCTGAATATGAAAAAGACTGGTATTTTACTATAAAAAAATGCCACAATAACAGACACCTTTAAACGAAAGTGAACTTTAAATTAAATATCTAAAAAGTGAATAAACAAACAAATAAATTAATAACGAATTTTTGTATTTAAGGTAACGATTAAAATATTTTATGTATTCAAAAAAAGCGAGAAATATATTCAAAATAGATTCGAAATAGAAAATAAATTTGTCTGCAAAAAAATTAACTCCAGTTTAACTTTATTTGAAATTGAATGCAGCAATAACAACGATAAAAATGTAACCTAAAATTATCTGCCTACTTTTTATATTAAATAATCCATAATAATAAGTAAAGCTATTGACCTACCTGTCTTTGTATCGTGGGTCAAGCAAAGTGGCAACGGAGAAAAGTGGCTCATCCTCAATGTTACCGTGTCTTTCATTGACCGCTTGTAGTAGAGTACTTTTAATTGTTTTAATCCCGCTGTCGGTGTCTCTTTCTTGAGATAGCAGACGTTTCAAAACCACAATTGCTGGAATAACATCTGCCGTGGAAGATTTGGGAAGAGCTTATGGCTCTGGTAAATTCTTCGAATGGTCTTCTCCAGCAATCCCCATTGGTTTGCTGTCAGTGTTTCAGGCAGCTCGTGTTCAGCAGCAAATGTACTTAAAGCACGCTTCTGTTCAAGCATACTCTGAATCATGTAAACGTACTGTTCCATCGGGTTTTGACATCTTGCTGTAGATGTTTCACAGGCAAGTGAAGTTCGCGCTGAATATCCTACAATGAAGAGTACGATGAGTACTAAGCTTATTTGGTGTTTCTGTTCAAGAGCACCGTCTGGCTTTCAGATGAAGCAGAATTTAACTGCACTTCACTGAAGAGCTAAGCAAAAAAAACCGTAGTTAATCAGCTAATTGAGTGCGGTTAATTGACGATTGACTCTTATTCTGTTTTATATTATAAATATTCACTACGTCAACTACATCTACATGGTTGCTTTCAGCAAGATCTTAACACCTGGATCATTTAATGAGCAACATGCTTTTTCTCTGTCTAAAGGCGGGCGTACACGGTGCGATTTTTGCTGTCGTACGAGTTTGCATGCGATTTTTTTCAATCGTGTGGAAATCGTGTATGCTCGTATGGTCGCGGCTCGTATCAAGTGCGAGGAATTACTATCCGAGCAGAGTGCCTTACGAGCACTTCCCGACCTCCCGAACATTTTTAAACATGTCTAAAAAGTTCCTGAGCTATCGGTTTGAATTCGTGACTTGAACGAGCCGATTTGTTGCTCTATCTAAAGTTGACCAATCACGAACTAGGAAAACCACAGAAGAAGATAGACAAATATGGCAGCGCCACAGCGAATGTGGACTATTGAAAAAGAGGATAAACTCGCCGAAGTCTGGCAGAAACAGCGAGCGCTGTATGATGTTTCCAGCAGCGTGTACCATGACAGGGTCATCCGTGATGATATTTTACAGCGGATTTAAACATATAACAAAAGGCCTGAAGGCAGTTTTCTGCATCACTTTTCTCCCACAATACAATATGTAGGCTATTCCACATCAAACATTTGGCCTGTAAAAACAGTATGTATACAATTATAATACCTAGACTATCCAGCAATAACATTTGTTCAAAAAATTTATAAAAACGACGTTACTATATGCACAAACTTGCGTGACACGCTATGGTTATATACTTTGCCATATTCCACGACCACATCAAAGCATGCGCACACAGATACACAGCTGTTTTTGAAGAACTGAAAGTCCATGCTTTTCTCTGCTCTTCAGTCAAACTCTTTGCCATGCCCTTCTTTTTCTTTTCTTTTTTATTCTTTCGCAAGCCATTGCTGCCACAAAAAAAAGCAAATCTTCCTCTGACTCCATGTTTTTGGCGCGGAACTTTGTGCGATTGCTTCGGAAATCGGCAGGTCGTAAAATCGTGTCGTATATCACCTCGTCCATATGATTTTCAGATAAACTCACTCGTGACGTGTGCGTGGACATACGATCTTCCGACCATCAGAATTCGCACCGTGTACGCCCGCCTTAAGCTTTTCTTATCCTATCTATCTAAGTAGTTTTTCTATTCAGATTTCTAGTTTTCACTTTTTTAACTGAAAATGGCATGTCATTTAAAAATATTGTTGCTGTAAATCAGAATTAGTTTTAAGCCAAACGAGAGTTGTGGACATGCTGATACAAGCTAAAACATAAATACTTTGCATGTACTTTGCAAAATACTTTTGCTAAGCATGTCCATGTTAGTAAAGTGTAGTTTTGACTCATTGAGTTTGTTTTTACAGTCAGGATGTGGAATTCTGTGGATACAGCATCACCCACCCATCTGAAAGTAAAATTAACTTCCGGATACAGACACGAGGTGAGGATTGTCTTTATATTCAGTCTAGAATAAAAATTGTGAGAATTATTTTATTTATAAACTCAAATGTAGGTTCACCAGCACTCAATTAAACTAATCAAAGTCTGTTACAAATAAATATACATCCTTTCTAATGTTTCCCCATACAGGGCTCTAGACTAACTTTTTGCACTTAGGTGCACCAGCATAAAATTTGGGTGCATCCAAATTTTCAACCGGATCCCATTTAGGCGATATTGATAATGATTAACTAACAATCTGGTAAAAATTTCGTTTTTTACCAAAGAAAGGTAACTTACTGAAAAAGTATGCTTCACTGAACTGAAATACATTTCAGTTGGTTTAGATACATTTACAACATCTGTGTCTCCGTCGATTAGGAATGCCATGTACGGTGTCAGTACACGATCCGTTCCACCTGCACGATCCGTTCTGAGCATGCGCGTTTTTACGTATTAGAAAACGTCATTGTGTTCCAACACTATTGGTACCGTGACGCAGGCGATGAAACAGTTGACGGCCAGGTGGCACAACTGGCAGCATATTTTTTGTTTTGTAGGCTAACGTTACATAGTTTAACCGTTCACGGCGAGTCTGTTTTTATGTTTTTAAATGTTGCTTACGTTACCATTACGATGTGTTTATGTGGTTGCCAATCCAAAATAATACAGTTGTTACATGAACATGGATGATTTTGGTTACATGTGGAACAAAGTGTTTTTATCGACTGCAAATCTTCAGTTTCCTCCAAACTCCATTTTGCGATTCATTGCTGTATCATGTCTATTTACCTTACCGTGTTTCGAACTGAGATCAGTAGTATTGTCAAAGACGGTTTGTGTTTTTTTTTTTTATTAAAATCTGAATTTAAAAAGAAGCCATAAGGACATAACACATGTCTAACTAGACTATATTAATTTACATGAAGAAAGAACTACAAAGTCAGGGGAAACATTACAGTATTTCAAACTGACTTGACAGAACGCATAGTGAAATGATACGAGGTGGACAGCAGCGAAGTAAATTGAGTATTGTATTTAATTTAACAGTAAAAAATTGAGCTATCATATGATGTAAATAGTTTGAGTATATGTCAAATGTCACGTGATACACAATTGTTTAAGTAATGAAATACGCGTCAATTTTGCCATTTCTACTGGTCTAGCGCCACCTAGTGTCCAAACGCCACGTTCTTTTGTAGGTGACCTCGGAGTGATGGTCTACAAATATGTTCCAAGCCCCATGATGATGTGTTAATCCGTTATGGATTTATGGCCATTTTAATGTGATAGGCTCCGCCCAGTTGAGTTTTTGGCCCCCCCTACCGTGTATGAATACAAATTACAACTTTTTTTCAATGATTATTTACATTCACACTCGACAGAAGTCATCTGCATTGGTTTGGTTCCGATCGGTTGAAAAACCAAGGACTAGTTCGCGAAAGTAGGTTTTTGACATCATCAGCGATAACTCACGAACCGTTTGATCGACAGATGCGTGTCCAGAGGCAAAGTTGTTCAGAATGAGATGAGCTATCATATGATGTAAATAGTTTGAGTATGTGTCAAATGTCACGTGATACACAATTGTTTATGCACTCTAAAAACGTTACTTCGCCCCCCGGTGGCCGAATGAGTTCATATTTCTTACAGACCTTCAGGACCACGAGTCGAACAAGCCCAGCGAGTGTCGTTTCGATCGGCCTCCGTACCCTAATTAAAGGATTTAGCGGGTTCGAGCTCTTTTAAGGCATCCAAAGCATCTTTGCCTTCATGAAGTAGGCCGAGGACTCTCATCCTAAAACACCCAAGTGGAAGATACTCCCAACGCCTGAAAAATTATAGATACGGTCAGCAACGGTTCACAGACACTACGCCTGATTACACACATATGCACATAGAGTACACTTGAGGGGAATCATTTTTTCAGGTTAATTTGGTCACATCCATTTAAGAAATGACCCCGTCTAAATGCCTAATTGCATTGAGTTGCTGCCATGTGACTGCTGAGTAGATATTTGGGTTTACATGCAATTAAACTGGTGTACATAATAAAGGTGTGTGTTATGTTAAGAAAACAGCATCTTACAACCAGCCAGACATGTTCTATATTTATAGACGTGTGAATATGGAGCAACGTTTAATGTGTAGTGCTTTATATGTCTAACACCTTGTTCCTGTGAGACAGGAAACGTATCTCTTGTCCGATAACCATCATATTTTGCATGCTTGTTTAGTCTAATAAGATGTATGATTGTACTTAATGGCAAGTCAATTGGATTATTTGTTAAGGAGAAGCGAGCTTTCAGGTAAACTGTTCAGGTAAACTTTTCACTTGAATATAATAAAGGACCCTGTAATGGTCACGCAAATGAAAAAGTTGAACTTGTTTTTGATAGTTATTTATCTAGAGAGTCCAGAGAATTGTACGGTGGTGGAAATTTTAAAATCGCTTGAAAAACCTAGGACAAGTTCGCAAAAGTAGGTTCTTAACATCATCACAGATAACTCACAAACAGTTTGATCGACATCAATGGTTCAAGAGCCAAATTTGTTTGGAATTATGAGAACTTTCATATGATATCGATAGTTTGTGTAAATGTCAAATGTCACGTGTTACACAATTGTTAAGGCAACCAAAGATGTGTCAATTTTGCCATTTTTACTGTTATAGCGCCACCTAGTGTCCAAACGCCGCGATATTTTGTAAGTCATCTCGGAGTGACAGTCTTCACAAATGTTCCAAGCCCTATGATGATATCTCTAATAGTGCTCGAGTTATGGGCATTTTAATGTAATAGGCTCCGCCGATTTAAAATGTTTACGCCCCTAAGCGACCGTGAAAGGAAATTTCAACTTTTTTTTGATAATTAGTTACATTCACACTCCAGGGAAGTCATTTGCATTGGTTTGGATTCGATCGGTCGAAAAAACCTAGGACAAGTTCGCGAAAGTAGGTTTTTGACATAATCAGCGATAACTCACGAACCGTTTGATCGACAGAAGCGTGTCCAGAGGCAAAGTTGTTCAAAATGAGAAGAGCTATCATATGATGTAAATAGTTTGAGTATAAGTCAAATGTCACGTGATATACAATTGTTTATGCACTCCAAAAACGTTACTTCGCCCCCCGGTGGCCGAATGAGTTCATATTTCTTACAGACCTTCTGGACCATGAGTCGAACAAGCCCAGCGAGTGTCGTTTCGATCGGCCTCCGTTAACCCGGTCTAATGAGTGCTCAAACTTCATTGGCCAATGACCGCCATGTTTTATTAGATACGCCACTGTCCTTTTATACAATCACCGTGCATGACACAAAGACACACCATACAAATAATAAGTCGATCGGGCAAACGGTTGGGTAGTTATAGCCCTTTTCGAGTTCATGTATATTATAGCGCCACCTAGTGGCCAAGCGCCAACTCCTTTTTACTGTGACCCCGGACTGAGAGTCTACACATAGGGTACAAGCCCCATGAAGATTGCTCAAACGGTTCATAAGTTATGGCCATTTTAGTCAACCATGGCACTTCCGGTTCAGACGTTTTGGCGCCCCCTAGCAATGGTGAATCGAAATTTCAACGTTTTTTTGATAATTATTCACATTCACTCTCCACAGAATTCATCAGCGTTGGTTTGGTTCCGATCGGGCAAAAATCCAGGGACTAGTTCATTTAATTTTTTTTGCATAAAATGCAAATTAGCGGAAAAATTTGCATACCGGAAATGAAATCTGAGATATACGTTTTTTAAGTTTTGAGCCAATGATTACAATGATATAAAACACTTGGGTGTGCGACAAACGGTTTAGCAGTAAAGAGTGTAAACGCGCTTTTCATCGCTGTAGCGCCACCTATGGGCCGATTTGGCTGGGTCCATGTATCTGAGTAGCGACAAGGACGACTACCATCTGACCAAGTCTCAGCTCTGTCGGCCTTACGGTTTAGGCTGCCCATTCAGTTTTAGGGAAGAATAAGAAGAAGAAGAATAAAACCAACAAATACAATAGGTTTTTAGCCCTACGGGCTCGAACCCTAATAAAAATCCTTACAAAAACAATAGGTTTTCAGCACTTCGTGCTCGAAACCCTAATAAAAGCTACAAATACAATAGGTTTCTAGCCCTACGGGCTCGAACCCTAATTAATGTTCCTGGTTCAAAACTGCACGTGTTTTCTTTAAAGTTGACCTATTTGACAGATACAGACCTCAAGTGCTAAACATTTCTTTAATATATTAATGTAAAGCTTGTTATATTTTATTAAAATGTTGTGTAATGTTTTTAACCAGTTTTTTTTCTGTGTATTCTACAGGAGGACTTCCTGCATATGAACCTCTGCGCAGTGGCTTGAACAACCTTACTGAAGTGTGTCAACACATCTTGCAGACATTTGAGGTGAGACCCCACAATTTCCTCCAGAATCTACCAGGAATACCATTAGTTCCACCATTTTTCTTTCCAGAATCATGTTAAGTCAACTTTATTTATATAGCGCTTTTTACAATTTTCATTGTTACAAAGCAGCTGTACAAGAAAACATATAAGCAAAAGGTTTATGCATGTCAAATATCAGACAAACTATAAATTCCTATATGCAGTGTTAATTAAATAAAACCATAAAAATCTTGCAGCCCCCGGCCAGGCAAACAGTATGAAAACTGTGGCGAGGAACCCCAAATTCCAGTGGAGGAGAAAAAAAAAAAAGAGTACTGCTCTGCACTCTTTGATGCAACAAATAAATCAGTTGTTATTGGAACTGTTCCTGGTTCCGGTTGATCTAACCTGTGTAGCCTAAACTTTCGGAAAATTTATATTATGATAGTGTAGTGTATGCAAGATTAAAAATATGTTTTAATCTTTAGTCTAGATTTAAACTGAGAGTGTGTCTGCCTCCCAGACAGTGCGGGGAAGACAGTTCCAAAGTTTAGGTGCTAGATAGGAAAAGGGATCTGCCGCCTGGACTTGATTTTGAAATTCTAGGTATTACCAACTGACCAGAATCATAACCTTTACCTACCTGTCCATTACTCTTTATAATATGAAGCAAATGCATCTGCTATCACCATCCAAAGCCATACCGCCTCCAAAACACATGAGTGCGCACAGACTAGAAGCTGTAGATGTTGAAGTTTGCTCATAACTACTCAAACTGCATAAAAAACATGCGTTATTATCAAAACCCATCATAATCTGATAAAACTATGTACCTACCGGTCAAGAAGAAACACTGCAAACATGTCTTCTTTAAAAAACAGTTTGTCTCCAGCTTGAAAAAACAAAACTCCCCCTTTGCAACTTTACTTCTACATAAACTCTCTTTCAACACCGTTTAAATTGTACTTAATTTCAAGTGTATTTAAAGTACATCTTTAAATAACTAATTTATTGTATGCTACTCTTTCTTAAGGAGAACACGATTCATCTAATATGAGTGTTTTCGGCCACTACTTTATTATTTGATGAACATCATAAACAGATCTTTATTATGCTGCTGCTCCTTTAAGAGTGCTCTATACAGATATAAGGATCTAATATAATGTGATGCGTCCGTTTTGTTTCCCAGCTGTTAACATTCATAAAAGGGACTACTTTTACATGGACCCTTGCTAATATGGGAAAACCTGAAGAAATTTTGTATTTATTTATGTTTCAGAGTAAGATGACGTGAAAGAGAACTCTGTTTAGTAGTTTGCACTATGACTCTCTAGGTGCGCACGTTTGAATGTTTTAGCCTCACACTGCATACAACGCATGCAACACAATTCATTATCGTTGCTGTTTTGTTCTTTAGCATTGAATTGTTTTGTATTCTGCAGGCTAAAGATTTCCTTCCTTCCCTTATCATCGGTAGAATTAAATAAGCCTCTTACACTCGTGCATATTGCGTATTTGTGTGGCGAGGGCACTGATAGCTAAGCACATGGTTAAAGAAGGGGAGACGAAATGGAGGGATTTGTTCTATCAACTCCGCCGTTTGGAAGAGATTTAAAATGAAATGTCCATGTAAGAGTTCTGTACCTGTTCCTGGTTCATGTGCACCCTTCAGCAGTCTTATTGGCAAACCCCAAATGCTCTTTTGAGACGCGTGGTGATGCCAGTACCAAGCAACAACCCACCCCTTATGTGACCCATGTTTTGCCAGTCAACAACTGACTTTCAAAATAAAATGACACTTAAAAAATTGTATGCACGATAAAATAATTGTCTGCATTAATGAATGCCTTAATACGTTAACTTTCCCAGCCCTTAAAGTAAATAACGTACTATTTTGTAATTTAGTCTATTTTTAGATCAATGAATTTTGGAAACAAATGTATCAATGCTTATTTTTATTCTACAATTAGCTTTTCATGTGACTTCTTGTCCTCCATGAGAACCAACATAGATGCTGTAAAGAGTATCTTAAGTTTACCTTGTTTAGGTGTTTTTGCATGTTATTCTGTCATATTTGCCTCTAGTGTGACGTTCCCTGTTTTGGCTTTAACTAACTTTCCGTTATTGTTACAGACACAGATGAAAGCTTTCAGAAATACTGAGGAGTCAATGGAGTGGAGCCAGCATTAATATTCTGGACACTGTTCTGATCATCTTGGCTGGCTCAGGATTAACAACGATATTAACTTAATATTGTTCAATATTTGTTTAAACAATAAACACTCTTATTTTATTTTTTTATATTACCATGATTGCCAGTCATGATAATTCACATTAATAACTTTTTAATTACAAATATCTGTCTGTCACTCTGTACTTGAAATCTGATTTGTTAATGTGGTGATAACTACAAAATGAATTTTACTGAAAGTAAAATAAAAATTATTGCAGTGCCCAATACAATAATTTTTTAAAATGTTAATTACTGTATTTAATGCATTATGGTTATCTTTCATGATGTGATGTAATTTACAGTGACATACTCTGAAATTTCGAGTATTCTACTGTTGAGACTACAGCATAAGTGATACTCTTTCAATCAATCATTTTATTTGTATAGCATATTCAAAGCCCACACACACATTGACCAAAGTGCTTTACAACCAAATATTAAAACATTTTGAATAACAAACATAAAAAACAGCCCAGGGGCCCGTTCTTCGTACGTCGCTAACTCGGTTAGCTGGATTTGATTGTTGACGATTTGGCATGATCTTGGATTGTTCGGTTCTTGGACGCTCATCCTGGACTTGCTGTCATAGCAACAGGTCCGTAAGCTTGAACCTGCTCGGGAGCAGGCTAACTTCATGTAAACAGGATTAGATTGCGGCTTATAAGCGGAGGAGATGGGTAAGTCTGTCGCAGCCATGTCTTGTCCATTTGTACGACAGCAACCTGTGCGGAAGGTGCAAGAATAATTCGCAGAGCTTTTCGAATTAATAGACAGGATCATTTAGCGCAGCGCGATAGCGTCATTGTTGAGAGATTCCGTTTTTCTCGTAAGGGTGTTATTTACATCATTCATTTGTTGGAACCACACATTACGTGTTTAACACGGAGGAGTCGGGCTTTAACAACACCACAGACTGTGTGCATTCGCAAACTTTACCTGGCGCTCAAGCAGTTTTTAGGGGTTTTTGTTGTATTTCTAAGCCACTTAAAACCGCAGGATTTTTTAGCTATTGCAAGTACATTTATAATTGTTAATGACATGCAATCATGACCATGCCAATAAGTATGAATAACAGTTTGTGTCCTTCAGGCTTCCCTAACGTGATTGGTGCCATAGACAGCACACAGTCCCCATCAAGGCCCCCTCAGGCAAAATATAATTTTATAATTATAAAATATAAATATAATGAGGGGGATTTTGTGAAGCGAAAGGGCGTTCATAGTGTAAATGTGCAGGTAAATTACTATTACAATTCATAATATTCCAGATTATTTCATGGAAAAAAGTAATGAAATCAAAAAGTATGCAGTTGACTGACTAAAATCTCTTCGATGGTGTGTGACTCAATGCTCCACGTCACCAATGTGGAAGCAAAATGGCCAGGATCAGTACATGACTCAAGAATTTTCAGAGAGTCACATTTATGCACATTATATGAACGTGGTAAGGGAACAAACATTTCAAGCTCACAGTATTATACACAGTATTATGCTGAGCCTAACAGAACTGCATCTTTCCATTATACAGGGGATTGTGACAGGATCCTGCTTGGAGACAGGGGCTATGCCTGCAGGCAGTATTTTATGACGCCCTTCCCTGAGCCAAACCCTGGACCACAAACCCGTTACAATGCAGCTCTAGCCAGGACAAGCATTGAAATGACCTTTGGGCAACTAAAGGGAAGATTTCAGTGTCTGAAAAGTCTGAGGGTTGCACCTGACAGGTCCTGTGACAGAATTGTTCCATATGCCATATTGCATAACATTGCCACCATCAGAAAGGAGAGGACCCCTGTGGTGGGGGTGCAGACTGATGATGACCTCCGGCCAGTGCACTTGAACCAACCTAGTGGCAGAGCTGCACGGGACAGAATTGTGGAACACCATTTTTTTACTGAATAAAAGACAAGACAAATATGCTTAGTTTCTTGAGTTTTATTTAAAAGATTATTTATAAAGAAAAGCCAGCAAGTCATATTTTGCCTGCAATAAGAGATAGTTATGGAAAGTCAGCAATACTACTATGTGTGAAATAGTGTATTAGCACTTACTCTGAAGCAACTCTATCTCCAGTGAAATTTTTCTCTCTTTCAAGTTGTCAAGTTCAATTTCTCCTCTAATTTCTCTTTTTTCACCTTAAAATACTCTATTTTTGGTTAAAGATGTCGTTTATATAGGGAACGGATGTCACCCTGTGTAATTTTGTGAAAAAAAGGGTCAAAACATGCCTCATGCAACAAAAGTAAAAGTAAAACACTGCCCACCTCTGTATCAGTTCTTTGTGCAGACTGTTCTGTGAGCCTTTCTGTAGGCCTTTCTCTAGGTGTGGACTCCTGCAACTCATGTTGCAGACAGAAAGAATAGGTACACAAGTATATACAAATTATAGTTAAGTTATTTATGCACTTACAGGTTCTTCCTCCAAAGGACAGTCATCTGAGAGGATTTCTTCACAGTACGTGCAATGGAAATAAATGGGTATTACAATGTGTTGCACTCTTGGGGGGGGGAAATAATGTCATTACAATTAACTACACTGTAAAAAAATAATGTGATCAATTACTCATGGCAACATATTTTATATGAACAAAGTTTATTAGTTTTCACTTTCACAAACATTTGAAATGACTGTACCAAATTCATTTAATGCAGCAACAAACCATTTTACAGTATACTAAGAGAAATAAAAGCTCATTTAGCCTAACAGTAATGTAGGTGTTGCTGCTGGTCCCTGGCTTTGGGTATAAGGAAGAGCTGCCCCCAGGGATGCCCTCCACACTGGGTTGGTTTGAATTCAACCCAAGGGCCAGCTCTTCTGCTGGGGTATATTGTGGGGGTGCAGGACCACCACCTGTAATCTTTCAGCCTTTTTCTTTGTGGCTGTCATAAATAGACACATCATTTAACAGTGGCTTTTTACATAAGGACTGTATAAGAAGTAAAGGCTACCATTTTGTAGAATATTCTTGTACCTCACATTTACTTGTTCCCATGTTCTAGTGGGTCCCGTGGTGGCTCTGACATAAGTAGGCCTAAATATGAAATAAATAAAAAATGCAAAAATACATACTGTAGAAAGTGATAGAAACATCTGACATGGACACCATTTATGCATTTAATTTGTTTGAATTAAATGTTCAAATTGGGCATAACCTTCCATTAAAAGCTCTTGTTCTGCTTGAGAGGAAAACTGGGCGTTTTCTTTAGCCATGCTGAACAGCCAATCACAGCGTTGCTGATCATTGTTTCTACTATCGATACATATCCCCTTTTAAACCAACGCAAGAACGCGCAATGATCTCAGATAACTCAATCCAGCGATACTTATCATAAACAACAGGTGTGTTCGAAGAACCCAATTAGCCGGATCATGATTAGCACGATGATGTCATCTTGGATGTGTCTTTTGATCTCGGATGTAATAAGCGACGTACGAAGAACGGGCCCCAGATAGCTATGAATAATTAAAACAGCAGATAAAAGATGAGTTTTCAACCGAGATTTAAAGTGCTCAATCCACATTATGTTGCCCCCTGGCAGACGTGTTTGCTTTTTCCACTCTCGCATGCAGTCTTTATTACTTGTTACATACAGTTTTGTTCAAAATAATAGCAGTGTTTTTGTAAAAAGTGACTTAAGCTCAATCCCTATAATTTTTTATTTCAGTACACAAATACGTTGGGAACACTGCACATTCTGTTCTTAATCAAAACAAGAAGAAAAAAGTATCATATTTGTTATTTCTCTAAAGAAAGTGAACAAAAAATAATGTTGGGCTGTTCAAAAAAATGTCAGTGTCTGCATATTTCTTTACAAAGTCAAACATTTACTGTTTAAAATGCTTGAAGATTAATTGTTCTTGTGAATCACTGAACTAATATTTAGCTGTATAGCCACAGTTTCTGAAAACTGCTTTTCATCTGTGTTGTACGAACTTCTGGCACCTGTGAACAGCTAGTCCAGCCCAGGACGATTTCACTACAGTCAAGTCAGCTTTATTTATATAGCGCTTTGTTTTGTGATCAACATTTTTATTTTTTTCCAAATGAAGGGGGGGGAGGGTAGGGGGGTTACAGACATAACCAAAAACATGTGACTATGAAAGAAAAAAAAAGAAAAAAAACCTCATAAAACATCACAATGGTAAGAAAATACATAAAACAATAGAGAACATGTCGGCAGTATTTTGCAACAATGAATGCCTAGCTGTTGACCCTGGTCCAAGAGATTATCTTAGATAAGAAAGAGTTCCAAGCTTATACAGTCACTGGTCGCGCCTTATTGAGTCGCGCAGTGTTATGTTCGAGGTTGACAATGTTAACAAGGCTATGGATCCAGAATGATTTCATAAACATATCAGGAAAGAACCAATTTTTCAAAATTGTTTTCTTTGCAGACGTAAACCCTGCAAATACCATTTTGAACTGAATTTGCTTTAGATTTATATCACAATTATCATTAAGGAGACAGAAACCAGGATTAGAAACATAAGTCGATCTTCCAGAGTCAGGTCACGTCCGAGTCGATCTTCCAGAGTCAGGTCACGTCACGTCCGAGTCGATCTTCCAGAGTCACGTCACGTCCGAGTCGATCTAAAATATTAATAGACGTATGTCCTGCAATAAGGGTTGGGCTAAGAAAGATATAATCTATCCGGGAAAATGTCTTATGTCTATTGGAGAAAAATGTGTAGTCTCTATCAGTAGTATTCTGTATACGCCAAATATCCACAAGATTTAAATCTTTGAGAAGCGACTTCAATAAGGTAGATGAGGAATTGCCTATTGCATCTGAATTAGATTTATCAAGAGACGGATTAATGACTGCATTGAAATCACCTCCCACCACTAAAGAACAGTAATTTTGTTCTAACAATGTGTTTCCAATGTAGGCAAAAAAATCTCTGTCCGGCTCATTTGGGCAGTATATGGATGTGAGAGCTAATTTATGATTGAATATACCAATACGGGCAAAAACAAGTCTTCCATTCACATCATTACCAGTAACATTGACATTGCATGATATTTTCCGGTTAATAAGGATGCATACTCCCTTGGTATTATTTAGGGCGCAGGTAGATGCAATTAATCTGTAGTGTTTATTTTGAAATCGTGCCACATCGCATTGTTTCAGGTGCGTTTCTTGGATCAGGGAGATGTCTACCTTTTTACGATATATATACTCAAGAACACGAGTACGTTTAATAGCGGAATTTAGGCCATTCACATTGAGTGATAATATATTCAATGACTGCATCGACATACACCGCTAGTAGCTGTCTTAAGGACCGGACGTGCCAGTATAAAATATAACAGAAGCGTGTTAACCTCCTGCCCATTGCCGTACAGATGTCCCAAAGCTGATGTTCTAACAAAAAGTAGGAATATGTCTGTAAAGGGGAGGGGATGGGAAAAAACTATATACAAACACAAGACCGCACAGGCAAAAATCCGTAGGTCTGTAAGAAAATAAACATTATCTGATACGTGACCAGTACACCCCAACGCATGGCAATAGAATCAGATAAACCCACACAATCTAAACACATTAAGCAAATACATTCGTCACCTCTCGAACTGAGTTAACAAGGCTAATATAGTGTACTTTTTTTTAGATCGTACCTTATAACGTTAGTGAAGACCCTGAGATTGAACATTACTACATAACTTGTTAGGTGATCTAAGATCGTTCCTCCATGCCCACTAAATTGCCTTCTCTGGCGTGAGTAGGATCACTGTGGTTTTCTTCTTCGGACGGGTTCGACGCTGCGTCAGTAGCAGCACCATCTCGCCGTGTCGGAGTATAGGTGGACCTCCGCGGAAGAGAGTTGATAGAATCTTCGGCGGCCTGAGGGGAATCGAACATCTTCCTTTCGCCTTTATAATGCAGTTTTATCCGCGCAGGATAGATGAGGAATGGCTCCAGGCCCATGCCCCTACCCTTATTCATGGTAGAACTGAAGCTCTTTCTCTTTGCTGTTGTCTCGGGGCTGTAGTCGGGGAAGAACAGGATAATCCCGGCTGTTGGCGCTAAAGCATGAGCGGGAGGCGTGCGCAGATGAGCGGAAGCGCGCGCGCCATTGGCAGCATACTTCACTGGATAAACTTGACGTGCCCCGCTCAGGATAGCCGATCTGTCTTGCCATCGGAGTAATCTGAAGATGAGAGTGCGAGGCTTGTTGGAGTTAGCCTTTCCTCCATCATACACGCGATGTGCTCGATCAATGTCAATGACTCGGCCCACCAATGAGGGGATCCACTTGGGAAGATTATCTTTCAGGTAGCCGATGGCATCCGAACCCTCCACTGCTTCCGGTAAGCCAACCAGCCTTACATTATTTCTTCTTCCCCTGTCCTCCAGATCCGTCTACTTTGTGGTGAGCTGGTCTAGCTGTGACTTTAGTTCGATAACCGCTCGCCTGTCCTCTCGTGCAGCCGTCTGAACAGAATCCACCCGGTCGTGAGTCCGTTTGGTAGATTTAGCTACCTTCTCAAGTTCACTGCTAATTTCCTTTACGGTTTCATTAGTTTTTTGGATATCCGTTGGCAAGTCACATAATGCTGGGACCAGAATAGAATCCACAGCTTCCCTGATAGCAAAGGCTACGGCTACATCTATCCCACGTTGTTGTTCTTGGAGGGCTAACTTTATGCAATTAGCAATGGCCGCGTCGAGTTCTTCCTTGGAGATGGAAGAATCTTTGAATTTTTCTTTATGGGCGAATGTTCAATTTCTCTTTTCCGTGCCTCTTTACTTAAGGAAGGATTCATGATGAGATAGATGTCGAGGTTTTCGAAATATGATAAAGGGTTATTGAAAAAAATAAGATTATGCGAGCAGAGCCGGAAACTATGCTGGCATCGCTGTCTATGGGTCACTTGATCCTTTATATAGCGCTTTTGACAATTTTCATTGTTACAAAGCAGCTGTACAAGAAAACTTTGACATTGACTATATGCAAAACATATAAGGGTATGTAAGTAAAAAAACACAGGTCATATATCAGACAGACTATAAATTCCTATATGCAGTGTTAATTAAATAAAACTATAAAATTCAAGCAGCCCCCCGGCCAGGCAAACAGTGCAAAACAGTATGCAAACGGTGGAACCCAAAACTCCATTGGAGGAGAAAAAAACCTCAGAGGGAAACCAGGCCTAACCAGGGGATCCCATTTCCCCTCTGGCAAAAGCTGCAGCCTCTGCAAAAGCTCGACAGCGCTTGCACAACAAGGCATAATTAAATAGTAATTTTGTAGTCTCGCCACGTCCTTTGTCCAGCTCTATCATCACAGTATTTGTCAGGACATGGACTGTGTCCTGCCTGCTCTGATAACCTTGGACTGCGTCCTGCCTGCTCTAGTAACCTTGGAACAATGAGACAAGACTGGCTGAGAGTAGGGTACTGTTCTGCACTCTTTGATGCAACAAATGCATCAGTTGTTATTGGAAGTGTTTCTGGTTCCGGTTGATCTAACTAGTGCAGCCTAAACCTTCGGAATATACTGTATATGATATGTGTAGTGTATGCAAGATTAAAAAGGTTTATAGGTTACCAGTGCAAGGTTGACAGAACCGGGCTAATATGCTCATACTTTTTGTAAAGAACTTGTAGTGTAAGAACTCGAGCTGCCGCATTTTGGACCAGTTGGAGTTTTTGTAATAGGCCTGCAGGGCAACCAGGGGCCCGTTCTTCGTACGTCGCTAACTCGGTTAGCTGGATTTGATTGTTGACGATTTGGCATGATCTTGGATTGTTCGGTTCTTGGACGCTCATCCTGGACTTGCTGTCATAGCAACAGGTCCGTAAGGGTGAAACCTGCTCGGGAGCAGGCTTACTTTATGTAAACAGGATTAGATTGCGGCTTTATAAGCGGAGGAGATAGGTAAGTCTGTCGCAGCCATGTCTTGTCCATTTTTACGACAGCAACCTGTTGCGGAAGGTGCAAGAATAATTCGCAGAGCTTTTCGAATGAATAGACAGGATCATTTAGCGCAGCGCGATAGCGTCATTGTTGAGAGATACCGTTTTTCTCGTAAGGGTGTTATTTACATCATTCATTTGTTGGAACCACACATTACGTGTTTAACACGGAGGAGTCTGGCTTTAACAACAGCACAGACTGTGTGCATTCGCAAACTTTACCTGGCGCTCAAGCAGTTTTTAGGGGTTTTTGTGTTATTTCTAAGCCACTTAAAACCGCAGGATTTTTTAGCTATTGCAAGAACATTTATAATTGTTAATGACATGCAATCATGACCATGCCAATAAGTATGAATAACAGTTTGTGTCCTTCAGGCTTCCCTAACGTGATTGGTGCCATAGACTGCACACATGTCCCCATCAAGGCCCCCTCAGGCAAAATATAATTTTATAATTATAAAATATAAATATAATGAGGGGGATTTTGTGAAGCGAAAGGGCGTTCATAGTGTAAATGTGCAGGTAAATTACTATTACAATTTATAATATTCCACATTATTTCATGGAAAAAAGTAATGAAATCAAAAAGTATGCAGTTGACTGACTAAAATCTCTTCGATGGTGTGTGACTCAATGCTCCATGTCACCAATGTGGAAGCAAAATGGCCAGGATCAGTACATGACTCAAGAATTTTCAGAGAGTCACATTTATGCACATTATTTGAATGTGGTAAGGGAACATATACATTTCAAGCTCACAGTATTATACACAGTATTATGCTGAGCCTAACAGAACTGCATTTTTCCATTATACAGGGGATTGTGACGGGATCCTGCTTGGAGACAGGGGCTATGCCTGCAGGCAGTATTTTATGACGCCCTTCCCTGAGCCAAACCCTGGACCACAAACCCGTTACAATGCAGCTCTAGCCAGGACAAGCATTGAAATGACCTTTGGGCAACTAAAGGGAAGATTTCAGTGTCTGAAAAGTCTGAGGGTTGCACCTGACAGGTCCTGTGACATAATTGTTCCATATGCCATACTGCATAACATTGCCACTATCAGAAAGGAGAGGACCCCTGTGGTGGGGGTGCAGCCTGATGATGACCTCCGGCCAGTGCACTTGAACCAACCTAGTGGCAGAGCTGCACGGGACAGAATTGTGGAACACCATTTTTTTACTGAATAAAAGACAAGACAAATATGCTTAGTTTCTTGAGTTTTATTTAAAAGATTATTTATAAAGAAAAGCCAGCAAGTCATATTTTGCCTGCAATAAGAGATAGTTATGGAAAGTCAGCAATACTACTATGTGTGAAATAGTGTATTAGCACTTACTCTGAAGCAACTCTATCTCCAGTGAAATTTTTCTCTCTTTCAAGTTGTCAAGTTCAATTTCTCCTCTAATTTCTCTTTTTTCACCTTAAAATACTCTATTTTTGGTTAAAGATGTCGTTTATATAGGGAACGGATGTCACCCTGTGTAATTTTGTGAAAAAAAGGGTCAAAACATGCCTCATGCAACAAAAGTAAAAGTAAAACACTGCCCACCTCTGTATCAGCAGTTCTTTGTGCAGACTGTTCTGTGAGCCTTTCTGTAGGCCTTTCTGTAGGTGTGGACTCCTGCAACTCATGTTGCAGACAGAAAGAATAGGTACACAAGTATATACAAATTATAGTTAAGTTATTTATGCACTTACAGGTTCTTCCTCCAAAGGACAGTCATCTGAGAGGATTTCTTCACAGTACGTGCAATTGAAATAAATGGGTATTACAATGTGTTGCACTCTTGGGGGGGGGGGGGAAATAATGTCATTACAATTAACTACACTGTAAAAAAATAATGTGATCAATTACTCATGGCAACATATTTTATATGAACAAAGTTTATTAGTTTTCACTTTCACAAACATTTGAAATGACTGTACCAAATTCATTTAATGCAGCAACAAACCATTTTACAGTATACTAAGAGAAATAAAAGCTCATTTAGCCTAACAGTAATGTAGGTGTTGCTGCTACTGGTCCCTGGCTTTGGGTATAAGGAAGAGCTGCCCCCAGGGATGCCCTCCACACTGGGTCGGTTTGAATTCAACCCAAGGGCCAGCTCTTCTGCTGGGGTATATTGTGGGGGTGCAGGACCACCACCTGTAATCTTTCAGCCTTTTTCTTGGTGGCTGTCATAAATAGACACATCATTTAACAGTGGCTTTTTACATAAGGACTGTATAAGAAGTAAAGGCTACCATTTTGTAGAATATTCTTGTACCTCACATTTACTTGTTCCCATGTTCTAGTGGGTCCCGTGGTGGCTCTGACATAAGTAAATATGAAATAAATAAAAAATGCAAAAATACATACTGTAGAAAGTGATAGAAACATCTGACATGGACACCATTTATGCATTTAATTTGTTTGAATTAAATGTTCAAATTGGGCATAACCTTCCATTAAAAGCTCTTGTTCTGCTTGAGAGGAAAACTGGGCGTTTTCTTTAGCCATGCTGAACAGCCAATCACAGCGTTGCTGATCATTGTTTCTACTATCGATACATATCCCCTTTTAAACCAACGCAAGAACGCGCAATGATCTCAGATAACTCAATCCAGCGATACTTATCATAAACAACAGGTGTGTTCGAAGAACCCAATTAGCCGGATCATGATTAGCACGATGATGTCATCTTGGATGTGTCTTTTGATCTCGGATGTAATAAGCGACGTACGAAGAACGGGCCCCAGGTAATAGTGCATTACAGTAATCTAATCTTGATGTCATAAAGGCATGAATTAGCTTCTCTGCATCTGATGGTTACAGCATATGACGTAGTTTAGATATATTTTGAAGATGGAAAAACGCATCTTTACAGGTGTTGGGGACTTGTTTCTCATGACAGAGTAGGCTACTATTGAAAAAATCGGCAAGATTCTTTGCTGAAGATGAGGATTTTACGGAATATCCATCAATAGTTAAGCAGTATTGTTGGTTGTTACGTAGGGCAGTTTTCGGTCCAATAAGTAACACTTCAGTTTTGTCTGAGAAATTGTTACTCATCCACTTTTTTATATCGACTATGCATTCCACTATTTGATGGAAGTGCTGTGTTTCATGAGGCTTCGAGAATATATAAAGTTGCGTATCATCAGCATAACAGCGAAAGCTAACTCTGTGTCACTTTAATATATTTCCTAGAGGTAGCATGTATAATGCGAAGAGCATAGGCCCTAAGGACTGACCCCTTTGGTACACCATACTGTACTTGTGATTTGCGTTCCACCTCATTGTTTATTGCTACATATTGAAAACGGTCGGATAAATAAGATCTAAGCCATGTCAAAGATGTTCCCTTAATACCGACATAATTTTCAAGTCTATGTAGGAGCGTGCTGTGGTCAATGGTGTCGAATGCAGCACTAAGATCTAGCAGCACCAATAAGGAGATACAACCTCGGTCAGACGCCATAAGCAGATCATTGGTAACTCTGATCAAAGCAGTCTCTATACTGTGATGTGCTCTAAGTCCAGACTGGAAATCTTCATTGATGTCATTCCTTTGGAGGAAGGCACATAATTGAGTTGAGACTACTGGTCACAAGATGTCATGGTGCATAGTGAGGACGAACCAATTGTGAGGACATTTCTCCTTGATGTACCTCCTCACACAATATTATTGCTTATCATTGCACAATATTTGACCACTTTTTGGCGCTGTAACCAAACTTGTGTGAGGAGCACAGGATGTGACAGGGATGATACAAACCAAGCTTTGTATTAATCCACAAGTTTTGCAGAGAAACATTTGGTATGCTTGCCTTTGAAAATGTTGAAATGTTGCATAAGGCTTCTTTTTGTCAGGAGTGTGCCTAGATGTTATATACCAAATTTCATAAATTTTTTTGAAAAAAGTCATAAAGTGGAAGTATGGTTGAATATGACAAATTTGGTATCACATTTGTTATAAGCATTTGCCTAAATTTCTAGAGTAACACTTTACAGGTCCTCTCAGAATACAGACATGAGGAACCATACCAAGCTCATAGGGATATACTATGGCGTTCTTGAAATATTGCTGTAACAAGATTCAATAAGAGGAAGGAAGGAGATTGGAACGTAACAAGACTTTTAATTAAATAAACAAAGAAAGTTAAATCGTCCCATACGGTCGACCGCCAGCCAACAAGTTGCCAACACCTTTAAAATTGCATTTTTTCCATCTTAAAAAATATATCTAAACTACGTCATATGCTGTCACAATCAGATGCAGAGAAGCTAATTCATGCCTTTATGACATTAAGACTAGTTTACTGTAATGCACTATTAGGTGGTTGCCCTGTAGGCCTATTACAAAAACTCCAACTGGTCCAATATGCGGCAGCTTGAGTTCTTACACATACAAAAAAAAGTATGAGCGTGGTCGGTTCCTCCAGGTGGCTTGTCTGTAGACACGACAACCCTCTACCTGGGGTACCAACATAGCCCTTAGCTACTCCAGAGTCGAGGGAAGTGAGGGTGACTGAGCTCGTCTGCCGCGAATGCGCCGAAGGGGGTGTTCCCAATTTTCATTGGCTCTTCATGTAATCCTGGGAAACTGCCACTGGGGCGGGATGCGGTTCCCCGTGTTCCGTGTTCAGATACCAAGAGTCCGTCCGTGAGCTGCAGGGAAGGCATGCCTGTTGACATGTGCATGCTGTAGGAGAATTTGCTCTTTTAGAAATATGCTCTATTAAGACACTTCTGACCAGCTACTGAAACGCCCAGGGGAAGTCGCAAACGCCAGGACGAGTTCCGCTCTTCTGTGTCATAGATCGTGTAGGAAGAATCGAAGATCGATCAGCATAAGCCTTGCAGGTTCCGAAGAACAAAAAGGTGAATGAATGGGCATTGGCCTTTTAAAAGTAAAATCAGAGATGATAGGTTCTAAAGTCAAAGCCCCTTCTTTCAGTCTCGACACAACGTTGAGAGACCGACAGAATGGGAACTTGGTTTCCCTTGGAAGCCCTTGATACGTGTTTTCTACAATTTTGTTTGTGTTTGTATTTAACGAAGGACGTGGCGCCTCTACAAAACTTCAGTCGCTATTAGATTATTAATGATAATTTTAAATCAAACTTTTTTAACGACAGCCCTTGTTGTGCAAGCGCTGTCGAGCTTTTGCAGAGGCTGCAGCTTTTGCCAGAGGGGAAATAGAATCCCCTGGTTAGGCCTGGTTTCCCTCTGAGGTTTTTTTCTCCTCCAATGGAGTTTTGGGTTCCTCGCCACCGTTTGCATACTGTTTTGCACTGTTTGCCTGGCCGGGGGGGCTGCTAGAATTTGATAGTCTTATTTAATTAACACTGCATATAGGAATTTATTGTGTGTCTGATATTTGACCTGTGTTTTGTCTTCCATAACCTTTTATGTTTTACTTATAGTCAATGTTTTCTTGTACAGCTGCTTTGTAACAATGAAAATTGTAAAAAGCGCTATATAAATAAAGCTGACATGACTTGACTTGTATGCTTGTGTTATCTTTTTGTTTTCTTTTCCTTTCCAGAATTGGGGGGCAGTATTAGCCAAGATGCTCTGTTTGTGGTGCTATGGTTGTTGTGCTGCAGTGTTCATAACGGGGGTTTATTGTGCTGTGATGTGAGAGAGCATGAGTGGTTGCTGAGTTTTGGATTGGCAGAACGAATTCCTCAATTCTGATGTGGTGAACGTGTGTGTTTTTGAGTGTGTGGTTGTTTTAAGGATATATGTATTCCTTTTATAATGCTATATATTAAAGACTAGTCTGTATTTTATATTGAATGTGTTAATTATAAATTGAATAAGTTGCAATCTTCCCTCATTGTCTGATACCTGTCTCAGCCACTACCTGTCTGTGTGCTTTTGATACTTGGGTACCAGTGTTGGGTTCCAGGCCCATTTCTGGGGTGGCGTAGCCACGCCCGCTCGCCACATTAAGAATTATCAGCATTCAGCCATTTCCAAAGTTTCGGTGGTATAGTTATACTTAAATTTAGGGATTGACCGATACATCGTTTCCCAGATAACTTTTGTGATATTTAATACATTTCCCGTCATCGAGTATCTGTTTTCTAATATCAGATTTACCGAAAAACTCCACCATCTTGTGGCCGTTTAGAGAATTGCGTGCAGGACCATCACTGTTTAATTACCTTTTTACCTTTGTCCATGCTCATCATTTATATTGCTGTTCACTCCCTGGGTTGATGCTCAGGAAGTTTAAGCATAGCCTCCGCATGTATCTAACTTTTTAACAAGATTAACTTGTTTAAAACGGTTGCGGGTACTCTACGCCATCTTTCCTTTTATACCCGTATGTATTTACGAGTCTGGCGTGCCGTCCCATTCGCCAAGTTCATTGGCATTTTCAAAGTATAAATCGCAGATGATAGGTTCTCAAGTCAAACTCTTTCAGTCAAACATTTTCAGTCTCCACACAATATTTTGTTCCCTCCATCAGGAAACCGAGGTTACATCCGTAACCAAGTCTTTTGATTCAATGATCTTGTGTCTGTCAGTCTTCTTATGCCCTTTACCTTTGTCAAAGGTGTCTTAGTATAAATGACCTTGTCAATTTTGTTGTATGTAAACTGCTGAAAAAATAAACTGATTTGTGAGTTCTACTGAAAACCTTGTTTTCCCAGTTGCTCACTGGAACAAACACGCTTTAATCTTCCATGCCAGACAATGGCTGCTAGAACTCCAGCAATTAATTCATTGCTCAGGCAAGGTGACGAATGGAAGACACGCCTACTGGCCACTATGAATATGTAAGGTTTAGAGGTGGAGTTCATTTATAAAGAGTGATCCGCCACCACATATCGAACCCAGCACGTTACATTTGGTGGCAGCGGAGGGATTATTTTGGTGTTTTTTTTTGCGCACTTGGTGAGTTTTATTCCTGCGAACTGTGGATGTAATCGTTTTTTTTTGTGCCATCTGGATTTTACACTTTTTGAGAGCAGCGGATAAAAAAAAACTAGGATCTGCCTACAGTGATGGCTTCCGTCCTACCTACTCGCCTAGCAGATGCTGTATTTCTCTATTGGGACAGCCTTCCTTCTTCAACTAAGGGGGACTATGATTTAGTAAAGGAGAAACTCAGGGACGTTTTTGGACCAATATACTCTCTGCCATTCTTCCAGACACATGTGAATGCTCGACCTCGTAAACCATGTGAAAGTCTGGATGTGTACAGTGCAGACATCACTCGTCTTGTATTAGAAGCCTTTTCCAACTATGACCACAATGCACTACAGGGTGAAAAATTTCGCCGCTTTGTTCATGGCTTGGACCCAAATCTTCAGTCAAGAGTCCATGAGATGGGTGCTGAGGATCTTGAGGACACCCTGTGTATCGCCAGCCACTGTGAGAGAGCCCGCGCAGCGCTCCAACTGACAACTGTTGGGTCTACACACACTCAGTCTTTCGAGCAGGTAGCTATGGTTCGCCCTAAATCTACTGAGGACAAGCTTCTGCATGCAGTTCAGCAGCTGACTCTTACTGTCAACAGCTTAAAAAGTGAAGTACACCTGTTACGAGAGAAGCACAGTTACCTGGCTCAGCGTGTAGACTCCAAATCTGAAAGGTTTTCCTCCAACGATTCTCGATACGGTGCACGCAGTGTCTCTCCACAACCTTACCATAACAGCCAACCCAGCAGAGACAATTACTTACCTGAGCAGCATTATCGTTCTGATCCAGAGTCCCGCTATGAACATTGTCCTGCTTCCTCTGTTACTCAGAGAGAATGACAGACGTGTCCGGCATCGCTCTCCCTCACGCCAATCCTATCAGTACTCCAGGTATGGTCGCCATGATGACACAAGCGGACACAGACGCGGCCCTAGTCCTGCTCCACAGAGAAACAGAGATGCAAGTCCACACACTAGAGGCAGTGTTCGCTTTTAGTCTCCTGAAAGATATCCACACTCTGGCTCCAACCGCCAGGGAAACTTCCATTAGCTGCTGTTGGGGGGCAAACATCAACTACTGTCTCACAGCCCCAGAATGACTCCCCCAAGTTGATGCCTGACAAGATTGACTCACTACCTGATGATTCTGTCTCTTCTACAGTTTTGGCTATTGTTGAGGGCATTGAAGTTCTACGGTTCTACTGTTTCTATTGTGAGCGAAGATTTTCGTAACTCTCACCCAGCATTGAGAAGACGCCCCATGACACCCTCCTCTCTACCAGTACGCTCAGTCAATGGACAGTGCTTGGACATTTTAGGCAAGTTAACGATTGGGATCAGACTTGGACATCAGGTATGGCAACAGGACTTTGAAATTCTCAGAGGTGCTTGCCAGCCAGTCATTCTTGGTTTTGATTTTCTGCGGAAACACCATGCCCTCCTTGACATCAAAAACAAAATGCTGCAACTTTGGGACATGAAAATTCCTCTCCTGCCCAAAGGACACGAAGTGGCTGCCTGCTGTAATGTGTCTGTGCTAGTGCCCACTAAGATTACAGCAATGAGTGAAACCCTCATCACAGCCTGGGTGTCAGCAGCTACACCTGCTTCTCCCATGCCAACTGACTACTATGGTGTTCTCATGCCCAACCCATCGTGTGACATCATCGTGGCACATTCTCTCAGTGAGGTTCAAAATGGCACAACTGTTGTGCGAGTCTTAAATCCCTCCAGAGATGACATTGAGTTGCATTCAGGTCAACACTTGGGTGAGTTTCATTCTGCTTCATCTGTGGACATCATATCAGGTGAAGGGACCTGTTGTGCAACCTCCCCTGTGCATGATTTAGCTCAATCTATTCAGATGAATGTAAACAACCGTTCACCTTCCCAAGTGCAGTCTCTGAAATCACTACTTAAGAAATACTCAGCAGTATTCAGTAAACACACAGAGGACAGAGGTCGCACAAGCATCATCAAGCATCAAATCCGCACCGGCGATGACACACCAAGTAAACAGAGAGCCTACAGAGTGACACCAGAACAGAGAGCTGAAATACAAACTGAAGTTGAAAACCTGTTGAAAGCAGATGTCATTGAAGACAGTTACAGTCCCTGGGCTGCACCAGTTGTTTTAGTGCGCAAGAAAAATGGTACATGGCGTTTCTGCCTGGACTACAGAAAACTCAATGCAGTGACATTCAAAGATTCCCACCCTCTTCCAAGAGTCGACGATGCACTGGATGCTTTATCGGGCTCTGCCTGGTTTTCCACAATGGACCTGCAACATGGCTACTGGCAAGTGGAGCTTGATGAGAAGGACCGTGAAAAAACAGCATTCACAACAGGTAGTGGCCTTTATCACTTTAAAGTTATGCCAAAGGGTCTCACCAACGCTCCAGCGACTTGCCAGCGCTTGATGGAAATGGTACTTCGTGGCCTTCCTTGGAAAACCTGTCTAGTGTATTTGGATGATGTCCTCATCTACAGCCGCTCTTTCGGTGAACATCTTCAGCACCTGGAAGAAATTCTCTACAGATTCCAGTCAAGTGGCCTGAAGCTGAATCCCTCAAAATGCTGTTTCGCTAGAGATCAGGTACAGTTTCTGGGCCATGTTGTATTCAAAGATGGCATTCAGCCCGACCCACGAAATGTGAAAAGTGTTCAAGACTGGCCTATTCCACTGTCAGCTACAGAAGTAAGAGCATTTCTTGGACTTTGTTCATACTACCGCAAGCTCATCAGAAGCTTTGCACATCACAGTGTCCCCCTACACGCACTCACAGAGAAGAATGCACATTTCCAATGGACTTTTCAATGTCAGGATGCATTCACTTACCTGAAACATGCACTGACAAACCCTCCAGTGGTTGCATTCCCTGACTTTACTATGCCGTTCTCACTTTACACAGATGCTTCAGGCTCTGCTATTGGTGCTGTGCTTGCTCAGAAACAAGGGAATCAAGAAAAAGTGATTGCTTATGCTAGTCATGTCCTCACAAAAGTAGAAAGAAAATGGTCAACATATGACAGAGAACTCTGGGCCATTGTCTGGGCCGTGCGACATTTCCCGCCATTACCTTTATAAACAGCCTTTTGTTATTGTCACTGACCACCAACCTCTCTTGGGTCTTAGGAAAATACCCATTGACAATGATAGAACTGGTCGCCGTGCACGCTGGGCTCTTGAACTTGATCCTTTTGAATGGACTGTAATTCACAAGGATGGTCGCAGTCATCTCAATGCAGATGCAATGTCATGTCGCCCCGGCTGACATCAGACCAACAGAGCAGAGCTCCTCCAGTGGTAACCCGCATGCGGAAAAGAGACATTCTAGTCCACCTACTGTAAATCTGTCTAGTCTTGTCAGTTCTGTACACCACAACCTCTGCAGTACTGATACAAAGCCAGTTTGCTGTAAACTAACTGGACCTCAGCCTCTTCCAGCCTCCTCACAGTGTGCTTCACAGTCTGTCTCCTCCGCTTTTGTGCTTCAGCTCCCTGAAGATGATTTCAAAGAGGAACAAATGAAAGATTCCATACTGTCAGAGGTCATTAGCTGGAAAGTTAAAGGACAGAAACTACCATATTGGCGGATGAAAAATCGCACACTTGCGGAGAAGGCACTTTGACACGAGTTCCACAGACTTACCTTTCATAATGGTGTACTCTGCCGTGAAGTTTTCAATCCATCTACAAAATCAGTGCTCCATCAGATGATCATCCCTCATGCTTTAAAAGACACTGTTCTGCAGATGCTGCATAGAAATCCAGTAACGGGTCATCTATCTGCTGATAAAGTCCTGAAACGTGCTCAGCAACTGTGCAAACTGTGGACCTTCATGTCACGTGACATCAAGATGTGGTGCAAACAATGTACTCCATGTGATGCAAGACGGAGTCCCACACCTTATCAGAGGGCTCCAATGAAAACTATTGTTGCTACTGAGCCATTCCAAAAGGTCGCAGCTGACATTCTTGAGCTCCCCATCAAAAGTCGGGGAAACATGTATGTGCTTGTTTTTCAAGATTATTTTTCCAAGTATGTAAACCTCTATGCCATTCCAGACCAGCGCTCCATAACGGTGGCAAAATGTCTGTTTGAAAAATTCATTTGTGAACAAGGCATCCCGGAAATGCTTCACACTGATCAGGGACGTCAATTTGAGTCTGACCTGCTGAAACATCTGTGTGAACTGCTGGGCGTGCAGAAAACACGAACCAGTCCATATCATCCTCAGTGTGATGGCATGATTGAGAGGTTCAACAGGACCCTTATTGATCAGTTAGCCAAGACACTTTTCCAACAGCCTGGTGATTGGGATGACTGCCTCAACCAAGTTGCTTTGGCTTACAATACAAACCCTCACTCTACAACAGGTTTTACACCATTCTTCCTCACACATGGTCATGAAGCCAGGATGCCTGCCAACGTGCTATTACCAAACAACACACCATCTTCGTCTACTGCAGGTTCTCCTGCTGACTATGTTGCAAAATTGACACAGAAACTTCAGTCCGCTTTCAGTACTGCTGCATGGAACAGAGAGTGTGCCCACAGTCAGCAGGAACGGCACTATGACAAGAGTGTTAAGCACACTCCCTATGTTCCTGGAGACCTTGTTTGGTTAAATGACCCCACCACAGCAAAACAAAAACTCGCTCCTCACTGGAAAGGCCCCTTTGAAATATTGGAGTGCCTTGGATATGATGTGGATTCTCCTGGAGTGACGTACAGGATTCACTACCTCCTGGATCCGTCTGATAAGTCCCAGATTGTCCACTACAACCTACAATTCCGTAGAGACTATGTTCTGAAGTGACACTATTGATTGTTGTTGTTTACAGTTACTTGGTTTGCTTATTTAGTTGATGAAAAACGGGGTCGTTTTTTTGTGGGAGGGGGACGTTTAGAGGTTTAGAGGTGGAGTTCATTTACTAGAAATGTATTTACATGTTTACATAGTTAGCGCAGTCAGGATATTCTGTTGAATCTGCTTCTCTGAATCCATCACGTTTACCTCAGTCTAAGTTCCAGCTTCTGATTGGTTAGTTCGGGCAAGAACAAGGAAGTGAAGTGGTGGGGGAGTTGAAAACAGGGGAGTTAATAAATAAAGTACGGTTTTGAGAAAATTATCCGTCTCCATCCTGCTGTCTATTCTCATAAAGAGTGATCCACCACCACATATCGAACCCAGCACGTTACAAATACTTAGTGATGCCCTTTGGCCTGACCAACACCCCAGCTGTGTTCCATGCTCTAATTAATGTGTTTTGGAATATGCTCAACCTCTTTGTCTTCATCTACTTGGATGATATCCTCATCTTTTCGAGCTCTTTTCAGGAACATAATAAGCACATCAGAAAAGTTCTCAAACGCCTCCTGGACAGCCATCTGTATGTGAAGCCAGAGAAATGTGAGTTCCATACCACCCGAGTGCAATTCCTGAGATTCATCATGGAACCCAGTCGCGTCCAGATGTACCCCAAAAAGGTATATGCTGCAGCGGACTGTCCCATGTCCCTTAAAGAAGTTCAGCGGTTCTTGGGCTTCACTAAGGTCGTCCAGAACTTCAGCTCGGTTGTAGCACCTCTCTCGGCTTTGACTAAGGGAGGCGACGCAAAGTTTCTGTGGGGCAAGGAAGCTGAGGCGTCCTTCCAGAAGCACAAACAGCGCATCCTCTCTGCCCCCATTTTGACACTCCCTACTATGTATAGGCCCTTCGTGGTGGAATCGGATGCCTCAGATGTTGGAGTGGGAGCTGTCCTGTCTCAGAGGGGTGATGACAAGAAGCTCCACCCTTGTGCCGTTTTCTCACACCGGCTCACCCCTACTAAAAGGAACTACGATATAAGGGATCCTGAACCCTTCTGGCGGTCAAGCTGGCATTGGAAGAGTGGAGGCACTGGCTCGAGGGGGCGACTCAACCATTTCAAGTGCTCACGGACCACAAGAATCTGGAGTACATCCATAGAAAACACTTCGGATGCGAGCAATATTAGCGTGCACAGCTCGGTTCCGGTTGAAGATCCCACGCAGCTGGGAAACTTTGTGACTGGTCAAAATATCACTCAACTGTTCTGATTACAGTCTCGAAAAGGTTTGCCCCACTCAGTGATGCACTGACTGAGATACCTGCTGAAAGTGCCCTAGTTATCATTGATTCCATTGTTCGCAACGTCAACATAAGAGGCACCAGCCACCATAGTAAAATGTTTACCGGAAGCCAGCGTGCCTGAAATTAAGTCAGATTTATATGTGCTGGTTAAAGCTAATCGTAAATTCAGTAAGATTATTCACGTCGACACAAATGATGTTCGACTCGGAGATCACAAAAGATAATGTTAAAGAGGTGTGTGAGCTCGCCAGCACAATGTCAGACTGTGGTGAGGAAGGCGGGACGAGAGCCGTGACGCGGGGCCGGTGGCGTGAGTGATAAGTGCAAGCAGCTGTGCACGCACCGGTCCCGCATCTTATCACGGAGGAGATTGGGAGCTTAAAAAGACGATCGGCAGGACTGTTGACGAGAGAGGACTGGGCCCGGACATATGTTTAGTTTATGTATGTTTTATGGCCGGCAGTCTACCGTGAGGTGGCTGCCGGTTACTTCCGTGTTTATTGTTTATTTAATTAAAGTTTTATTGTTGGAATGTTAGCCGGTGATAAGTGCAAGCAGCTGTGAGGTGTCACACGGCAGTCTACCGTGAGGTGGCTGCCGGTTACTTCCGTGTTTATTGTTTATTTAATTAAAGTTTTATTGTTGGAATGTTCGCCGGTTCCCGCCTCCTTCCTTCCCTTCTATGGAACTTTATTACACAGACACTGTAATATTCTCTGGTCCCTGCCTGCTTACCGTAGTGATGATATACATAGCAGATTATCATCACTAAATGGCTGGTTGCCTGAGTGTGGCCGGCAGAATTATATAGTTTTTATAAATAACGAAGAGGTTTGAGGGCAGACCTGACCTGTTGAAAAGTAATGGTGACCACACCTCCTGGGCTGGTGCTTTTCTCCTGCCTAGAAATAGGGCACATAGTCTTAATGCTTAAACTTGACTCACTGGGTCAGGAAGCAGACAGAATGGCATAACCAACGGTTTGCTTGCCGTCTCACATCGCAGAACACACAAAATGCACAACATGCGATAATTCCTTCTCCGAAACATCATAAAATAGAAACTGTGTATATCCCCGGATTAGCAAACATAAATTAATGCGTCAATCTCTCAAAGGTAATTTAATTAACGTTTACGACTCGGATCGCTAAATATTAGATCTCTCTCTAATAAAAAACTTTTTGTTAACGATATGATAAAAGATCCTAAAATAGATATGCTCTGTCTGACAGGAACATGGCGAAAGCCAGATGATTATATTACTTTAAATGAGTCTGTCCCCCAAGATTATTATTATAAACATGAGCCTCGTCTAAAAAGCAGAGTGGGAGGTTCGATGCACTTTACAATAACTCTTTTAGCATTTCCCAGAATTCCATTCCTAAATAAAATTATTTTGAAGTCATGGTACTTCATGTATCAACACCTAATACTAAGGACAAAACATCTTTAAAATGTATTCTGGATATTATATATAGGCCTCCAGGGCCTCACACAGATTTTATTAAAGAAGTTGGTGGGTGGTAGCAGACAGAGTCCTTGTTGTTGGTGACTTTAACATCCATGTAGATAACGATACAGATGCTTTAGGAATGTATTTTAAAGACACTTTTAACTCCATGGGCGTTAGACAACATGTCTCAGGACCCACTCATCTTCATAATCATACTTTAGATTTAATACTGTCTTACGGTATAAATGTGGATGACGTTAAAATCCTTCAGCAGAGCGAAGACATTTCGGATCATTATCTGGTATAAAGCTTGCTTTTCATTTAACACAGTGGCTAAATTAACAAAAAATAAATTGTCAGCGACTTCTGATTCTGTATACCAGCATAGCAGTGATGAATTTATGAACTACTTCACAAATAAAATCCAAGATATTAGAGAAGAAATTAAAACTATGCAACCAGAAGTGAAACCCGCTGAACAAACAACTATCTACAGCGCCCCTAAGGAGAAATTGGTATTATTTTGTACCGTAGATCACGATGAACTAAAATCATTAGATCATCTAAATCAACAACATGCATGCTAGACCCGATTCCTTCAAATCTACTGAAAGAGATGCTCCCAGAAATTATAGATCCTCTTCTTGTTTTCTTGAGTAGGCAGCCACAGTCGGTATCCCAGCAAAACATATTTTACGAAACAATAATGCCTTAGAAATGTATTTAAATTGATACATTGTCTCTAAAAGATATTCTTGCAGAAACGGCTATTCATATACGTTTAACAACTACTTTTAGACTGGGGAAGATGGAGATGCTTATTGAATGTTTTTCTCACCAGGTGCTGTAAGGAAAAAACAGCAGACAGTGAAATGATTCTTTCACCATCTGTTGGTTTAACCTAGCTTCTGACTGTGGTGGCGGCCAAAAAGAACGAGCGAGAGCCAAAGAGGCATAATCTGAGGTAAATTACTATCTTTCATCAACATAGCATAACACTGAGTAATAGTGGCTTCTTCATAAATAAAATATTTTGTTTGACTTATTAGCAATGTATGCCAAGCCCAGTTGGAGCTTTCCCACAGGGAAATTATTTCGTAGTTCTGTAAAGAATTAGTCATTGTCCTTGATCTTTCATTGCACTAGTTTAAAAGAAATGTGTGGTCATGTGAACAATTTTGTTTATAGTAAAAAAACTTTGTTTATAGTAAAAAAACAAGGTGTGACAAGTTTACCACAGGCTCAAATCACCCAGTTCTCCCTAAATATGAAAAATATATTTTGCCAACTGTATTCTCTGGCTAGTGTATACAGCTGTTTGACTGGATTAATTTACATTAATTTAGGGAGGGAAGAAAGGCCTTTTTCTTGTCTCAACAACCTTTTGTGGTCTTTTATTTGCAGGTTTGTCATGGGATTTAGATGAAATTTTAAATGCATCATATGAAATGTTATAAATGTATTTCAACACACCTCTCTACTGCTGTTTTCAAATATACATTGATAAAAGTGATGAGATTGTTCAACTATTTTTGTAGCACTATTTTAAGGTCAGGGACGGTCAGTAAGCATAGAAAGCTGATACTTTAAAATAAATATGTTTTTGCATTGTTTTGTGATATTTTTATATGCTACATAAATGGAAGGTGAATTGACACAAAGTGCTTGAATGTGTTCAATTAACTTTTTTTGCATTTGGCAGACGCTTTTATCCAAAGCGATTTACATTGCATTATCCTATACATTTTCTTCCGCTTATCCAGGGCCGTGTCGCGGGGGCAGCAGTCTTACTAGAGATGCCCAGATATCCCTCACCCTAGACACTTCCTCTAGCTCCTGCGGAGGAAGCTCATTTCGGCCGCCTGTATCCAGGATCTTGTCCTTTCGGTCATGACCCAAAGCTCATGACCATAGGTGAGAGTAGGAACGTAGATTGACTCTTTTTTCACCACGACAGACCGGTACATCGACCGCATTACTGCGGAAGCTGATCCGATCCGTCTGTCAATCTCCCGTTCCATCCTTCCCTCACTCGTGAACAAGACCTCCACTTGAGGCAGGAACTCCACCAACCTGAAGTGGGCAAGCCGCCCTTTTCCGACTGAGGACCATGGCCTTGGATTTGGAGGTACTGATTTTCATTCCAGCCGCTTCGCACTCGGCTGGAAACCGTCCCAGTTCATGCTGAAGGTCCTGGTTTGAATGGGCCAACACGACAACATCATCCGCAAAGAGCAGAGACTAGATTGTGTGGTCCCCAAACCTCCGGCCCTTTGCGAATTTGAAATTCTGTCCATAAAAATTACAAACAGAACCGGCGACAAAGGGAAGCCCTGCCGGAGTCCGACATGCACTGGGAACAAGTCCGACTTACTGCCGGCAATGCGAACCAAGCTCCTGATACTCATACTCCCATACTCCCGAAGCACCCTCCACAGGACGCCGCGAGGGACACAGTCAAATGCCTTCTCCAAATCCACAAAACACATGTGGATTGGTTGGGCAAACTCCCATGAACCCTCCAGCACCCCGTAGAGGGTGTAGAGCTGGTCCAGTGTTCCACGGCCCGGACGAAAACCACACTGTTCCTCCTGAATCCGAGGTTCTACTATCGACCGTATTCTCCTTTCCAGTACTCTGGCATAGACTTTCCCTGGGGAGGCTGAGAAGTGTTATCCCCCTGTAGTTGGTACACACCCTCCGGTCCCCCTTCTTAAAAAGAGGGACCACCTCTTTTGGTTTGCCATCGTCAGGAGTCCCACAAGCCAACCAGGCCCGATAGGACTCCTTCTTCAGCTTGACGGTTTCCCTTACATGCCGGTGTCCACCTTACGGCCACAGCTCCGAATGGCCGCTTTGACAATAGAGGTGGAGAACATGGTCCACTCGGACTCAATATCTCCAGCCTCCCTTGGGATCCGGTTGAAGCTCTGCCGGAGGTGGGAGTTAAAGATCTCTCTGACAGGAAAATCGGCCAGACGTTCCCAGCAGACCCTTACAGTATGTTTGGGTCTGCCGAGTCTGTCCAGCCTCCTCTCCCGCCATCGGATCCAACTCACCACCAGGTGGTGATCAGTTGACAGCTCCGCCCCCTCTTAACCCGAGTGTCCAAAACATACGGCCGCAGGTCAGATGAAACGACCACCAAGTCGATCATCGACCTGCGGCCTAGGGTGTCCTGGTGCCACGTGCACTGATGGACACCCTTATGCTTGAACATGGTGTTCGTTATAGACAAATTGTGACTAGCACAAAAGTCCAATAACTGAACACCGCTCCACCGTCCATTCCTCCCAATCACGCCCCTTCAGGTGTCACTGTCGTTACCCACATGGGCGTTGAAGTCCCCCAGTAGAACGACAGAGTCCCCAGTCAGAGCACTTTCCAGCACCCCTCCCAGAGACTCCAAGAAGGTCATAGGCTTGAAAGTTTGAGCATTTATTAGACCAGGTTAACGGAGGCCGTTCGAAACGACACTCACTGGGCTTGTTCGACTCATGGTTTTGAAGGTCTGTAAGAAATATGACTCATTCGACCACCGGGGGGCGAAAATAACGCTTTTGGAGTGCATAAAGTATTATGTATTAAGTGACATTTGACATATACCCAAACTACTGCTATCATATGTAAGCTCTCCTCATTCCAAACAACTTTGCCGCCTCCTTCCCTTCTATGGATTTTCATTACATTGGTGCTTAAAGCCGGGAGGAAGGAAAGAGGCAGGATCCGGCGAACGTTTGATGAAAATTTAATTAAATGAACAAACAATAGGGTGGCTTGTCCACTTCAGGTTGGTGGAGAGTTCCTTCCTCAAGTGGAGGAGTTTAAGTATCTCGGGGTCTTGTTCACCAGTGAGGGAAGGATGGAACGGGAGATTGACAGACGGATCGGTGCAGCTTCTGCAGTAATGCGGTCGATGTACCGGTCCGTCGTGGTGAAGAAAGAGCTGAGCCGCAAGGCGAAGCTCTCAATTTACCGGTCAATCTACGTTCCTACTCTCACCTATGGTCATGAGCTTTGGGTCATGACCGAAAGGACAAGATCCCGGATACAGGCGGCTGAAATGAGCTTCCTCCGCAGGGTGGCTGGGCGATCCCTTAGAGATAGGGTGAGAAGCTCGGTCACCCGGGAGGAGCTCGGAGTAGAGCCGCTGCTCCTCCACATCGAGAGGGGTCAGCTGAGGTGGCTTGGGCATCTGTTACGGATGCCTACTGGACGCCTTCCCCGGAAGGTGTTCAGGGCCCGTCCGACCGGGAGGAGACCCCGGGGAAGACCTAGGACATGCTGGTGGGACTATGTCTCCCGGCTGGCCTGGGAACGCCTCGGTGTCCCCCCGGAAGAGCTAGAAGAAGTGTCTAGGGTGAGGGATGTCTGGGCATCTCTGCTTAGACTGCTGCCACCGCGACCCGGCCCCGGATAAGCGGTAGAAAATGGATGGATGGATGGATGGAACAAACAATAAACACGGAAGTAAAAAATCGGCAGCCACCTCACGGTATACTGCCTGCCATAAAACATAAACACAAACTTAATACATGTCCGGGCCGGTCCTCTCTCGTCAACAGTCCTGCCACTCATCCTCTTAAGCTCCCGATCTCTTCGGTGAGATATGCGGGACCGGTGCGCGCACAGCTGATTCCAACTATCACTCACGCCACCGGCCCCGCCTCACGGCTCTCGTCCCGCCTTCCTCACCACACACATGTATGCACATTATTAGAATATGGTAAAATAAATTAAAAATGTCAAACTCACTGTATTACATAGGCCTAGAGTATTATATGCTTTGCCTAGCTTAACTGCATTTTCCTTAACACCAGTGCTTATGATGGGATTGTGTTTGAAGACACCATTCCCTGACCCAAACATGTTACACTGCACAGCCAGTACAAGACCATGATTTGAAATGACATTTGAGCATCTGATAAGAAGGATTTAAATGTATAAAAAGGGATGAACCTGACAGGGCATGTTACTGTTGCATGTGCTACACTACACACATCATCAGAAAAGAGAAGATCCCTGTGCTGGAGGTGCAGCCTGATGGTGATCTCTAGCCACAACACATAAACCACTTCACTGACCTCTATAAGATATAAGTTTTGGAATACCATTGCTTTATTATTCTTAAACAACAACAACAAAAAACACAAACATGCTTAGGCCCACATGTATTTTATATTAATTCTTAATGAATAATAGGCAGGTATCATCATCTTTTACCTGCAATAAGATATGTTAGGTCTGTAAAGAATGTTATAAATAGCGATGTAGCACTTACTCTAAAGTTCCCTTTAAAACAACCCCAGCTTTAGTTTTGTCTTCTCAAACATCTGTGACTGCCTATTTAACACAAACAGTGTGAAATAACTGAATCCAAAAAAAATGATAAAAGTAGAATTGTGTTGAGACATAAAAAGCTGATCTACAAGGTAAGCAGTCTCATTCTGCTATCATATCACTCATATGTACTTCTTATTTAACTTGTTTCATGTTGTAATTATAACCATTATTATTTTATTAATGAAAAGACAAGTTTAAAATATGATGGTGCTCTGACAGTTGGCTCACATAGATATCTTCACAATACAGTGCCACAGACACGAGGGGAGGGGGATTATCTTTACTCAGGCAATCAATCTGTCTCCCGAAATCTTCAAGAAGCTCTGAAGCCACACCCTAGCAACTATTGCTGATCACACTAGCAAGCAAAACCCAAAAATAAATATATTTAAATCCGAACATCATAGAGGCATGAGAGTGAGTTTATCATTCATTCTGGCATGAAGCTTTTGGTCCTTCATCAATTTACAACAGTCAGACCACTCCATAGCAACCACACAGCATACCTTAGCAACCGTTTAGCAATATCTATATTTATGCATCAGATATCATAGACACATGGTGTTTGGTTTGTTTCACTCATGGGTTGATGTATCATCAATTGGCATCTTCAAATCCACTGCCTAGCAACCAAACAGAGTGCATTAGCAACCATTTAGCAAGACCTATATCTCTGCACCAGAACATCGTAGAGACATGAGGCTGGTTCGTTTCACTTTTGGCTATTATCAGTTGGAATTTGCAAAGCCACTCCCTAGCAACCAAACAGAGCACATTAGCAACCGTTTAGCAGGACCCATATCTCTGCATTAGAACATCGAGACATAGGGTTAGTTCGTTTCACTCATACCCTTCAGTGTCATCGTTGGTAGGACCCAAACCACTCCCTAGCAACCTAACACAGTTAGCATAGAAACTTTTGAGCAAGACCTACATCTCTAGATCAGAACATTGTCGGGAAATGGAAGTGGGCTCTTTTAACACGTTTGTAAACAGGAAGGAAAATTATATGTGTGTACTGTATGTGCATGTGTGTGTAAGCATGCAGTCTGGGTGTGGGTTGGTATCGTCCTTTGTGGGTGTGTTAGGGTGCGGTTCCTTAGCCTAGTCGACGAAGTGGCCTTAAACTGCTCAAACAAGCTAAATCCTGCTTGCAGCTTTAATTTTGAATGTTTCTGTAAAACGTTTCCATTGCCATTTTTCCAATAATTCTGTCTGAGTTGTCATCTCCAAAGAGAGCCTCATAGAGTATATAACCAAAGATAGTCAATCTATCAAATATATATATTTAAATTTTTACATGTATCTTATTTGCCATGCTCGTTAGCTAATGGCAACAGGAAGAAGCTAAACAATGCATGGATTATACCGTTTTTCCATTAATGAAGCCATCAAGTTTTGCTAAAAAATAATGGCATTATAGGATACTTATGGGGTGGTTTCCTATACAGGGATTAGATTAAACCAGGACTAGGCCTTTTTTGTGACAAAACAATGGCACTGATGTATTCAAAGATGTTTCATTGCAAACTGTTGTCATTTTAGACAAATCTAACATTTATTTTAGTCTAGGAATAGTATAGTTTAGTTATTTGTCCGGTTTTGTGCTTTTCTTCTTTTTTGTCTTCATTTTAGATATTATTAAAGAAGTATTGTAGCCTATTATATGCGTCTCTCGAGTGTTACTTGTATGAACCGTTACACTGTCTGCATTGCAGGTGCGGTAAATCAGCAGTTAGAAAGCAATATCCTGCTGCCGCTTAACCCATCCAGCGCAGTTAATCCACCAATTAGGATTAACAAAATGCGTTGAAAAGGCTCTGTAAATTAATTCTTATTGGTTGGTTTTGAATGATTGACAGTCGTTACTTAGTCCCCCCCTCAGAGTTGATGCAGCTGGTTATGTTTCGCTTGAAAGCTGTGGAGGGCTCGCATGTATTTCAGCCATAAAAGAGTGTGCGTAACTTTGAAGTAAGTTTAATTTCCACATATATGCTATCGTCTTTAATCCTGTTTCCATTGATATTGTAGAATTATGTGTTGAAACGCTATGATGTTGAGTGTATTCTGATTTCAGTGAAGCTAATGTTAGCGGTATGATTGTGTGCATTATCTTTGCACGTGCGTCCCGATGCACGTAATGTATAAGTGATTTATATTTAATAGTGATTTATAAAGATTTATATTTTCCATATATATTTACTTAAGTGTTTACACGTTACAGATGTCATTTAGCCATATTTATGTGGATTGTGAAGATTACACTCGTTTGAGATATGGTTATAGACGATCGTCATGTGTACATTAATAGTCAATTGTTTACATTTATAGCTATGTGTCTCCACGTGTTTATTCTTTTTGATTTAAATGTTTCTCCTTTATTGCTGTAAACTGATTATTCAAATTTCTGTTTATTATAGAAAACGTCTCGGTTACGTATGTAACCTCTGTTCCCTGATGGAGGGAACAAGACGTTGTGTCGAAGCCGACAGATGGGGTTCGCCCTTGAGAACCAATCATGTCTGACTATTTTGAAAAGGCCAATGAAATTGGCGAATGAAATTTGCATGCCGGGCTCCGCCCCCGGATATCCGGCTATATAAGGGGAGCCGGCGTGCTCATTCATTCACCTTTTGTGCTGAGGAGCCTGAGAGCATCTCGTGACTGCTGCAGCGGACGGATATTGTCGTGGCAAGAAGGACACAACGTCTTGTTCCCTCCATCAGGGAACAGAGGTTACATACGTAACCGAGACGTTCCCTTTTCTGTCGGTCTCTCGACGTTGTGTCGAAGCCGACAGATGGGGTTCCTATTGAAAACGCCACGGCACTAGCCGCGTCACAATCTCTAGCGAAGCGACGTTGACCGGCCTGGGCGAGCCACACGTGAGCGCTATCGCGAAATTTGTAACCTTCCAGTGGGCAGGCAGGGGCTCCCAGAGCTTTTGGCAAAGATGAGTAGCCCCTGCCCTCTGCCAACTCAGACGGCCACATTGGCGAGGGCCATCCAGTCGTAGGGCTACTGGGTAAGCGCTGTTCCTTCAATGAGGACGTGCGCTACGGAGACCACTTCCCACCCTAGGGGGGAATACAGTGGAGACACCAACATGGTCTCACCAAATAGGGGAGAACTCATGGGAGGTATGTGCGGAATGCCGCAAGGTGGATGTCCACCTGGGGGAGGTCATGGGTTGCCACGCGGGGAACCATCTCATGACGACATCTCAGACGGAACCACCCTAGTGGGGGGTTACTACGTGTGGGGCACTAGGTCCGGTTAGAGCTATATGTAATAACTCAGCTTGATACCCGGCCATAGGCGGCAGGGCTGCTCCGCCGAGCCCGCCGCCCTGAGTGCTTATTGATGGATGGACGGACTGCCTATTCTTCACCCTTGGGGAAAGAAGGGAGGCAGCCCATAGCGCACTGATCCACCTAAGAAGGGGAATGGCGCTATGCACAGGCGTACGCCCCACGACTGCTGGTCTCACCTGTTGGCAAGACTCGAGCTGCCGAGTCCCCACGGAGGTTTGCAAGCCTCTGCGAGGTATAGCGTAGCCCAACCCGCAACTCTACAGATGTCTGCCAGAGAGGCGCACTGAGCCGATGCCCACGAGGAGGCCACACCCCGAGCGGAGTGTACCGTCACTCAAATGGGCACGGGCTAGGATCGGCACGCCGTAGTGACGACGTGTGCGATCCAGCGCGACAAGTCTCCTCGGAGACAGCACTCCCGTTGCTGACCTCCAAAACAGACAAGAGCTGCTCAGGGCCTTGATGCCCTCTGTGTGGTTCGAGTAGAGGCGCAATGCGCTTACTGGACACCCCACGTACAGGTTGGGTCCTTCTCCCGGTGTGGGAGCGCCTGCAAGTTCACCACCTAGTTCCCAAAAGGGGGGCGGCGGAAATTTGGGCACGTAAGTCGGCCGGGGTCTCAGGATCACGTGAGAGTCACTGGGCCTGAATTTTTGCAATCGGTGGACACGGAATGCTTGCAGGTGCCTCACCCTCTGGATGGACTCGAGCCCCAGCAGGAGAGCCAACCCCCCTCGCAGAACGAGGAAGGGGGCTCTCCGCAGGGCCCGAAAAAAGGGGACCCAAAGGTCCACCTTAAGGTCCCAAGAGGGTACGGGGCGTGGACGAGGCCTTAGCCCCTCGCGCCCTAGAGGAACCTAATAATCAGGTCATGCCGCCCCAGAGGCTCACCAGCAACTGGTACGTGATAACCGTGACAGCGGGTACCCACGCTCCAATGTGGAAGGGGAGATTACTCCCCAGCCTCTCCTGCAATAGGACAGCACGTTCCTGAGCGAGCAATTCCGCGGGTCTTCTCCTCGAGAAGAGCACCAGGACGAGAAGGGGCGCCACTTAAAGGCATCCAGCCTTGTGGGCATGGCCCTTGCCTGAGTGACAGTCTCCACCACTGTGGGGGGTAGATCATCCAGGAACTCCTCGTCCCATCCAGGAGCCAGACCCAGAGGTCCGGCTCGAATGCCACAACGCGTCCATCCCCTGCGAGTAGGCCCTTCGCCAGGGGATTTGGCCAGGGGGAGTTGTCGTCAGGAGTATTAGCTCCGAGGACCAAGTGTAGTTGGGCCCGTAAGGCGCAACTAGCAGCACTTGATACTCCCTTCCCAGACCTTGCACAGGACCTGCGCAATGAAGCTCACTGGGGGGAAGCGTACTTCCGCTTGTCCCACGGCCAGCTGCATGCTAGGGCCTCCGTGTCGAGGGGGGGGCCTCGACCAGGGAGTGACCAGCGGCACTGGGTAGTGTTCAGCGAGGCAACAGGTCCCCCTGTGCCCGCCCAAACCACACCCAAGCCGGTCCGGAGGGGTGGAGTCATCACTTCCCACGGGGTGTCAACTGACGAGAGAGCGCTTGGCTGTCTGGTTCAGGACACCTGGTGGGCGTTTGACCTGCAGGGGCTTTGCCACCTGCTGTCTCCACCAGGGGTGGAGTCGTCACTTCCCACGGGGTGTCAACTGACGAGAGAGCGCTTGGCTGTCTGGTTCAGGACACCTGGTGGCGTTTGACCTGCAGGGGCTTTGCCACCTGCTGTCTCCACTGGAGGCTGCGCGCTAGGGCCTCCGTGTCGAGGGGGTCCTCGTCCAAGGAGTGCCCAGCGGTACTGGGTGGTGTTCAGGGAGGCAACAGGTCCCCCTGTGCCCGCCCAAACCACACCCAGGCCAGCCTGCAGGGGTGGAGTCATCACTTCCCACGGGGTGTCAACTGACGAGAGAGCGCTTGGCTGTCTGGTTCAGGACACCTGGTGGGCGTTTGACCTGCAAGGGCTTTGCCACCTGCTATCTCCACCAGGGGTGGAGTCGTCACTTCCCACGAGGTGTCCACTGACGAGAGAGCGCTTGGCTGTCTGGTTCAGGACACCTGGTGGGCATGTGACCTGCAGGGGCTTTGCCACCTGCTGTCTCCACGGGAGGAGGCGTTTTTGGGCGAGTTGCGATGACTGCAGCGAGCGAATGCCACCCTGAGGTTTAGTATGCTACGCCGGTCGTGCTGTCCGGGCCAGTATGCTGGCTCTGCACGAGAGGCCGGAGCCTCATCAGTGCAAGCAGGACAGCTAGCAACTTGAAGGCAGTGATCTGCCAACGCAGGCGGGGGCCCGTCCAGCGACCCGACACTGCGCGCCCGTTGCACACCGCACCCGCACCCCGTAGGGAGGCGTCTGTCGTTACCACGACCGGCCTCAAGACCTGCTCGGGGTTAGGATGCGACGGCAGCAGGCGTAATGACGATACGCCTACTGCCAGTGCGCCACGCTCTCCAGGGAACTCATCTCTGTAGTCAGTGCTGTCGCGGTCCCATGTGCGTCAACCCGAGGGGGACAGGCCACCCCCGAGGACACCATGCCCAGGAGCCTCTGAAACTGATTTCAGGGGACCGCTGGCTGCTGCCTGAAAGTTCAAGCAGCTCAGCACTGACTGTGCGTGCCGAGGGAAACTGTACATGAGAGTATGCGGTCAGTTGTCATGAACCACTCCTGGCGTCTGACAGACACCAGGACGCGCTTCTGCGCCTCCCGAACGGCACCCTTGCAAGGTGCTGCTCAAGGTATGCAGCGACCCCTGGTTTTGGGGATGATGAAGTGCGGCTGTCGAAGCCACTGGACATCTCGGCCGAGGGGACGGTTCGATCGCCTTCGCCAGAGGGGTGGCAGCCCCGGCCTGGAGCACAGGAACATCCCTGCCTCTGCTGAGGTAAGAGGATGCCTGAAGTCCGGCGGAGGTCTGGCGAGCTGGATCGAATGCCGAGACGGACCACACTCCCAGCCATCATGATGGTTTGAAATGCTAACCAAGCACCCAGAGACCTCACAGGGGGGGCTGCGATCTACTTCATCAACCCGCGGGGGTTGGTTCAATGACTAGCAGTGCTGTTCCCCCCGGGGGGAACGGCTCCGCTAAATCACCTGCCAGGCGATGGCGCAGCTCGACGCACCATCGAAGCGAGAGTGCTGAGGGCTGCCTTATACTCGTCATTGCGTGCCGCCACGACGCAACGTCGAGTTGCCGAACACCATCTTTCAGAGGGTGAGAGCGGCTGCAAGTGGGACCCAGAGAGAGACCTCTACTTGTGAGAAGGCGGGCACTAGGCCCCCGAAGGGGCCCAGAAGGTGTTTGGGACACGGCAGGGACCGCCCCATTCCGACCATCCAGCAACCAAGGCTGGGTCGGGCCCGATGGTTCAATCTCTCTAGGTGGTCCTTCTCTCGACGTCTTCCTCCGGGGGGCCACCTGCGGGGGCACCAGAACCGGAGTCGACGCTGGAGAAGGCCAGGGCTGCTGGGGGCAGACCACGTGCGAGACCTCGACGGCCGAAAGGCGGCCGGGTCACAGCAGGCCGGTCTGTATCTACACTGTCAAAAGGCTGCTGGAGCAGTCCTTGACAGCGCCACCAATCAGCCGACCTTGCGAGAGGGGAGTCGGGAAAGTGGCCTTTCTCGACATCGCCCGCCTGCGCAAGATTGGGTCCGAGGCATCTTTACGGGCCACTGATGTGGACATCGTCCGACCCAGCCTGCGCTGCCACCGCGGTCCCCGGAGGGCCAGTCGGCGGCGGCACTACTTGGGCCGGTCTTACCCCGTGGGGCTCTCTTTAGCGCCCTGGCCTGCAGGATGGCCATGGCGTAAGAGTGGAGGCAGCTTGGTCCACGGCACTGCCAGCCTCAACACCACAGATGTCGAGACCTTACATGCCCTGGACGGTGAGCCTAGGTCAAGCTCCCCAGGTGGCCGCCGTCTGCGGATACCCGCGACTGCATGCTCCACCCAGGGTGCATTGACATAGTCCCTAGCTGCCTCCCCGCCCCGAGGGAAGAGAGGGCGATAGAGTCAGCTAGACGGAAGCGCGCCGAAGGGGGCGCTCCAGGTCCTACTGAACTCCTTATGCATCTCGGTAAAACTTGGCACTTGAGCCGGGCCCAATGTGCGAAGTACCCAGCCGCGAGCACCAGGGCTGCACCACAACCCGACGCTCACGGCGGTCCGAGCGAGCATGGCTGACATCTTGACGTCTGCCCTCACCTGTGCTCGACCTCCCGAGGGAGGGAGCTTCAGGGAATCGCCAGAGTCTGATGCCAGCAGGTCGCGCTCCGATGTTGCAAGAGACACCTCATCTCCACGGCTCGTGTCCGAGCGCATGGCTGAGGAATAAGATGGCTTAGGACCATCCTTGGGGAACTGCTAAACAAGCGAGACGGGGCGCGAGCGGTCCGCGAGCCGACCGGCTGACGGATTAACGCTCACGATAATCCCCACATCACCCTCGCTGCTCGCCGCCGCTGACGGCAGGGCCGTAGCCGCTGCGGTCACAGAACGGGAAGCAAACGAGGTGGTGGCTTGGTCTTGACAGAACATAGCCAACGTGATGCAACGTCTGAATAGCCGTCCGCCCGCAGTGACGCAACGTCTGACTAGCCATCCGCGCGCAGTGACGCAACGTCTGAATAGCCATCCGCGCGCCGTGCGGGCAGGAAGAATCCACGAGGCTGCCACAGTGGTCGGACCCCCGAACACCTGCGGCAACCACCGTGTCCGTCCCCGTCCTCGATGAGTGTACTGCACCCAAGAGATCAGCGGGCAATGCCACGCTGAGGAAATTGCTCTTTTAGAAAAATACCTCAGGAACTGCCAGGACGCCCAGGGGAATCTCCGCTGCACCGCGTCGTAGAGATCGGCAATTCGAAGAATGTCATCAGATGCGAAGGCTACGAAGAACAAAAGGTGAATGAATGAGCACGCCGGCTCCCCTTTTATACCCGGATATCCGGGGGCGGAGCCCGGCATGCAAATTTCATTCGCCAATTTCATTGGCCTTTTCAAAATAGTCAGACATGATTGGTTCTCAAGGGCGAACCCCATCTGTCGGCTTCGACACAACGTCGAGAGACCGACAGAAAGGGAACCACACTTACATTAAAATTGTGATTGGACTTTGGACTTGTGCATTCTTACTGATGCCCTGTGATGATCCCAATTTAGTCAGAACTAGTCAATACAGTCCTTAGATCTATTTAATATTGGTCCTTCGAGCCGGATGCGGTGATTGCCACGGGATAAGATGTCCAAAGCCCATTTAGAGTCACAGTGGGAGCCTGATGTCCGTAATAAACAACTACCACGCTTCTTAGAAAATTATGAGGTGGAATACAGCGGCTTCCAGCATACATATCCACCTAGTTCCAACATGCAGTTAGAACCTAGCCGCTGGGAGTCAGGAAATGAAGGTGCTGCAGGGATGACACCCTTCACCAGCTGGCACATAACTACCCAGATAGCCACTGGACGCTGTAACGGAACAGGGCCGCAACCGCAATACGATAGAGCCGGATCTGGTCCGGATCAGCCTCGCGGAATCGTTCCGGAGTCCAAACGCACATCGGGCCGAAGCCGTTTCGGGTCTGTTTTTAGGGGTTGTTGCAGATATATACCAGCGCCGATCCAGCGCCTCCCGATCATCCCGTTACAGATGCGTAACGGGTGCGTGAAATGATTCCGCGTACCTGACCTGTGCCGGATGTGTATTCTTCTTAAATCACCACCGGATTCTGCTTTTGCCTTATTTTCGGCATTTTTGTCAGTTAGGGTATCATAGTAACCTATAGACTACAGGCATAGTCCTACATTTTTCAGCAATGCGTATAGGCTATAGCTGAAATAAATTGTTTTAATGATTAAAACGCATACTAAAACAACGTGAACAAAGTCAACAAACACATAATTAATGACCACGAATTCACAGGTTTAATGATAGGATAAAAAACTAACAAAATGAACAAAGTCAACAACAAACACAGAATTTATGACCACAAATTCTTTGTTGTAGCCTAATGATAAACAACGCACAGGCTATTAAAACAACGTGAACCAAAAAAAACATGCACTTAAACAAAATCTGGTTTCTTGCGTCGTTGATCGGCTTCACTCGATGGGTGGTCCTGTGGCTGCTGTTGCTGCTGCTGCTGCTGACGTGCCAGTCTCTCCTGGCGCCCTCCACTCCTATCTGTTGAAAGGGCAAACCACCTTATGGCATGCCTCCATATTTCTGCCTCTGTCGCATTTGCCGTCAACGTGCATTTGCGCACTGCACCTGGGAAACAGATGTCATTACAGATGAGGATGAATGAGAAATTTGGATCAGTGCTAGGACTACATGACAACAAAACAGGCAGACATATATTGCATTTGCTCAAATGAATATTGGCCCATCCTTCTAATTAGGCCTACTTCTATAATGGTTTGTGCATTAGTTGATGGAATGCAGTAATAATACGATAAAAAAACTTGATCGTGTAAAACTGAAGCAAAATAAGACAAATCGACTATATCAAACCATGGAGGTTAAGACGCAGCCCCAAGGCCTGATAAAAAAAACCCAGCAAGATCGAATAATAAACAGAAGGCATTATTGTTTGTGTATTCTGTTTTTTACGAAGGCGTCAAAACTGGAAGAATTGAATCAATGGAAATCTGGAAGGAACGATTGTGATCCTCTCTCGTAAAGGTATGGTATATGTTGTTTGTCCTTTTACTTCCTAGCGAATAAAAGTAGACTATTTCATTCATCTCCCCCATACACAGGGTTCGAGTTGGATGGGAGCCCATGAAAGCAGAAAACTCAAATATCTGTGGGGGTCTCTGAAAATACAGCAGCATAATATTTAAATTACAAATAAAGCCTGATGTAAAAGGCAGGTTGTGATCGAGTTTTAGGCAATGTATATAGTCTACACATAAACACATACACATTTAGGAAATACTTACATGTATTTATACATAGAATCCAATCATTTTAATTAAAAATAAATGTTCATTTATTTTTATTCTTAAATATATACAGTATATATATAGACATATATGTATGTGTATGTTTTTATAAATACAAAATTAATATGCACAGTACACAGACAAATATTATGTAAACACAAAACTTTTATTCTGGATGCGTTTAAACGTGATTAATCGTTTGACAGCCCTAATAGTGAGTTAACTGGAGTTTGGTGATATTTTGTGTTGAATTTGGGTAAAACAATTGTTGTTTCAGTTGAGTTGAGCTATTGGAAATACCCTGGTTTGGTTATTTCATAAAAAAAAACTAAAAAGTGTGTGAATCTTGCTCAACCAACACTTCCGGATACTTTTGGCCACCAATGTATATATGCATTTACACACACACTACCGTTCAAGTTTGGGGTCACCTGCTCAATAAGGCATTAAACACCATTATAACTAGCTTCATGAAATAATGATCTTGAATGCTTTACGGTCATAATGAGTATACAGAAATCAGTCAAGATGTACTCAACAGGTATGGGCACATTTTAGTGTTTAATAATAACCATCTCCAATGTCTACTTAAAACTCATTGGGAGAATTCCAAGTGTGCAAAATTTTGTGATTCTTAAAGAGCCTAAAAGGAATACCATGATGCTTAGTTTACCCTTTTATAGTTTAGCAAACACAACTAAGTGTCATTATAATACAAAGCTTTGTTTTAGAAACGTTGACATTTTTAGACATTTTAATGCATTCAACTTCTGTATTGATAAATTCATATGGCACACTTGGTATTTATTCTCTAAAACAAAAATTAGACATTCAAAGCCAACAACTCTCAAAGCTATCCCATATGTGTTCAGCACCTCTTGACAGATTTTTGTGCACTAATAATGATCTTGGAGCATTCCAGTTGACTACTTAATAAAGCTAGTTATAATGGAGTTAAATGCAGAAGTGAGCCGTTGACGGTAGTGTGTGTATGTATGAAAAAAAAATTATATATATTTATATATATATATATTACTATAACAATCAGTTTTGACTGTTAAACTCTTTTCCAGTAGTAATCTGTAAGACTTTTGAGTGAATAAATATTAATTCACTAAGGGCATTGTAATGACGAGATAAACATTTGAAGCAATAGTCTACTTACGGCTGAGGAGGGCCCGTGATGCCATCCTGTGGAAGGCCCTCTTCTTGTTAACACCCTTCCAATTAATTGTTCGGGAAAGGGGGCAGGAAAACAGGTATGACAGTATGTTCCATGTCACCCTCTTCAAATCAACACCCCCGACAGCAGACATGGTATTCACCTGGGGCATGAAGATTGTGGTTGGATCATCGTTGCACAAGTTTTTAAACAGTTAAGCCACTTTTTTGACAGTGTTTTTAATGAATAAGTGTGGGCAATTGGATGATATCCATAAGATTCAAGTTACATAATCATAAAGAGCTTAGTCTAGCAATAATTATTAGTTCAGATTAATTAGATTTAGTGTAAAATGAAACAAGTGTCTTGAGTACAATGAGAACATATTGGGGGAATATGCTTACAAGGGCATGTTTCTGCCTATCATTGGCAGAGTCCACCAGCCAGGCCTCAAAGCGGTCCAGCTCTGCATCTGATTCCAGGGGGAATTGAAATTCCTCGGACCACTCAAAGGCTGCTGGCTGGAGGCCATTATTGACCTTGGCCATGAGCAGGTTCACAATGGTGGCGAGTTGGGCCACCTGCTGTTTTAGGTTTTCTAAAAGCAATAGGCCATGTAGCTGAGCCGCTGAAACATTGTGAAAGTTGAAAAAAAGTGTTAATCTGGAGAAAAGACTAATGTTATTAAAACATTAAGGAAATAATACACACAATGATCGTCAATAAAATCAACCCACAGCTGCATACTATCACTCATATATATATGTTGTAAACATTGTTAACACTGTGAATGAATAAGTACACTCTTTTTTTTCTTATGTGTGCAAAGAATTGACCCTGTTTCATGGCCAACTCTGAAGGTTGGCTTGAAGAGGAGGTGACCTCCAGGCTCTCCACCACAGCTGGCTAATTGAGGAAAGGTATGTATGTAAATGTTAAAATCAGAAAACAAGAAAAAATAAGTATATATATACAGGATATTTATTGTACACATGTACTTGAAAATGTGTATGAAAAAGTCACCATGTGAATAGGGGAAGCCCATATTGATGTCAGACACTGGACTCAAGTATTGAGGTGGTGGTGGTGTTGTTGACTGCGCTGAGCTATTGATTACTAGATACCATTGACGGAAAATGATAACAAGAGAGGCAGATTGTCGGACAAGGAGAGAAAGGAAAAGGACAGAACATTACCTTTGTACTTTCATTTGTATTGTAATTTTGCTACAGAGTATGATTCCTACCATTAAAGGGGTCTGACTCCCTCCTCACATTCCAGCTTATGTCTGTATAGGTTTGTTGTCCTATGTTTTTCTGTCCTGTGTTGTCCAGAGACTCCTGACCCATGTCCACTGCGAAGTCCGCTTTTGGATAAAGGGATAACCGTGAATCAACATATTGCAGTGGTACAAATCACTGGACTGTGCATTGTTGAAGTTGGAAAGCAAATCAAAACTTACAGAGGGGGGGTGGAGGGAGCCTAGGAAGGGTAGCACTAATAGGGAGAGGCCGAGACTCTGGTCTTCTTTTTGGAGTCTTCTCAGTTTCAGAGTCAGTACTGCCGTTTTCAAATCCTGCGTATCTAGTGAAGACATAGGTCAAATTGTAATGACAAGGCAATAGCATCATTCAATGGGCAGGCATGAACATTTAAGATATTTTTTTAAGATATTGCTTTGAGGTGTCATTTTGATACTACAGACTTGTACCCCAAACCCAGCCCCAGCCATAGCTTTTTCAGTAATACAACAATTATCTATAATGTACATACTGTGTCGCTTTTCTTCTCCTTTTTGCAGTTGAGCCCTCATCCTCTGATTGCAGGACTGCCGTTCCATTTTTATTGTAGTCCTTCAGCTTTTGCCTTGCCTGACTGAAGTCATATACTTTTATAAAAAAAATTAAGAGAGACAGATATGGAGATATTTAAGAACAAAGTAAGTATGGCATAACTGTTTCCTAACATGAAAATACACAGAATTGCCCTGTTTGCTTGTTTATTTACCTTTTTCAAAGAGTGTTCTTATTTTGAAGCTTTTCCAGCCAGGGCCTGGCATTTCATGCCTCTTGGGTTTTTTCCTCGGAAATGAATGTTGGCCAAAAGCATTCGTCATCTTTAACCCATGACCTCGGCACAACTTCTGTTGTGTCGTCGTCAAGGAAAATGACTCCACAAAATGTCTGTTAAAAATCATTGTGTAAAAAATAAAAAAATAAAAGATGATTTTTTAAAAAACTTACATAACTGAACTGATTATGATTTTCAAAAATAAAGTCTAGTCCTTCATATGAAACAATGGTATAACCACCATTGCCTCATTGAAAGGGACAGCCATGCATTTTTGTGTGAAAGATGACAGTTTGGAGAATTTTATCTCATGGCCTAGGTCAGCTGGGATCACAATGTTTAGGATTTCTGAATTAAAAGGATAGGTAAAAAAATTTTCAACTGTCCCGTACTGTCTGTAGGCAACTGTGACATCACCGTGACAGTCAATTATATTCATTATTTGACACACATTTTTGCCCACCAGAAATGTGTTGTTCTGACATGTTGTGGTCATGGTGAACCTCTCTGATATCAGTTCGTCATACTGGTGACAGATCAAGTTTGGTACTGGTACAGGGCCTCGGGCATGTTCTTTGCACAATTTGATGGGTTGGTCACTTGTAACACCACCATTTAATCCCTCGGACAGGCGTCTGATTATTTGGGCCAGGGGATTTGAGGGTTTGCGTACAAAACCCTTGAGTTTTTGCAAATAATTTTCGTAGGGAAAGGATGATATAACATCCAGATTGCCAAAATGTTTTGCATCCTGTGCAAGATGGGTCAACCCATGCACATTGTACACTAGCTGATCATTTCCATACAGGCTTGCAAAATGTTCCACAAAAGCATGAAGGAGGCTGTTGGCATATTCGTTGTGCTTTCTGGCAAAGAAAGGGGAGACCAGCATTGCCATGGGTGTCGAAAGCAGCAGGAAGTTTGCATATAGATCAGGTCTTAACACCTCACGCAACACCACCGGCCCTGTGTATAATAGAAACTGACGGAACTCCGTCGCCTTCCACCTATCCACTTCGTTCAGTGCTCTTGGCCTTCTAGCAAATTCCGAAGGAATGTGGGGTCTTAAGCTTAGAAGATTTCTGGATATTCTGTCCACGTCTCTCCCTGGTACACGGACAGTAAGAGGACCTTTCATCCACAGAAAGATGAGGCGCCTTACAACCCCCAAGCACACCAGGTGCATGTAGTCCAGTGGGACTTGGGACACCAAACCAAAATTTACATTTGTGAAGGCATGAGGGCCATGGTGGTGGTCCTCATCTTCCTGCCTGGCAAATGCCTCATCAGACCGTGTCTGGCTATTCAGGAGGGGGTATGTCATGCGGTGGTTGAGGTACACCCCACTCTGAATACACTTGTCACAGCCATAGTAACCGTTAAAAGCCTTTGTGACTTTCACAAAGGATTTTGCCGGTGCGTCACAGATCATTGAATGAACTTTTAAAATGAGCCTTTTCCCCTCAAATGTAAACCCCTCCTGTAATTTTGAAAGCTCATTTGCCAAATCTGTGAGAAACATTTTTGATGAGTCAGGTTTCTTCATACCTGAGTACATCCCGATGACTACAGGTTCTTTCATGGGTACTCCAACCAACCTACCTAAAATGGGCCACAACTGAAGACCTGAACTTTTAAAAAGTGGCAGGCCATCCACTGACATTTGAAGTTGTAAACAACATCCATCGACAAGCTTGTCTTTCCACTGGGAAAGGGTATGTTTTAACGCCTCAATAATGCCAATGTAGTGGTATAGGCCACCGCAGAGCTCCCTAACAGAATAATCTCTTCTTGTGTTAAGAAGAGTTTGTGCATCTTTTGGCAAGTCATGGTGGTGGACCGTTAATATTGCCAAGAGAGCCGAAAGTGCAATATGGGAAATACCATATGTTAATGCCCAGTTGGAAAGGCGATTTCTTCCGGTTCCTCCCAGTCAGATATTTCTTCTACATCACTATCATCATGATAATAAGATCTTTTCTCTGGGTCAGACCCAACAGCTGCCATTGGATCTAATCCAAGATTTTCTTCCATGATTTCATTTTCAGGTTCTGCAACATCATTTGTTGGAGACCCAATATATCTGGGAGGAAGTGTGGCTGCAGGTGTTTCCTGGCCGATATCAGTTAACCTTCTATTAAGGTCCACCCTGGCTCTTCTCCTCAACGCTGAACTGGAAACAGGTGTCTTGCGTCTATTCATTTTTTTAATTTAGGTAACTCTCAACTGTAAATAATAATTAAAAAAAGTATGGAATTTGGAATGGAATGAAAATCTGAGTATTATACCTTCGTCTCAACAGTTTGCATCATGTTTTCAGCATCTGAAAAAGGAATGGAAGGTATGTTGTAAATTGTTGTCTTACTTAATTTTATTTATTATGTGACTGGAAAATGTGTCTGGTTTATCAAAAATAAAGATCGTCTGGGCCAGCCTAAATATACTAACTAAACTGCAGACTACTTAATGGCCGTAGTATTGTACTAGGGTAGGGCTGGTGATTTTTGAGAAGCCATGTTTCATTGTGTGACTGATTGATCTAGTGCTGTGAGCAATATAGTGTAGCCTATGTCTGTAGGAAAAAGGAAAAATAGGTCTAAGCTACCCAATGAGGACAATGACAAAGCATGATATCAAATGTGAAGGGCATAATCATCTATGTTTCATCAATATTACTTATAATCATTTATGCTTGCTGCTTATTCATATATAAAATGTTTAGGAGTAGAGGCATGTTTATCTCACATACCTCCTGCTCTGGTATGCGAGGGAGATGGGTCAGAGTGTGCAACAGAGCATAACTGCTGCAGAGTGTTTGGCTGCCACAAGCAGTCATAAGGACTCTAATAAGGAGATACCTTTTAGAGTGAGTGAGGTGCCTTATGCACCTCACATATGTGATAACTATGTATAAATAGTAGAAAAATCGGAATTCAAGGAGGACCCTGTCCTGACGCGGGAGATTTGTATCACTGTGTATAAATGTGGGGGTCAAGAGCGAGCAGTCACAGAGTGCCTGGACATAAGACTTTCATATAATTGTTTAAACAGGGACAGCTGTGACCCAGAGCTTTATTCATATGATTATTTGGGTAAATAAAATACCTAATTTTACTACGGGGTCGACTCTCCTCATTTAAAAAGAATACGCAGACTTGAGGGTGAATGCCGTCATCACGAAATCCAATTTTTTTAGGTTCAAGTTGCATGTAAACCGGAGTATTCAGCGTTCTGATATTAATCAGTTTAATGATTAATCTGATTGTTAATGTCCATGTAACTTAAAGCGCCTATAGTCACTGATGACACAATCTGCAGCTACACGTAGGCTATGGCCGCCTCGTTGCACTAGCAGGTGAGGATCGCGTCGAGGTTTTTCTTCTGCTAGTGCAACGAAGCGGTTATAGATCTACATAAGCTGCAGGTTGTGGACTGACACTGTTAGATGATGGCTAGCTGGCAGCATACAATCAAAGCGAGTGTTTTAAAAATGACTAAGTCAAAGTGTAAAATTAAGCACACAATGTTGCATGTCATTTTCATGAATGTCTGGCTGCAATTCTCAGCGCTATAACGGCATAAGACTACCTTTTAAAATTCAGCACATTAGCGCAAATATATATTATTAAAAAGTTTATAAGGTTATCCTATAATTAGGTTTATTCTGTGCAACACTCATATTTGTATATGCTAGCGTAGTAGCACTATAGCAGATGCGGCTTTAACATCAAATGGCTAACACCGACTGTGGTGCGCAAATAACAGCCTATCTACAAAGCAAACAGCATTTCACTTGCACATTTAAGTAGGCAGTAAATTAGAATAAATACATACATATAGATGTACATAATCAACACATAGAATAAACACATAAAAACTTACTTGTGGTATAGCTGGTCGGTTTGAATTTCCGAGGGTTCAGATTCAGAATGAGAGAAATCGGCGTCGACAGTTTGCTGAATTTTTTTGGCGCTTCTGGCTGAAGTCCGTATTACGGATGTGGGCCGTATCGGCAAGACGACAGTAAAGCGAGAACCAACGTTCACTTGGCACTTTTAGCGCTGTCGTAAAACGGACCTAAAACGGACCTGTGCCGTGATGGACCTGCATCACAAAATGCTGTTGCTGTATTTTTAAACACTGATAATATTGCTCAGCTTAATGACAATGGATTTATCTCATGCTCTAGATAGAAAAAAATATATGCAGACAGGTAACCATGTTGTTTTGAAAATGTTTATTCCACGGAGTTCTTCACACAGTTTGAGAAAAGTTTTTCGGATGTGGTCCACATAAGGAAGCCTATGTGAAAACAGTATCGGCTCAGAATCATATTGCAGATCTGGACCAAACCAGTGTCAGACACAACTAATGTCTTTCGGTTACCTATGGGAAAAATTATCTGGGCCAGATCCGTAAACCGATATAAATACTGAACTGATTGCAGTTAGAATGTTTAAGCTGAAACCTCTATCTGGCACGGATCTGGTTCACAATCAGAAAACGTCTCTGAGCTAGAAACGGAGGCAAGGGGCTTAAAACAGATCTGGGCCAAATGTAAAGGCTATCTGGGTAACCAAGGTGATGTTACTGAGGATACTGGAGATCAGTATGGAGACAGAGATGCTCAAAAGATGATTTTGGCAGCTACGAGAAGAGAACAGACGACTGCATAACACCATTGAGGACATGAAATGCAGCTCCGTAATGGATGAATCAGACTCATCACTGCGTCCTGTGCCTTTACCTTGCACTCGACCATTAACAAAGACAGCTAAGGAACATACTCCTGTTCCCACTCCACGTATGAGCAAGTCACCAGTAGCTCAAATGAGTAATTGATTTTCTGAAGGCACTGCAAAACCAGTTATAGATGATGGAAAGGCGAGATGTTGATTAAATTCTCAGGTGAATTTTCAGAAATGAGACTACAGTTCACACCAAAGAACAGGTATGTGCAAGATCAACCAACTTAGCCTTGTACATCGCAACCTCAACACAAGTTAAGTATACATGCTGCACATAGCCTGAGCTATGCTCATGACCAGGGAACACATCCCACCACATTCACAAATACGTCATCGTTCCCCTGCAGCTGACTTCAGATTTAGAGAACAAACTGATTACCACCCAAGGTATCATTATCGTCCAAGAGACTTTGTTCAGCACTCTCATTCTCCTCCTACCAGAGAGCGCATTTACAGAGGTCCGAACCCTTCCATACCCGATTATACAGTGGAAGACCCACGGCAGTTTGCTAGACTCAAAATATCGCTTGACAATTTGCTGCCATACGATGCTACTGTTACGACCTTTGGCTCAAGGGAGGCAACAAGTCAAGTCAAGTCAGCTTTATTTATATAGCGCTTTTTACAATTTTCATTGTTACAAAGCAGCTGTACAAGAAAAAATGACTAAGTAAAACATAAAAGGTTATGGAATTCAAAACACAGGTCAAATATCAGACACACAATAAATTCCTATATGCAGTGTTAATTAAATAAGACTACCAAATTCTAGCAGCCCCCCCGGCTAGGCAAAACAGTGCAAAACAGTATGCAAACGGTGGCGAGGAACCCAAAACTCCATTGGAGGAGAAAAAAAACCTCGGAGGGAAACCAGGCCTAACCAGGGGATTCAACTTCCCCTCTGGCAAAAACTGCAGCCTCTGCACAAGCTCAACAGTGCGCGCACAACAAGGCAAAATAAAAAAGTTAGATTTAAAATTATCATTAATAATCTAATAGTGGCTGAGGTTTTGTAGGGACGTCACTTCCTTCGTCCAGCATTTGTCAGGTCTAGGAATGGATTGCGCCCTGCCCCCTCCGCTCTTGTAACCTTGGAACAATGAGACAAGACTGGCTGAGAGTAGAGTACTGTTCTGCACTCTTTGATGCAACAAATGCATCAGTTGTTATTGGAAGTGTCCCTGGTTCCGGTTGATCTAACTAGTGCAGCCGAGATCTTTGAAATACATATATTATGATAATGTAGTGTATGCAAGATTAAAAAGATGCGTCTTTAGTCTAGATTTAAACTGACAGAGTGTGTCCGCCTCCCGGACAGTGCAGGGAAGACTGTTCCAAAGTTTAGGCGCTAGATAAGAAAAGGATCTGCCGCCTGCACTTGATTTTGAAATTCTAGGTATTACCAACTGACCTGACGCCTGAGAGCGTAGTGCACGTGATGGACTATAATACGTAAGAAGTTCTCTCAAGTAGTGAGGAGCTAAACCATGCAAGGCTTTATAGGTAATAAGCAAGATTTTAAAATTTATGCGATGCTTTATAGGTAACCAGTGCAAGGTTGACAGAACCGGGCTACTATGCTCATGCTTTTTTGTACGTGTAAGAACTCGAGCTGCCGCATTTTGGACCAGTTGGAGTTTTTGTAATAGGCCTGCAGGGCAACCACCTAATAGTGCATTACAGTAATCTAGTCTTGATGTCATAAAGGCATGTATAAGCTTCTCCGCATCTGATGATGAGAGCATATGACGTAATTTAGATATATTTTTAAGATGGAAAAACGCAATCTTACAGGTGTTGGCGACCTGGTTCTCAAATGACAGAGTTCTATCGAATATAAAGCCAAGATTCTTAGCTGAAGATGAGGGTTTTATGGAACATCCATCAATAGTTAAGCAGTATTCTTGGTTGTTACGTAGGGCGGTTTTCGGTCCGATAAGTAGCACTTCAGTTTTGTCCGAGTTCAGTAATAAAAAATTGCTACTCATCCACTTTTTTATATCGACTATGCATTCCACTATTCGATGGAATTGCTGTGTTTCGTGAGGCTTCGAGGAAATATAAAGTTGCGTATCAAGTCAAGTCAAGTCAGCTTTATTTATATAGCGCTTTTTACAATTTTCATTGTTACAAAGCAGCTGTACAAGAAAAAATGACTATAAGTAAAACATAAAAGGTTATGGAATTCAAAACACAGGTCAAATATCAGACACACAATAAATTCCTATATGCAGTGTTAATTAAATAAGACTACCAAATTCTAGCAGCCCCCCCGGCCAGGCAAAACAGTGCAAAACAGTATGCAAACGGTGGCGAGGAACCCAAAACTCCATTGGAGGAGAAAAAAAACCTCGGAGGGAAACCAGGCCTAACCAGGGGATTCCAGTTCCCCTCTGGCAAAAACTGCTGCCTCTGCACAAGCTCAACAGTGCTTGCACAACAAGGCAAAATAAAAAAAAAATGATTTAAAATTATCATTAATAATCTAATAGTGGCTGAAGTTTTGTAGGGACGTCACTTCCTTCGTCCAGCATTTGTCAGGTCTAGGAATGGATTGCACCCTGCCCGCTCCGCTCTTGTAACCTTGGAACAATGAGACAAGACTGGCTGAGAGTAGAGTACTGTTCTGCACTCTTTGATGCAACAAATGCATCAGTTGTTATTGGAAGTGTCCCTGGTTCCGGTTGATCTAACTAGTGCAGCCTAGATCTTTGAAATACATATATTATGATAATGTAGTGTATGCAAGATTAAAAAGATGCGTCTTTAGTCTAGATTTAAACTGACAGAGTGTGTCCGCCTCCCGGATATTGCTGGGAAGACTGTTCCAAAGTTTAGGCGCTAGATAAGAAAACGATCTGCCGCCTGCACTTGATTTTGAAATTCTAGGTATTACCAACTGACCTGACGCCTGAGAGCGTAGTGCACGTGATGGACTATAATACGTAAGAAGTTCTCTCAAGTAGTGAGGAGCTAAACCATGCAAGGCTTTATAGGTAATAAGCAAGATTTTAAAATTTATGCGATGCTTTATAGGTAACCAGTGCAAGGTTGACAGAACCGGGCTAATATGCTCATACTTTTTTGTACGTGTAAGAACTCGAGCTGCCGCATTTTGGACCAGTTGGAGTTTTTGTAATAGGCCTGCAGGGCAACCACCTAATAGTGCATTACAGTAATCTAGTCTTGATGTCATAAAGGCATGTATAAGCTTCTCCGCATCTGATGATGACAGCATATGACGTAATTTAGATATATTTTTAAGATGGAAAACGCAATCTTACAGGTGTTGGCGACCTGGTTCTCAAATGACAGAGTACTATCGAATATAAAGCCAAGATTCTTAGCTGAAGATCAGGGTTTTATGGAACATCCATCAATAGTTAAGCAGTATTCTTGGTTGTTACGTAGGACGGTTTTCGGTCCGATAAGTAACACCTCAGTTTTGTCCGAGTTCAGTAATAAAAAATTGCTACTCATCCACTTTTTTATATCGACTATGCATTCCACTATTCGATGGAAGTGCTGTGTTTCGTGAGGCTTCGAGGAAATATAAAGTTGCGTAGTTAGTCATATGTTCAGCGGGTTTCGCATCTGGTTGCATAGTTATAATTTTCTCCCGACTATCTTGGATTTTATTTGTGAAATAGTTCATAAAATCATCACTGCTATGCTGGTATACAGCATCAGAAGTCGCTGACGATTTATTTTTGGTTAATATAGCCACTGTATCAAATAAAAACCTAGGGTTATTTTGGTTTTCTTCTATTAATGATGAAATGTAGGCGGATCGAGACGTTTTTAGGGCTTTCCTGTATTTTTTTGTACTATCCTTCCAGGCAGTACAAAATACCTCTAATTTAGTCTTCTTAAAGTTGCGCTCCATTTTTCGTGCCGCTTTCTTTAGAGCCTGAGTGTGTTCATTTTTCCACGGTGTCGGTCTGACATTTTTAATCTTCTTTAAGCGCAAGGGAGCAACTATGTCTAGCGTTTCCGAGAAGGTGGCATTAATATTTTCAATGGTATCATCAGCATAGCAGTGAAAGCTTATTCCGTGTCGTTTTATTATATCTCCTAGGGGTAACATGTATAATGCGAAGAGCATAGGCCCAAGTACTGAGCCCTGTGGTACACCGTACTGGACTTGCGATTTGCGTGATACCTCATTGTTTATTTTTACATATTGGAAACGGTCGCATAAATAAGATCTAAGCCATTTCAAAGCTATTTCCTTAATACCGACATCATTTTCAAGTCTATGTAGGAGCATGCTGTGGTCAATGGTGTCGAATGCAGCACTAAGATCTAGCAGCACCAATAAGGAGATACAACCTCAGTCAGACGCCATAAGCAGATCATTTGTAACTCTAATCAGAGCAGTCTCTGTACTGTGATGTGCTCTAAATCCAGACTGGAAATCTTCATTAATCTCATTCCTTTGGAGGAAGGAACATATTTGAATTGAGACTACTTTTTCCAGAACTTTAGATAAGAAAGGTAGATTCGAAATAGGTCTATAGTTTACTAGTTCTCCAGGGTCCAGATGGGGTTTTTTGACAAGGGGCCTTATAACAGCCACCTTATATGCTTTAGGCATATGTCCTAATGTCAGAGATGAGTTAATAATGCTAAGTAGAGGATCTATAATTTTTGGGAGCATCTCTTTCAGAAGATTTGTAGGTATAGGGTCTAGCATGCATGTAGTCGATTTAGTTGATCTAATGATTTTCGATAGTTCATCGTGATCTATAGTAGAAAATAAACATAATTTCTCCTTAGGGTTGCTGTAGTTAGTCATATGTTCAGCGGGTTTCGCATCTGGTTGCATAGTTATAATTTTCTCTCGAAAATCTTGGATTTTATTTGTGAAATAGTTCATAAAATCATCACTGCTATGCTGGTATACAGCATCAGAAGTCGCTGACGATTTATTTTTGGTTAATTTAGCCACTGTATCAAATAAAAACCTAGGGTTATTTTGGTTTTCTTCTATTGATGATGAAATGTAGGCGGATCGAGACGTTTTTAGGGCTTTCCTGTATTTTTTAATACTATCCTTCCAGGCAGTACGAAATACCTCTAATTTAGTCTTCTTAAAGTTGCGCTCCATTTTTCGTGCCGCTTTCTTTAGAGCCTGAGTGTGTTAATTTTTCCACGGTGTCGGTCTGTCATTTTTAAACTTCTTTAAGCGCAAGGGAGCAACTATGTCTAGCGTTTCCGAGAAGGTGGCATTAATATTTTCAATGGTAAAGTCAAGATCTTCAACGTTATTACTCATGCTAGAGATTTGAGACAATTCAGGCAAATTATCAAGAAACGCACCTTTTGTAGTCGAAGTTATTGTTCTACAATATTTGTAACTTGGAGTTTGATTTGCCACCATTGGTTATTGAAGCAAGCATGATACCAGATAATGATCTGAGATGTCTTCGCTCTGCTGCAGGATTTTAACATCGACCACGTTTATACAGTAAGACAAAATTAAATCTAAAGTATGATTACGAAGGTGAGTAGGTCCTGACACATGTTGACTAACGCCCATGGAGTTAAGAGTGTCTTTAAAAGCCATTCCTAAAGCATCTGTATCATTATCTACATGAATGTTAAAGTCCCCAGCAACAAGGACTCTGTCTGCAGACAGTACTAGTTCTGATAAGAACCCACCAAATTCTTTAATAAAATCTGTGTGGTGCCCTGGAGGCCTTTATACAATAGCCAGAGTAAATTTTAAAGATGTTTTGTCCTTAGTATTAGGTATTGATGCATCAAGTACCATGACTTCAAAAGAATTGTATTTAGGATTAGACTTCTGGGAAATGCTAAAAGAGTTACGGTAAAGTGCAGCAACACCTCCCCCTCTGCCTTTTAGGCGAGGCTCGTGTGTATAATAGTAATCTTGGGGGACAGACTCATTTAACGCAATATAATCATCTGGCTTTAGCCATGTTTCTGTTAGACAGAGCATGTCTATTTTATGATCTGTTATCATATCATTAACAAAAAGTGCTTTATTAGAGAGAGATCTAATATTTAGTAATCTGAGTCGTAACAGTTGATTATCTGTATTATGTTCATGTTTAGTTAGTTTAACGTTAACTAAATTACCTTTGAGAGGTTTACGCTTTATTTTATGTTTACTAATCCGGGGGACAGACACAGTCTCTATTTTATGATGTTTGGGAGAAAGTATTATCGCATGTTGTGTATTATGTGTGTTCTGCAACGTGAGACGGCAAGCAGACCGTTGGTTAAGTCAGTCTGCAACAAAAACAAGGGACACACGAAAAATAAAGCATATGCTTAAATAATCATTTATTTAAATATAAATGAATCAACACAGAATAATAAAATGGAAACGGATAAAGAAAAGAGTTTCTGTGTTCGTCAGCAATATCAGTATATGAAGCGTAATGCATGAATTTAATGTAATGTAATGTTGAGGAGGAAATGTAAGTGAAAACCAAACTGAAGTTAAATCCAAAAGCAGAGTCCTAACAAAAGCAGAGTCCTAACAAAAGCAGAGCAGAGTCCTAACAAAAGCAGAGCAGAGTCCTAACAAAAGCAGAGCAGAGTCCTAACAAAAGCAGAGCAGAGTCCTAACAAAAGCAGAGCAGAGTCCTAACAAAAGCAGAGCAGAGTCCTAACAAAAGCAGAGCAGAGTCCTAACAAAAAGTGAAAGTGAAAGTGAAAGTGACCTATTTGTCAGTTATGGAGAACCATACCTGAAATTTGCCCTCTGCATTTAACCCATCCAGAGAGTAGTGAACACACGCACAGCAAGTGGTGAACACACGTACACCCGGAGCAGTGGGCAGCTATCACTGCAGCGCCCGGGGAGCAAGTAGGGGTAAGGTGCCTTGCTCAAGGGCACCTCAGTCGTTACCTGCCGGCCCTGAGGATCGAACTGGCAACCTTCTGGTCACGAGTCCGACTCTCTAACCATTAGGCCACGACTGCCCAACTGCCCAAAAGCAGAGCAGAGTCCTAACAAAAGCAGAGCAGAGTCCTAACAAAAGCAGAGCAGAGTCCTAACAAAAGCAGAGCAGAGTCCTAACAAAAGCAGAGCAGAGTCCTAACAAAAGCAGAGCAGAGTCCTAACAAAAGCAGAGCAGAGTCCTAACAAAAGCAGAGCAGAGTCCTAACAAAAGCAGAGCAGAGTCCTAACAAAAGCAGAGCAGAGTCCTAACAAAAGCAGAGCAGAGTCCTAACAAAAGCAGAGCAGAGTCCTAACAAAAGCAGAGCAGAGTCCTAACAAAAGCAGAGCAGAGTCCTAACAAAAGCAGAGCAGAGTCCTAACAAAAGCAGAGCAGAGTCCTAACAAAAGCAGAGCAGAGTCCTAACAAAAGCAGAGCAGAGTCCTAACAAAAGCAGAGCAGAGTCCTAACAAAAGCAGAGCAGAGTCCTAACAAAAGCAGAGCAGAGTCCTAACAAAAGCAGAGCAGAGTCCTAACAAAAGCAGAGTCCTAACAAAAGCAGAGTCCTAACAATAGCAGAGTCCTAACAATAGCAGAGCCATAACAATAGCAGAGCCATAACAATAGCAGAGCCATAACAATAGCAGAGTCCTAACAATAGCAGAGTCCTAACAATAGCAGAGTCCTAACAATAGCAGAGTCCTAACAATAGCAGAGTCCTAACAATAGCAGAGTCCTAACAATAGCAGAGTCCTAACAATAGCAAAGGGCAACAACCGAAGACCTCCCTTTCCCGGCTCGGTTAGATCTTTTAAGCACTGTCTAATGCATGATCACAGGTGTTTCCAATTGACTGGTAATTGAGGTAATTGGTAGCTCAAGTGCCAGCATCAATTCCCAGGACCAACAGCAGAGGTTGTCACACCCCTCCCCATAAGACAGGGGCTCCCACAAGGATCCCTGTAACACAACATAACACACAAAAAAAACATGTAATATGGTCATAGGATACACTTAAGTTCAGGACTATAGCCAGCTCCCAAAGGCACCAAAAATAATCTTCAAATGCAGTAGACTACGCTGCATCTGGGGCTGCATCTGTGGCAAATGACAGTGCGTCAGCTACCAAATTGAGACTCCCAATTGTCACTAAAAACGACCAAGTCATCCAAATAAACGGCGCAACCCTCCAGACCACAAATTACTCTGTTCATGAGGCGTTGAAAAGTCGCTGGAGCATTTCGCAGGCCATAACTCATGACCCGATAAGAATGTAACCCTGATGGAGTGACAAAAGAGGAAATTTCTTGTGCTCCCTTGGTTAACGGCACTTGCCAATAGCCCTTCAGCAAGTCAAACTTGCTGACGAACTTAGCTGAACCAACCTGGTCCACAAAGTCTTCGACACGGGGCAAAGGAAAACAGTCTGGTTTTGTTAAAGCATTAACTTTGCGAAAATCCGTACAAAATCTCAAAGTACCATCAGATTTTCCCACTAAAATACATGGAGAAGCCCAATCAGAAACCGAAGGTACTGTTGTGGTCCTCCATATACTTAATTTCCCTCTCCATCAATTCCCGTTTCTCAGGCGAAACACGATAAAAACGCTGCTTAATAGGCTTTGCGTTCCCCACATCAATATCATGTTCAACTAAATCCGTACGTGACGGTGCATCACCAAATAACTCAGGAAAACTACGTAATAAACCACATAACTCCTGACGTCTTACTGGAGATAAATGGCAGAGAGTAAACTCCAAGTTGTGCAATGACTCAGAATTATTCAAACGACCCCGGAAAACACAATCATCAGGCGAAATGGTCTCCTCTTCCTCACCCACCAAACTACCCCCACCGATGGAAAAGGTAGAAAGTGCAGAATGCGAAGATGTCAAATTTTCTAGAGGGTTTGTTTCTTTATCATAATAGGGTTTTAATAGATTTACATGGCACCGTTTAACTGACTTTTTCGCGAAAGCATTAAAATGTCATAATTTTCATCAGTCAATTTTCGTTGTACCACAAATGGGCCATCAAATTTGGCTTCAAAAGGAGAAGATACCACAGGTCGCAAGACAAGGACTTGATCGCCTAGCACAAATACTCGACGTTCAACTGTACGATCATATAATTCTTTCATGTTTTTCTGATGTTTTTCAAGATTTACTTTAGCTAATTCTCTAGCCTGCTTTTAAACCCCAAAATATATGACGCCACATTTATTTGTTGGAAGAGATGGGAAGTAAGGTTTGAACCTTGATCACTTTGGATGATTTTTGGAATTCCAAAAACTGACATAAACTGGGTTAAAGCTTTAACCACAGTCCGAGATGTAATTGTACGTAGTGGGTATGCCGCTGGAAAGCGTGTGTTTAAAAACATCACAGTAAACAAATAATAGCTACCAGATTTCGAACGGGGAAGTGGACCTGCACAATCAACAATAAGATGCTCGAACAGTTCACCAGTAGCCTGAATTGGTTTCAATGGAGCAGGTTTCAGCACCTGGTTTGGCTTACTGGTCAATTGGCAGGTTCTACATCTCTTAATATATCCAGAAATATATTTTTTTAGACGTGGCCAAAAAATTAAATCGCAAGAGGCGATCATATGTCTTACCCTGGTTGATCATGCGCTATTTTAATCATCAACTGTCGAAACTTGGTAGGAACGACTACTTGAAAAACAGGATCCCCAACAAAATCTTTGTGAGGAATCCATTTTATCAACAACACTCCATTGTGAATAAAATATCCACGGGCAACGTTACACTCCTCTACTGGCAGAACAGTACTATAAATCCCTCCAAAGCATACGCAAACATAAGTGGTTCTCTTGCTACTGGTTTAATTGAAGACTAAACAGTATAGACAACAAGATACAGAAATTTAACATTAGCTTGACACAAAACAAAAGCATACGCAGAGCGCGTGCAACAGATGTAAGGGCATTTTACCAACACAAAATACAAACAAATAAAACAAAATACCTCGTTGGCTGCATGCTGCTAGAAAGGGAAAGTCTTTGAACATTCCTTACGCACTGCAACTTATAATAAAATAAATATATAAATAACAAACAGCGTAAATTCTAAATTATTGTAATGATTAGTGATTAAAGAAAAATAAACAAATTATATACACATTATATCAACAATATAATGGCAGCATTTACAAGTACTCTGAAAGAGTTCCTCCAAAGAGGAGTCAGTTCGCTGGTCCTTTCCTAAATCCTCTGCAGAAACCGAAAAAGACAAGGCAGACAAATCAGGCATAAATAGCAAACTTTGTCAGATTGAATCTCTTTTTGATCACACACTTTATCCTTATTGGCACACTTCATTGCACAAGTCACAACACATGCTGAATCCTGGCTCAGAAAACTCAGTTCAGGTTCAATTTTATTATCAGTGATCACTATGGGACACACCATTTCCCAAAATAATGTGAACCCCCTCAACTGGTAAAGCTGGCCGTACTCCCATTACAACCTCACCTTGAATCAAATCAGACTGAACACTCACCCTATGAAGAGGCACAGACAAAGTGTTCAGTCCTATTCCACAAATTAAAACACTTTCACCAGTATGAGACGGCAAAGAAAATGTCAAAACAGATTCCAAAATAAATGAATCCATTGTGCCAGTATTCCGCAAGATTTTAACAGGGACTTCCTTTTTCTCTCTAGAGATACATGTTTTTCTGTAATAAAAGGGGAGTAAGACGAAAAATCAATATTAAGTTTTTGTTGTCACCCATTGTAGACGGGACTGGTGCTGCAAGGGCAGAAGGCTTAACATGTTAACTTTGTGAATTACGTATCAGGATCTTCCTCGTTGAATTTGGGAACAAGTTTTAGATAAGCAGTGTTTGAAAAGACACTTGGTTCTGGATCAGAACCAAGCTTACCTTCTTTCATCCGGTTGAGTTTGAGAAACTCCAAATCCAACTTTGCCCTCTCTAACTCCATTTTTCCTTGTTCAACACTCAGCTGTAACTTATCACGATCCATCTGTAAAAGTAGCAGCTCTTTTTGCTGTTCAAAAGACAAATTACTTTTTGATTCAGAAGCAACTGGTAAATTTTCCTCCATTTCCGTGTCTAATAAGCATTCCCTTTCTATCAGTTTCTCGACGTTGTGTCGAACCGACAGACGGGGTTTGACTTGAGAACCTATCATCTTCTGACTATTTTGAAAAGGCCAATGAAATTGGCGAATGAAATTTGAATGCCGAACTCCGCCCCCGGATATCCGGGTATAAAAGGGAGACGGCGTGCTGCATTCATTCACCTTTTGTTCTTCGGAGCCTTGGCATCTGATGACAATACTTCTAAAAGAGCTGATTTCTGGATGTGGTGCAGCGGACTGTCCCTCATCAGTGACTTCCCCTGGCGTCTCAGCGGTTCCGGAGGTGTTTTTCTCCCTTGCAGCATCGGAGGGTGACGTACTGGCTTCCGACCCAGATGATTCCTTGGAGCCCCCTCCCCCGGGAGGTTGAGCTCGGGATGAAACGGACGTCGAAATGTTGGCCGTGCTCTCTCGGGCCGCCGCGAGCATTCAGAGGCGATGCACAGCACCGCCCAGCCCCAGTGCCTTTTTGTCCCAGAGGTGCTCGGTAAGATTGGGAACGCCCCCTTTTCGGCGCGTTTTCCGTCAGACTGACTCTGTCACTTTCTCTTCCCTCGATGGGGGGCGACGAAGGTGGTGGCGCGGGCCCTGGGTCGGATGATGTCCACGATGGTGGTCCAGGAGAGGCACCTCTGGCTCAACCTTGCCCAGATGCGGGACGCCGAGAAGATTCGCTTTCTCGTTGCTCCCATCTCGCAGGGTGGGCTGTTAGGTGAGCTCCGCCGCAGCCGGCCGCCTTCCGGCTATCGAGGTCCCGTTCGGGGTCTGCTCCTAAACAGCCCCGGCCACCTTTGTCGTCGTCCCCGGTTCCGGCGCACCCTCCTTAGGTGGCCCCCCGTCAAGGAAAGGTCCGCCGTCTCATCAGCAGCCGCAGAGGAAGCACAAGCGCTCCTGATGAGGTGAACCCAAGGAGAACAAGATTGGGCCTGACCCCAGCCATTCCATCGCTGCCAGGTCGGACTGGGATGGTTCCTGCCCCATCCCAACATCTGCTGGGCCCCTTCGGGGGCCTGGTGCCCACATGTTCACAAGAGCTTTCGACTAACTACAGCGCCTCTAAGGAGAAATTACGTTTATTTTCTACCATAGATCACGATGAACTCTCTAAAATCATTAGATCATCTAAATCAACTTCATGCATGTTAGACCCTATACCTACAAATCTACTGAAAGAGATGCTCCGAGAAATTATAGATCCTCTACTTAGTATTATTAACTCATCTCTGACATTAGGACATATGCCTAAAGCATATAAGGTGGCTGTTATAAGGCCCCTTGTCAAAAAAACCCATCTGGACCCTGGGGAACTAGTTAACTACAGACCTATTTCGAATCTACCTTTCTTATCTAAAGTTCTGGAAAACATAGTCTCAATTCAAATTTGCTCCTTCCTCCAAAGGAATGAGATTAATGAAGATTTCCAGTCTGGATTTAGAGCACATCACAGTACAGAGACTGCTCTGATTAGAGTTACAAATGATCTGCTAATGGCGTCCGACCGAGGTTGTATCTCCTTATTGGTGCTGCTAGATCTTAGTGCTGCATTCGACACCATTGACCAAAGCATGCTCCTACATAGACTCGAAAATGAAGTCGGTATTAAGGAAATAGCTTTGAAATGGCTTAGATCTTATTTATGCGACCGTTTTCAATATGTAGCAATAAACAATGAGGTATCACGCAAATCAGTACGGTGCAGTACGGTGTACCACAGGGCTCAGTCTTAGGGCCTATGCTCTTCGCATTATACATGCTACCTCTAGGATATATAATAAAGCGACACAGAGTAAGCTTTCACTGTTATGCTTATGATACGCAACTTTATATTTCCTCGAAGCATCATGAAACACAGCAATTCAATCGAATAGTGGAATGCATAGTCGATATAAAAAAATGGATGAGTAGCAATTTTTTATTACTGAACTCGGACAAAACTGAAGTGTTACTTATAGGACCGAAAACCGCCCTACGTAACAACCAAGAATACTGCTTAACTATTGATGGATGTTCCATAAAACCCTCATCTTTAGCTAAGAATCTTGGCTTTATATTCAATAGTACTCTGTCATTTGAGAACCAGGTCGCCAACACCTGTAAAATTGCGTTTTTCCATCTTAAAAATATATCTAAACTACGTCATATGCTGTCATAATCAGATGCAGAGAAGCTTATACATGCCTTAATGACATCAAGACTAGATTACTGTAATGCACTATTAGGTGGTTGCCCTGCAGGCCTATTACAAAAACTCCAACTGGTCCAAAATGCGGCAGCTCGAGTTCTTACGCGTACAAAAAAGTATAAGCATATTAGCCCGGTTCTGTCAACCTTGCACTGGTTACCTGTAAAGCATCGCATTAACTTTAAAATCTTGCTTATTACCTATAAAGCCTTGCATGGTTTAGCTCCTCACTACTTGAGAGAACTTCTAACGTATTATAGTCCATCACGTGCACTACGCTCTCAGGTGTCAGGTCAGTTGGTAATACCTAGAATTTCAAAATCAAGTGCAGGCGGGAGATCATTTTCCTATCTAGCGCCTAAACTTTGGAACAGTCTTCCCTGCACTGTCAGGGAGGCAGACACACTCTGTCAGTTTAAATCTAGACTAAAGACGCATCTTTTTACTTTTGCATACACTAGACTATCATAATATATATATGTGACCGGCGAAGTAACAACACGTACACGAGAGTGCAATAAACCACCCCGTAGGGCAACCTTTATTGAATGTCTCAGTGGAGACCAGAGGAAAAAGGAGGTAGGCGTCAACTTCCAGTGGCGACAGGTAGAGGTGACTTGTCTCACTCGCTGTAGCCGCTTCCGAAGGGCCGTGAGACGTCCTAGTCGTGCACTTCCGGGTTCGTGCGAGAGCAGTCCTTCCGGCCACGTACTTCCGGGTTTGAGCAGGAGCGATCGTGCCGGTCGTTACTCGTCTGTCCCTGTTGACATAAGAGAGTGTATCTTAGTACCTTCGTGTCTGGGGAGACGCTGCTCACCTTCTGTCTTGTCACAGCGGCTTTTATAGCTGAGGACCGCTGGGAAGTCGCTTCCCACGGTAACGATCGGCAGCTTTGCCGTTCTGATTTCCTCCGTCTCCATGGCGACGCTGATTGCGCAAAGGGTGACTCGTCACAATATATTTCAAAGATCTAGGCTGCACTAGTTAGATCAACCGGAACCAGGGACACTTCCAATAACAACTGATGCATTTGTTGCATCAAAGAGTGCAGAACAGTATTCTACTCTCAGCCAGTCTTGTCTCATTGTTCCAAGGTTACCAGAGCGGGCAGGACGCAGTCCAAGGTTACCGGAGCGGGCAGGGCGCAATCCATTCCCAGACCTGACAAATGCTGGACGAAGGATGTGGCGACTCTACAAAACTTCAGTCGCTATTAGATTATTAATGATAATTTTAAATCTAACTTTGTTTTTTATTTTGCCTTGTTGTGCAAGCACTGTCGAGCTTGTGCAGAGGCTGCAGTTTTTGCCAGAGGGGAACTGGAATCCCCTGGTTAGGCCTGGTCTCCCTCTGAGGTTTTTTTTCTCCTCCAATGGAGTTTTGGGTTCCTCGCCACCGTTTGCATACTGTTTTGCACTGTTTGCCTGGCCGTGGGGGGCTGCTAGAATTTGATAGTCTTATTTAATTAACACTGCATATAGGAATTTATTGTGTGTCTGATATTTGACCTGTGTTTTGACTTCCATAACCTTTTATGTTTTACTTATAGTCAATGTTTTCTTGTACAGCTGCTTTGTAACAATGAAAATTGTAAAAAGCGCTATATAAATAAAGCTGACTTGACTTGACTTTCGTTCCCCCTGGGTCTTTCTCACAGCCGCTCTCACCCTCTGCGGACGGTGTTCGGCGACTCGACATTGCGTCACGGTGACGCGCAGTGCAGAGTATAAACATAGCCAGCCCTCAGCACTCTCACCTCGACGGTGCGTTGAGCTGCGCCATCGCCAGGCAGGAAACACAGCGGCACTGCTGGCTGTCGATCCCCCCATCGCGGGGGCGATGAAGCAGATAGTACCTCTAGTCCCCCTGTTTCGGTCTTTGGGTGCTTTGGTAGCACTTTCCAAGCAGTCACGGTGGCTACAGTATACGGTCCGTCTCGGCTATGCGATCCAATTTGCCAGGCCTCCGCCCAGGTTTCGGGGCATCCTCTTCACCTCAGCAGAAGCAGAGATGCTCCTGTACTACGGGCCGAGATTGCCCGTCCCCCCGGCCGAGATGTCAAGCGGGCTTTACAAGGAGAGGGTTGCGCCCTATTCTTGATCTGCGTACCCTGAACAAGCACATGCTGAAGCTGCCGTTCAGGATGCTCACACAGAGGCAGACATCAGGATTGGTTCGTAACCATCGACCTGAAGGACGCATACTTTCATGTCTCGATTCTCCCTTGTCATCGGCCGTTCCTACGGTTCGCTTTTGAGGGACAGGCATATCAGTACAGGGTCCTCCCATTCGGCCTGTGCGGGTACTCAAATTTCTCGACGACTGGCGTATCTTGGCACACTCGCGAGATCTGTTGTGTAGACACAGCGACTAGGTGCTCCGGCACCTCGACCGATTGGGATTACGGGTCAACCGAGAGAAGCGCCAGCTCTCCCGGGCGCAGAGCTCCCTTTTTTCTCGGTATGAAACTCAACTCTGTCTCCATGACGGCACGACTAAAGCGCGCACAGTCAGTGCTGAACTGTTTGAGCCTTCTCAGACAGCAACCAGTGGTCCCCCTGAAATTATTTCAGAGGCTCCTGGGGCACATGGCATCCTCGGCGGGAGTGGTCCCCCTCGGGTTGATGCACATGAGACCGCTCCAGCACTGGCTACAGAGACGAGTTCCCTGGAGAGCGTGGCACACAGGCAGCAGGCGTATCGTCATCACGCCTCTCTGCCGTCGCATCCTAACCCCCTGGTCTTCAATGACCTTTTTTTACGGGCCAGAGTCCTTCTCGGGCAGGTCTCGAGGCGAGTTATGGTGTCAACAGACGCGTCCTCACAGGGTTGGGGTGCGGTGTGCAACGGGCACGCAGTATCAGGTCTGTGGACGGGCCCCCGCATTCAATTGCCAAGAGTTGTTAGTTGTTCTACTTGCGCCCCTGGCAGTAGGTGCTGGCAGGTTGGACAGTGCCAGGGTGGCATTCGCTCACGGCAGTTAACGCAACTCGCCCGACACCTCCTCCTGTGGAGTCAACAGGTGACGAAGTCCCTGCGTGCCACACACATCCCGGGCTAACTGAACCAGACAGCCGATGCGCTCTCTTGTCAGTCGACGCCTCGGAGAGGGTGGCGACTCCACCCCCGCGCAGTTCAGCTCATTTGGGTGCAGTTCGGGCAGGCGCAGGTGGACCTGTTTGCCTCCCTGGACACCACCCATTGCCTTCTTTGGTACTCCCTGACCGAGGGCCCCCTCGGCACGGATACCCTAGCGCACAGCTGGCCGCGGGACAAGCGGAAGTACGCCACAACACGGACACGGTTGGGTCTTCCTCCCTAGTGGGGAGCGGTGGTAGAGTGGGGAGCTCTACCCCTGCGGTGGTAGAGACCATTACACAGGCAAGGGCCCCGGCCACGAGGCGGCTTTACGCCTTTAAGTGGCGCCTCTTCTCGTCCTGGTGTTCTTCTCATGGAGAGGACCCACGGAAATGCTTGATCGGGTACGTGCTGTCCTTCCTTCAGGAGAGGCTGGAGAGGAAACTCTCCCCGTCCACACTGAAAGTGTATGTAGCCGCAATTGCCGCTCATCATGAACCGGTTGCTGTCAAGCCCCTGGGGCTGCATGACCTGGTCATTAGGTTCCTGAGGGGAGCAAGAAGGCTGAATCCGGCCCGTCCGCGCTCCGTTCCCTCTTGGGACCTCAATGTGGTCCTGGCGGGCCTTCAGAGGCCCCCCTTCGAGCCCCTAGGAGGCCGCTCTTCCTCACCTCTCGATGAAGATGGTCCTCCTGCTGGCGCTCGCTTCCATCAAGAGGGTAGGGGACCTACAAGCATTTTCCGTATCCCCGGATTTCCTTAAATTTGGGCCCGGTAACTCTCACGTGATCCTGAGACCCCGGCCTGGCTACGTGCCCAAAGTTCCCACCACTCCCTTTTGGGACCAGGTGGTGAACTTGCAGGCGCTCCCCACCAGGGAGGAAGACCCAACCCTGTCCATGTTGTGGCCGGTACGCGCGTTGCGCCTCTACCTAAACCGCACGCAGAGCTTCAGAGCTCTGAGCAGCTCTTTATCTGTTTTGGAGGTCAGCATAAGGAGGGCTGTCTCCAAACAGAGGTTGGCGCACTGGATCGTGGACACCGTTACGACGGCATACCGATCACAGGACTGCCCGTGCCCACTGGCAGTGAGGGCACACTCCACTCGGGGCAGCAACCATTTTGCACGGTGTGGATCAATCCATAAACCCTCCAGCTGCAAACCCACTAGAATTACGAAACCCTGGCAAGAATGTGTACTGTCATTACTGTGACAACAATCACCACTATCTTAACCAGTGCAATAACTTAACACAGTTAACCAGTGAGCTCAAAACTAACTGGATCAAGTCAAATAAGAGATGTTGGAGGTGCGGACGGAAACATCAGGCAGATCAGTCCTGATTGAAAGCCACATGTAAAACTTGCAATGGTAAGCATCTAACTGTTTTGCATGACATCAACAGCAGATCAACCGAGATGAAGCAACATCACAAAATTCCCCAAGAGAGTCAGATGCTATATCTAGATCGTCCAGCAGGTGGTAGCCAAGTCCTTCTGAAAATTTGTAAAGTGCTGTTGCATAATGGAAAAAATACGACGACGGCTCATGCTATTTTGGACGATGGTTCTGAACGAACAATCTTGCTTCATGGTGCAGCACAGCAGCTAAATTTAATGGACAGACCGAAACGCTCTCTTTGAGAACAGTTCGACATGACACCCAAGTCATACAAGGTATCTTTCACTCTGTCCCCAGCAATTCAGCCGAGCAAAAGGTACAATATAACGGGGGCATTTATAGCTGAGAATTTGGGCTTGGCCAAGCATTCACATCCAGTTACCATTCTGCAAAAGAAATACCAGCATCTCAAAGGACTGCCTCTTAACGCCTTATCTCAGGTTCGGCCATTGTTACTTATAGGCTCTGATCATCACCATTTGATCATCCCCATGGAGCCAGTGTGTTTCGGCCCACCAGGCGGGCCAGCTGCTATAAGGACCAGATTGGGCTGGACGCTGCAAGGTCCAGCTCATGTACTCCAGCACCAAATCCCAGAGCATCAATGCTTCTTCACATCTGTGACTTCCACCTCATCAGAGCTATTGCAGCATGTGGAGAGGCTCTGGCAGCTTGACATATTGCCATACCACAATGAGAAGTTGATGACACGCTCCCATTGTGATCAGGAGGCCATCACTTTGCTTGAGACCAAGACTGCAAGAGTGAAAGTAAATGGAGTGTTACATTACGCCACACCGCTTCTGCATAAAAAGGACATGCCCCAATTGAAAGCGCCTAAAGAGTCTGTTCTTCCCCAACTCAGAGAATTAGAAAGGCGTCTCAGTAAAAGTCCCAAACATTTACGGGCATATAACCAAGAAATTGAAAGGCTGGAACAATCTGGTTATGTTGTCAAGCTGGCGGCTGAAGCATGGTACATACCGCACCACATGGTACACCATAATGGAAAGCATAGAGTAGTGTACAACTGTTCCTTGCGAGGAAGAGCTTCTCGGCTGGCAGAGGACCGAGCGACAGTGTGTCGGGGAACCGGACCAATTCTTTTTTCTTTTCCCCTCTCCCCTCTCTTGTCCCTGTCGCTCCTGGGGCTCCCGTCTCCGTTCTCTCGTCTCAGTGGTGCCCCCCGGCCTGTAAGGGGTGATGGGGGTATGTGGTGAGGAAGGCGGGACAAGAGCCGTGAGGCGGGGCCGGTGGAATGAGTGAATCAGCTGTACTCGCACCGGTCCCGCACATTTTACGGAGGAGATCGGGAGCTTAAAAGGACGACCGGCAGGACTGTTGACCAGAAAGGACTGGGCCCGGACATATGTTTAGTTTGTGTTCATGTTCTGTATGGCATTTTACTTCTGTGTTTATTGTTTATTTGATTTAATTAAAGTTGTTAAACGTTCGCCGGTTCTCGCCTCCTTCCTTCCCTTTTAACGAACTTTGTTACAGGCAGGTTTTGCCTTTTGGGACTACATGCAGCCCATGCGGCGCAACATTTGCTGTCCAAAAACATGTCCACGAGAACACTGATCCAGAAGAAGATACACGTGTGGCTGTAGAGAAACATTTCTATGTGGCCAATTTTCTGCAGAGTGTAACTTTTACTGACAAAGTAACTGCACTGGTGAACAAGCTTCAAGCTCTTTTAGTATCTGGAGGGTTTGAGTTAAGACAATGGGCTAGCAACATTCCTTCTGTCATTGCACATCTTCCTGTATCATCCACTTCACAACTAGAGCCAAAGTACTGATACAAAGACTGTGGGGTAAGAAACGGGAGTGGGATTACCCAAGACTATGTGGCTGTCGACAGTGGCGGTTCTACATTGAATTGCACCCCGGGCGAGAACATCTTTGAGGGCCCCCCCCCCTCGAAAAAACTAAATTATGTCATATTTTTCTTGACCTAAACTACAGTGGTACAAATTTAATTTGTCATTAAAATGTAATTGTACCACTGTAGTTGAGGTCAAGAAAAGTATACATGACATTGTTATAAAACAATTTGACAGAGTATTAACACTTAATGATATTTTACATTTACCCTCATTTAGCAGACTCTTTTATCCAAAGCGACTTACAGATGAGGAAACATTGAAAGCAATTATAACAACATAGGCAACAAAATACATAAGTGCATCAAACTAGTCCATTAAAGCCTAGCACAGTAAAAAAAACTAAGAATAGTGAGGTTAGTATTTTTTATTTTTTTTAAAGAAGGAAAGGGAAGAGAATTAGGAAAAATCAGTCAGCGACGTATTGACGGAAGAGATGCGTTTTTAGGCGTTTTTTAAAGATGGCAACCGAGTCTGCTGATCTTGTAGCAGCTGGTAGATCATTCCACCAATGTGGAACAGATCCAGAGAAGGTACGGGAGAGTGACTTTTTTCCTTTTTGGGATGGTACCACTAGTCGTTGTTCCTTTGCAGACCGCAGTGATCTGGCAGGAACATAGATCTGCATTAGCGAGTGGAGATACGATGGTGCAGATCCGGTGTTGGTCTTGTAGGCCAGGAGCAAAGCTTTGAACTTTATGCGGGCGGCAACAGGGAGCCAGTGTAACCTGATGAAGAGCGGAGTTACATGCGCTCTCTTCGGTTCATTGAAGACCACTCTTGCCGCCGCATTCTGGATCATCTGGAGAGGTTTGATTGTGCAAGCAGGGAGTCCAGCCAGAAGCGCATTGCAATAATCCAGTTTGGACAGGACAAGAGCCTGGACTAGGACTTGCGTAGAGTGCTCCGATAGGAAAGGTCTAATTTTCCTAATGTTGTAGAGGATGAATCTACAGGACCGGGTGGTGCTGGCAACATGACTTGTGAGGTTAAGCCGATCATCGATTACCACTCCCAGGTTTCTGGCTGTGCTTCTGCCAGTCTCAGGGCTTCGATGACTGAGAGCAGTGCAGTCTCTGTGGAATGACCGGTCTTGAAACTAGACTGATTGCTGTCCAGGAGGTTGTTTTGCATGAGAAAGGAGGAGAGCTGATTGAACACAACTCGCTCCAGGGCTTTGGCGATGAAGGGAAGAAGGGAGACAGGCCTGTAGTTTTCTAGCAGTGTAGGGTCCAGGGTGGGTTTCTTTAGGAGCGGTGTGATGCGGGCCTCTTTGAACGCCGTGGGAAATGTCCCAGTGGTGAGCGAAGAGTTGATGATGTGGGTCAGAGCAGGCACAACCGTTGGAGAGATGGCCTGGAGGAGATGGGTGGGGATGGGATCCAGTGGGCAGGTGGTAGGGTGGTTAGAGCCAATGACCCTTGAGACATCAGCTTCAGACAGAGTAGAAAAGGCGGGGAGCACACACGTGTCAGCGATGTGGGCGGGTTCGACAGATGGTGGTGTAGAGAACTGGCTGCTGATGGCAGTAGTTTTCTTTACGAAGAACGATGCAAAATCAGCAGCTGTTAACTCTGATGAAGGTGCGGGAGCAGGCGGACAGAGGAGAGCAGAGAAGGTTTTGAAGAGCGTTCGAGAGTCCGGAGAGTTGCAGATCCTCGAGTGGTAGTAATCTGTTTTTGCAGAGGTGACATCTACAGAGAAAGAAGAGAGAAGAGATTGGTAGAGAGAGAGGTCTGCAGGGTCTTTTGACTTGCGCCATTTTCTCTCAGCTGACCGGAGGCTGGCGCGATGCTCACGCAGTACATCCGATAACCAGGGAGCCGACGGGGATGGACGGGCTGGTCCAGATGCAAGAGGGCATAGGTTGTCCAAGTAGGATGAAAGCGTGGAACACAGAGTGTCTGTGGCATTGTCTGTATTCAAAAGAGAGAGCTCATCAGAGGGGGGGAGTGCAGAGAAGACAGCAGAGGAAAAACAGGAGGGAGGGAGAGACCGCAGGTTGCGCCGGAAGGTGACCATCGGTAAGACATCAGCGATATCCGGAGCAGTGAGGTCGAGGTCAAGGGTGACGAAGAAGTGATCAGACGTGTGCAGCGGGGTGACCTGAGAGTGATGAGTGGAGCAGTACCTTGTGAAGATCAGATCTAGATGGTTTCCAGACTTGTGGGTTGCTGATGTGGAAACCTGCTCGAGGAGAAATGATGCGGTCAGGTTGACGAAGTCAGCAGCCTGTGGCTTTCCAATGTGGATGTTGAAGTCACCTAGTACCACCAAGGGAGTACCATCCTCAGGGAAGGATGAAAGAAGCACATCCAGCTCCTCCAAGAAATGTCCAAGCTGACCTGGGGGACGATATATAACTACAAAATGACTTTTAACAGGGTGGGTGATAGTAACAGCATTTTACTGACATTCAATTTGTACCACTGGAAAAAAAGTGGTCAGAAAAAGATTCATGACAGTTTTAATGGCCTCATGACAGCCAATGTCAAAACCAATATGACAGTTAACCCAGCTGTAGTGGCCTTAATTAATTTATCTTCTTATTGGTTATTTGTAATCACGTGATTTGTTGTGTTCACTTCTGTTTCCTTTATATCCGGTGTGTTATATTGTTTGTCGTGGTTGGTAGGGGGTGAGCGATGGGATGGCCAACTTTCTGTTGACCGTACAAGTAAAATGTTTGTTCTGTCAAATAAAACAACTGTGACGCGTACAGAAGTGTCCCCGTTCTCAGTCTCAATATGGTTAGATGCCGAAACACCAGCTAAGTAGTGTCTTACATTCAATTATTAATCTGCTATGTCATGTTTTTATGACAATTATGACAGGTTAAGATGTATTGGTTAAAGTTGTAACAAAGTAAAGTTGTCAACAAAGACCTCAAACAAACAATATTTGCATTAAAAATGTCATAATTGAGCGAATGACACTTAATGACAGTTGTCATAAACATGCATAAAACCTTCATATTCATGACATGTGTGATGTAGCAAATAAATAGCAAAGGTTATGTTCGTCTTAGAAACTAGCTACAGATTGGAAAATTCTGTTTGCTCATTGCGGGACCTTACGTTAACCCAACTGATGGAAATAAATAATAATAACTGAACTTGTAACAGTTTTTTGCAAAGCACAATATTATGGTGAAATTAGATCTCGTGTTTGTTGACTTAAAACCAAATTTGTTGTCGGTTCAACCTGCCCTGCGCGGGCCTCGAACCAGCGTCTGTTCGAATGAAAGTCGGGTGCTCTAACGACTAGACTAAACACGCAGTGTCTTTTCACACAACTTGGCAACATGGATACAGTAATCATAACACAGAGAGAACATTATAGTTGTATACCTTTATCTTTTCAGCATACAGGGGCGCCAATTTGCCAATTCCCCACACAATGAATGAATAGATAATAGATAACTGATTTGCGGCGGCCCAGAGTTTCTTTTACTGCTCGTGCCGGTGCCGCCCCCCATGTGACATGAAAAAATGCCGCACCGGGCGACTGCCCGGTTCGCCCGTGCCTAAAACCGCCACTGGCTGTCGAGATCTCACTCTTGAAACGAGGTCAAGCTATGTGTTTCACAGTTGAGCTTGATGTAGCAAATCTTTGCCTTCCTACAGCAGATTAGTCTCACTTGCACCAGAGATTGACCAGTCTACTGGGCTCATAAGGGTCGGTGGCCGTTTGCGACGAAGTGAGCTGCTTATGCCAGATACTGCCCATCCAATTGTCATTGATCCCAAACACCCACTCAGTCAACTCCTGATCCAACATTATGATGAAAAACTTCACCATCCTGACCCAGAAAGAGTATTTGCGGAGTTACGCCGTAAATACAGGATCATTAGAGGGCGAGAAGCAGTACGGCGGCACCAGCACCAGTGTCATGAATGCAAAAATTGGCGTGGGAAACCTGAAGTGTCAGAAATGGCCGTTCTACCACCAGCCCGACTCCGTCTCACCCGCCCAGCATCAAAGTAGGCCGGCGCAATGAAAAACGGTGGGGAATCATATTTAAATGTGTGATGACCAGAGGAGTCTACATTGATTTACTACCTAAAATTGATACAGATTCATTCCTCATGGTCCTACGCAGATTCGGTGCCCGCCTAGGAACTCCACATGAAGTTTATTCTAACCGGGGAACAAACTTCAAGGGAGGAGAAAGAGAACTATCAGAAGTATTTGCAGCCATGCAACCCACTCTGAAAAGTCAGCTTGCAAAGCAGAACATTCTGTTAAAATTCAATCCTCCTGGAGCTCCTCATTTTGGGGGACTATGGGAGAGGGAGATAAGGTCTCTAAAATCTGCTCTCAATGTTGCACTTGGAGCCCAACATGTTAATGAGGAAGTGCTAAGTACAGTGCTTACAGAGATCGAAGGCATATTAAACTCCAAACCTCTGGGCTACGTGTCTTCGGACGTAGCAGATGTTGACCCTATCGCTCCGAACAGCTTGATATTGGGGCGGCCAGACCAAAAATAATATAAAGATTTCTTTATGATTAGGCTTTTTTAGATGTTCCATTTGTAAAATATGGAATTTATTTTTAATAAAGTAATCAGAGATTACTGAAATGCAATCTGTCAGCTTTTATTTATATAGCGCTTTTTACAATTTTCATTGTTACAAAGCAGCTGTACAAGAAAACATTGACTATAAGTAAAACATAAACGGTTATGGAAGTCAAAACACCGGTCAAATATCAGACACACAATAAATTCCTATATGCAGAGTTAATTAAATAAGACTTTTATGGTGTAGTTACTGTGTTTTAAAAAAGACAAATGATTGGCAAGCATCAACCATGAAACCAAATAAAACCTAATTAGAAACTGTCCAGCACATTAATAAAATATTGAATGGTTGTGATTGGAGTAGGGTTGAAGGTTCCGGTACATTTCTGGAAAATTTCCATGGGAACTTAATTAGTAAATTTAGGAAATATTCCAAGTTGGAAACTTACCAGGAATTTACAGGATTTTATGGGAATTCATTACAAATTTGGGGAAATTCATATAAACTGTATAAAAACATTAATATAAACATTTTGTTTGGTAATAAGCTGACATCCGTGCAAGCTAATACATAATGAATGACATTTTTTATTTAATTTGAACTTTGAGTTAACTAGAATTTAAGTAGGACTTTAATTCTTTCAAGTAACACAAAAGCGTAAATGTTGAACGCTATAAAGATATTCCCTTACGGTTACTGTACTGTATAATGAAAGCACCCACACCCTTCCCCTTCTAAAAAAAGGCTCATTCAAAATGTAAAATCAAAGCATTTTCTCTCAAACTTCTTGGGTCTCTGTTGTCTGCATTTTTCCTCTTAAATACTTTCAGTAGCTTCTTCCTGGTCCTCAACAACATCCTCCATGTCCACACTTCCTCAACATCTGACTCGTCTTCATCTTCGTTGACACTGTCCAGCCTTGTTGAGGATGGATCTGTGTGAGGATCAAAAAGCTGTAGGTTTGCCCGGATGGCCACACATTTTTTCAACCCTTGCATTTGTGAGCCTGTCGCAAACCTTTGTGTGTGTGTTTCCAAACAATGACCAATTGAGCTAAGAGGCTAGAGGTGCAAGGGCCTCCGTTCCACAAAGTCTTTTCAACCAGGTAGATGCAGATATGTGCTGAACGGTACTTTGCCAGATTGCAGAGAACTTTGCCTTCATCAAGACCCAGATAGCGAGTAATGGCAGTAAAGGCACTGTAAGCATTGCTGATCTCTTCAACAGAGAGTATGCTTTTATCATGCTCTGGGTCCAGTATGTATTCTGCTGCATGAAGCAGAACTCTTGACGCTACATCATCGATTTGACCACTGCAATTTCCGCTGCTTGCAACAACAGGGAAGTGTGCAGGACAGATTGTTTTTCTTCTTTGAGGTAAGCAAACAAACATTTAATATTTGACAAGAGGGCATTTTCACCTTCTATCTTGGCAATAGCTGCTGATGTTCGTTTGAGGATTCTCAGGCTGCTAGTCGCTCCCAGAAAACATCATCCAACAGGATTATCTTGAAGACACTTTATAAAGGCTGTAGTCTGTAGGGATATGGCCATCTCTTGCAAAGACTCCTTCCCCTCTAGCAGACTGTCGTACATGATGAAAACCCCACCCCATCGAGTGATGCTGGGGAGCTTCAGTGTGGTGTTCTTGTTTTGTTTTTGCTTAGTGGTAGATTGCTGAAGCTACCTGTTTGCCCTTCACATATTTCACTACTTGCTTCGCTGTCTTGTACAGTGTGTTCATTGTATTCAGTGCCATGATGTCCTTAAGGAGAAGATTAAGAGCACGGGTAGCACAGCCAATTTCTGTTATGTGAGGGCAGGTCTCCTCAATGTTTGCCCAAGCAACCTTCCTATTCGCAGCATTGTCAGTTACTATTGCAACAACCTTCTCAGCCCCAAGGTCATTGATGTCTGCCTTCAGCTCATTAGCAATATAGGGGCCTGTGTGTCTGTTGTCCTTTGTGTTTGTGCTTTTATAGAATACAGGTTGTGGGGTGGTGACAATGTTGTTGTTAATTCCATATCCCCAGACACGTTTGACCACCTATCAGAGATTACTGAAATGCAATCTGTCAGCTTTTATTTATATAGCGCTTTTTACAATTGTCATTGTTACAAAGCAGCTGTACAAGAAAACATTGACTATAAGTAAAACATAAAAGGTTATGGAAGTCAAAACACAGGTCAAATATCAGACACACAATAAATTCCTATATGCAGAGTTAATTAAATAAGACTATCAAATTCTGCTTTGTCAATGGTTTGCTTGACCTTTGTTTGCACTCTGTGGAACTCTCTATCCAGCAAATAAGTAGATAAAGATAGACATGTCTGGTAGGATGTGTGTATGCAGGACGAAGAACATTCAGAAATCTCAGGAAAACTTTGTGCATTTGGTTATATGCTGTTGCATCTTTTAACACAGGACTTTGAACAGTATTTGCAACTCTACACAGCCTTTCCTTCCACATTCACTGAGATGAAATGTATCCACACGTGAAATTGTGTGTGTGGCATTATTTTGTGAATAATATTTTTAAAAAATGTCCGTCCTGTGCACCTTACTGGTGATTGGCTACTAGGTTGTTTTACTCGGCCAGTCTTTGTCTAAGCAAGTGTTATTCGGAAACCGGAAATCTCTGCTTTGTCAGTGCATTTGTTTTTACAATGGGATAATTTTGCTGTACAATAGTTTACACAAATCACAAGGAAATTAAAAAAATGTATGAAATATTTATGTAATTTAGGTGAGATTCTTGACATGTTTATGTGCAGAATAAATGATCTGTGTAAGGTTATAGAGGAAAGCACAAATTGCAAAAAAAATAAATAAAACTGAAATTGCATTAAATCTTGTTGTTTTAACAAAGATAATACTGCAAGATCGCTAGCTCCGCCCTTGTGTCTCCCTCACTGGTGTTCCCTCACTTACCTCTGATCACCCTGACACCTGTAGCGAGTTTTATCAGTTTGTTGTGTATGTGTACTGCAGTAGCTGACTCCCTGTCTAGTCTTGTCCTGTGCAGCTAGCATCTTGCTCTTGCTTTCGTTTCTGTTTCCAGTTGTGTTTTTTTCTTTTCCCAGTTCTCTAGTTTAGTGTTTGTTTTTCCCGGTTATTCCCTTGATCTCCTCTCCCCTCTAGTTTCCTGCTGCCGCTACAGTTTCCCAGTATCTGCTCCTCACTGTGACTTCACCAGTCCCCGGGAGCTTGTCCAGACACGCCGTCTGGGACCCCTACGGACCTACTCCTCCAACTGCCAGATCATGCCTCGAGCTCAGCGCTCCGCAGCCGCCGCCTAGATCCCGGATTGTCCGGGTGTGCCATCCTCCATAGCTGCAGACGCTGTCTTTTGGGGTCATCAGTGGTCTCTCCCTCCGAGGATATCGCCAATCCATCTTGTGGTCCCGTGGACTGTGTATATTCAATAAAGTCATCTATTTTCACCGCACTTGGGCCTCATTCTGTTCTTGAATCATGACATATTCCTGTTAATTCCCATGGAAAGTTTCCAGCATTGAAAATTCCCGGAATTTTGCTAAATGACTTTACATTCATTTATTCAGACTAATAACTATATTTAGGATTTCAGAATTTATTCTTAATTTAGGATTTATAAATCGAGAAGAGAGGAGAAGAACATTCACTCTTTATTAAATCCCTGCTGTTTAGTTCCCCTCTATTTAGTCCCTCTTGTCCTCTCGTTCTTTGTCAGATCGTTGTATGTGTTACTTTCGTTCCTGGCTCCTCTTGTCATCGTCTTAGTGAAAGTCATAGTCACAGTCTTGTTATTTATTTTCTTAGCCTAGTCAAAGTCCTCATAGTTCTGGGGCCTTTACCATGAATGTAGCTGAACAAACTCAGGGTAATTGGATTAGTTTTGGGTTGACAAAACCAAACCAACGTGATCAAGCTTTGTTGGTACCATGAAGCAGCTTGTGGAGTTTCTTTGTCAACTCAAGCTTTGATCCTGAAGCTAAGATTAGTTTGCGCGTGCGTGCACATGAACGAGTGACGTCAGCATGGCTAAACCAATCGCATTATAAATGGATAAAGCGATTTCCACAATATGAACACAAAAATGAATTTCAGCCATGGATTGATATGTTTCTGCTGTTTACGCAGGAGAGAAGTGTTTCAGAAACACTGCTGATTGCGTTAATGCGCAAGTTAAAAGACTATATAGTACACACATTTACTGTAGTGCAAACAGGATCCTCGGGGTCCTCGGTGGAACTACAAGGGGTCCGTGTCCTTGCGGGAAACTTTTTTTATGTAAGGCATGGGTACAGAAATATTACAACAAATGTTAATTGAAGCTCCCGCATATTGCAATTTTAAACCTTGTGTTGGTCTCCTTTTGGTCTGATATGATGCTCTGCAGGAAAAAAACGAGTTTATTTTTTTGCAGAAAGACAACGGAGCTCAGAATTATATATAGTGGTGTGTTCTGCAACACAGAGAAGCGGAAGAAAATATAAGAATTACACTTAATAAAACGGCCTGCTTTTACAACAGAATGCATAAGCCTTTACCTTTAATAGACTAGTCTTTGCGCCATTAACCAGGGTCAGTCATTTCATTGAAGCCTTAATAAAAACTACGGTTCCGAAAAATGTCCTAATACAGTGAAACTGAAAGTGTTTCTAGATGTTCTGCACCACAGACAAGAATGTAAAAACTGCAATGCAAATACACGTGATACAATAAAAGTGGAATATAAGTAAGTAAATTGAATTTCATGTGAGTGTAAGGGAAAGCCAGCAAATCTGTAAAATCTGATTTTACCTATATAGTAAACAATATTTTATTTTATATTTGTAATATATATTTTTATATTAGTATTTTTATTTTATTAAACAGTATAAAAAATAACTAGCCATTCTAACACGCACTGTGAGTCAGTTACGTCACCTAAATGTTTCTTTGCTCACAGCTGATTGGTCAAACTTCAGTCTGAGATCTCGAATCCAGAACATAGCCTGCCCCGGAGCAGGTTAGCCGTGCAGCGTAAGACACCATGGCGACGAACACCGAATAAAGCCGAGCTACTCTCATGGTACCTAAAACCCAAGGTTGGCACAAACTAAACTGAAACATAGCTGGCTAGCCACCTAAACCAGCTTCATGGTACAGGCCCCTGTTCTCTTGCTTGCATGTTTTGTTTTTGTTTGCCCATTAGTTTGCGTTGACGCTCTGGACCTTCGTGCTTTGCACGGTGCTGGCTCACCTCCACTCAACCCGCATCTCTCGTTTGGCTGGCCGACGGGTCGAGGCTTTTCCGCATCTAGAACTTCTCCCGGTCTGGGTCTTCAAGCAGCTCTCCCGTGAGTGCCGTCGGGTCGAGTCATCTCCCCGCGGACTCCCGTGGTTTCTACGGATTCTCCGTTCCTGTTCTCCGTTGTGGGTTTCGTGTTCTCCCGTAAGTCCCGACGGGTCGAGACCCCTCCCCGCCGGGTTTACGCGGTTGTGTCTCCAGGCTGGTGCCAGAGTGGATTATCTGCCTTGTTCAATAAACATCTCTTGTTTGCCCTGCATCTAAGTCTCCGAATCTTCTTCCTTGTCTCAGTGTCATGACAAACTTGGAATTGTATTTTACTGGTATTTTAACAAAGTATTATGCAGACTGGGAATATTCACATTTCTTTTGGACTTCACATAGGCCTACCACGATTATTAAATAATCGTCTCATCACGTTTCAGATCATTGCAGTTATTGCACATCTCTATAGCTGCAGTGCCTGCATATTGCATATTTTAGTGTATCATAATGGTAAAATATACCAAACTTGAACTTTAAAGCATATACCATAAAAAACATGTAATACAATGTAATATTATTTAAATTAATCTTAATGTGAAAACCAGCCTACCAAAATTTCATTAACACAGAGAAGGAACATTTTATTGTAATCTTGCGAGTGGGAAAAAAACGGACTCAAAGCTTTTCTAAGCCTGACAGCTTTTTAATAGTGGCTTAAATTCACTTTATTTGGCACATACTGTATTTGGCAGCTGTATTATTGTCATGGAAAAGCCTAGACCTAAAATGTCATGATTCCGCCATCATGTCATGTTTATTCTTGGTCTTGCAGCGGAGTCATGGCATAGCCTTAGGTTTTGTGTGAGAAAGACATGGCTTTGTTTTGATTCTGACTTGCCATGTGCTTTCTCGTGTCTCGTCAGTGTTTCCCGCCCTTCTGTCTCGTTAACCTTCCCTGAGTGTTTCAGTACCCACACCTGCCCATTGTTATCGCCTTTGTTAGTCTCCCTATAAAATGCCCTCTTGTCTATTGTCTTGTGCTCGTTCGTTGTACCTGTATGCTGTACTTGTTTCCTGCCATGTCCCCAAGTTCTCTGGTCTTGTTCGTAGTGTATGTCTGGTTCCCAGTTCCTTGTTTGTATTAGTGGTTGTTTACATTTGCCCCCCTGGTGGGAAGAATTTATTTTCTGTTTTTGTATTTTGTCTAGTCAGAGTTTTTCCCCCATCGTTGGGTGTTTGTTTTTGTTGTTATTTATAAGTAAAGTATATCTGTTAACCCCTTCATCCGTGTCTGCCTGCACTTGGGTTCCTCCACCACGTTCCCCTCATCCACGTTCATGACATTAAATATACAATGACCCCCTTTTTTTAAGAGAAAATAAAACATAGTCTTATATTCAATACAATATGGTCATTTCAAAGACGAATAAAAAATATATGAGAATAAAATGTCAAAGCCCTAAAACAAACAATGAATCGTCATAATCACAATTATTTATTAGACAATTAATTGTCAGCCAAATTTCATAATCGTGACAGCCCTTACTTCACATTCTCAGTTTATTTTATTTGCATAACACTTTACATGAGTTCAGTGCTATTATAAATGAGAGAGTTTATTGTCCATGATCAAAAAACAGTATCCCAATACTTTTTTCTGCCAACCCCAATTTCCTTTTTACTTTTCTGGATTGGACTCATTTGTTGTGCAAGACATTCTGTGGTGGAGAAGAATACTGTCTTGCATTTCTGATCTAGACAGACGACGCTTGAACTCATCAGTGGTGAAATAGTACATCACTGGGTCCAGGCAACAGTTCAAGCTGGCCAGACACAATGTGATGGGATGAGCATGGAGCACTGCACTCCTAAATGCACAAGTAACATTAAAATTTGATTTGGCCAAGAAGTCCAATGGGAAAGTTATGTGATATGGCATGAAACAGATCAGAAACACACTGGCACAGCTTAGCACCATCTTGAGAGCCTTGTGCTTCTCCCCGGCATCGTAAGGTATGCAGGTTTTCTCACGTAAACTCATTGCGGTGAGACACGTGCATGTGACAACAATAGCTAGAGGTAAAAGAAAACCGGTGATTTCTGCAACTGTAACAAGTGATACTCCTACTACCTTGCTTAGTTGCATCATGGGAAGTTCAGAGAAACAGTGTTTTGGAGTGGCAGGGTTTTTTCTTAGGAGAGGAAATGGCAAGCATCCTAAACACACAACGAACCAGCCTGCAACACACCAGCTGCGGTCCTGGCATCTCTTTTTGACATCACAGCGTAGTGGCTCTATAATAAGTCGACAACGTCTCATACTGATACAGGCAAGGAAGTAAATGCTGGCATACATATTGACATATTTCAAATAGAAACAGACCATGCAAGCAATCTGACCAAAAGGCCATGACTTGTTTAGATAGTAGTAAATGCGCAGGGGAAGTGATAAAACCTGAAGCAAATCAGCAATGGCCAGGTTGATCATGAATATTACAGCCTTCTTTGTCTCCTTTACATATGCATAAAAAATCCAGAGCGCTAGAACATTACCTATCAGCCCAGGAACAAGAATCACTGTGTAGAATATTGCATAGATTTGATGCTGATATCGTTGGATTGATGTATTGTTGTGCTCGACAGTCTTGTTGCAGATTTGGCTGACATTCATTTTGTCTAAATTGTGACTAAATTCCAATTAGGTGATCTACCCAATTTAACCTTGGCATTATGTTATAATTCGTGAGACGTCTGCTTGGAAACTCCTCAGAATCCAAGAATCAAAACCAGCATTTGCAATCCACTGTAATGGCAGTAACCTACGTGTGGTTATGTTCTCCGTTAACAAGATTGTTGTAGATCTACCATGTCCAGCTCTGAAAGATATAATATAAAGTTTGGGGTTAGAAACTGTGGTTCTATAAACTGTCATTTACATTTTTGCATAATTTGACTACTCCTGTATATGAGTGAATTATACGTGTTGTTTTACAACTTATATTCATATTTGACAAAGGAGTCATCCCTACAATTCTGTGAAAACGTTCTTTGAATTCTTTGAAACTCATTTTTTTGTTAGAAATTTTGAAATTCGTACAGGTCAAGATTCAGCACTTAAATTGGATAATTTATAGAAATAACAAACTACTGAAATAAAACGTTTACCCTAGCTAAATAGACTCAACATTTATTCAGTGCCTTGCAAAAGTATTCATCCCCATTTATTTTATTTACAGTTTATTCATGTTGCTGCCTTAAATTAAACTACTTTTGTGACTCAGAACTTTGCAAATGTATTAAGAAAAAAAAGTACATTGCATAAGTATTAATACCCTTAACTCAGTACTTTGTTAAAGGACAGGGTGTCCAATTTCTCTTAGCCGTTGTAGATGTTCAAATTACAAAAAAAAATGCACCCCAAACCCCATCTTTGGTCAGCTCTCGGCTTGACTAATGTCCTGTGCACCTTGCTGCTGATTGGCTACAAGGTTGTTTTGGTACTCGGCCCGACTTTGTTCAAACACCCGCCTTTAAAGCACCTTTACAGACTAAAATAGTTTTGGGTATAATGTGTCAAAAGTTTTACACATCTGCATTTGGCAATTTTCTGCCATTCTTCTCATCAGATCCCCTCAAACTCTGTCTGGTTCGATGGAGATCATTAGTAGACAGACATTTTCAGGTTTATACAGAGATGTTCAGCTGGCTTCAAGCACTAGCTGGGCCACTCACGGACATTGACAGAGTGGTCCATAAGCCACTCTTGCATTGTTCTAGCTGTGTGCTGTATGCTGTATCCACCACACTTTACTATTGAGACGGTATTGCACAGGTGTTGAATAGTGCCTGGTTTTCTCCAGACCAGGAATGAAACTGAGATTCATCAGACCAGAAAATCTTGTTTCTGACAGTTTGAAAGATTCGTTGAAAGGTACGGTTCATGTTTCCTCACTGAGCAAAGGCTGGAGTCTGGCCACTCGGCAATAAAGCTCAGATTGGTGGAGTCTTTCAGTGATGTTTGTTCTTCGGTAAGTTTCTCCCATCTCCCTAAATGATGATGGAGCTCAACCAGAGTGATCATCAGCTTCTTGGTCACCGCTCCAGTGGACATTCATTACATCGTTGTATGTTTTATTATAAATGTGTGCTTGTCCCGAATAATTAAACAAAAAACAAATATTGCTATAAATCAATGTAAATAAAAAATAAAACTCTTTCTGTACATTGAAACAGACTAACACATATTGTCTAGATTTCTCCACATTCTCCCCTACAAAATAGAATGTAGTCCTGACATTCTCAGTTACATTACTGGTTATCTATTTTTTTAAATTTGTTTCTTTGGTAGGAGTCAGTGATGCAACAGTTCTAGTACTCATGCTATTCTTTTGCACGCCACACAACATTTCAAATACGAAGGCACTGTCAGGGGCTGTTTCCCAGACAACAGACAAGGATAATCTTAAAACAGGACTAGGCCTTAGTTAAATTAAGATATTTAATTTGTTTCGTGTGCATCTTGAGACAAAACAATTGATCAATGAATGTTACTTACTAGGGCTTCCTGTTCTCTCTTTGACTGCGGCTGAATTGGTTTGTTTGTATCACTGCACTTGCACTCTCTTTAACGTTAGTGTATTTTATTCGTAGTATACATTGTTACTTATCACTGTCTTTGCCAATACTTATCCTGATAGGTGAAGATTGGATTCAATTGGATTGGATTGGATTCAATTTATTGTCATTACACACATACAAGTACAGTGCAACGAAATGTATTGATTGAAATGAAGATCTTACACCAAAATTTATAGTCTACTCAGCGCTGTTAGCATCGCATTAGAGTGCTAGCGGGCTTTATGTTTACACTGTTAAATATCATCTCGCCTTGTGTGCTAACTGTTTCACTTTTAAGCTTATATTCATAGAGCAACCATGGCAAATTGGAATTACTCTTCAAACCCGGTAAGTTATGGCTTCTCCTCTTATTATTGTTACTTGCACCTCATGTCAAATGTTTAGCTTAGCCTTCTCTGTCAGTAGCGAGGGCTTTACATGCGATAAATGCAGGGAAATAGCTAGGCTGACAGAGAAGATCTCAGAATTAGAGTCTCGCATTCAATCTTTATCTGAGGATAGTAAGAGTGTAAGGACCTTAGAAAACACTTTGGATGCGAGCAACGTTAGCGCACACAGCTCTGTTCTGGTTGAAGATCCCCCGCAGCTGGGAGACTTTGTGACTGTGAGACGGCGTAATCGCAGATCAAAACACCACTCAACCGTAACCAATAACAGTCTCGAACAGGTTTGGCCCACTCAGTGACGCACCGACTGAGAAACCTGCTGAAAGTGCCCTAGTTGTCTGTAATTCTATTGTTCAGAACGTTAACATAGAGGCACCAGCCACCATAGTCAAATGTTTACAGGGAGCCAGAGCTAGGGTGGTCATTTCCATAACACCAAAAAGGAGGACACTTAATTTGCGGCATTTAGTGAGGCAAGAATAACTGCATCTGATGTACTCGCAAATACAATACAATTTTGTTTATCATATCGATGGTATCATGATTCTGAAATAGCCTACTCTTTTCATTGCCAGACAATTTGATCTACGACATATCTTGATGTAGACCTATGTGTAACAGAAGAGGCAAAAAAGTGTTTGTTCACAGTATTTGTATTTATTCAAGACACTCCTGTATGACTTTTCAAAGCTCTGCAGCGGAGATTTTGTCATCCTGAGGTGATGTTGCCTCTCGAAAATAAGACCTAAAGGAAGACATACCAGCAACTCGTCGGTTACCTTTATGTTTTTCAGTGCTGGCATGTCGGTCAATGGCGGCTTTCCCTTTACTACTAACGTCTACTTTACAGCGACATAGTGTGCAAAATCCATGGAAAGCATCTCTACTGCTTTTTGATATGAATTCGTGGTCTTTTGTCCATTCCGGATTAAATGATGTCTGACGTTTCGGCATGTTAACGTTATGATGTGACGTAGCCAGTACGTGGACTCCACCTCCATGTCGTGGAGGCTTGTTTACGTTTTTAACCAATTATACATGGTTTTGTTTGACCGGAGATCTTACGGCGTCAGACGCTATGCTGCTTCGTCCCAATAAAGGTTTTAGAGCGCGTTTTTTTAAGGCCGATTCAGCGCAACTCCGAAAAGGAGGACAAATGAGTGTCCGGCTTGAGGCTGCGCCGGACGCCGGACAGGGGGCTTAAAATCCGGACTGTCCGGCCAAAAGCCGTACTCATAGATAGATAGATAAATAGATAGATGTATTAATTGTCAGAGCGCCTGACATCAAGTGTTTTGACTTGCATAACCTTATATGTTATAGTCAATGTTTTCTTGTACAGCTGCTTTGTAACAATGAAAATTGTGAAAGGCGCTATATAAATAAAGCTGACTTGAATGTTGATGTATTTTAAGTAGGGCTGTCAACGTTAGCGCGTTAACTTATGCAATCATTATTTTCAGATAAATATTAAAAATATTTCACACAATTAATGCAACATCCTTTTCTGCCCTCATTTATCTAAAGTTACATTATATAATCACGCTCTTATTTACTGTATATAAAGGCATTTGAACTATTTAGTCGCGATTTGAAATGGTTGTTTTGACACGTCCAGTATAGATTGACAACTTCTAGCTATGGAACACTGGTCAACGCAACGCGACAATGGTCCCGTCTGGTGTACACATGGGCTAAAGGCTGTGTAAGAATCTTTCAGACAACGCACCAGTATTAACCTCTCTTTCAAGCTTGAATGAACAAAAACACACAAGATTAGTATTAATATTTTCGCAAGCACAATCTTCTACAAGTTAAATAAAGTCTTAAATGAATGCAAAGAGTAGTGAAAATAGGAAGCAAATTAGACCCTGCTTAGAGCGGCAGATTTTAAAGTGGCCGCGATCTTAAACGTGCTGCTGTGAATCCTAATGTTTAGAACATATTAAAAAATGTATTTAAGCTTTCCTGTAGCTCAGTGGTAAGAGCACAACAACGTTAGCATTAACAACGCAAGGTTATGAGTTTGATCCCAGGGGATTGCAGATACATGTGTAAAATGTATAGGATAATGCAATGTAAATCGCTTTGAATTAAAGCGTCTGCCAAATGCCTAAAAGCTCTAATGAGGATTCTTCTTTATTTCATGTATTTAGCAGTAAAAACTGTGACGTGTTTGAGAAGTTTATTTATTTCCTACCTGTTAGACAATTATTTGAATGTAAAAGTATATTTAAAAATATAAAAGCTGTGTGTGATTAGTTACTTAATTTTTTTTATTTATTTATTTTTTTTTATTTATTTTTTTTATTATTAATACTACATACAACAAACAGACGTACATTACATAAACACATACTGTAATTTAACAAGACATCGCATTGACTTGGCTTCCATAAACATAACACAACATAACATTAATAACAAAAAGGCTAAGGATGATTTGCGTCCAGGATGATTACAGATATGATTATCAGGGATGAAATTGATGACCGGAATGAAAAGAAGGGAGGATGGGGGGGGGGGGGTGCGGATGGTAGCTCTAAGAGTGTGAATGAGGTGGTATTGGGATGGGGGTGGGGAAGGGGGCTGAGGGGTAGTGAGTATGTGAGGATGTATGTGTGTGTGTGTGTGTGTGTGTATGTGTGTGTGCGCATATGTATAAGGCTGGTTTGCTGTTGGGCCAGGAGGAGAGAAGCTGGAACATAGAGAGGGAGAGAAGGAGGGTTTCAGGAGAGGAGTTGTAATTATTCTATTAATGATAAGTATAATAATAAGAATAACTTATTGCCTGGATGATTGCCTGACTGATTGCCAACCTGGGCACCCATTAATGGCCACAGTTCCACCCAGCCCCTGCAGTTATACTGCGACGAGCTGACAGAGGGGAGGACCTGCGTGCCACCCACCGCCCCAGGCCCCCAGCATATGCACACATCCCCCACTACCACGACCAACCACACCTCGCCCCCAGACCCTCACCCAACACGCCACTCTTGACCTAAATATGTACAGTATGTGAATGGCTAGGTTGAGGGGTCTATCTAGAATGTAGCATTAAAAGAAGTGGGCATGCATGGTGAATATCTGTCAGGATTTCCCCATGCACACCACACTTACCCTGTGTAAAATGTATGCCTCAACAATGTGTGCATTAAAATAAGTGAGGCATGCAGATAGACACCTGATGAGGCATCTACCTGCACTCCACTCTTTCCCTAGCCTGTTTTGTAGTTTTTGTTTATGTATGTCACCTAACATGTAGTGCGATTAAAAGAGAGTAAAGCGTGCTGTGTGCTTCCAGGACAAGGCGTGTGCATGAGCGTATGAGGAGGGTGCACACCGGGGGCCCAGGGCCAATAGATAACCCACAGGACCCAACCAATGCCAAAACCACACAGCGACCCGCCAGGACCGAGTCTTCCAAGCCATCCAATGGGGCCCCGGCAGAATAACGATGGGAGAGGCAGAGAGAAAGAGTGAAATTAGTAAAGTTATCAGAGAATGTAAATAAAAGGGGGAGGGAAAGAAGGGGATGCTATTTATATTACTCCTACTACTACTACCACCACCACTACTACTAATTATAATAATAACAATAACAACAACAACAACAATAATAGTTCCAGCTACCCTCCCCTGCCTAGTGTTCGATGATATGTGTATCTGTTGATGAAGTGTGTTATGATCGTGTGGAGATGGAACTCAGGCAAAGATGGTCAGGACTGTAAGTAGGTGATAAAGGGGTGCCAAGGAGAGGTTGTATCCTGAGTATTGATTAAATTTGTAGTTGATAGGTTTTCTAATGATATATAGTCTGTTAACAAGTTTTTCCAATGAGTGATGTGAGCTTTTTTCTTAGATTTCCAGTTCATGAGGATTGTTTTCTTGGCGATAGTCAGCGCTACCAGTAGTGTTTTATTGCCGGAGTTGCTTAAATTGACTGTGGATGTATCACCAAGTATGCATAAGGAAGGGGATGCTGGGATGTGACAGCCAAAGATGGAAGAGAGAGATTTTGTGACACTCACCCAGAAGTGGTTGATTGGAGTGCAATGCCAAACCGCATGAATGTATGTATCTGGGTTATTTTGTGTGCAGTGAGTGCAAAGATCCGAGCCAAAGCCCATTTTTGCCAATTTATGTGCAGTGAAGTGGAATCTGTGAAGAACCTTGTATTGTATTAGTTGTAGATTACTGTTCTTTGTCATGAGGTAGATGTTTTTGCACATTTTGGTCCAGAAGTCGGCACCGGGAGTAATTGATAAGTCTGATTCCCATTTGTGATATGGCAGGCCAATTGTTTTTTCTGAACAAGATATAATTTTGTAAATTTGGGAGAGTATTTTTTTGGGAGAGGGAATATTAAGCAGCTCTGAGATTGGTGGGGGAATGTCAAGGTTAGCTGTCTGGATGTTAATTTTTCCTAGGATAGATGATTTAATTTGCAGGTATTGTAAGAAGTGTTTACTCTCGATGCCGTGCTTCTGGACCAAACAGGAAAATGAGGCCAGATTATTGTCTTGAAGAATGTGTTGAAGGTGAGTGATGCCCTTTCCCATCCATGTGTGAAAGTTAAGTGTTTTTTTATTAACGGTGAAATCTGGGTTATTCCAAATCGGAGTGCGAATTGATGGAGCTATAGGTGAATCAGTGATGTGGTAGAATCTCCACCAGGCTGTCAGAGTAGCTGAAATTGTTGGGGCTTTGAAGGATGGAGGTTTTTTGACCGACTGACTGCAGAAAGGGAGATCTGAGATTTTAATTTCTTTACAGATTGTTTGTTCTAGGTCTAACCAGGTGATGTCTGAGGGGGTGGGGTGTAGCCATTTGTGGATGAAGTGGAGCTGGTTGGCCAGGGCATAGTGCTGGAAGTGTGGGGCCTCTAGTCCTCCCATTGCTTTTGGTTTTTGGAGAGTGGCGAGTTTGATCCTTGGGGTCTTATCTTTCCAGTAGAATTTAGTGATTAATGAATCGAGAGACTTAAACCAGAGGGTGGTGGGCTGGGTTGGAATCATAGAGAATAGATAGTTTATTTTGGGCAGTATTGTCATTTTGATTACTGAGATTCTGCCCATAATGGATAATGGGAGGTTCCTCCAGCGTTGAAGGTCATCATCTATTGAAGTGAGTAGAGCGGAATAATTTAGGCTAAATAAGTCTGACAGCCTGGGGGAGACTTTTATCCCTAAGTAAGTGATATAGTTAGTGCAGAGTCGGATAGGTGAAGAGTTGGCTGTCACATCCCAGCTGTTGGGATGTAATGGGAGAACTGCAGATTTATTCCAATTGATTGAGTATTCAGAAATTTTAGAGAATGTGTCAATGAGTTTGATGGTTTCTTCTACTGATGTTGTGGGGTCTTGAAGAAAGAGAAGAATGTCGTCAGCATAAAGGCTGATTTTATGATGCATATATGGAGTCTGGACACCTTTGATGAGGGGGTTCTGACGGATGGCAGCTGCTAGGGGTTCAATGAAGATTGTAAATAGTGAGGGGGAGAGTGGGCACCCCTGTCTAGTTCCCTGGTGAAGAGTGAAACTTTGTGATGTTAGTCCATTGGTGATTACTGTGGCTGAAGGAGAGGTATATAGAAGTTTAATCCAGTTAATGAACGACTCCCCGAAGCCAAACCTCCCTAATGTGGAAAACAGGAAATTCCAGTTCACCCTATCAAAAGCTTTTTCTGCGTCCAGAGTTGCTATGATGGTATTATCTTGAAAATTTGTAAAGTGATACATTATATTTAACAGTCTGCGGGTGTTGGTGGATGAAATTCTACCTTTAATGAAGCCTGTTTGGTCTGGGTGGATAATGGATGGGGTGACCTCTGCTAATCTGTGTGCTAGCATTTTTGCGATTATCTTATTGTCCACATTGAGGAGAGAAATTGGTCGGTAGCTGGATGGCAATGTTGGGTCCTTATTGGGCTTGAGGAGCAGTGAAATTGAGGCTGTGGTGGAACTAGTTGGAAGACGTCCTTTCTGTTTTGATTCATTAATCATTCTGATGAAAAGTGGAGCTAAGATGGTCCAAAATTGTTTGTAGAACTCAGCAGGAAAGCCATCCGGACCTGGTGCTTTATTATCGGGCATCTGTTTCAGAGCATCAAACAGTTCTTGTTGAGTTATAGGTGATTCTAGGTTTTTTATTTCGGTCTCATTGAGTTGTGGTAATTCGATGCTGTTTAGGAAAGAGTCTATGAATTCCTGGTTGGGGTTTATTTCTGAAGAATATAGATTATTGTAAAACTGGTAAAAAACATGATTTATTTCTTCAGGTGAGCTGGTTAGCTTCCCTGCTGAGTTCTTTATGACCGGGATTGTTGATTTTTCTTTGTTACGTTGGATTTGATTTGCTAAGTATTTACCTGATTTATTGCTATGGTGGAAGTTTTCCTGCCTTAGACGGTGAATCATAAATTGAGTGTGTTTATTGAGTATTTCATTGAGTTTGAATTTATGTTTCCTAAGTTTTGCCTGTGTTTCTTCAGTTGGGTTGCTTGCATTGGTTTCTTCCAACTGTTTAATTTTATTGTTGAGTTCTACTTCCTGTTCTTTTTCCTTCTTTTTTTTGTATACTGAATATGAGATGATTCTTCCTCTGAGTACTGCTTTTCCTGTTTCCCATAGAAGGGAAGGAGATGATTCAGGGGAGCCGTTCATCTCTAGAAAGAATGCCCACTCTCTCCCAACAAAACTGATGAAATTTGGGTCTTGTAAGAGGGATGTATTAAAACGCCATTTGCTAATTGGTCGCTGTTGGTTCGTTATGTTCCATTTAATTGTAACTGGGGCATGATCGCTAATGACTATGGGATGAATAGTTGAATCAGAGATATTTTTCATTATAGAGTTGCTGGTTAGAAAATAATCAATACGGGAATAGGAGTGGTGGACCGGAGAGAAAAAAGAGTAGCATTTGGAGTCTGGGTGCTGAAGGTGCAATCAACAATTGCCAAGGCCAGAATCGCTCATGAACTGTTTTATTGTTTTTGTGGATTGCCAGATTCGTTTGCTTTTAGAGTGATCAGATCTGTCAAATGTGGGGTCTAACACTGTATTAAAGTCGCCTGCAATTATGATGGGACAGCCCGATAGAGTTGAGATGGAGGTGAAGAGGTTCTGAAAGAAAACTGGGTTGTCTGTATTAGGGCCATATAATTTAAAAATTGTTACAGGGGTATTGTGAATTGAGATGTTTATGATGACAAAACGTCCTTCTGGGTCTGTGATGGTGGCGTTATGGATGAATGAGATTCTTTTGTTAATCAGAATGCAAACTCCCCTTTGTTTTGTATTGTAATGAGATGAGAAAATGTGATTGAATTGTCTTGATTTGATGCGGGTGTAGTCTAATTCTGAGAGATGCGTTTCTTGTAGGAGACATATGTCAGCTTTTAAACTATCCAAATGATTTAAGATTTTCAGCCTCTTTGCCTGAGATCCAATCCCACGGATGTTCCAGGTCAGGAATGTAAGTGGTACCATGTTGTGATTGTACAGTTATGAAAATGTTTGATAAGGTGGGTATTGTGTGTGTGAGAGTGTGTGCAGGTGTCAGTTAGATAGGAGAGGGGGAAGAGGGGGTGGAGGAATAGGTGTGTAATGTGGTGTGCGAATGAGATGTAAAGGGAAGGGGCTGAGAAGAATATAGAGCATAAAGAGGTAGGAATTTGGTTCTGGAGTGGTGACAGCATGAACATTTCCTGTTTAGCATTGAAAACATATAGATCATAATTTGAATTTAGCCTATAGACATAATAAACAAAAACAGACAGGACACATAAGCAAACATGTATAGACAAAACACCATGAATAACATTAAACATTGAGAGAGCGAAAGAGAATGGGTGGGTAGGGGGAGCAAAAGGAATGAAACATAAGAAGAGAGAAGAGAGAGGTGATCCAAGCATCAGTATGCAGTGGGTTAGAGAGAGTTGAGGGTGACAATGTTATAATCAAAATGTATATTGGCATGATGTATGATGTGCTATAGCCAGGTGGTGATATTGGGGTTGCGATACAGAGTTCCATTGACATACAGTTTATCGACTGACAGTGCTGCTCGTTTGCCCTCTTGCCTGAGTTGTTTCATTATGGGCAAGAGGGCTCTTCTTCTTTCCTGTATTACTTGTGGAAATTGGTCGTTTAGTCCGAATGAAGTGCCTTTCAGTTCTTTCCCTTTGCTTTTGATGAGTTCTTTGTGTTTGAAGTGTTCGAACTTGGCGATAATTGGAGGAGGTTTTTTATTGTCTTTGGAAGTGAGACGGTGTACACGGTGGAAGGTAATCTTGTCAACTGTTTCTGGCGGTAGTTTGAGAAATGACTGCAAGAATTCTTTAACTGCTTTCTCTGGGTCGTCGGGTGTATCTTTAGAAGTTGGCAGGGGAATTCCGGAAAAAATGAGGTTATCGCGCATGCTGCGGCACTGGAGGTCTAGGATTGTTTCTTTCATGATCCGATTTTCGCTGGTGAGTTGATTAACATGGTCGGATAAGTTTGTAATATTTCCTTTGAGTTCACGGTTTTCTAATGCGAGTGTGTCGATCTGTGATTGGGAAAATTCGAGGCTGGCTTTTAAGTCCTTAATATCTGCGTGCAGATATTCCAGTATTGCAAGTTTGTTGTTTATGGATTGTAGTAAACTGACCTCAATGGATGTAGAAGTAGCGCAAGCGGTAGGTGATTCTGGTTCAGTCTCTGTTGAGTAGTCACGAGTGCGTTTCTTGTTGGGTTCAGATGACATAACGTCCAGAATGAAGAGGTTGCCGTTGGAAAAGGTGGAGAATATAATCCGGTTTTGATGAGAGTTGTAGAGAGGTAGTGGTTGTTTTTAGTAGAGGAAAAATAAAGCTTTGTATTTCTGTTTACACGCGTCAGTGTTCAGTGCGCTGCCATTTTGGATCTCACCCAAAGTCTCGCGATGTTCAGTCTGATCTCATCCCCCTCAAAAATTAAGTTTCTTAATTTTTTTAATCGATTGACTGAACTAAAATAGACATGTTAAACAATATAAATAATGTACATGTATGTGTATGTGTCGGGTCACTAACTACTTGCCTTCTATTCCCTCTCTGTGTGTGCTATCAAGCGTGTGACACTGTTCGCCTCATCGTTCATTTTCCGCCATTAACTCTCATTTCCCTCACTTGGTGCCCTCATCTATTTTTGCTCCATTTATTCCCCTTTGTTACCCTCGCCAAGGCGGAATTGAAATCCTCCGTCCTGATTCTGCTAGACCTATCTGCAGCATTTGACTCCGTCAATCACCAGATACTGCTAGCAACCCTGTCATCTTTAGGAATCTCAGGCTCCCCTCTCCGCTGGTTCCAATCCTACCTCTCCGGCAGATCCTTCAAGGTGTCATGGAGGGGCTTGCTGTCCACTGCTCACCACATGATCACTGGGGTCCCTCAGGGATCAGTGCTTGGGCCTCTGCCTTTTTCATTTACATGACATCCTTAGGACCCATCATACGGGCACACAGCTTCTCGTATCACTGTTATGCTGACGACACCCAGATCTACATCTCGTTTCACCCAGACGATACCACTGTAGCAGCTCGCATAACAGCCTGCCTAGATGACAGCTCAGCTTGGATGAAAGAGCATCACCACCAGCTGAACCCGGCCAAGACAGAAATACTCGACAGACAAATAAAATAAATTACCCTCTCGCTTCTCACAACAGGTAGTGGTCTAGCTTTTGTTGAAAGTAGTAACTTTGTATTAGCACCTATCGTACTATTGCTCCCTGAGCTCTTTTGGATAAAAGTGTCTGCTAAATGACTAAATGTAAATCTAAAAGTGAAACCGGCATTTACTGTCCTTTTGTCTTGTCGTGTGGATTATTTATCTTGCTTTGTTGTGCAGATTATTCTCTAGCCTTTTTTTTTGACTCTCCGGTTTTTGTCGAGTGGACGAACTCTCTTCAACCCTGTCGGATTATTTGCCAGTCTTCTTTGGATTATTTGACCCTTCCATTGTTTTTAACCCTTCCAACAGCGCGTATGGCAGGCAGATTGATGGTGCTCGGGAGTACCCACCAGCCTGCAAGGGGCGATGGGGTATGTGGCGAGCAGAGCAGGACGAGAGCCATGAGGGAATGGCACCAGGCCAGTGACGGGAGTGATAACGAGCATCAGCTGCGGGTGCACCGGTCTCGCATCTCTCACGGAGAAGCATAAGAGAGGAGGGACAACAGGGAAGGGCAAGAGAGGACCAGGCCTGGACTTTATGTATTGTGTTTGTGTGGCCGGCAGTCAACTGTGAGGGAGCTGCCGGCATTTTACTTTTGATCTGTTGTTTGTTTATTTTATTAAAAGTTGTTTTACAATAGCCGGTTCCCGCCTCTTGAACTTTGCTACAATGCCATATTTTGTAAACACATGCATTTAATTTCCTGATGTACACACAGAGTTTACTTTCACAAGAGACGGTAATAAAAATTGGTAACGCCTCCGACAGGCCTGTAACAAACATGAATCTAGTAAACTGCACGCAGTTGGCTGATTTTGACACAGGGAAAGCCATGCACCGTAAATCCGTTGGACTGTGTTAAATTTCATCTTGTTTCATTTGAAGAGCGAAGTTTATTGAATTGCATTTGACGCCACAATGGGACAGAACACCGGCCCATCAATTTTTCTAAACAAATTACTCTGGTTAAATGGGTGATGCGAATTATTCCGGCCCACCCACAATTTTACAGGCTCACCTATCATTTACATCTGTATCCGCCTCTATTGCTCAGTCTAAGTAACGGACTAGATGAGTTTAAAGAAAATTTGTTAATTCATATTTAAACACCCCAAACATTCAGTAAATGATAAATGTTTGGAAACGGTGTACACATTCAGTCATCTGCAGTTGCGTGTCAAGTCAAGTCAGCTTTATTTATAAAGAGCTTCTTCCAATTTTCATTGTAACAAAGCAGCTGTAGAAGAAAACATTGACTATGAGCAAAACATAAAAGGTTATGCAAGTCAAAACACAGGTCAAATATCAGACACACATTTAATTAACACAGCATATAGGAATTTATAAAGACTATAAAATTCTAGCAGCCCCCCGGCTAGGCAAAATAGTATGCAAATAGGCAAGAGGAACCCAAAACTCCATTGGAGGAGAAAAAGCCTCAGAGGGAAACCAGGCCTGACCAGGGGATTCCAGTTCCCCTCTGTGTGACTTCTCTTTACTGGTCTCACAACACAGAAGATGCAGAGAGATGCAATCCTGCACTGGGTCATAGCCAGACCTCGCGCTCATATGTGCCAGGGGTTTCGGTACCCAACCCTAAAAATCTTCCATTTCTTTACATCATAAATTTACATTTACCAGACGCTTTTATCCAAAGTAGTTTTTTTACAGTAGCACATTACTGCAGAGCAATCAGGGGTAAGGCACCTTGCTCAAGGGCACTTCAGTCATGACCTGCTGGCACTGAGATTTGAACAGGCAACCTTCTGATCACAAGCCCAACGCTCTAACCACTAGGCCACATCTGACCCTAAATAATATTTTTGGTGGCGCAGTGTGTGCCCATCTGCTACACCACTGCCCATATAACCAAAATGGCATGATCCCCGTTGCATAACATCTCTGCGAAGATTTGACTGTCAGATTGGTCACCCATACTATATTATGATTACTCTAGTTACACTAACTGTGGTAAACTGTAGTTATTAGTAAAACTATTTAAAAAATTCTACAAAAGATGTTGAATCGTTACACCCTTAGTATTAAAGTCATCATGAAACGGAAGTTGCGATTGACTTCTTTTCTGTATAGAGAAGTATATCCGTAGCCATTGGACAGTCAGTAAAGTCCTACCTCTTTTTTGTTGCATAAGTCATATGGTGAAGAGTTGAGCGAGGGAGAGGAGCTCAATGTTTTTGATTTAAGATTACAACTGCAAATGAATAAAAAAAATTATGGTGCGCACAGATAAATAATTTATAAAAATCCATGCAGCGCCGTGTAAAACACTTTATTTATATATATTTATATATATTATATATAACTGTATTTAAGTATAATATTTGAACAACATTTTTAAATATGCCTGTACAGTTTGTAAAACAACTGTCCATTAAAGGGACACCACAGGTTAACAGGGCAGAAGTTAAATTACTGTTAAAAATAAAGGTCCGTGTCATAAACTGTTCATAGTTAAGCAACAGACAGAATAACCCATGAGGATTTTTTAAGCCAAGAACCAGATTTGATACCCCTTTACCCAGAACATCCGTAGAACACAGCTCATGTACTTTCAGTAAACTATTTTTGAACCATTTGGTCAGTTTGACAGAAATTAATACTTGGTAATCATTTGTTCTTAAACTTTTGTTTAAAGAATAAGACGTGTAATTAGGCTATACATTCACCCATTATTATTCATCCTTCTGAAAAGCAATAGAAAATAAAATTCATGTGATTTATGCTTATATGCTATAGTGGGGAATAAAACAACTAAAGCATTTGTTAAATTATGGCTCCCTGCAGATCCAAATGGGTGCAGCCCCTGCAGTCAGCACATTATTGTCAAAAATATCACACTGCTCAACATTTAATCACATTCACTTACGTTAGGAAAAACAGAACAAGCATAAAGTTTTAATCATGCGGTCCAAATGGTCTAAACAGCATTTTAAAATAACAAGTGTCTCTTACCTTGTATCTCTGTGTAAATATTTGGCAGGAACACACAAACCTCGGATATGATCTTAAGTCATGTGTTAAATGATTTTGGCAAACAGACTCCCCCTTTCTCTACATTTTGATAACAACAACCTCTCCCTTAAGCAACGTACTGTCTATAAACTGTTTTAGAACTTTTTTTGTCTTTTAATTTCAAGCGGTTTTATTCAACATTTTGTTTCTGTGTTAGCTCACACTCACTGGGTTATCATGTCTGTAGTTTCCTGTGGGGGTGTGAACAGCATTTCAGCCTTTTGAAAATACCTACTTCTGCTATTTCACACAGTGCTACTCATGTCCTCCAGGTTGAATGTGCTTTGCTGAATCAAAGCCTTGATGAACACATTTAAATGAGAAACATTCTTGAAAAGAAACACATTAAATGTTTCATTTTAAAAAGAAAGATACTCATCTATATAAAATAATTTTCTTTGTAGAATGAATGCAAATAATTATTGAAACATTTTTGAATTTTGATTCACAGGCGCTAGGCGGAGCAAAAACGTCTGAACAGGAAGTATCATATTTAACTAAAATGGTCATAACTAGTTTGAATGAAACATTTGAGATATCTTCATGGGGCTTGGAAAGTATTTGTAAAGAAATGGCACCGTTCGTCCACTAAAGGGCGCAATAATAAGCTCGAAAATGGCTATACCAACTTAGCCTCTTGAAGCACTGCTGTCCATCAAACGGTATGTGAGTTATGGGTGTTATGTTAAAAACCTACTTTTGCGAACTAGTCCTAGTCAGATACCTAACAACAGATGCACATAAATGAGTTGCTATGGAGATGGTCTCAATGTTATATCATTTACTGAATGTTGCAAAATAAAAACTTTGTGACAGCCCTCTAGGGTCTTACATTTCCACGTTGTCAGCGTTTCAGCACATAGAATGCTAAACATTCTGTCACAAATGAGAGCAAGGAAACTGGACCCAAGTTCAAAAGTTCTTTAATGTATCCAACTGACATAAATCCAACATGAACAGAACAGGAACAAAACATGAAGAACATCCACAACAGCAAACAAACAATACCAGACAACTGGTACAAGAAACACAGGCAAATTTAAATAGGCAAACTGACAAGGTTAACTAGACACACCAACAGGGGACCAATGAAAAAAACAACTACAAGAGACTACAACACAAAAGTACACATAACTAAAAGTCTACAGAACAATGAACACATAACATGTTGCTGCCACATAAAATATTTCCTCTGGCTATGTTGCCACACCGTAAATATATTTGTTGGGTTTGGTGTTGGATGATCTCATAATATTATGAAGTAACAGGTTTTTTGCACATCACACATACGTCACATCACGGCAGAAAGAGGGCAGGAAGGGATTTGTTACGCAGAAATTCACTCAAAAACAGACACTCAAAATATCTATGTTTTGCGTAATTTATGGTTGATTAAACCAAGAAACCACATGCCATTTTTATCGTGTAGCAAAACTTCATAGCAAAAGTGCAAGTATTGACTACAAAAATGACGGAAAAAGTCGGATTATGTTTTGTCTGCATTGACCACTTTATCCAAGCTTATAGAATTTACATATGCTATATGCTATGTTTTTTTCTTTTTAGTTTGTACACCTGTTACTTAACGAAAATATGTAACAGCACAGCTAACTTCAACATTTTTGCAGGGTGCTTCTGGGTTGTGTTTAATGATGTTGAATCTGTAGACTTGGCAAGGTGGGTGCTCGTATCTACTGCCTCAGTGAAATCACTCTACATCATAACATACTGCAAGGGTCATGTACAACATATGTACAACAGAATCATCCATTCTGCTTTTCTCTTCCTGCTCTCTGTAAGCATTACATGATTGAAAACAACCTATTGTGTAGCGTGGTTTGCCGTAATTTTCTTGGGATAAAAGCCTCTGCCAAATGATTTTTTTTAATGTAAATGTAAATGACGGACATATAGCAGTTCCATTTACACACCAGGGTGGTTCAGCTGTGAATCTGGATACAGATTGCAGTTGTTAATCTCGCAAATAACTGCATATGAACACAACCATAATAAAGAATACAGGACTGACAACTATTCTGGCGCTGTGTGAACGTGGCTCATATAATTGACTTTTCTTCACTTAGAAGTAACAAGTTTACAAAAAGATTCAATATTGTAAATGCAAAAAGTTACAATGAACATAAGTGAACATGGATTAATAATATAAACGGCAGATATTTCTAAATTAACCAACCTATTCTCCAACCCAGTAGTTCCCAACCCTGGTCCCCTCCCCCTCCCAGAATGTTTTAGATGTCTACCTTTATAGAACACGTGTTTCGACTCGTCAGACCCTCTCCGAATGTTGGTTAATGTGTTAATAATCTCCGTAATTAACACACCAACTAGCTGAAATTTTGAATTAGGCAGGAAATAAAGTAAAACATTCTCAGAGGGGGGCCTGAGGACCTGGGTTGGAAACCACTTCTCCAACCCATACAACTGTATAGGTTGTTTGTTTCTTCCCTGAAATTTAAAGGGAAATGCACACATAGGTGCATTTACTAAATTAGATATTTTGCTGCCAGCAGAAAATGCTACTAAAACTACCACCTCAATGTTATGTGGGGTTAATATGCATTCTAATAATTTCTCACTCCCTAGAGGAAGATGTTCTTTCCATGCTCAACAGTCGGCCTCGGAGCACAGATATGCCCTGGCGGGATAACTGCTGCCTGAACTCTGTAGTCAGGAAGTAATAAATGAGTGGGTTCAGGCAGCAGTTCAGACTCGCCATGCAAAGAGAAATGGGATGAAACCTTTTGACGGCCAACGTAAATTCACAGTTTGTAATAATGCACTGGGATACCATCAGGTAGAGTAGAAAGTTGATGTGGTAGGGGGCGAAACAGAAACAGAAGACTCCTGTGCACACCCCGATTAGACGCAAGGCCTTCTTATTGTCACTGGTGGACTGCTGGCATGAGTAATTATGTTTCAAAGACTTCACTATTAAGTAGGTACAGAAGCCAATGATAGTCAATGGGCCCACAAATCCAAAGAGTTCTCCAGCAGCCATCATAGAAATGGCAGCGTATAAATCCAGTTTGTGCATTGGCAGGTCCCTGAAGCAGGCACTGTAATTTCCTGATTTTACAGAATCTCCCTTCCTCATTAAAATAAAAGGTGAACAGGAAATACCCACAATAACCCACACCACAATGCTGATGCAAACATCATAGCGGCGCCTCCATTTCTTGGTGCAGAATGGGTGCAAGATAAAGACACAGCGCTGGATGCTGATGCACACCAGAAAGGCAATGCCAGCGTACATGTTAAGATATTTCAGATAAAAACAAAACAGGCATAACTCATTGCCAAAGGGCCAATGCTGTTGGATGTAGTAGTGGATTCGAAGTGGCAGAGATAAGACTTGAGCCAGGTCAGCCACTGCCAGATTAATCATGAAGATAATGGCTTTTGTCTTCTTGCTGCAAACAAAAGAGAATATATGGCATTACGGAAAACTATAAAGAGAGCCAATGTAGCTCTTGTAATGGATTTAAAAGCAGACACGCCTGACCAACTCTGAAAGCTGTACAATTTAATGAAACATTTAGAATTTAATTAAATTGTCAATAGTTGATATGCATTGGTAGCAGCAGATTCATTCAATAGACAGGTATGAGTAGAACTTACTACATATTTTGTACTACTCCCAGTATCAATAGCATAATATAATTATGATTCTCCCGTAATAACAAGAACAATGAAAGGGCTGACCTTATGAATCTGCACAGCACCCAAAGAGCTAAAGTGTTGCCCAATAGGCCTGGGATGAAGATAATAAGGTAAAAGTAGGTATAGAGCTGGTTCATAGCATTATCCCACTCAGTGGTGTTAGTGAAACAGGAGCAGTTTGAGATCTGATGTGATGCATTTGTGGACATAGTGCTGAAACCTTAATTTATTTGACAAAGTGAGAGAAATTACATCTGTAGGGTAAAACAAACAAAAACATGTTATGGATAACTTGCTTACTAATGTTGCCCATCTGTAAAATAATTTCTTTCTTTCATTTCAAGGTTCATAAATTTGACCATTTGAGGGTGCATTAAGTCTCCAGAGATCTACCAGAAGTTAAGTTTGGGGCACAATGTTAGTTTATGTTGCCGCTAAAACAGTCTATATATTTGTAAAAAAAATATTTTGTATTTACCCAAATTACCTACTTGAAACTCAGCAAGCAAACAATAGATTTTTTGAAGACGTTAACTCCCTTCCTGTATAAGCCTGACGGAAGTATTTGTGAAGGTGGCGTCTATAGTTTAGTGACAAACCTTGCTGTGTGTAATGTGCACATATTTAGAACTAAAACATTTTAAACGGGTCTGCTGTGAATTGATCAAACAGCCCTGCAATTGGCTTTTAGTATATGTTACTGCTTCAATTCATAAATGTAATTTCTTTACATATTCACATACATTTTTGCATTTATATCTCATTAAGGTGGCTCTACTGCTTAAAACAGAAAGAACATTTTAAACAAACTGAGAAACGTTGGTTTCACATGTATTTGTAATGAAACCTCTTAACTGAAAACCCACAAAAATAGTTTTACTTTATTAGTTACAAAAAGTCACGCGAGTCCAAGACTAAAATGAAAGTACACACATGAACGTTTGTACAGCTTGGCTGTATTATGTTTAACATTTTCAAAAACACAAAATAGTTGCCAAATGCATCTAAGTGTGCATATAAGCATAAAATAATATAAGAATAACCAACACACAATTTATTTTGTTTTGTTGCTGTGTGATGTAGTTTTCCTACCATCAGGTTGAGCTGTAGTCTGTATTCATGCTCTGCTTTTTTTCAGTTCAGGGCTTGACACTACATACAGCAAGAGGAAGTTATCTGAATGCAGCGTGCCCTGTGTTTGTCATGTTAGACAAGCAGCCCCAATGTCTCATGAAAAAGAAACGGTTTCTTTAGCATGTCTAGTGCCAGTCATTTGGTTGTTATTAAGTGAGATGGTGTCATTTATGCTGTAATCGTCAAATTACAAACCAAGCTACATCTGAAGCTGCAAAAAAAAACAGCAATTGATTCTGGTTAATTAATTTCAGTCAGTATAAAATGATATCGACAACAAAAGGAGCATTTTAAAAGGATACTTTTAAAACACAGTCCCTGCATGATTTTGCAATCACAGAATGTAACGCATAATCCAACAAACACTGCAAAATGTGCAGCAACTTTTCACAGGAAAATTTAGCGATTGTTGCAGATTTCCTGTAAAATTTGGCCGAAGACGAGTTCTTCTACAAGTTAAGCAGAGATTTAATAATTTAGCAGACGATTTTATCCAAAGCGTCTTTCAAAGAGTTCAGGGAGCGATGGGCGATAAATCATAAAAGAAGAATAGTATGATAGGTGCTAATACAAAGATACTAGTTTCAACAAAACCTAGACCACTACCTGTTGAGAGAAGGAGAGAGGGTTATTGTACTTTTCATGTGTCTGTCACAAGAAGAGATGGAACTACTTTTAAGAAGTTTTTTTGAAGGTTGTGAGAGATGTGGTTGACCGGACCGAGTTAGGAAGAATGTTCCACCAGGAATGAGTTGTGAAGGAGAATGAACAGGAAAGTGATGAGAAGGCAATACAAGGTGCCGCTCGTTTGCTGAACGCAGGGTTCTTGATGGGGTGTAGGAGTGTAGGAGGGTGTGAAAGTAAAGATACTATAGAAGGAAGATATTAGGATCTGTAACACTTACATTACATACATTTACATTTAGTCATTTAGCAGACGCTTTCATCCAAAGCGACTTACAGATGAGGAAACATTGGAAGCAATTATAACAACATAGGCCACAAAATACATAAGTGCATCAAACCAGTCCATTAAAGCCTAGCACAGTATAAAAAGCTAAGAATAGTGAGGTAAGTAAGGTTATTTTATTTTTTATTATAAAGAAGGAAAGGGAAGAGAATTAGGAAACATCAATCAGCGACGTGTTGACGGAAGAGATGCGTTTTTAGGTGTTTTTTAAAGATCGCAACCGAGTCTGCTGATCTTGTAGCAGCTGGTAGATCATTCCACCGATGTGGAACAGATCCAGAGAAGGTACGGTAGAGTGACTTTTTTCCTTTTTGGGATGGTACCACTAGTCGTTGTTCCTTTGCAGACCTCAGTGATCTGGCAGGAACATAGATCTGCATTAGCGAGTGGAGATACGATGGTGCCGATCCGGTGTTGGTCTTGTAGGCCAGGAGCATAGCTTTGAACTTTATGCAGGCGGCAACAGGGAGCCAGTGTAACCTGATGAAGAGCGGAGTTACATGCGCTCTCTTCGGTTCATTGAAGACCACTCTTGCCGCCGCATTCTGGATCATCTGGAGAGGTTTGATTGTGCAAGCAGGAAGTCCAGCCAGAAGCGCATTGCAATAATCCAGTTTGGACAGGACAAGAGCCTGGACTAGGACTTGCGTAGAGTGCTCCGATAGGAAAGGTATAATTTTTCTTATGTTGTAGAGGATGAATCTACAGGACCGGGTGGTGCTAGCAACATGGCTTGTGAGGTTAAGCCGATCATCGATTACCACTCCCAGGTTTCTGGCTGTGCTGGACGGTGTAATCGTTGATGAGCCTAGTTGAATGGCAAGGTTGTGGTGAATCTTTGGGTTGGCTGGGATCACAAGCAGTTCTGATTTTGCAAGGTTTAGCTGCAGGTGATGATCCTTCATCCAAAGCGAGATGTCACTCAGGCATGCCGCGATGCGAGCAGTGACCGTCGGATCGTCCGGTTGAAATGACAAGTAGAGTTGTGTGTCGTCAGCATAGCAGTGATAGGAGAAGCCATGCTTCTGAATGACCGAACCGAGGGATGTCATGTAAATGGAGAAGAGTAGCGGTCCAAGCACTGAGCCCTGTGGGACCCCCGTGTTGCGTTGTTGGGAAGCGGAGACCTCTTCTCTCCAGGATACTCTGAATGACCTATCCCATTGTGACGCCATTCCAGAGACACCCATAGCACTGAGAGAAGCCTGGAGGATGTGATGATTGACAGTGTCAAAGGCAGCAGACAGATCCAGTAGGATGAGCACAGATGACATGGATGATGCTTTTGCCAGTCTCAGGGCTTCGATGACTGAGAGCAGTGCAGTCTCTGTGGAATGACCGGTCTTGAACCCAGACTGATTGCTGTCTAGGAGGTTGTTTTGCATGAGAAAGGAGGAGAGCTGGTTGAACACAACTCGCTCCAGGGCTTTGGCGATGAAGGGAAGAAGGGAGACAGGCCTGTAGTTTTCTAGCAGTGTAGGGTCCAGGGTGGGTTTCTTTAGAAGTGGTGTGATGCGGGCCTCTTTGAACGCTGTGGGAAATGTGGGAAAAGGTTTTGAAGAGCGTTCGAGAGTCCGGAGAGTTGCAGATCCTTGAGTGGTAGTAATCTGTTTTTGCAGAGGTGACATATACAGAGAAAGAAGCGAAAAGAGATTGGTAAAGAGAGAGGTCTGCAGGGTCTCTTGACTTGCGCCATTTTCTCTCAGCTGACCGGAGGCTGGCGCAATGCTCACGCAGTACATCCGATAACCAGGGAGCCGACGAGGATGCACGGGCTGGTCCAGATGCAAGAGGGCATAGGTTGTCCAAGCAGGATGAAAGCGTGGAACACAGAGTGGCTGTGGCATTGTCTGTATTCAAAAGAGAGAGCTCATCAGAGGGGGGGAGTGCAGAGAAGACAGCAGAGGAAAAACCGGAGGGAGGGAGAGACCGCAGGTTGCGCTGGAAGGTGACCATCGGTAAGACATCTGCGATATCCGGAGCAGTGAGGTCGAGGGTGACGAAGAAGTGATCAGACGTGTGCAGCGGGGTGACCTGAGAGTGATGAGTGGAGCAGTACCTTGTGAAGATCAGATCTAGATGGTTTCCAGACTTGTGGGATGCTGATGTGGAAACCTGCTCGAGGAGAAATGATGCGGTCAGGTTGACGAAGTCAGCAGCCTGTGGCTTTCCAATGTGGATGTTGAAGTCACCTAGTACCACCAGGGGAGTACCATCCTCAGGGAAGGATGAAAGAAGCACATCCAGCTCCTCCAAGAAATGTCCAAGCGAACCTGGGGGACGATATATAACTACAAAATGACTTTTAACAGGGTGGGTGATAGTAACAGCATTGAAGGAGCTGTTGTCACACATGGCTGATTGAATTTCCAGTCATTGGGGATGAGTAGACCGGTGCCTCCACCCCTTCCTGTGATGTGAGGGCTGTGGGAGAAAGTGTGGTTATGGGAGAGGGCAGCGGGAGTGGCAGAGTCCTCTGGTTTGATCCATGTTTCTGTAAGTGCTACAATGGAAAGACCAGAATGTTTAACAAAAGCTGTAATGAAATCAGCTTTGTTCACAGCAGATTGGCAGTTCCACAATCCTATTGGGAAAGTAGAAGGGGCAGTTGCTAGCAGTGATACATTGTGAAGATTATTAGCATTGCGTCGCCTTCGGCATGCGGCAGATGATTTACGTGTTGTGATAACAGAAAGGATTTTAAAACACATAATTAAGAGAAGGAGAAAGAAAATAGGGAGAAACATTAAATATAACAATAAAGGAATAAGTATTAGTGAAAACAAGTAAGACAAAAAGTGCAAGTGTTGATACAAAACAAAAAAAGGTACAAAAGAAGTGCAATACTCAAGTGCCCTGTCGGTGTCCCGGGCTCGGTGGAGTCGCGCGCAGGTAGAGTCGATGTCTTTACTCTCTTTGGTCTTCACGCGATGAGGGCTGCACGCGACCGCTGCCGCGTTGGGTAGACGCTTTTTAAATACCTGTCTAATTATTTTAATTCAACAGGCCCCGCCCTCAGATGCGCACACAAAGCAAACAAATTAAACTAGCCCAAGAACGAACAAAGAAACGATACTACACACGGTGTAGTGTACAATTTTCGAACAACATATATTGCCATCGATTAAAAAAACAGCCTCTGGTCTCCTTTCCTTCATTCCGCTGAAGGCATTAGCATTAGCAGTTACATTATTTGGCCAAATGTTGCAGGCTAGAGGCTTTGATTCAAGTCAGACTCACCAATGTGTGTGTCACGTTCTTAAACAACACACCTGGAAACATGAAAGAGATCTAGTGAAAGAGATCTAATGTAGCTCTTGTAATGGATTTAAAAGCAGACAGACCTGACCAACTCTGAAAGCTTTACAATTTAATGAAACATTTATAATTTAATTAAATTGTCAATAGTTGACCTGCATAGAGAGCAGTGGATTCATTCAATTGACATGTATGAGCAGAATTCACTACATACAGTATATTGTACTGTTCCCAGTATCAATAGCATAATATAACAATGATTCTCATTAAACTAGCACATGACCATATTAAACCAGCACACTCAGCGGGGCCCAACTACCCAAGGAGGGGAGTCACTACGTGTGGAGCAGTTGCTCAGATACAAGTTTTCACCTTGTGAGGGAAACTCAAATGTAAATGGGCTTAAATACGAGCAGCTCTACTGGGCTCGTAAACCTGAAGTGCTTAGTAATGGATGTAATGCCTGTACTTCACTCAAACTGCAGAGGTCTGCTAGAAAGCTCTCTGAGCCATTGCCTACAAGGAGGCTACACTCTGGCTGGGTGAGCCTAACTGCCAGTGGGCAGGGGCCTGAGATTGGTAAGCCAAGTGATGGCGTCCACGATCCAGTGTGCCAGTCTCTGTTTGGACACAGCCTCCCTGCTGTCCTCCAAAACAGACAAAGAGCTGCTCAGAGCACCGGGAGCTCAACGTTTGGTCTGAGTTGAGGCGCAGGGCACGTATTGGACATGACATGGTGAGGGTTGGGTCTTCCTCCCAGCGGGGAGCGCCTGCAAGTTACCCACCTTGTCTCTGAAGGGAGTGGTAGGGACTTTGGGCGTGTGGACAGGCTGGGGTTACGCAGGCTCACCAGGAGCATGTTAAGGTCCCAGGGGGGTACAGAAGCGGACGTGGGAATTAGCTCTTCGCACACCCCTTAGGAATCTGCTGATCGGGTTGTGCTGTCCGAGAACACTCTGTGCTCAGGCAGAGCAAAGAAGAGGTGCGTTTATAGCGACAGTCGCCTAGTGGTTGGTGCTCTTGCCTGAATGACCATGTTCACGATTGCGGGAGACAGGTCACTCAAGATCTCCTCGTCCCATCCAGGGGCCAGGTTTGGGTGCCAAACTGTGCCCTTCCTCAGGGGAATCAGCCAGGGGGAGTGGCCGTCAGAAGCGTTAGCTCAGAGAACCAAGTCTGGTTGGGCCAATAGGGCTCCTCTTTCCTGACTCCGCAACGTACCATGCTGTCTGATCGTAGCAGCACGTGCTTGCCCCAAATGAGAGGCAGGGACCTCTTCATCGGAAGGCAAGCATCTAGCAACTCCAGGACCATAAAAGTGGACATCATCTGACCCAGGGTGCGCGCCGTCAACTTGGACGCCCGGAGAGTGTGGTCAGTGAAGGGGCGCTGTTCCTGCATAACCACTGGGTCTCATTGCTTCAACGCCTTACCCTGGTGGACATGCAGGATGGCCATGGCATGAAGCGCGGAGGCAGCTTGATTCTGTGCTCACAATGCGGACATGTCGTATCCACGAATGCTACCTCAGCATGCTGGGGACCTAGACATGTGACGCAGGTATCGTGCTTGTCTGGTCGCACCCAAGACTACAGCTGCGAGAGATGCCTGGCGACACGTGTACGCTTTAGGAAAATTTGCTCTTTTAGAAATATGCCCTTTGAAGACACCTCTGACCAACTACCAAAATGCCCAGGGGAAGTCGCGAATGCCAGGACAAGATCCGCTTCTCTGCATTGTAGACGCCGTAGGAAGAATCGAAGATCGCTCACCATAAGCCTTGCAGGTTCTGAAGAACAACCTGTATTCACGGGGCGGAGACTGGCGTGCCATCCCATTCGTCATGTTCATTGGCCTTTACAAAAGTATAATCGGAGACGCTATGTTCTAAAGTCAAACACACAACGTCAAGAGACCGACAGAAAGGGAACATGGAATTATCTTCCACTGTTTTGCAGATGATACTCAGCTGGGTGTAACTGGCAGATTAGTCGCTGTCTGGTTGAAGTTTGTCCCTCGGCAGCTACGGTAGCCCCCTGACGTTACCCAGCTAGCCGTGAGTGGCTAAACAACGAATTTCTGGCTAGGCCAGTCTCTATAAAACAGTATTCACTGTCGGGCTTAGAGAGATTCTCTGGTGTCCAGATAAGTCTTCAGTCTTGCGCAAGACTGGCGCAAAGGGCTGTTTATTGTGTCATTTTGTATGTCAACATTGCGGTAAAAGAAAAGAATGTTTTTATGAAATGTTTCCGATGCTACTTGACTATTATTTATGCATGTGCATTCAAGCACTAATTTTAATGATTCTGTGTCTGCAGGCAGAATGCTCCTGCTGCTTAGCCTTGCCTAAATTAAGTTTTATATATATATATTTTATTTTATTTATTTTGGTTATTTTGCCGTGGCCACCGTTTAATGCTCTGTCTGACTGATGTGGTATTTACTGTTCCAGTAGTGTATAGTTTTATATTCTCTATCCACTCTGTTAGTGATAATAACTTTCTTGTCCTTTTTTCCCTGAGTACTAGAGTAGCTCCTTATTCCATCCTCGCGCACTGCACCACGTGTTGTAGTGCTAAATTGCACTTCACAATGTTGATTGAATCATTGGCTAGTAGTGGTCATGCCTATGTGTTTGTGTATGCATGCAATTGTTCAGAGCACGGGTGGTGAATGTCGCATACCCTACATTTCTATAAAAATTTATAATTAAGCAATTCAACTTAGACATTGACACGTAAAAAAAAATTCTCCCACGCTGATTATCTCTCTTTTGCTGCTGCGGCTCATATTCGACTGGCGAGAAATAAACGGAGCGCTTTTTGTCACGTGCCGTTGCCATCGTGAATCGTGTTACCTTCGCTCAATTGATGATGGCTTTTTAAAGCCACGGTGAACACGCATAACCTAGGGTGAACACTGAGAACTAACAAGATAACAAGACACATCTGGGAGCACGTCAACAAAAGAACTACAAAGGGCTACAGGAAGTGTCAAACTTCAAACAAAAGTAAAAATTTAAAGGAGGGTTAAATAAGCCTTTTCTGCCAATCTTATGTTAATCTTAAGTACCTGTAGCTAGAGTAGTATTGCGTTCTTCATATCTCTGAAAAGTGTTTAGTTTTCACACATTTAGAGAATACAGATACAGCAGTACGATTGTTTCCAGAGAATGCCGACCTTCTGGGGGCGTTCCAATGGGCGGAGCTCAAGACGAGTTTGTGCAGCCTCTGCGTTACGTCCGCCAGCTGTTGCATGGATGCAAATACTGTACCAAAAAGTTGTTGTTGTCGTCATAACGTACAGTTTGATCGAGCCTTACATCCAGAATCGGACCCTGAGTCTGTAGTAGAGCAAGAACCACAGCAGCAATGACTACAGATGGACATCTCCATATGTTAAACATAGTTGTAAACATACAACTTCCTCGTTAGCTTTGCCGCTATTTTAAAATCTTTTAAGTCACCATTCATAATGTTTTAATTGTCTTCTGCATTTGCAACACAATTGAAATCCTGTGCCGTACCAGTATACATTGGCTTTAAAATGCCCTAATTTCATATACGTTATAATATAACGTATATGAAGTATACATAAGTAACGCTTTGTATTTTCTATTTTAAAACTCTGAATGGCTAACTGCTATCGTGACACTGGTCCAAATGATCCTGTTGTTTACATTACATCGTTGGCACCGCTCCGTCATTTAGTTGCAAGTGACTTAAAAACTAGAGTAAAACTGGTACTTGCTTGAGAAAAATTGTCTTCGAAATGACGTTCACAAACAAAAACATTTTCGCAACTCCGATGCTCTCAGGGAAATACAAACTCCATCCACTGCTGTCATGACACCGGGTCCTTTGGAAACCTGACCAAGGCTTTTTTCCCCTCACATCTAAAAACACACCTCTTAGGTGCCATTATTAGCTATATTAGCTAAAACAACTATAATACACTATTAGGCGCGGTGCTCACTGCCGCTTTTCCAGGAAGGAAACACACTGATGGGCGTGCTCTTCCGCTCGCTCTCTGGTTCATTCATAAGAGTGCTCTTCCAGGAGAATGGCAAATAAAACCATAAGATCCTTGTTTCGAAGCACAGATCCAGACTTTCCCAAACAGGTTGTAGTGCTGGCGGACAGTATCAAGCACAGAAATGCTACATCATGCGTCAAACTCGTAACAAGTTGACCATGTTAAGCTTGAGGATCCAAGATACATTTAACAGAATAAAGAAGGCACAATGGATGTAATAGCTGTTTATTACTTTAAAGTCGACATCAAACGTGAGAAAACAGAGCGATAAGTAAAAGAGCCCCCCCTACAACAATTAATAGCAAGTCCAGGAGGGAGGTGGAACGGGGGGGGGGGGGGGGGGGCGGAGGGCCAATGACCTTCGAATGGTATGGGAGGCAGTGTGGCAGGAGAAGACCAAGAAGGCGGAGCTAAAGGTAGAGCCGGCAGAGCCCTCGGTAGAGTCCTCAGCAAAACTGGCTGAGCTGAAGGTGGGAATCAGAGGAGAGAAGGCGAAAATCAGAGGAGAGCCTGAGGCGCGGCTGATGGAACTGGAGGTGGTGGCCAAGGTGTAGACACCAGCTTAGTGGGTGGTGACCAGAGCAGGACCCGAGACAAAGCTGACTGAGTTGAAGGCGGCGGCCATGTTGGTGTAGGCAGAGCAGAGGGCAGAGCAGAGGCAGAGTTATATCAGGCTGAGTTTGTGGAACACACCGTCGAGCAGGTGACGGAGATGGAGTAGATGGTGGTCTGGACGGACTCGGTGGAACCCATGGTAGCTTCGATGGGTCCAGTTGGATTGGTAACCAGAGTGGAGCAATTGGACTTGGACCAGAAACCTAGTCTTGGACTCGACCAGACTCAGGAACAAACTTGTGGACTGGAATTGGCTCAGGAACGGCTCTTGGACTTGAATGGACTCAGGAGTAGAATATTGGGCTTGAGTAGACTCAGGAACAAACTTTTGGCCTTGACTAGACTCAGGAGTGGATTTTGGACTTGACTGGGCTCAGGGACGGATTTGTGGATTGGGATTTCATGTCCAATAAGTAGTACTTCTGATTTATTTAAATTTAAAAGAGGGAAATTACTAGCCATGCATTTTTTATGTTTATGTTTGATGCACTCTGCCAATTTGGATAGTTGAAAGATTGTGTCTGGTCTGGAGTGAGTATCATCTGCATTACAGTGGAAACTGACTTCATGTTTTTTAATAATGTTAATAATGTAAGGGCAGCATTATTTGCCAGAATAATCTTGCTTGTTCTATAAACACCATGCACATTGTGAAAAGCGCTATATAAATAACATTGGAGTTAGATTCGACGATTCCTTATTTCAATGGACAAATTGATATTGGTCAAATAAGTAAGATCTGAACCATTGTATTGCCTGTCCCTGAATACCGGTATGATTTTGTAGGCGATCTAAAAGTATGTCATGGTCTTCAGTATCGAAAGCAGCACTGAAGTCAAGCAAGACTAGGAGTGAGATGCACCCTTGGTCTGAGGCTATAAGCAGGTCATTTGGAATTTTAACAAGTACAGTTTCTGTGCTATGGTGAAAACTGATTCCTACTAAAAGCCTGACTGAATATTTTCATTCATGTTATTATTTTGTAAGAAAGAGCACAACTGACTGGACACTACTTTTTCTAGTATTTTAGACAGGTATGGGAGGTTTGAAATCGGCCTATAATGTACTAGTTCACTGGGATCTAAGTTTATTTTCGTGATGAGAGACTTAATGACGGCCAGCTTAAAAGGTCCTGGGACATGGCCTAGAGTTAAAGACAAGTTAATGATATTATGAATGGATTTTATTTAAACTCTTTTAGTAGTGTGGTGGATATTAAATAAATTGGGTTTAATAAATATGTTGTAGGTTAAGATATTTGTAATTAGTTTAGTTAATTCTTCCTTGTTCTATGGATGAAACACGTTGAAATCATTGCTACCAAGGTTTCCAGATGTCTGTTTATTTGTTTATTTTAGCGACTCATATAAATAAAAAAATTATTTGAATTGTATTTGTTAGTTTCTATGAGATTCTGGGACCCGTGCTGTTCTCCATATACATGCTTCCCCTCGGAAACATTATTAAAAAAACATGGAATTAGCTTCCATTGCTATGCAGATTATACTCAGCTATATATCTCATCAAGACCAGATGATTCCTCCCAGCTATCCAAATTGGCAGAGTGCATTGAAGATATAAAACATTGGATGACCTGTAATTTCCTTCTTTTAAATTCTAATAAAACAGAAATATTACTTATCGGACCAAAGACACGCAAACCAAATATTTCTGATTATAAACTGCAAGTTGAAGGATGTACTGTTACTCCAACAAATACAGTAAAAGATCTAGGCGTTATATTAGACAGCAACCTGTCATTTCGAAATCACATCTCAAATGTCACAAAAACAGGCTTTTTTCCAACTAAGAAATGTTGCCAAGTTACAAAATATTCTGTGTGTTGCTGACGCGGAGAAGCTTATTCATGCATTTATGACCTCAAGACTTGACTACTGTAATGCGCTACTTAGTGGTTGTCATGCATCATCAATAAACAAACTACAGTTAGTTCAGAACGCAGCTGCCAGAGTTCTAACCAGGTCCAGAAAATACGATCACATAACCCCAATTTTATCAACCCTTCACTGGCTACCCATTAAGTATCGTATTGACTTTAAAGTTATTTTAATCACTTATAAAGCCTTAAAGGGTTTAGCCCCTACCTACCCAACAGAGCTTCTATCACACTACAACCCATCACGCTCTCTAAGATCTCAAAACGCAGGACTTTTGATAATACCTAGAATAACTAAATTCACCAAAGGGGGTCGAGCTTTCTCATACGTAGCACCTAAACTCTGGAATAGCCTTCCTGATATTATTTGAGGATCAGACACACTCGCCCAATTTAAATCTAGATTAAAAACGCATCTTTTCAGCCAAGCATTCACTTAATGCAAAATATGCTAAATATACCACTAGGAGATGCTGACATTAGATATTATTTACTAGAATAATTGGATTTATTATATAAAACACCATGTAGTGTGGTTTACCCTTTCTTTGGTTTTTCGTTTTTCCCCTGTAAAGCTGCTTTGGAACAATGCAAATTGTGAAAGGCGCTCTATAAATAAAATTGAATTGAATTGAATTCCAGAGGTGCTTAGAGAATACAAACCATTATAAAAAGTCATTAAAAGCTGTAAATGCTATCCACACAATTCAGAAGACCTCTATTTGAGTTATTTTCGATTTATGCACAAGTTTATGTGTTTCTATCTTAAGGGCATGCATGGTATTTATCAACCACGGTGCTATGCTTTTCTCTCTTTTGACGTCATCTCAGAAAACCGTGCCCGTGTCGCTGGTCATATCATCAAGCGCTTTTGTATTTATTGATATGATTAGCAAGTGGTTCAATTCCGACAAGTTATGTACGAATCTATCTTTAGAAGCTGAGGTAATTGCTCTACCCTTTCAAGTTATATGGTTAACTTCTGCGTTGTGTAGTGTACAAGTTATAAGATGGTGATCGGTGACATCACATTGAAGAATAACATCAATATTGGTTATACTGACTCCTTGAGATATAATTAAGTCTAATGTTTGATTAACACAATGAGTGTTTCACGCTTTGCAGCCGTGCCTACCTCTAGTAGATCCTGGATAATCTTCTCCACGGCCTCCAGTTCCGACTTCACTGACTGAAGCTCGAACGTGTCCTTATCTGCACTCAGAGGTACAAACGTCTGAAACATTAGCCATTAGTAATGTAATAGGTGAGAACAGCAGGCAGTAAGAAAGGAAGTATTCAATAAGTAATGGCTATTGTAATACAGTGTGTAATTGTTTATTTTTAACAACCAACGCTGGATTCAAAATGCAGGTGCAACGTTGTCAAGGTAACATTTGGAGGGCAGCAGCGTGCAGGCTCCGGAGAGGAGCGGCATGGCGGCTTGGGAGAGTCACTGAGAGCAGGTAATCCAGAACATCTGTCAATATTTACTCACCCTCAGGTTGTTTCAAACCTGTATACATTTCTTTTTTCCAATGAAAGATATTTGGGAGAATGTAAGAATTATTTTATTGTAAGTCAATGATCCCAGCACTGAAAATTACTAACATTCTTCCAAATACCTTTGGATCAACTATCCCTTTAAAATACCACCAAATATGTTTTTTTGCCTGATAAAGAGTTGATGACAGACAGGTTAAAGTGTAAAGCGTTTGCGAGTGTGTGTATACGCGCGTTTACATGTGTGCCTTAATAAATTAAAATTAAGTTAGATTTGGTCCAAATTTGCGTTGTTAAAAAAATATGTTTTGATCATTGACGTCGTTCTGACGTCTGCAGCATTCATTTGAGAGATCAGCGCAGGACATGTATTAGACTGAGCGCGAGTCCACCGAGGTTGGCATGCATAATGACGCCGGGGTTATTTATGGAAACTAACAAATTGACATTCATACCGCCTTGTTTTAATAATTTTAAATGTCTACTGAGACGCTGCTGTGAGCTTATAAGTAGATGTTACTCAAGTTACTCATATACATGTTTTATCATTGCAGTGTTACAGTCCATGTATTTATAGCGAATGTGTAGGCCTAATTATTGTTGTAGTCGAGAAATGCAAAGAAATCACAGAGATTCAGTAACGAGTGGGCAAAGGATTATCTTTAGGTTTTCATTGCAGACGTGGGCAAAAGTGAGGGAGGGTTGACTGATGGTTGGGTTTGCGTCTGTACATCACAGGAGTAGGAGAGGGATGAGTCACAAACTGGCTGATATAAAATTCAGTGCGACCATGTCACTGCAGCTCTCTCTCTCTCTCTCTCTCTCTCTCTCTCTGCCTATAAACGTATAGACGCACACACAACCAGCCCCCCACCCACACACAACCGTGCCAATGATCGTAAAAAATAAATAAATACTAAAAAGCAAGATTGCTTATTCAATTGTTTGGAAGTCTTGATGAAAATCTTGCCCCTAAGAAAAACTGACAAATATAATTTAAAAGGGAATAGGCCATTATAATATGTGCACATTCTCAAAGGCTTGCCTATATGTGAACATTTGCCTTGAGATCCACAGACAGAACTACTTGACGTTGCAATTGCATTCATACCAATCATCTCATCTCACTTTATTTTTTATAAAATACCACATTTGTAGGATTTTTTTAATTATATTTTTTCTTTAAAATGTTGATGTTAGTTCAAGCTCACATTTCGATGTTTAGGTGTCTTTATAGCTCAACAGCAAAACAGGCACAAACGTGTGCGCGCACTTGACACCTGTTAAGTCTACTCTTCGGTGTTTAAATGTGCCATTTGTACTGTTGTTCGCTACTCCGTGGACTACCTTAAAACTCTGACGCCAGGTCGCCATGGAAACTGTTTTACGCGCTTGGCTCAGAGAGAAGACAATGTGCTATATTTAAGAGTTTTGGAACCAAACAACCATCAGCTGGAATAGCGATCGCGCTCCCGTACCATCCATCCGCTGATGAAGCCTACACGATAGAGAGAGCGCGATTGACTTCATCTGTGTCGCATTAACTATCTGGACATCAGCATTGACACCATCGCTGTTTGTGGTGAGTTAAAGAAATCATTCCACGTACTTGACATAATTGTTATTATTGAACAGAATTGCAGTGTTTATGGAATTGCAATGTGTCTGGTTACATGGTGACATCATCAATGTCAAACGACATAGCCTACATAACGACAGTAGGCAGTTTTGAAAGTTCGCAAAATCTAGTTCAGAATGAGAAACGCAGCTCTAGGATGTATGAAATACTTTTATGGTGGCATATATGTCAGGTGGATATGAACCATCTTAACACCTTTGGCAAGTTATATCACATCTTGAAAGCATTCAGTCCTCGCGGATAAAATGGTATAAAACCAACATTTTGTGAACAAACATAAACAATTATACCTAGAAAAATGGATGTGCTGGTCGTCAATTTCATTAGTGGTTTAATCTTGTACTTGTTTGTCGTGCACTCATTGTGTTGGTTATATCTGTTAAGAATATTATACTAAACGATTATTGTACATGGTGAATAAGAAACACATTTTTCAAAATCCACCAAGTTTGCTTATCCAAAATAAAATAAATATGAATCGTCATTTTATAATTTAAACGAACTGAAATGTACGTAATTCTCCGTCAGTCAGAAGCAGTTTTTTTCTGGGATGGCGTCTGTGTCTGTGAATGGAGGAACGAGCAGAAGCCACTCTATGACTCACAGCGGCTTCTTACGCGAGCGCGCCCTCGAAAAGGGCTAGGTAGGAAATTATCAGCTGCTGCGTCACAGGTCTGTCTAGAGACGACGTCACAGGCAGCCTTCGTCTGTAGTCGTTGTATTACTCTGAATTCACAGAAAAGGGCAAGTTTAACAGCAGCTTTCCAAGATATTTCGACAATAAAGTAAGAAAAAGTGTTTGATCTCTGGAAATAGTAAAGGTCGGTTTTCAAACTAATTTCATTCAGTTGTATTTTTTCTTCCTTTTGTGTGATTACAGATCACACAGACTAAATCATTTATTTACAGATTAATGTCAATATTTATGTAGATAAAATAACCTACATGCCTCAATTAATCATCGCACCTATACAAAAATGACAATAAGGAATTATGACCATTTACTGACATTTTAATTATATCTGTGGTTTAAAACATTTATCATTAACTCCCATATTAGGCTGAAATAATATTACAATATGGCATTTTCTTATCATCACAACAAACAGGTTTTGAACGTGCAATTAACAACACTGTGATGATTAAATTATTAATTCAATTGGAGAGTTATTCAACTTCCGGGCAGTGGTGCCCCAGAAAATTTAATAGGCGTGGCCAGAGGAGGCCACAGCAAATCTTGGGCTGGCACATCAAAAAAGGAATCCAGTGTAATGTTAGTTACAGGTATTTACTTTTGTTTTAGGTTAATGTAACGATATTATTTTAATCAGGTTAACAGCGTAGTTCTTTGCCTTGAAAAATAATTATACACCTACACTCCCCAGTGCTACATTTCCTAAACAAATTATTATAAAAACGATGCTTGTCCGCTTTCTTGTTTTTACAAATTGACTAGTCATCAAAGCTAACTTTTGTAGCTTAGAAGCTCTAGCGTTAATTTTTGTTAATTCTGAAAAAGGTCAACACTCCGCAAGTAGCTCCAGCGGCCACCCTTTCTTCCCTAATGTCTCTTCCTCATACCCGCCCCTCCTTCTAGCAGCAGCGATGCCTGTTCCGCCCAACACCCTCCCGTCTCCGGAAACATCAGAGTTCAGAACTTGGCAGGTGCAGACGAAGACTTATTTTCATTTTTATCACCACTCTCACCTCCGGCGATCTCACCCTAAAAAGCACAGGAAATAGCGAATCAAGGTAATATTTTACAGGGGAAATCATTTTTCTGCCAAATTCGCAATCAGACTAGCTCAGAGTAACCCGGCTCTTATTGGGGGCTGCTGGAAAATGAGCTCCACAACAGGGTTTTTCTCGGCTGCAAAAACATCTCATGCGCCGTATGCCGATCCGTCCTCCACAGCACCATTTCATGCTTCTATTTAATCCACCCTCTCCACTATGCCCAGATTCACCCCACTCCAAATCAAAAAGCTATATCCCGCATTTCGCATACCCAGTCAACCAACCCCCAGCCGATCTGCCTGATTCTCTCTAACAATTACGCAATCCCTTACCTTATCCACCTTTTAGATGATTTCTTAATCATCTCCCCCCAGCCTCACATCTTTCAGTTGTTGAAAGAGTTTTCGCCAAACTCAGCGTTCCCCTCACACAAGATAAAACCATGGGTTGGTGCAGGTGTATCAAATTCTTGTGTATTATAATGGATTAGTTGAACTTCCAGGCTTGAACTCCAGGACAAACTCGCTTCCACTGTCCTTCACAACCCTCACTGTTCCAAACGCAAGCAATTATCCATTCTCGGCCACCTCAATTTCACAATATGCATCATCCCACAAGACCGACCTTTTGTTATGCACCTCCTCTCCCTTGCATCCTCCGTACACGCCTCAGAGGACCTAATACCCCTATCTAGCTAATGCTGCAATGTGCTCAGCTTATGGGTAAAATTCCTTAGACAATGGAATGGTCTGTCCTTCTTTTACAATGACATGATCGCTCTCTCCGCTGATATACAATTAGTTACAGACGCTGCACCATCTGTCTGCTTCGAGGGTTTTAACAAGGTCCTGGTTCTCTCTTTTCGAGCTATATCCTTTAGTTGCTCCTGACTTTTTGTGGGGGAAATAATGGGCCGCCAACAGCATCACTTTGCATTGCGACAACGAAGCAATCGTGCATTGCATCAATAAAGGTCGTTCTCACTCCCCAGCACTAATGCCTTTCGTTAAACGCCTCACCTGGATTTTAGCCTGCCACCAATTCATTTGAACCGCTGATACACTTTCCCGTTTTGCCTTCCAGAAATTCAGAATGCCGGTGCTGTTTGCGGACCCCCTGACTACACCAGTACCTTTATATTTGGAATTGATATTCCCATAAACCACCCTCTAAAAACCCTTCTAGATGCCTCCCTCAATTCCATCATCCAAGCCGTCTAGCCCAGGACCCTCCAATCCTACTTAACCACTTGTTGAAGCTTTAAATCATTCCACCGCACATAAAACTTGCCATCACTTCATTAATTTCCTCAACACCAGCAAAAATATTCACGCTAGTTCAATTAAAGGCTACTTAAGTGGGTTCAATTTATTCCACAAGCTTATTTTCCTCATCTCAGCCCCATCAACGACTGCTCCCATAAGAGCCGCATCTCTATTCTAGTTGCCGCAGCAGTGACCGCTCCCACAAGAGCCTGCACTTCCATCCTTCTCTGCCCGCAACAGACAACCCTCAGCCAGAAGCCCCCACATGGGTCCGTGCTTCCATCTTTCTCTGCCGCAGCAGAAACCTATCCTCAAGAAACCAGTATCTTCCCCACAGGGGTCTGTGCCCTAAGTTGCCTCTGCAGCAGCAGACTTCATTCTTCAAGTAACCTACATCAAAGCAGCGACTGCCCCGACAGGCCCGTTCATCCAGAAGCCAGTATCACCACAGAAACTGCCCCCAAAGAAATATGGGCGGAGAATCCCCAAATGTGGTCAGGAAATAATCAAAAGTGGACACTGTAGCTGGCAGGCGCTCTGTGTCAAACAGGCAATGGCGCTCTGCTCAGAAAGCAGCAAAGCCCAATACTCTGATTGTGGGGGACTCCATTATCAGAAACCTTCGTAGCAGGTATAGGGCTCCAGGAGGTCCTGGATTTAGGTTGGTTCTCTCCCTCCGAAAGTGTTGATAAGCTTTTTGTTTGTCCATGGGATATTTACGACTCCTAAGCTTCATAGCAAGCAAAATTAGATATAAGAAGTCTCTCCGTCTCATTTATAGTTCATCCAGAGAAACTTATCTGACAAAACTGTTCTTTTCTCTAAATATATGTAGATATCTAGGTTTGATGTTGGCGCTCTTGCCATTTTTAAATTATCTTTAATTGATTGTATTCTTATTTTAACATGGCCCCTACCAGGGGTGCACAGAAGCGGTGGAGTCTACCGAGGGGAGGTCACAGGTTAGCCGACAAGGGAACCAAGAGTGAGAAAGTGTCAGACGGGACTACCCAAGGAGGGGAGTCACTACGTGTGGAGCACTAGCCCAGATAGAAGAGTTCACCTAGTGAGGGAAACTCATTTATACTGGGCTTGAATACTTGAATACGAGCTGCTCCGCCGGGTTCCCCAAAAGTGCTCAGTGATGGATGGTATGCCTATACTTCGTCCAGTGGAGGAAATAGCCTGGCTGGAATAGCGCGCTTACTTTTCTGAAGAGGAGAGTGGGCGCTTCACAGGTGTACGCCCAGCGGCCTTCGGTCTCACTCAAGACCCGGTCTGACACAGGTTCAACGCCTGTGTGTAAAAGGCTGGACGCAGCCCAACATGCAGCTCTGCAGATGTCTTTCAAAGAGGCGCTCTAAGCCAGTGCCCACAAGTAGGCTGCACTCCGGCGGAGTGAGCGTCACTACAGTGGGCAGGACCCTGAGATCGGTAAGCCAAGTTATAGTGTCCAAAATCCAGAGCACCAGTCTCTGTTTGGAGACAGCGTCCCTGCTGTCCCCTGACACAGACAAAGAGCTGCTCAGAGCGAGAGCTCTGTGTTCAGTCCGAGTAGAGGTGCAGGACATATAAGGACACGACAGTGAAAGGGTTGGGACTGCCTCCCGGGGGGAGCGCCTGCAGGTTCCCCACCACCTAGTCCCCGGCAGGAGTGGCGGGTATTCTGGTCATGTGGCCAGGTTGGGGTCTAGCTCACCTGGGGTACCCGCAACTCTAGGAACCCGCTTTCAGAAGCGCTTTCATCATTAGAGAGAAAGACCGGGTTCTCCAGGGGCTCGAACGGGGCCTTATGCAGGCCCACCAGGACCATATTAAGGATTAGCCCCCCCTCACGCCCCTTAGGAATCTGCTGATCGGGTCATGCTGCCCAGCACGACACAGATCGGGGCACTCTGAGCGCCTGCAGGGCAAGAAGCCACTTATAGTGACAGTCGCCTAGTGGTTGGTGCTCTTGACCCAGTGCCCATGCTCACGAGAGCGGGAGACAGGTCCCTTCAAAACTCCTTGTCCCCTCTAGTGTCCAGACATGGGGGTTCCAGAGATCTGGTCTCGAGTGTCAGACTGTGCCCTCCTCAAGGGAATCGGCCAAGGGGAAGTGGCTATCATATCAAGTTTGGTGGGGCCAATCGGGCGCAACTGGCAGACTTGCAGAGATGCTCCTCTTCCAAAGTTGTGCGCAAAGGCATCCGTACCGAGGAGGTCTCTGTCAGAGAGTACCCAGGAGGGCAATGGGTGGTGTGCCGGGGGGCAAACATGACTATCTGTGCCTGCCCACACTGCTCCAATGAGCAGGACCGCAAGGATGGAGTCGGCAGCTTCCACGGAGCGACCTGTTGAGAGAGCACGTCGGCTGTCTGATCGAGATTGTCCGGGATATGACCCACTGCTGACTCTAGAGGAGGAGGCGTCGGGTGAGTTGCAACATCTGCCATGAAAGAACGGCACCTGACGGTTGACGTACACTAGGGCAGCCATGCAGCAAGTACTTGCGGCAAATGAGAGGCAGGTGCTCCAGGCAATTGTCACTGCATGTGGGTGCCCATCCAAGTCAAGTCAGCTTTATTTATATAGCGCTTTTTACAATTTTCATTGTTACAAAGCAGCAGTACAAGAAAACATTGACTAAGTAAAACATAAAAGGTTATGGAAGTCAAAACACAGGTCAAATATCAGACACACAAATTCCTATATACAGTGTTAATTAAATAAGACTATCAAATTCTAGCAGCCCCCCGGCCAGGCAAACAGTGCAAAACTGTATGCAAATGGTGGCGAGGAACCCAAAACTCCATTGGAGGAGAAAAAAAAAACCCTTGGGAAACCAGGCCTAACCAGGGGATTCCAGTTCCCCTCTTGCAAAAACTGTAGCCTCTGCACAAGCTTGACAATGCTTGCACAACAAGGCAAAATAAAAAAAGGTTGATTTAAAATTATCATTAATAATCTAATAAAGGCTGAAGTTTTGTAGAGACGCCACGTTCTTTGTCCAGCTTTATCATCAAAGTATTTGTCAGGTCTGGGTATGGATTGCGCCCTGCCCACTCCGGTAACCTTGGACTGCATCCTGCCCGCTCTAGTAACCTTGGAACAATGAGACAAGACTGACTGAGAGTAGAGTACTGTTCTGCACTCTTTGATGCAACAAATGCATCAGTTGTTATTCATGTGTTCCTGGTTCCAGCGCCCAGACACTGCCTGTCCATTGCACACCGCACCCCAGTCGACCCGCAGCAGTGTAAGCCCTCAACATCAGTGATGGCGAGGACTAACAAGCTTTGGAAGGGAGCCTTGATCAGTTTCTCCAGGGGGCACGTCTGTGGACACAAGTGCACTTGTGCCACGAGAGCATGCTCTACCTGGGGTACCGACATAGCCCTTAGCTGCTCCAGATTTGAGGGAAGTCAGGGCGACCGAGCTCGTCTGCCGAGAAGGCGCCGAAGGGGGTGTGCTCTTCATGCACTGCCAGGAAACTGGCACCGGGGCGGACCGAGTCCAGGTACAAAGAGTCCGGCCTTGAACTGCGGGAAAGGCAGTAAAGTGCACTACACTGCCGTACGATGCTCACGGCGGTCCGGGCAAGCACGTCTGACATTTCCATGTGCACGCTGCAGGAGAATTTGCTCTTTTAGAAATATGCTCTTTGACACCTCTGACCAGCTACTGAAAAACCCAGGGGAATCTGCAAACGCCAGGATGAGTTCCGATGCTCTGAGGCGTACATCCATTAGGAAGAATTGAAGATCTCTCAGCATAAGCCTTGCAGATTCCGAAGAACAAAAAGGTGAATAAATGGGCACGGCATCTTCCCTTTTATACCCGTATGTACAGGGCGGAGTCTGGCGTGCCGACAGTATAATCGGAGATGATAGACAGACTAAATAAATACAAAACAAAAACCCATGTGGGGGTAACATAACAAAAATGGATACAATAACATGACAAAACAGGACTACTATACAAAGACTTAAAATAAACTCAAAACAAGAACTACGAATACACTAAACTAGACTGACAAGACACATCGACTCACCACACAACCACAATGAACCAGCACAAGACAGAAGACACAAGGGTATTAAATAAGGGAATAATCAAGATGGGGACAGGTGCGGGGCATGAACTAATTAACAAGCAATAACGAGGAAACTAGAGGACGGGAACAGAGATGAGACGGGAGAGAGTAAATGAAATTCCAAAAGGGCCATAAATACCTCTCTCCACACAAAACATGAGATTCTGTCATGATCCTGCCACTAAACCAAGAGAAACATGACATGATGCAACAGAATCATGACAACATTACTAAATAAGAAGTTCACCTTACTTAAATCAATCTTTTTGCGTGTGTGAGCTGTCTTTGTAATCAATTGGATTTTTAAAAATGATAATAATGTAAAGGGTTTACCTTTATTTGTGTATATGCACAAAAAAGCAACAACATTGCTTCACCACTTCGGGGATGACCCTATTAATAATAGGAACACTAACTGATACAATAGTAAGATCAATTGCAAAAATAACTTGCAAGAATACGTTATCCAAACATATGGTTTGAGCTGGTGAAAGCTGTTAGTAAATCTGCCCCTTAGTTGTCCTTTACTAGTTTCATGATAAGTAAGTCAAGTCAAGTTAGCTTTATTTATATAGCGCTTTTTACAATTTTCATTGTTACAAAGCAGCTGTACAAGAAAACATTGATTATAAGTAAAACATAAAAGGTTATGGAAGTCAAAACACAGGTCAAATATTAGACACACAATAAATTCCTATATGCAGTGTTAATTAAATAAGACTATCAAATTCTAGCATAAATACAGTGTAATACAATCCTATAAACCATTGAGTCCTCGTGCCCCTCATCAATGTTTTATATGCCTGTCCTTATAAAAACACCTGATTCAGCTCATCAGCCTCCTCCCAAAATAGTCGTGTTTAGCTATGGTGCCACGCAGATCGTTCAGCGAGTGACATCACAGTTCTGAGAGACAGATTTTAGAGCAAACGTAGAGTCTCAAAAAATGGAGACGCTCAAATCTCTCTTACGTTACTGTGATGTCACTCACACAAAAGGTCTGTGTGCCACCCAGAGGTGGGTAGAGTAGCCAAAAATTTTACTCAAGTAAAAGTACTGTTACTTCAGAATAATATGACTCAGGTAAAAGTAGAAAGTAGTCATCCAAATAATTACTTGAGTAAGAGTAAAAAACTACTTGGTGAAAAAACTACTCTAGTACTGTGTAACTGTTGAGTAACGTCTGATTTATTTATGAACACAAGCATTCAATCAGACAGACAAAAATACAAAATAATCATCTTTAGGCAAATTATAATTCATCCAATCAATAAAATAAAATTATTAATTACAAAATGGCTTAAATCAAAAGTACTTCAAAAATAAAATAATACGAAATAAATAAGCACAAGTAACAAAAATTCCCAAATTTGTATAATTTCTTACCAGGCTCTGCAGGCAGAACTAGAACAAGGCAGCCATAAACTCTCTCTGTGTGTGTGTGTGTGTGTGTGTGTGTGTGTGTGTGTGCGTGTGTGTATATATAGGAAATGTTTAAAATATGTGTAGCCTAAAAGACAAACATTCGCATATCCAAAGCAAAAAAAAATACAAATAAAGAAAAAAGAACGAATTTAGGAAACATACATGTTTCCTGAAGTTGGATGTTGAGTTTTTGAATGCTGAAATGTCCGTTTGTTTTGGTAGACACATAAGACACCGCATAATGTAGCTGCAGTTTCGCACTTTTATGAAGGTAAACATTTTCAACATGAGGCCGGGGTGTTCCTCCTCGACTGTTTCTGCATTGCGGATGATTGTGACATTTTTGTTTTACTACCTACGACCATACGACTGTAAAGCTAACAACTGAGATTGAGTATGGTCACATGACGAAACTGCGCAGGACAACGTTTAATTGGTGAAACACGGTCACGTGGTAGAGCCTTTAACGAAAGTCTCTCTCTCTGTCAAAATAAAACATTAAAACGAGGCGTGCGCGGGGTGAATAACTACAATGACGCGTAAAATACCAAATAGGTAAAAGTAACAAGCTCATTGTAGCCTAATATAGCGGAGTAAGAGTATAATTTCTTTTTCAAAAATCTACTCAAGTAAAAGTAAAAAGTATAGTGATTTAAAACTACTCCTAGAAGTATAATTCTTTCAAAAACTTACTCAAGTAAATGTAACGGAGAAAATGTAACTTGTTACTACCCACCTCTGGTGCCACCACATGAAGTCAAACAAGTCTAATGTTTCATACTGTATGTCTAATAATTAACACACTAACAAGAAGGTGAGTTGAATCATGTGTTATCTAGGTAGAAATCTAAAACATTCACAAGGGCACAAGGGCATCTCAGATTTTTTATTTTATCATTGCCTTGTTTTCCTATAATTTTATTTTTCTTATTTGGTCTTGTTTTTTTCCGCAACGCTTAGAATAAAATGCTTAGAAGAAAAATCAACTGAATATATGTCAAATAGTCAAGAAAAACATAAGTCTTAAGATGTAATTTGTTTGATTCTGATAATAGTTAACCATTTGACTTAAAAAATATGAAAAAGATTCTACCTCATGACATGAGTCAGCCAGGGGATATTGACACAGAAGGCAGAGATTCCTTTGTTCAACAATAAGTCAAACAATAAAAAGCTTTTAAAATAAAAATATACTGTATGTATAGAGTTCTATCTATCTATTGTGTTCAAATTCAAAACCATCATCAACAAAATCTTAAAAATTAAAAACACAGACACCAAATAAGTATCCAATAGACGTGCAGGGTATGCTATGGACAATAGAGAATCTAAAATTAAATCTAAGGATAAAAAATTACTTTTAAATAACTTTCTATAAAATAGATTGAAATGTATTTATATTACTTAATTTAACTGTGTATACAGTCAGATATTTATTTTATCTTTAACTTTGTTTGTATTTTTCCCACATCTAGTGAACATGGAGATGCAAGATGAAAGACGATTTCACAAACTGACTCAAGAGCAGGTGATGAATTTGGACCAAATTCTCACAGAGGTCATTCCCATTCATGGCAGGGGCAATTTTCCAACACTGGAAATCAAACCCAAGGACATCATCCATGTGGTCAGAGACAGACTTATATTGAAGAATATCAAGGTGAAAGATGTCCGTCTAAATGGTTCTACAGCAAGTCATGTGCTGGTCAAAGAGAATGGTACTTGCTATAAAGATTTAGATATCATCTTTGGAGTGGAACTTCCCAAACAGGAGGACTTCCAAATCATTAAGGAAGTGGTTCTGGGCTGTTTGCTGGACTTCCTACCTAAAGGAGTCAACAAAGATAAAATCACAGCCATAACTATGAAAGAGGCATATGTACAAAAAATGGTCAAGGTGTTTAATGAGCATGACCGATGGAGCCTCATCTCTCTTTCAAACAACAGGGGGAAAAATGTAGAGCTCAAGTTTGTCAACTCTCTACGACGACAGTTTGAATTCAGTGTGGACTCTTTTCAGATCATCCTTGACACCATGCTGCAGTCCTATTTGGAGGCTGAAAAGAGGCTTTTGAAACACAGGGAGGAGGAACAGGATTCTTCCTCTGTTCAAACGCGTGGAATTCCGTCAAATAACCAATCCATTAACTCTGGTGAAATGAAACATAGCAAGGAAGGTGATATTGACATGTCTTGTGAAACCAATGACACGCATAGTTCTTGTGACTGTAACAGTTACAGTCATATGAATGGAAGTCAGAGGAAACCGTCTACATTTTCAGAAGAAACAACTGTTAAAACAGTTGAAAAGGTTGTGCAAACAGAGATGACTGAAATTACTGTGTCTGAGTCTTTGGAGCTAGAATCAGAACATTCTTTTGTGGTGCATGTGAAGGACAAAAATGAACTTGAAAATCTGTCTCTGTTGACAGACACACCAGTCGTGGTACATACAAATGAAACAGATGTTGACTCAGGAGGTAAAAAAGAACTGATTGTGCTGAAGAGGGAAATAATCGGTGTTAAAGAATCCACATCGCCAACTGAAACACACATTAGTACAACAGATACTAACAAAACAGAATATATGTTAGACATAGGCTCCGTCAATACCCAACAATGGTTAGAATTAGTACATAGAAACTTTTCTTGCCTTTCAACAAAGGGGACTATTGGTGATGGTTGCTCATTCCAACCTGCTCCAATTACGGTTCTTACACAAACAACATTGGAGTCCTGTGCTAAGTATCCTCTTGCACCACCTGCTAAGACAAACAGTGGAAGCTGGCAAATGGTTGTTCTCAAGCATTCCTCACCAAAACCTCCTCATAAAATGTCTAAAAAGGCACCTGTATTGTGTTCACCTGAAAAATCACCATCAGATAATTCAAATGTTAATACATGTGAGGTTTCGCATACACCTGAAGCGTACCCAAAGGAGTCATTACCTATGCATGTGAAATTGCCAGGTCTTACCACAAAAACCTATGAATTATCCAGTGCCTCAGAAAAAGACCCAGACTCTAAACAATTAGCATTTGCCACTGGACCTCTTTCAAATTCTACTTCAGAGAACTTTGTGCATTCAAAAGAGCCAATTCCCCTTAGTATATCACCAGAGATAAACCAAGGGCAGAGCTCAGAGCCAGAGACTGGTGAAGCTACCCATGTCTCTGTGCTAACCACTATGCCTGATCCGAATAACTTCCTAAAAGATCAAAACAGGATGAAACAGCCTAACAGTGGATGGGTAGATGCAGCACGGTGTAAGGCAATGTCACCTCTCATTCATGTGAACTCTCAGCTATTACTTCAGGCTGATGAAAGTTATCATATGAACTCAACCAGGAAAGAAAATCCTGAATTGTATGCCCAAGGTGAAGACTCCATATCACCAAAATATTCAACTCAACCCTCAGAACCGGTCCCTAGTGCAACAAATTGTCTCTTCAAATTGAGGAATCCACGGTCTACAATAGGTTCTATGGATTCACAAATGGTGGAAACCACGTCCTTGTGTTCAGAACATGCGCAATCATCCAAAATCCACTTATACACTGTATCCTCCTTACATAATCAGGAACCTTTTGTACCATGTCCACAGAATAAAGAACCTTCAGAATTATACGCACATGAGTTGGAACCAGATAACCCCTCACCAAAGGTTCAAAGCATCACAGTATCATCAACACATTTTACAAAGCCTTTAGAAGCTTCCACATCCTCAACAGCACGTCAAGAATCTTCTAAAATCTCAGAACCATTTTTAGAACCAGCTATGTGTCTTGATGTCCTAGACCTCTCTAATGTACCCCTTGCAGTAAACATGTTAAAAACTTCAGATGGCCATGTAGAGATTTCATCTTTAGACAATAAAGATTCTCTTCTTTCTTCAAAAGATCTACCTTGCATCACAGTGATGGCTGAGAGCATGTATGGTGACTTTGAGCAGGCAATGGACCACCTGCGGTACAGGTTAATAGCAACACGCAATCCTGAAGAGATCAGGGGTGGAGGCTTGCTTAAGTACAGCAATCTGCTTGTCCGGGACTTCAAACCTGCCAGTGAGACTGAAATTAAAACACTTGAGCGCTACATGTGTTCACGCTTTTTCATCGACTTTCCTGATGTTAATGAGCAGCAGCGCAAGATTGAATCATATTTGCGCAACCATTTTATCGGTGAGGAGAAGAGCAAATATGATTACTTGATGACACTTCGGAGAGTGGTCAACGAGAGCACTGTTTGTCTGATGGGCCATGAACGCCGTCAGACTCTCAATATGATTACTATTCTAGCACTCAAAGTCCTGGGTGAGCAGAATATTATCCCCAATGCCAATAATGTCACCTGCTACTACCAGCCTGCACCATACATGGCTGACCACAACTTTAGCAACTATTACATTACAAATGGCCAGTCCCAACTTTTGTTCCACCCTTACCCACTACACATACACATGCAAACGGGTCTAGTTTAGTTCTCGGTACGTATTGAAAGCCACCACAGTACAAATTTTGGAATCTTGTAACTAAAAATGTCCTCCCCATGAATTAGAGATTGACAATGAGAGCCTGTACCAACACTCATCTGAGAACATTTTAGTGTATAACATTTACATTTATGCATTTGACAGACGCTTGTATCCGAAGCGACTTCCAATGCTTTGTATTACACATTTGTTCCTGACTATGTGCAATGTGAATAGTAATAATATGAATTACAACTACCGTAAACAACATCTGTTGATTCTTGATCTGTTGATGGATTGATCATATTTAATTATATTGGTACTGTTGAATTATTAAAATAACACACTAGTGCTATTGTACCAAAGGGTGCAGAGGGTAATATTACACACATGTCAGATGCTTCATGAGAAAATTTGAAAACAGAGACAAATTCAAGAAAAAAAATCAAAATAAATACAGCAGAGCCGCTTATTAGTGGGTGCATGCAGAATATGCCTGTTGTTAAAAAGTATTTTTATCATTTTGATAAAGGATGCGACTATTTTCAGTGATTTTATGCTCTACTAATGTGACAAAAAGTGTGAGAGAAATAATCAACCCAGGCAATCAACACGCTTTATGGCACATCAAAGAACTTTTGTTGTCTCAATTGATTAAACTAGCTTCCGTGTTACATGTGATCCGCTGAGATCCATTCTTTGTGTTTATTTAACCTGTTGTGATATATCGTTGTACATCTAACTGTGTATGCATTTTTATGTAATTATATTTGCTTATTAATGAATTGGAAGTGATGTAATGAATATTTTAATATTATCATCATAGACAAAATCCCAAGTCCAATATCTTCGTTTTGGTCATTTGAGTGAAATGGTTTAAACTTTTCAAATGATAAAAAAAAACATGCACATTGACAAAGTGATGAAATGTTACTGCCAAACCTTACTTTAAAAATTAACAAACCGTAATATTGTGTTTTTATTGATGTATAATGTCTATTGACCTTTTAAAAGATCCATAGAAATGTAATGAAATTGCTTAATGCCTAATTTATTAGAACTGTTAGTGATACTGAAGACTTGAAAAATTATTTCCACTGTTCTTTTACATCTTTGTGACAAATATACATATATTTTCCCTAAACTTTATGAGAAGTACTGTAGTACAGCAAGTAAAATATTATACCAAACAAAAACGCAAATGTAAGATAAAAAAGTTCAACCAAACGTTCAAATATGTATATTTATTACAATTACAACTCCTTATAATAGAAGGATGTTGTGTAACATTATATAACTCTGGTGAAAAATGGTGTAAAGAATGGGCTAGTTGCACAAGATGGCGCTGGTAAACTTTAGGAACACCAGGGAGGGCAGGTTCTTTTCCAGTCATATGACACAGTCTGGGAAAAGGTACCCTCAGACATGACTGTTGGCTTTATTGGAAACACTTCAGAGACTTCAAATTCGTCATCTGATTAGTTGAATTCTTCAGGATTTCCAGGAGACATGCGATTCACATTCTTTAACAGTCCACCATAAACAACAGGATACTGTTGCAAAAAATCATCACTGTTGCTGTTAACTTTTGTGAATGTCTGGTCCTGTGGGGAAATTTCCATTCTTCGTGAGGTGGCACAAAACGAAACAAAATGTGATTGGTTGCTTTATCTGTCACTAATATGGCCTCTTGGGTGGACCTTGGCCAATGAAAGCAGCCAAAGTACAAATACAAGTATATTGTTGTCATGAATTGTGTTATTTTAACATGGTTTGCAGCAATGTACAGAGAATTTAATGGGGATCATATTGCTGATATATCACTTTATTATTTTTATGTAAAAGCGCCCATATTTACAGACCAATAATCCCACACAGTGATATACTGTAAGACCTGAAACCTTCCCACACTGGAGTCCCAAAAGTTCAGTGCCACCATTTTGTGCAACTAGCCCATTTGGTTCTTCAGAAGAAATGTGTTAGTAAACATTTGGCATTGACTTCATTTAAAATAAAATGCAAAAGCTCAGTAGATCTTGTATATAAATACTTGTAAAACCCCTTGTTACTTATTATGCCAATGCAGACCAATAGTTTTGTAAGTATTGGTGTCATTGTAGGCTGATTTCTAGTTTGTGAAATGTCTGCCATGAGGCGCAAAGGGAGAGTTTGGACATTCAGTACTTAACCACATGTACTGTGAAACAGTGAAATTCAATGTGATAAATTCATTATCACATTTTTCAAAAATAAAAGAGTTATTCACGCTTATAATATATCAAAGAAAGTTTTATGGGGGGGAATGAGCAATTAGAACAAAGGTGTTCCCTATCAAAAGCTACTCTCGATGCTGCGCTTCAAACGCTATGGGAGAACGTCTTTGTTCGATCGGTTGTGAAGCACGTGTGTCAAAGACGCCAAAAATTACTTTGGCTTTAAATATCCTCGGCAGGTAATTTGGTTAATTACACCAACACCTGCAGGTTATAAATACGCGTGGCCCGAACACGTTTTCAGGTTCTTTTGTCTTCAAGGACCGCTTTGTGTGTTTTATATAGCGAAAGCGTTTAGACATATCGTAACGCAAAGTACAGCTCGTTGCATATAGGTTCTAAGCACTCCAGCTATTTAGCTATATAGCAAAAAGGAGTAATACAAATATATATATATATATATATATATATATATATATATATATATATATATATATAAAGAGAGTAATGTCTAGTCCAGAGCGCAAATGCGTGCCTCCTTGTCAGAGGTTTCTTGATGAGCTGGACAGACATAAATTCAGTTTTGAGTGTTTTGAGTGTTCTGTTTTGACCAGACACACAGTCTCGGGTGGATCCGGGCTACCCTTGAGCAAGGCAGCTTACCCCTGATTGCTCTGCAGTAATGTGCAACTGTAAAAAACTAATTGTAAGTCGCTTTGGATAAAAGCGTCTGCCAAATGAATAAATGTAAATGTAGTTCATCTCGAGACTCTCTGGTTAAGACTCAACATCAAAAAGATTGTTCTTTCCCCTACACAAAATACAACGCATTTTTGGGGATTATACAGGACTCTATCGCAATGCAGGTACAACTGTCACCTGCACGTGTCGAATCCATACAGAGCACCATGAGCATCAGGCTAGGCCAGAAAGTGACAAATCATCACTTTCAAAGAGTTCTAGGTCTCATGGCAGTGGCTTCTACAGTAATAACTCTGGGCCTCCTGCATATGAGACCGTTTCAGTTGTGGCTCAAAGCCAGGGGGGCCGGAACAAGCCCCGGTACTCTCAGGGTTTATGTGGCCGCCATTTCGGCTTGCCACGCCCTGATTAATGGGGTTTCCTTGGGAAAACACCCTTTAGTCGCTCGCTTTATTCGTGGAGCAAGGCAGCTGATGCCTCCTTCTAGACGGACTGTTCCATCATGGGATTTAGCAATAGTGCTCGAGGGTCTAATAAGCGCCCCTTTTGAACCTATGGAGTCAGCACATATCAAGCTTCTGACAGTTAAAATGTTTTTTTCTAATGGCAATCACCTCTCTTAAGAGATTTGAAGATTTGCAAGGGCTCTCAACCTCGCCGTCCTCTTTAATTTTTGCACCTAGGATGGTCAAAGCTGTCCTGCATCCTCACCAGACTTATCTGCCTAAAGTTCCGTTCTCCACCGTGCACCCGGTTGTTCTTGAGGCCTTCTGTCCTCCACGGTTCACGACGTCGGAGCAGGAACGATTACACCTACTGTGTCCAGTACGTGCTCTTCAGAATTACATTCACCGCACTAGCCAGTGGCGTAAATCCGAGCAGCTTTTTTTATATGTTATTGGAGCCGCAACAAAGGGGAGGCTGCCACCAGGCAAACAATGTCACATTGGGTAAGGGATGCTATCGCTCTGGCCTATGAGGCCCGCGTTCAAGCTTCACCTCTAGGTGTCAGAGTTCATTCAACAAGGGGGGTTTCATCCTCTATGGCCTTAGCAAGAGGTGTCCCCTTGCAGCTAGTGTGTGATGCGGCGGGCTGGTCCGCTCCGCACACATTTGTCAGATTTTATAGTCTGGATGTCCACGCTACTTTAGGCTCACATGTCCTGGAGTCTACATCCCAGAGTCACGACTGATGTCTCCTCTTGGCTTGTGTACACATACCACCCAACCTTGGGGGGTCCAGACACCTCCAGTGCGGCAGCGTTGGTATTCTCGTTCCCATAGCGTTTGAAACGCAGCATCAAGAGTAGCTTTGATAGGGAACGTCTCGGGTTACTTGGCTGTAACCCTGTTCCCTGAAAAAGCGGGAACGAGATGCTGCACCTCAATGCCGCACTGTAGGCGTGCCGGACGTCCTTTCAGACAAAGTTGGAACCTGAAGACGCGTTCAGGCCACGCGTATTTATAACCTGCAGGTGTTGGTGTAATTAACCAAATTACCTGCCGAGGTTATTTAAAGCCAAAATAATTTTTGCCGCGTTTGACACACGTGCTTCAAAACCGGTCGAACAAAGACGTTCTCCCATAGCGTTTGAAACGCAGCATCTCGTTCCCGCTTTTTCAGGGAACAGGGTTACAGCCAAGTAATCCGAGACGTTGTCTATGATCACGTCACAGAGGTTCATACAAGGATAATTTTTTCTGTCAGTCTGAAGCTACTGCAGATGCCTGATAGTTATTAGAACACACCCTTAGAATAAAAAATACCCACTGTTTCTGTCCTTTTATGAGCAAACTGTTGAAGCTTGATTGGTTTTAAAAAGTTCCCTCCCCTTGATAAGGGACTGTTAAACTGTGGTTAACCTTTTATAATAAATGTATCTTTATTTAAGGAGAATCTCATTTGCACCACAGTGCAAATGCCACGAAGTTTAATATTACATTTTATAGTAACATTTAACCAAGTAAAACAAAACAGTAAACATCTTGAATGCGGAGCTGCACGTTTAAAACCAAGGGGGGCATTACCTGCTTTAAAATTATATTTGTTTTAAAAAATGTACAATTGTTTTAGATTTAAAATACAAGCTCATTTACAGAAAGATTATCATGCGCCACTGGCGGATCTAGGAGTATCATAGGGGTACTTGCCCCAGTTGAAATCTTATTGGCCCCTGAAGTGCCCCGTCCTCTCAGGTAGTAGCCAGTGTGAAAGGATTTGTGACTTGTTCGATCAGGTCGCGCCTCAGACCTCTCTTAATTTCCGTGTCTTTTTGTGCTTAAAGGGACATACATACAGACGTACATACATACAGATGTAAAAAAATACCTTACTTGACGAGTACCCTTGAAAACAGTCAGGCATGTAATTTTTTTATACAGTGAACAATATGCTTTCGGTTATCTGAAAATATTATTTTGTATTTTAATTATTGCAATTTATTATATTTGTATCTGAACACCATTAAGCCTAAAAAACTACAGCAATGTTTAATTTCTTCTGTTAATTTATATTATGCTTGTCATATTCTTTTTGTTCATTTGTTATTTTTTACCCCTGATAATGGGAGCAATCTGAAAAAGAAAGATATATAATGTTTACTTGTATTTAACGTTTGAAATTTATATTTGTTTTTGCTCTGGCATAAGATGGTATCTAATTTTGGGATAGGCGTAATTTGCGGGTGGTCCCCACCACTTTTTGGAAGAAATTGATTGTGGAAGGTGTGTAGCCTATTGTTTAGGGGCTATTTAAAACACGTGAAAAACGCAGGATGCACCACTTTCTCACAACCTCCCGTTGCTCACAATTGTAAGTTGGACTTTCGGAAGACAGAGATAGGCAACTTCAGGAACGCAGGCACTATAAAAATGCGTGCATAATCCACACTTGAGTACACCAATGAACAAGTGACATGTTTAGTCAAAATGTTTTCGATTTAGGTCCCCACATGAATATAAAAACAGAAACAGTTCCACGACTTTCCAATTACTATGACAATAGCAATACTTTGAACAGGTGAACAACTTCACTAAACTCTTAATATATTTTATATAACATCTGGCTATGTCTGCTAACAAGCATTGTTCAATAGGCTACTGAATCCAAATTTTCTGTGCAGACTAAACTGTGAATCATATTTCATACTACTTGAAAGAAATAAAATAAATTTCCCCCAACGTTTTTTATGTAGGTAATAGAGGGTCTCCATCATCTGGCTGTGACCCAGCTAGGGCTGGGAAAGTCAAAATATATCCTCAATCACTACACATCATTTGTGATTGTCTTTGGAACAAGATCACAGATAAGGCGGAATAACTTGTCAAAGGTAATCAAAGTGGCTGGACTATAATGTTGATGTGCAGGAACAATTAGGAATATAACATTGAAATATTATGTAATAGCTTTCGTTATTTATATATGAAATTTAATAGATAATTAAGTACACACAAAATACAGAATTAAAGAATTGCCTGCTTTCCATGTAGCCTAAAAAGTTAACAGTACATATATTTTTTTATGCTAATTTAACTAATATTGATGTTCTTTGTTAGGTCAATTTTGATGATTATCAGGGAGTGGTTTCATTTGTGAACCCTAGCAGAGTCCACTGGAAGATACTTGTGAGGTGGTGAATGATATCTGTATTTCATAAATTACAGTGTTCGGTGCATTACTTAAAGCCGTTATCAATATTGTTTCTTTTTCCTTCTAATTTTCAGTACATAAATGCGGTCAACCAGATTGTGTACCTTATTGATCTTTCAAGGAGTTCCAAGGAGGAGTCCAATCGTGCTGCCAGCAGATTTGGGTATATTTCAGTCTTAATAAAACATTCAACAAAGGTGTACACCAAATACTAATCAAATAGCCATGCAAATACTCAAGTACATGTCATATTTTCCATGTCACGGACACACAAGACACGGCGATCAGAATATACAAAATGGAGGATTTATTGACAAGATACTTAAATTGGTGGTGCGGGTCGATCCGGACGCGCAGCATGGAACTCCTCCAGCAGATTGGGGTCAAGTATGTCATCTCTAGGTACCCATGAGCGCTCTTCGGGACCGTAACCCTGCCAATCCACAAAGCACTCTAGTCGGCCACCACGTCGCCGGGAGTCCAAGATCTCCTTGACCAGATAGGCAGTGCCGTCTTCTAGGATGAGTGGAAGGGGGGGGCACCTGGGTTGTGTCACACTCTGGGGAAACAGAAACAGAAGGATGGTGAGGTTTTAATAGAGACACATGAAAAGTTGGGTGAATCCGGTAGGTAACAGGATTGATCTGCTGGACGATGGGAAATGGCAGCAAAGTGCACGTTGTAGTTCCCAGACACTCTCACGGAACCAGTAATCGACAGCTGGTACATCAGATGTCTCTCCATACCAGTGGAATAATGGCATCACCAGGTATTCGTAGTGGCCAGTAGGTGTCATGAATGCGGTCTTCCATTCGTCCCCCTCACGTATCCGGATGAGGTTATACGCGCTGCGGAGGTCCAGCTTGGTGAACACAGTGGCACCACGGAGATGTTCCAATGCTGCAGGGACGAGTGGAAGGGGATAACGGAACTTCACTGTGATGTTGTTGAGGGCTCGTTAGTCTATGCAGGGTCTTAAACCTCCGTCCTTTTTGGCCACAAAGAAAAAACTGGATGCAGCAGGAGAAGTAGATGGACGGATGTACCCTTGGTCTAGCGCCTCCTTGATATATTCCACCATGGCCTTCTCCTCTGGACGGGATAGTGGATATATTCTTCCCCGGGGCACTGGCTCACCTGGCAGCAGATTAATGGCACAGTCCCATGGCCGGTGTGGAGGCAGCTTGGAGGCACGTGTGGGGCAGAAGACGTCACTGAAGGGGACGTAGCATGCTGGAATGTCCACCGAGCGTTTCTCAACGGGGCTTTCGATGGACGTGGAGTTGAGGGACAGGTTCGCAGGAGATGAGGTCTTGGGAACACGAAGTATGGGAAAACAGTCCGGAAAGCAATCGTCGCCCCACTTCAGGATTTCTCCTGTCTTCCAGGAAATGATGGGATTGTGCTGCTCCAACCACGGGCGCCCTAAAACTATGTCAGCGGTGGACTCCTCCAGAACCAACAGATGTTGCTCCTCTTCATGCAGAAGACCCACCCGGAGTAGTAAGGGACCCACGGATTTGCCCACTTGACGGCGACTGAGAGGTTTTCCGGTTATGGAGTGGACCTGGTAGATTGACGGAGTGGCGGTCGCTTTGAGCTTGAGCTGGCGGCAGAGGGTACCCGAGATGAAGTTCCCGGCTGACCCAGAGTCGAGGAGGGTGTTAACTGGAAGAGAAACACCAGCCGCAGTAAAAATGATTGTGGTAGTGAATGGTTTCATCTGGTTAAGAGATGGAATGATGGTACTCACCAATGTACGCGGAGGACGGATGAGGCATTCTGAAATGACATGCCCTGGTGTTCCCCAGTACAAACACAGATGTTGGGTCAGCCTTCTTTGCCGCTCTGCCATGGTTAATCGTGAACTGTCCACTTGCATGGGTTTGTGTGCTGGTTCTGGAGGGCTGACATTCTCTGGTTGGCGGGGAAATGGATAGTTGAACGGCTGGCCCTGGTGTTCTTCCATACACGACTGCATACTAGTGGCGAAGCGGATGGAAAGTTGGATAAAGCGTTCTAGCCCAATGGAATCCTCATATGCAGCGAGATTCAACCGCACCCGAAGATCCAAACCCTGTCGGTAGGTGGATAATAGGGACTGTTCATTCCACCCACTGGAAGCGGCCAGAGTACGAAATTGGATAGCGTATTTGGTGATGGACTTGGTGCCTTGTTTCAGGTGATACAGTTGCTCTCCGATTGCTGAATCCCATGAAGGTTTTCTGAACACGTCTTTGAAGTGGGTGATGAAGTTAGAGAGAGAGTGAGTAAGTGGGTTATCTTGGGACCAGAGGGGTTCCGCCCATCGGAGAGCCTTGTCAGACAGCTGAGATATAATAAAGGCCACCTTGGATCGCTCTGTGGGATATAGGTGCGGTTGCATCTCCAGGACCAGCGAGCATTGAAGCATGAATCCATTGCAGTCCTCCGCCGAACCAGAGAAGGGCGCCGGCTTGGCCATGGGACTGGCGTTCACCGGAGGTGAAGGAGACGTAGCAGAGTTGCCTGCGGTGCTCGATGGTGCTGGTGCAGGAGGAGTGGTGGTTAGGGTCCGACGGAGGGCATCTACCAACTCCTGGAAAGGATCCGGAGCACTCATGTCAGAACTCTGTTTTTACGGTCCGGTCTTCTGTTACGGACACACAAGACACGGAGATCAGAATATACAAAATGGAGGATTTATTGACAAGATACTTAAATTGGAGAGACGATGGAGACGATGGAGACGATGGAGACGATGGAGACGATGGAGACGATGGAGACGATGGAGACGATGGAGACGATGGAGACGATGGAGACGATGGAGACGATGGAGACGATGGACTTGCTTCAGGTAGGGAGATCGTGAGAGTCCTTGATGTCTGTGAAGTATTAACGAGACCGGACAGTGACCGAGTGTTTGCTTGGGGTATAAGTAGAGGTGGTGACGAGGTGATGATGATCTGCAGGTGTGGATGATTAATACTCCGGTGAAGTGGTGCCTGATGCGTGTGAGTGGGTGGAGACTGGCGTGCTTGTGACAGGTATGTGTACATTGAATTGTAGTTGGGAATGCAATCCTTAGTTTGAGTCTGACACAGTGCACATAAAAGGTTTAAATATTGTTTGTTAAGATGGCAAGAGAAACTCTGAAGGCCTTTCCAGCTATTCCAGATGCACATTTTGTACAGCCAAAGAGGAACTGGCCCATCAATGGGAAATTATGGCACTTCAGATATTGGAAGCATCAGGTTTGTAAAGCAGGTGTTTGTCTGTTGTGTTGAGGAATACCAAAGGGTGCATTTAATATTTCATTAAAAATGCTAAACAAAAGACATCAACATGAAATACACCGTAAAAACTTATATTTCTGATACCTAATTTCTGATCTGTTCGGTTTATTTTTTAGTATTCGATGCAAGGGAACACATGTTATTAGCCTCAAAGTCTGTTAAATCTGTGTGTCCAGTGAAAAATTGGGTGAGTTTTTGTTCACTAATGAAAAAAGGGACTATTACTCTGCAGCAATTTAAGTTGAAGCTGTTTATTGAATTTTCACCTTCATACTCTTTAGCTCCAATGTGACATGTGTGAAAGATGGTACCATGAATGCTGTCTAGGCACGTCAGAAGCGAAGCTGAAGGAGGCCAGAGTAAAGAAATGAAAATGCATTTTGTGCCCTTAAGTGTATTAGTTTATATAATTTTTTTTCATAATGTTAAAATGTTTAATCTTTCTTTGCTTTTTAAATTATTGCATATATTTACTTTGTCTGTTATCTTGTAAATTTTTGTAGAAATTGTAAATATCGATTATATCAAAGCTAAAAATAAAACCAAAGTAACAGTGAAGTAGGATATTTATTTTTGAGTTAAAGTTTAAATTCAAATTTATAAAAAAAAATTCACAGTTGAATGTTTTTGTGTGGCGTTTACAGACGTTAGGGGAAAATGACGGGTGTAGATGACCTCTAACAGTGTTTTATTATAATTATCCTGTTGCATACCTTTTATTTCATGTGACTTTTATTTTGTCATCACGTTATCTGTAGGGGGGGCTAATCACTCCGCGCTCACACTCGTTCAATACAAAACTCGAGAAGGCATGTTACAGGACGATGCATGTTTAGAGTCAGAGATCGGAAAATATTACTGTAACCTGTAACTAAAGTGTTTTTTGAAGTGTTATACCACTCTGTGCTTGATTTGTTTGGAAGCAATAATGAGAATAATTTATGAAGTTGCTAGCTAGTTCTCCAAAGTCCAAGTTAAGTAAATGACGGCAGCTTTCCCTGGATCACCACTTTTTAGCACCCTTTGATATGCGGAGCGAGGTATGTGGTCCATTGTAATGTACTATTTCATTTAAATTCATTTTTTTTACTGTCATGTAAATGGTAACGAGATTCATTTCTCATTATGGTTGTTGCCTGCTATGCTATTATCAATGTGATGCTAGCTTGCTAAAGTGCTTTGTTAAGGGATTATTTTGTATCTAATTGCCTTTGTTATTTCCTAAGTTTTCACGGTGTTGGTGTTATTGCACACTCGACTGAATTAAAGTACACCCGTATGGAAACACTCCCAAGCCTGTTTATTCCAAGTTGAAGGGATGCTACAACGGGTAAAACCACAGGAAGCAGAATCGTTGTTATCTTAAGGACCCATGACAGCATCAGGGATTTGTACAAAGCACAGATTTTTAGGCTTCAAAATTATGAAGCATGAACAAGGTAAAAAATATTGCAACGTAAAATTAAGCTACAAACATAAGCACATATAGAAATTTAAATTTATTCATTTAGCATTTATCCAAAGTGACTTATAAGTAATGTAGAGTGGCACATCACTGCAGAGCAATCTAAATGACTTAAAACACAGCATACATCCACAATTTTTATTTATTTTGTAAATATATATCAGACTGCATTGACTTTGAATATGTGAGTTCTGATATTAGGTAAGAGAAGGTTTACCATCATTTTACATGACAGTTTTTGTTACCACAAAACATTCTTAAAAGAGAATAATCAACAAAAATAATAGAATAAAGACCCCTGGCTTTTTAGATGACTGTACTTTAATAATTCCACATTGAAAAGTCTTGATATTCTACAGGTGACACACTGAGGTGGTGTACTGTCATTTAATAATAGAATGAGTCTTTGCAAACAGATAGTTTTCTCTTAATAGTCATCTGAAATTATAGAATTTGCCTTGTTTAATCCCTTTTTTCTGTGATTTTAATATCATCTCTCCATAGGAAAAATGCCCTAGCAACCATCAGGAAAACTTCAGTTTCTGCCTTTAAAACAACAAAAAAGTTAATACATTTTACATTTACATTTATTCATTTGGCAGACGCTTTTATCCAAAGCGACTTACAAGTAGTTTTTTTTATGCAGTGGCACATTACTGCAGAGCAATCAAGGGTCAGGTGTCTTGCTCAAGGGCCCTTCAGTCATGACCTGCTGGCACTGAGATTAGAACCGGCAACCTCTAACCATTAGGCCACAGGTGACCCCATAATAATTTTAATATTTACTGACTGTTAAATAGTATGCCTAGAGCGCTTGTCGCTTTTGTTCAGAAATCCAAAAAAACGTGTTTACCGTGAAGCGCAGTATATGCGCAAACGAAAAACTGCGTGTGGGCTACTTTGACTGTCATTTTTTAAGTGGCAGTGCGTCGTTGACCGCAGTGAGTAATGCCATTCCTGTGATGCACACACGTGTGAGCAAACTTCAACACGATCTCTTGTTAAAAGTTTAACTCTATGTGAAACATGTCTGTACAAGTGTCTTAATTCTTTTTTCCCCCTAATGTCCCCAGACACCAGTATAAGGTGATAATGTTTGATAGGACCCCGTTTGGTAAGGAAATATAGGTGATCTGTAGGCACAAGTCAAGTTTACTGGTATTTGTACTGCACTAGAATAACATCCTAACTGCTGTGCTGACAACATTTGAGCTACTACCATTTCAGCAGTACGCTCATAATTGGGTCGGCCCAATGAGGGATAAGTAAAGACTCTTGTAGGTTTCCTCTCTCTGCTCGATCTTCTCACATATGCATCTCTTGCAGCTTGTTCGATAGAACTACCCACTTGTCTTTCTCTCTCCACAGGTACCTTCTCCTCTTGGCCCTCCTCCATCACTTCAGTTTCTCTTGCAGCAGATGAGTCAATCAATTAATGAGTCATCTCTGACTCAGGTAAGTATTCTCTCTCCACTTCAAGAGTAATCTCCCCGTCCATGTCTCCTTTCTCTTCTTCCGTACAGATCAGGCACATTTCCTTCTCGCTCATATCTCTGCTTGTCAGAAGAACGCAGCCGGAAATACACCCTTGGAGCATCACTTTCCTCTAAACTTGAATCACTTGACTTTTCTTCTTCATGTGGTCTATTAGTATGTATCGCTAGTCGGATTCTGATTCCCACTCTGCTCCGGACACTTGATAGACCGGTCCATCCCCCACTCTTTCCTTGACCACGTGCGCAGTCTCCCAGAATGACCTTAACTTCCCAGGTCCACCTCGTTCACTCAGATTTTGAACCAGAACTCAATCTCCCGGCTGCAGTACGATGCCTCTCCGATGTTGTGGCGGATGTCGATGATCCTGGGTCGGGTCAGTTTATCTTTTATTTATTATTGTAATTTATTTCAGTAGAGAATGCACAAAGACATTAATTTGGGTTTAATAAACTTTATTTAACTTTCATTTAGATGTGTACATACTCTTTAACGTTTAGTTTGCTGAATGTTTTCTTACCGATCTCCTTGTTTGCTTGACTGTTATGGCTGAGACCGGTGAGCTGGCGTACCGTCAAAAGGTCCGGGTGGAAATGTCGGATGTATATATATGGTTCAAGCCAATGATTGGGCCGCAACCATTCCGGTTTCTACCCTGGGGGACTCCATGGACTATTTCAAGGATTTCTTCCTTGTTTAGAAATAGGAAGTACATTTATGAGTGAAGTCGTTTGACTGTGTTAATTCAAGTGCTTGTGTGAGTGTTTATTTTGATGTTTTCATATTTGTTTGTTGTGTGTAATGGTCCCTAGACCTCTATAAATGTTTGAGAGGCGTATACAGTGACTCATGTTTTTTGATCAATGGTTTTTGTCTTCTTTTTTTTCTTGTTAATACTTTGGTTTCACTTTAATAACCCCCATGCTGTGGAAAATAAGCCCCAAGCCTGCTGTCTCCGTGTTCTTCCTTTATTGGTCACGTCCATCACAGATGTTGGTTGTAGTATTTCTTGTTTCCGTGCACTTGCTTGTTTATTGTTTTCTGAAGTGAGCTTGTATGCATCGGCCATCCATTGAGGCCACTTTCTGGCGTAATCTTGAGGTGAGTATTGTTCATCTTTTTCTCGGAAACCAAACAACAGGTTGACAGACGAGCGGGAATATCTCCCATACAGAAGGAAGAATTGAGAAAATCCTGTCGCCTCATGCTTGGTCCAATTGTACGCGTGTACAACCTTTGGAAGGTGATCTTTCCATCGGTCTTTATCCTTCTCCTCCAGCGTCCTCAACATCTGTAGCAAGGTTCCATTGAAGCGTTCTGCTGGGTTTGCTTGGGGGTGATACGGTGTTGTTCTTGAATTGAGGACACCCGTCCACCGCTGCAGAGTCGCAAAGAGCTGGTTCTCGAATTCACGGCCCTGGTCGTGATGAAGCCGGCAAGGGTTCCCAAACATTGGAATGTAATCATTGAATATCCTTTCAGCTGCCGTCTTCCCGTATTTTTCCTTCGTCGGATACGCCTGGGCGAATCTGGTAAAATGGTCCACCAACACCAGGAGATATTCATATCCACCTCTACTGTAATCCAAGTGCAGATAGTCGATAGACACCAGGTTCAGGGGGCAGTTTGAGGTAAGACTCCCCATAAGAGCTCTGATTTTCACCACCGGTTTCTTCTGCTTCACACATCGACACCTCTTGCAGGTCCAGATTTCTTCACTCATACAACAGTCTTTTGAAACCTCCCTCCACAGTTTTCTTCATGTCAGGCATTGGTTCTCCACCACTTTCCTTTAAATCTATCACCTTGCCAATGGCAGGATCTTCCCTCTGGGCGATTCTCAACTCAGAGTGGTCAAGTGTCATGAGACTTCCTCCAAGCTGACACTCAATCTCCTCTTGTCGTGCATTCAGAGCTGCGATCCAGGAGACATCATTCTCTTTGTCAACCCGACTTCCTTCCCATGTGGCCGGATGACCTCATCGCTGAGAACTTCAGTACATGTGGCCATAAACTTACTGATATCAAGTGGACATAGAGAGAGCATGTACGCATCCACATTCACTTTCCCCGGTCTGTAGTTAATGTTGAACCTGAAGTCTGCCAGTTCTCCCACCCATCGATGTCCCACACCATTGAGCTTGGCCGTCCTGAGGACAGACGTCAACGGGTTGTTGTCTGTAAAGATTGTAAAGTGTGGCGCATAGAAGTAATCACGGAACTTCTCACGGACCGCCCATTCGAGTGCCAGGAACTCCAGCTTTCCGGAGTGAAGTCTGTAACCTCTCTCAGCGGGAGTAAACGTCATGGAGCCATAGCCTATGACTCTGACCCTGCCCTCTTGCTGTTGATAGAGCACAGCCCCGAGACCCTGTTCAGATGCATCCGTATGAAGCACAAACGGAAGTTCGAAGTTCGGGTAGCCAAGTATCGGAGGAGTAGTTATTTATTTCAATGATCCAGACACTACAGCAATATTACTCATCAAATATTATGTTTTGATAGGAAATTTACAAAAAATCTTCATAGCATGTGATCTTTACTTAATATCCTAATGGTGTTTGGCATAATAGAAAAATCTATAAATTTGACCAATTTGTTTGCTACTGCTACAAATATACCGATGCTGCTTTTGACTGTTTTTTGTGATTCGATGTCACATTGAAATGATCAATTAGATCAAAATACAATGTTCCAGTCATAACTCAATTTGTGAAAAATGGCTATTTTAAAGAACCACATTTCAGAATAGCATTTAAATTTAAAAATAACTTGCGACTTATACTTTAGCCATTTTATCTTTTCTAGATTGTGTTTTTATAGACTGTGAGCAGCCTGAGCTCATATCAGCTTTGCCCTGGGAAAAGACAAGAAGCACCTGGCGACAATCATCACAGACTGATCGGTCACAGCTGACAGCGATCTGCCGACAGGCTTATAAACAGCCAGCTCACCAAAAGAAGGTGAGAGGTCTGGCCAAACGCAAAGGTCAACGTGGGTTGAATGAACACAAATTAATAATGATCATACAGTTAGTAGTGTCATTTCTTTTATATTGGCTGCTGCCAGCCAAAGCATTCCTGTTAGTCAAAATCAAGAAGCAAAAGAAGCAAACAAATGTCCCATGGTGGAATGATAAATGTTCTGAGGCTATCAAGGACAGGAATAAGAGCTTTTAAGAATCTGCGTAAAACATTAACAACGGACAATCTTATTAATTATCAAAGGAAGAAGGCATTAGCCAGGAAGGTTATTAAAGAGGCTAAGCGAAAATCATGGAGACAGTTTTTGAGAGATCAACTTAAACCAAGTATAGATGATTAAGAAGATGATTTAAGCCTCCTCAGGTTTCTGTCTTAATTAAAGATGGGACCCATGCAATTTTAGATATGGAAAAAGCCAATATGCTTGCTAGAGCTTTTGCAGACATACAAAAGGGTAGCCACCTGGAGGAACGGTATAAGAAAAGGGAGGAGAGATACTGAAAATAAATAGGAATATATGAAATACCAAGAGTCAAATATGTCTATTATGGATTCTGAAATTAATATGTCAAAACTTAAAAGAGCATTGAATAATACTGCAAACTCTGCACTCTGGAATAAAGGTAAATTTCCACGCATAATCAACAACTGATGCCCTGGTTAAAGTATGCAATGGAATTGGAAAGTCTTTAATATTTCAATTAGAGGTATTTCGTACAGCATGGAAGGATAGTATTTGAAAATACAGGAAGGCCCTAAAAACGTCTAGATCCGCCTACCTTTCATCACTAATAGAAGAAAACCAGCACAACCCTAGGTTTTTATTTAAACAAATGGTTTAGTGGCTAAATTAACAAAAAATAAATCATCAGAGACTTCTGATTCTTTATACCAGCATAGCAGTGATGAATCCATGAACTATTTAAAATCCAACATATTAGAGAGAAAAAATTATAACTATGCAACCAGAAGTGAAACCCGCTGAACAAACGACTAACTACAGCGCCCCAAGGAGAAATTGCTATTATCTACCATAGATCACAATTAACTATCTAAAACCATTAATCATCTACATCAACAACATGCATGCTACACCCTATACCTACAAATCTACTGAAAGAGATGCTCCCAGAAACTATAGATCAGGAAAGTAACAGGATACAAACTGGAATCAAAAACTTCCCACGATGGGGCAAAACCAAGAAGCAGTATTTAAACTAGAACACAAAAATCCATTAAAGGAAAAAAAACATGACTATCTGGGGAACACAACATAAAACTAGGTAATACAAAAATATCCATGGTCACAAGGGTCACAAACAGGGTCACAAACACAAACAAACACACTGATAAGCAAACACAAGGGCATTAAATAGGGGGAAACACACAAGGCAGGTGTGGCCTAGTGGCTAGAGACGAGACCGGAGAGAATGCATATTATGTCATGACCGACGATAACATGTTTCTCTCCACACAAAACATGTGGCTCTGTTATGACTCTGCCACCAGGCTAGAAAACCAAGACAGAAGGAGGCAGAATCATGACGTTTGGGCTCCTCACCACCGTTTGCATACTGTTTTGCACTGTTTGCCTGGCCGAGGGGGCTGCAAGAATATTATAGTCTTATTTAATTAACACTGCATATAGGAATTCATAGTGTGTCTGATATTTGACCTGTGTTTTGAATTGCATAGCATTTTATGTTTTGCTTATAGGCAATGTTTTCTAGTACAGCTGCTTTGTAACTGTTATGAACTGTGACAGAGAACCAAAGTGCAGGCAGCAAAACGGGGATGAAGGGGTTAACAAGGACTTTAATAGACAACACAGGAACAAAACAAAAACCCACGAGGGGGTAACAAAACAGGGTACACAATAAAACTGAACTAACTACACACTTGACGACTGCTACTGCTACTGGTACTGGTACTGGTACTGGTACTGGTACTGGTACACTAACAGAACACTCAGACTGACTACACTAACAACTCAAAGACATGGCATGGCATGGCATGGCATTTAAGCATGAAACAGTAAAGCATACCAGTACAACGAACGAGCACAAGACAATAGACAAGAGGGCATTAAATAGGGGAACAAACACAGGATAATTACTAAGGGGCAGGTGAAGGTAATGAAACACTAATGGGAAGGCTAACGAGACAAAAAGGGTGGGAAACACTGACGAGACACGAGAAAGCACATGGCAGGTCAGAATCAAAACAAAGCCATGTCTTTCTCACACAAAACCTAAGGCTATGCCATGACTCCACTGCAAGACCAAGAATAAACATGACATGATGGCGGAATCATGACAGTAACAATGAAAATTGTAAAAAGCACTATATAAATAAAGCTGACTTGACTTGATCACAATGAACTATCTAAAATCTACTAAAAGAGATGCTTTTAGAAATTCTAGATCCTCTTCTTAGCATTATTAACTAAAGCATACACTCACCTAAAGGATTATTAGGAACACCTCTTCAATTTCTCATTAATGCAATTATCTAATCTGGCAGTTGCTTCAATGCATTTAGAGGTGTGGTCCTGGTCAAGACAATCTCCTGAACTCCAAACTGAATGTCTGAATGGGAAAGAAAGGTGATTTAAGCTATTTTGAGCGTGGCATGGTTGTTGGTGCCAGATGGGCCGGTCTGAGTATTTCACAATCTGCTCAGTTAATGGGATTTACATTTATTCATTTGGCAGACACTTTTATCCAAAGCGACTTACAAGTAGTTTTATACAGTGGCACATTACTGCAGAGCAATCAGGGGTAAGGTGCCTTGCTCAAGGGCCCTTCAGTCATGACCTGCAATGTTGTGGAAAGGGAAAAACATCTAGTATGCGGCAGTCCTGTGGGCGGAAATGCCTTGTTGATGCTAGAGTTCAGAGGAGAATGGGCCGACTGATTCAAGCTGATTCAAGCAAAGAGCAACTTTGACTGAAATATCCACTCGTTACAACCAATGTATGCAGCAAAGCATTTGTGAAGCTACAACACGCACAACCTTAAGGCAGATTGGCTACAACAGCAGAAGACCCCACCGGGTACCACTCATCTCCCCTACAAATAGGAAAAAGAGGCTACAATTTGCACAAGCTCACCAAAATTGGACAGTTGAAGACTGGAAAAATGTTGCCTGGTCTGATGAGTCTCAATTTCTGAGGCATTCAGATGGTAGAGTCAGAATTTGGCGTAAACCGAATGAGAATATGGATCCATCATGCTTTGTTTCCACTGTACAGGCTGGTGGTGGGTGTGTAATGGTGTGGGGATGTTTTATTGACACACTTTTGGCCCCTTAGTGCCAATTCGGCATCGTTTAAATACCACGGCCTACCTGAGCATGAGTTTCCGACTATGTCCATCCCTTTATGACCACCATGTACCCATCCTCTTATGGCTACTTCCAGCAGGAAAATGCACCCTGTCACAAAGCTCGAATAATTTCAAATTGGTTTCTTGAACATGACAATGAGTTCACTGTACTAAAATGACCCCCACAGTCACCAGATCTCAACCCAATAAAGCATCTTTGGGATGTGGTGGATAGGGAGCTTCGTGCCACCCTCAAAGGAATGACATCATTGAAGATCTCCAGTCTTGATTTAGAGCACATCAGAGTACAGAGACTGCTTTGATCAGAGTTACAAATTATCTGCTTATTGGTTTTGCTTAAGGAGTTTTATCTCCTTATTGGTGCTGCTAGATCTTATTGCTGCATTCGACATTGACCACAGCACTATCAGTTTAAATCTAGACTAAAGACGCATCTTTTTAATCTTGCATAGACTACACTATCATAATAAATATATTCCAAAGATTTAGGCTGCACTAGTTAGATCAACCGGAACCAGGAACATTTCCAATAACAACTGATGCATTTGTTGCATCAAAGAGTGCAGAACAGTACTCTACTCTCAGCCAGTCTTGTCTCATTGTTCCAAGGTTACTAGAGTGGGCAGGATGCAAGTCAAGTCAAGTCAGCTTTATTTATATAGCGCTTTTTACAATTTTCATTGTTACAAAGCAGCTGTACAAGAAAAAATGACTAAGTAAAACATAAAAGGTTATGGAATTCAAAACACAGGTCAAATATCAGACACACAATAAATTCCTATATGCAGTGTTAATTAAATAAGACTACCAAATTCTAGCAGCCCCCCCGGCTAGGCAAAACAGTGCAAAACAGTATGCAAACGGTGGCGAGGAACCCAAAACTCCATTGGAGGAGAAAAAAAATCCTCGGAGGGAAACCAGGCCTAACCAGGGGATTCCAGTTCCCCTCTGGCAAAAACTGCAGCCTCTGCACAAGCTCAACAGTGCTTGCACAACAAGGCAAAATAAAAAAGTTAGATTTAAAATTATCATTAATAATCTAATAGTGGCTGAAGTTTTGTAGGGACGTCACTTCCTTCGTCCAGCATTTGTCAGGTCTAGGAATGGATTGCTCCCTGCCCGCTCCGCTCTTGTAACCTTGGAACAATGAGACAAGACTGGCTGAGAGTAGAGTACTGTTCTGCACTCTTTGATGCAACAAATGCATCAGTTGTTATTGGAAGTGTCCCTGGTTCCGGTTGATCTAACTAGTGCAGCCTAGATCTTTGAAAAACATATATTATGATAATGTAGTGTATGCAAGATTAAACGATGCGTCTTTAGTCTAGATTTAAACTGACAGAGTGTGTCTGCCTCCCGGAGAGTGCAGGGAAGACTGTTCCAAAGTTTAGGCGCTAGATAGGAAAAGGATCTGCCGCCTGCACTTGATTTTGAAATTCTAGGTATTACCAACTGACCTGACACCTGAGAGTGTAGTGCACGTGATGGACTATAATTGGTTAGAAGTTCTCTCAAGTAATGAGGAACTAAACCATGCAAGGCTTTATAGGTAATAAGCAAGATTTTAAAGTTTATGCGATGCTTTACAGGTAACCAGTGCAAGGTTGACAGAACCGGGCTAATATGCTCATACTTTTTCGTACGCGTAAGAACTCGAGCTGCCGCATTTTGGACCAGTTGGAGTTTTTGTAATAGGCCTGCAGGGCAACCACCTAATAGTGCATTACAGTAATCTAGTCTTGATGTCATAAAGGCATGTATAAGCTTCTCTGCATCTGATGGTAACAGCATATGACGTAGTTTAGATATATTTTAAAGATGGAAAAACGCAATTTAACAGGTGTTGGCGACCTGGTTCTCAAATGACAGAGTACTATCGAATATAAAGCCAAGATTCTTAGCTAAAGATGAGGGTTTTATGGAAGATCCATCAATAGTTAAGCAGTATTCTTGGTTGTTACGCAGGGCGGTTTTCGGTCCGATAAGTAACACTTCAGTTTTGTCAGAGTTCAATAATAAAAAATTGCTACTCATCCACTTTTTTATATCGACTATTCATTCCACTATTCGATGGAATTGCTGTGTTTCATGAGGCTTCGAGGAAATATAAAGTTGCGTATCATCAGCATAACAGTGAAAGCTTACTCCGTGTCGCTTTATTATATCTCCTAGAGGTAGCATGTATAATGCGAACAGCATAGGCCCTAAGACTGAGCCCTGTGGTACACCATACTGGACTTTCGATTCCAAAGACATCCACAGTCTACTTCTCAAGCGAATCTTATAGATCGTGATCGTTTCTAAAATAGGCTAGAACAAGCTAATTTTACCTCACGCAAAGCAAAAGTAAAAACCACTAATTAAGCAGCCTGTCTTTATAAATGTCAACACAATATGGTTGTCGTGTTCGTATTGCATCACAGGTTTTTGTTGATAAAAGCAAGCTTAGCCTACACATTATACTTGGGTTTAAGAAGTGCTGCGTAATCAGATGCAGCAAACTCACAAACAACAATGCAATGAGCGAACAAGTTTGTTAAAGTGCTTATGTTTTTTTCCACATTAATTCCTTTCTTCTTTATCTCATGTGCTGAAACAGTATCACTGAAAGATCCATTAAAGTAGTCAAAAACATGATTGAGATCGTCATAGTTTAAAGGTGTGAAGGGAACAGCGCACAGTTTACATGTATGATTATCATTATAAAAATATGACATTCTGCATGTAAAATGTATATTATAAAAAACAAGTAGGTCTACATTAAATAATGGTGTTTATAAAAAATGTTCATAACGTTTTTATTTAGGTTTAATTGCAATTTTGACAGCTGATTTGTAAATGCTTTTATTTTCTAAAGTTTAAAGGCCCATTCTCTCAAATCTTTTAACATGTTTCCAAAAATTTAAAAACTATTCCGCAGAGTTCCGCAGATTAAGAAAAACAATTCTGCGCAGAATTAACAAAAAAGTTTGCAGTTTCCGTCTGGCCCTGTCCATGACCTCCTCCATGTGGACATCCACCTAACGGTACTTCAGTCCGCACATACCTCCCATGAGTTCTCCCCTACTGGCGAGACCATGTTGGTGTCTCCACTATACCGCACTATAGTCTCGCACTATAGATGCATATCGGTTACGTATGTAACCTCCGTTCCCTGATGGAGGGAACGAGACGTTGTGTCCTTTCATGCCACAACACTTGCCGTTCACACTGCACCAGTCAAGAGATGCTCTCAGGCTCCTCAGCACAAAAGGTGAATGAATGCAGCACGCTGTCTCCCTTTTATACCCGGGGGCAGAGTCCAGCATGCAAATTTCATTCGCCAGTTTTCATTGGCCTTTTCAAAATAGGCAGAAGACGATTGGTTCTCAAGTCAAACCCCATCTGTCGGCTCGACACAACGGTTTTTCCGTTCAGTATTTCATCTTTTGTTATCGTGTTCCTGGTTCTTGCGAGAAGCCCAAATCATGGAGACGTGCATTAACAGCACTTAAGCAAAGCAGCGGTAGCCCCAAGGCATGCCGCAAGCGCTTCCTTGCTATGGTAGCTATCCCTAAAACACACAAGTTATTTTAAGCTAAAACCCAGAAAAGGTAACCACATAGCCGGACTGGAAAACACTTACCTGGACAAGCATACGCAGATGCACGAAGCTCGCAGACAATGCGCAGTGCGCGAGTTAGCAAAGTCTGTTACTCCGTTCAATCAAATGAAACAACGGGGTAGCCGCAACACAGCAAGGAATTCTATGAAAAAAATCGGAATCCTACATGAACCAGCAGCCAACTAGCAAACATTTGCGATCTACATACCTGCGACACCACCACAAACTAGGTGAACGGAAACAACATGAGCCTCCAGCATTACGTACTGCCCCCAAGGGGTACGTTCGGGTTATAACCCCCTCCTGACATGATTGGCAACCAAGACCACACCACAAGCCAATCGTAACCAAGTGGGGAGGGGGGCTGCAATTAACCACAGTTCATCCTGCCACATTTGCATTATATTAAGACAAAGAAATAATGAATGGGTACCAGCAAATTATTCTAGGTTTGTATCTGTATGTCTGTATTCCATCTTTCCCCTCCTCAATTAAGCATTTTAGTTTTTATACAAGATAATTTGGTCAACAGTATATGAGCAAAATATTATCGTTTGTGATATACCGCAGAAAAATTCTCATCACGGGAAAAATTTGTCTCTTCTTGATAATAACGATAAGTCTAGTTGATGATGTAGTTTCGTGCGCGACTGACTCAATGTTTTACGTGGGGAGTGAAAACAAGCATAGCGGAAGGTGGACGTGAAGTTGAGGAGGAGCTTGTTGTTTAGCGAAGAGCTACCGCTACAATTTGGAACTGGGTTGGTTATAGAAAATCAGATGCGGAGCAAACTACCGCAATATGCGAGGTTTGCAGAAAAACAGTGGTTACAAAGAGTGGAAACCCGTCCAATTTGTTCCACCATCTAAAACACAAACCAGAGTACGAAAGTTTGAAGCTACGTAATGCAACAACTACACGTGAACATAGGTGTAATTGCGTCTCTTATGATGAGCAAAGTAAACGATGGAACAAATTAACGTTTGTAATACAATCCATAAAAGGAAGGAATGAGACGGGACCCGCCGAACCTAAAATAACTTTTAATTAATAAAAGGAACGTAAATAGACGGGCGACTGCCGGCGACACACACACAAACCATAACAAAAGTATCCTCCGTTATACGAGACCCGTGCGCGTACAGCTGACGCTCGTCATCACTCACGCACCGGCCTCGCATCCCGGCTCTCGTCCCGCCTACCTCACTAAAACGTCAAAATTATTTTATTGATTTGATTTTTAATTTATCATTCTTGTGTTTTTCACTATTTTGTAAACTATCTGAAGACATCGTTACTTTTTGAAAACAATTTGTTTTACAATTTGTTCCATGGGACTAGAGTGTAAAGAATATAACTACCTATTTGGTGGTAGCATGCTCCACAAACCTATAAAACATACATTCAAAAAGTGTGTCGTTCTCACTGAATGTATTTACTTTATTTAACTTTATCAGGATTTATTTGCAGTTGTACTTTTGAAACACAAGACATGGTTGGTGATTGTTACTTTTGCTGTTTGCACTATTTTGCCACTGTTGCACCATGTGAGAATAACGAAATACAGAAACTTTATTTACATTTTAAACTTGTAATTGATTTTAATTATTATTGTGTAATTGTTTGTGTGTGATGTTTTTTTAACACAGTCACTGAACACAACTTAAACATAACATAATCTGCAAAGAAAATAATTTATAATAATATAATAAATATAAATGTATATATATCATCGTCTTTATTATCGTTATCGCAATAACTACCTGAAATTATCGGGATAATTTTTTAGGCCATATCGCCCATCCCTATGTTTTCAAAATTGCATGCTGTGTGAACATCTTTTTATTATTTTAATAAAATTTTTACTTTTTTTAAGCAGTGTTACTACAGTAGGTATTCAACCAGAATGATCCTTCCACCATGGTCGTCTCTGTGGCTGTATTTCTTTAATGTGTGTTGACCCCTGTTTACCGCTGAGTGGCAGCCTTTTCACAGATCTTCACTTAGCAGACAGGCAAGAGGTTTAGGCGTAAAAACAAAAGCTGTCTACAAAATCAAAGCTACAAGAAGTTAAAGCCACAGGCACAGATAATTATATTGAATACTAGTCATTAATACATACTTTCATGTAACAAGGGTTTAAGTTTGCTCCATGTATTTTCAACATCAAAAGGTGTAGGGACATTTGTTGATTTTTTTCATCTATTCTTGGGTTGCATACTGACCTGTCATGATTCTGCCTTCTCTTGTCTTGATTTTCTTGTCTAGGGGCAGAATCATGACAGACCCACGTGTTTTATGTGGAGAGGAACATATTATGGTCAATCAGGACATAATATGTGTTCTCTCCTGTCTCGTCATTTGGCCCCGCCCCTCTCGTCTCTAGTATAGCTTTCCTCCTGTGTCGCATTACCCACACCAGTGTCAGTGTCAGTGTTCTGTTAGTCTAGGTGTTTTTTGCAGTCGAAGTTCTTGTCAAGTGTTAGTCCTTAGTTTATTGTGTACTCTGTTTTGTTACCCCCTCGTGGGTTTTTGTTTTGTTCCTGTTTTATTATTTATTAAAGTCCTTGTTAAAACCCCTTCACCCCTGTGGCTGCCTGCATTTGGGTTCTCCCCTGAGATCTCTCCCCGAGATCCGTGACCCTGACCTAAATATTTGTATTTCGTAATATCAGACCCATGTGGAAAAAACACCCCGCCCAAGTTTCGCGGCATTCTTACCTAAGTCAGAGGCGATTATGCTCCCGTGCTTTGGGCCAAGGTTTCCACCCTTCTTAAGAAGGGGGCAATCGAGCCCGCCCCTCTGGCCGCGATGTTTCAGCGGTTAGGGCCCCTTCTTCGTAGTCCCCAATTAAGGTGATGGGCGGTGATCGCAGAAGCGCATACTGGAGTCATCACAAATCACAAAGTCATACATGCATCCTGGTAGTGGTCGATCGATTCTCAAAGTCCTGCCTTCTGATCCCCTTAAGAAGATCACCCACTGCCATGGAGACTGCAGAGCTCATGTTTAACCACGTCTTCCGTTACTTCGGCATTCCTGAAGACATCGTTTTAGACCGGGGTTCTCAGTTCATCTCTAGAGTCTGGAAAGCTTTTCTTCAGCACTTAGGTGTGACCGTCAGCCTCTCATCGGGATACCACCCCCAGTCGAATGGGCAGACGGAGAGAAAGATCCAGGAGATTGGCCGCTTCTGCCGTACCTTCTGAACTCCTGGAAGCAGTTCCTCGGGTGGGCCGAGTACGAACTCCCTGCGTCAACCTTCCACTGGTCTTACTCCATTTCAGTGCATACTCGGCTACTAACCTCCACTGTTCACGTGGTATGGAGAACTATCGGATGTTACGGCTGTCGACTACTGGTTCCGGGAGAGTGAGAGGGTCTGGTACTCAGCGCACATTTAACTGCAACGCGCACTTCGCAGACGTAGGATGACAGCCGACCTCCGCTTTCTCTGAGACATGAGTGCAGCAGTTGTTCAGCCATCTTGCTGGCGTCTAGTGATGTGTATAACAGCCCTCATAATTTACTTGAGTATTTTACTCATACTGAATGTAGGCTTAAAGAAGCACTTGTCCTCAACACCTAAGAGATGCCATTCAAAAACAAGGAACAGTTGATTTGTGAGGAGAGCAATCCCTTTTACTTTCTAAAATCATAATAAAACTGAACACCCAAGTGCTTATAAATCAATATAATTCAAAAAAGATCTCTTCAGTATAACGGATAAATAAAATAAAGTTAAGGAAATTAAAACGTTAAAGCCTTTTTGCACTGGAATTGCTGATTTTGACCTAATCGCTGGCTGCATTTATGTCCTCATCTCACATATAAACCGGCAGCAATTGACAACTACCTGATTCACATAAAGAAGCCACGTTGATAAGTTTAAGCAAGTAAGGGCCAAATTCACAAAATATAGTACCTTCAATGCCCTACAAAGGGAAAAATGTCTTCTTCTGTAGCAGATGCCACTGCTGCAGAAAAAGTTAGACGCAATGCAAAATGTATTGTGTAATAGCATTAGTCATTACAGATTCAATGGAGTAAAGAGTACATAGTTATTCTAAAAAGGAAGTCAAGTAGAGAGTAAAAGTTTCTGATGTCTTTGATACTCAGTTAAAGTACAAAGTAGCCAAAACGAACTAATTTAATTTACTCCAATACTTTGCTCCACTGGAAATAATTGGTGTACAAAACATTAAATTGGTTCTGATTGACTTAAAATTTTACACTGCAAAAGTTTGTGTATTTACACAAAGGTTTTTTGTATCCTTGTTGGCGTCATAGAAATTTGGTGACGGCGCCATCTAATGATCAAAAGTTATAAAAATGTTATGGTGTATTAAGCTTTTAGCTATGGTTTTAAATTGCTTTGAAGCTGGTTTCAAAAACCCATCATTAGAAAATATCCACAGATATTTCCCTTTGTGCCGTTGAAGGGCTTGATGTTGTGAGTGGAATAAATTCACACAAATGATTCTCTCTTTTGTTTTTTTACTCTTCAGGTATCTGTGTATGTTGCAAATATAGCTCAATATGATGATGATACAATGATTTCATTAAAATATTTTGAGACATTAAAATATTGATATTTTAATTACATAACGATAATAACATAAAGTAACTAGTAACTGGCTACATGTGTGGTCTTCATTGCATACTTTTTTATTTCTGTACTTGTACTTTTACTTGAGTACAATTTTTGTCTACTTAACCCACCCCAATGTTGATTATAGTAGTATATAGCTTGATCAGAGGATAATATTATTTGGCTTTACTGAATTGTCAAAAGAGTGTGCAGGTTTTAGGAAATCAAAACATGATACTCAGCTGACAAAATATAAGACATTGAGAAAAAAAGACTGACTCAAAACTTTGGCAAGAATCTGCAGAGGTGTGAATAGCTCAAGTCCTCAAAACAAAAATGCACAAACAGGAAACATTTTCTCAGTTTTTGGCATGAGCCCCGATATTTTCAGTGTTAAACTGAACTGTATACAGGAAGTCAAAGGAGCTGTGAAAACAATAAAAAATCGACTAACTGCAACCATTGCGTTAACATTTTGTTCTGCAAGCATCAGAAAGAGGGAGCTGAAGTCACGGTTTAACCACATTATTTTTCAGAAGACACACAGAACACATAACACTTAACCACAGATGGCTCTTTCCACAAGACCTTTGCAAATGACATGGATTTAAAGCTGACCATAGAAGCATGTGCCATATGAAGTGTCGACCCCTGCACATTCATACGGATTGAAGACAAATGCAGGAGCCAGCATAGAGCAATTCAATGCGCTACATATAAACACAGAACACACACTTTTAGCCTATGTACTTTAAACTGTTGCATTGCCAGCATCTGTCACTGCACTTAGTTAACCACAGACACCCAAACTCACACATGTGAAAAGGCTGCAAACTGCTGTCAGACATGGTGTAATTTCGGTATTATGACCTCAGAAAAGAAAGGAAAAAACTATCATCTTTAAAAAATCTTATTATAATATATTTATATGGATTCTGGCATTTTCAAAGTTTATCAAGATTTTTTATAAATGTCCAAAATTTGAAAGAAGGAATGACTGAATGAAGGTACTCATTAGTGATGTGCTGTGATTAAATTTCCCCACCAATTCTTTAAACATTATTAAGTATTATTAACATTTATCCTTATTAATTACACAAATATTAAATAGTGTATATGTGCACCCACTAACATTAATACACAAAATATTTTCTCCTTCCTTCAAAATGAATGCTTAGTTTGTGGTTCATTTTTAATCAAAGCATAAACTTTTATTAACAAATATTCTCTTGAACTGCCCATCGTCAATGGCCATGCTGTTTCACTGTTGTCACGTGTAACGTCTCACCATAAACTTGCGCTGTACAGAGGAGACTCGCCTTTATAACTGATTTTTTAAGCTTGTGTTTTTATTTACTCTGCTCGAGCTGTATAGAGCAGATCCACCTGACTTTGTAACTCAGCAGTTCGCATTGTACAAAGTTGCACACAACCTTTATGTTGCTTAACCCCTCCTATCATTCTACCTTTTTTATTCCAACCGTGTGTGTCATATTTTTCCTACTTAACTGAACAACTTACAAATATAGGGCATACATATGATATAACCGTACACTTCAGCTCAAATTGAGTCACGCCCACTGAGTGGCAGAAAGACTGAATGCAGCAGTGTTTATAGCTATCTGTGCTCTATTTAGAACAGGATAACGTTTTTGTGCCGTTGATTGTACATACAAATTTAGCACGAAATCTGAGATTTCTTTTTAAAGACTGCCGACAGACAGAAAAAAACTAACGTATTGCTGCAATTTGCTGAAACAAATGGAATACTGAAACATGGATGTTTGGACTTCAAACAATTCAACAATTATCTGAGTTCCTCTCTAACATTGGTCTGTCTCATTGTGATAGACTGTTGATTCTTGGTGATTTTAACATTAATCGTTGTTGTCCATCGAAACATCTGCCGAAAGAGTTTGTATGCCTTATCGAATTTCTAAGTCTTCAATCTTGGAGGGAAACCCGGCAGCCTCGACCCTGGATGAGAACCAGTCCGCCTCGATCCTAGAGGGGGGCTTCCTGCTGGGTTCAGTGTTGACAAGTTCATTGGCCGTGGCTCGAAGCTGAGGTGAAAAGGTTTTGTCAGAGCTGTCCTACCTTTCAGCTCACATCGCCGAAACGTCCTCCCCCAACCTCCATTTAATGAATCACCCTCTGGGGCCCGTTGTGACAATTACTGTGTTAAAAAAAAAGAAATAACGCACCGGTGAGCTCAGCAACACCAAAAGACCCGGAAAACAACTGTGGGAGATGACCGAAGAATTATTTCCCTGGTGAAGAAAACACCCTTCACAACAGTTGGCCAGATCAAGAACACTCTCCAGGGGCCTGTACCATGAAGCTGGTTTAGGTGGCTAGCCAGCTATGTTTCAGTTTAGTTTGTGCCAACCCTGGGTTTTAGGTACCATGAAAGTAGCTCTGCTTTATTCGGTGTTCGTCGCCATGGTATCTTACTCTGCACGGCTAACCTGCTCCGGGGCAGGCTATGTTCTGGATTCCAGATCTCAGACTGAAGTTTGACCAATCAGCTGTGAGCAAAGAAACATATAGGTGACGTAACTGACTCACAGTGCGTGTTAGAATGGCTAGTTATTTTATATACTGTTTAATAAAATAAAAATACTAATATAAAAATATATAAATATATATTACAAATATAAAATCAAATATTGGTTACTATATAATATATATACTATATATATTTACTTACTTATATTCCACTTTTATTGTATCACATGTATTTGTATTGCATTTTTTACATTCTTGTCTGTGGTGCAAAATATCTAGGAACACTTTCAGTTTCACTGTATTAGGACATTTTTCTTTGTCCACTAAACTAAACATCTACAGTAAGACACAGACAAACCCATACATTGACAGGTGACATCACATATATTTTATCGCTATTTTAATCCTTTTTTTAATCTACATTTGCACTGTTATGCATGTTATTGTCAGTAGCGGCTCCAGACAATTTTGATTGGGGGGTCAATGGGGGGTCCTGGTCATTTAAAGGGGGGTCTCATGAAAACCAACAGAAAATACAGTGGACACGGGTAATAACTGCATATTAATGCTATAAACAAATAAAACAACACAGCATATCAACTACTTTGTTTTTAATTAATTAATCAATTGTAGTTTGCAAACAATATGCTCAAACTTTAATTGCCATATCCACACCCAGTGCCGCTGCCTGTCATATTGGTGCCCTAAGCATAATTCCATTATGATGCCTCCCCCACCCTGAAATTTGCCAGTTTAACTTTTTATTACCAAACATATAACTCAATACCAATAACACAATAGCAGCATCGCAGTATAAAACCTAGGAACACTAAATAGAGAAAGTAAAATCTTCACAGCTTTGCTGACTTTGTCAAACATATGTAGAATAGCCAACACACACTACACATTTGAAAGTGCAAACTTTTCTTCAGTAAACAGAATTAGTAGCAGCACATCCACATTTCCCGAATTAAAGTTAATTAAACATGGACATACCTGCATGTGATGCACGGTCATCATCTCGCAGTTTCTTCTTCTTTCTTTTCTCTGATCCTGACTCCTAATGTCTTTTCGGGGCCATTTCCAAATAAGTTGCCTAGACTACCGTCTGTCACACTGCGTCAGGCGGACGCGCCATCAACCGGCGCTGCCGCGCGGACCGTACATGGGCGGGTGGTGGTGTTATGGGATTGTTCGGCCGTGTTTTTTTTACATATACATGGCTAAAATGTGCCCGCATAATCATTTTTCTATAGCCTAATGAAATAATATTAGATTTGAAAAAATGTTTTTCATTATGCTATTTTGGTGTCGCCTCAGCACGTAACTTGGCGTTAAGTTAACGTCACACGTCACTCAAAATGCAAACGTAATAGCTCATTTGCATAGCCCGTCCTTTTCTAGGTTGCGGGCTCTACGGCAAGTTAATGGTTAATTTGACTGCAGTGAATGATGTTTAATACTTTAGGGGAAAATCTTGGTATTAAAAAATAAACAATACATTTCTGACGTTATAATTAGCTATTAATGTTACCTGTCTACAATACTTTGTTCTCCATGCTCTGGTGATGCTTCCAACAAACAATCAAGTTGTGAATTTATGCGATCCCTTATTGCAGATAGGCGTCTTCTAAAATGATGAGTATGTTCTGTAGACATAATAAGAATGAATTGAACTCCTGACTTTATTTTAAATCAATCCCTTTGACCCGCGCTTTTGCAAAACTGGATGCTCCGACTTGCCGTAGAGCCCGCAACCTAGAAAAGGACGGGCTATGCAAATGAGCTATTACGTTTGCATTTTGAGTGACGTGTGACGTTAACTTAACACCAATCGGCGTTATTTAAACGCGTGGCGGCGTGTGACGTTAGTTTAGCGTCAAGCGGCGTTTATTTAACGCCTGGCGGCGTTAAGAAATCGGCGTTTCAATATTAATACGGCAAATAAAAGCACGCGTTTTCTGACCCTGTTGGCTTTCCATAACAGCGCGTGCTAGCGGCGGCGCTGGCCACACCCATGACAGAAAACATATTTACAATCCAAAAGAACTACGCGTGTATGATTTAAATTGAGGTCTTGGTTTCTCGGCTGGGCAATGGATTAAATCCCCAGTTAAATCCTCTCCGCCGTCAGGATTCCCACCATCTGTGCCCGCTGTAGCGCTCGATGAGGCGCCATTTCTTTCCATCTGCTCACCTGTCTCTTCCGCCCTTTTTTAGGTATGACAAAACGATTCATTTTTAGCTTCAAGAAAAGTGCGTAGCAGCTCTTGCGGTCGCGCGACAGCGCCTTGAACGCAATGACGCAAGACGCAGCGGCAGCAACGTTCATAGGGCGTCGCATTGATTCTGATGTTTATATTTTTTTATATGTCGATTAAATTATTAATTATTATTGTTCTGCGTAGTTTGAAGAGAACGATTTTTAAATCTTTATCCCGGATATATATTTTAATATATATCAAATATTTTTTAATCAGGAAGGGGTGGGGGGTCTAATGGGGGGTCAAGGCGTTTTTTGGAAGGGTCTTGAGACCCCCCAAGACCCCCCCTGGCGCCGCCACTGGTTATTGTGGCACATAATTACTTTTCTGTGTATTATTTTGATTATTGATAAAGACGGTTTTATTATTTTAAGGGATTTGCAGCATCATACTTTTTCATTTTACTGTGCTGGACAATTTCCTTGTCCTGAACCATAGTTTTTATTAAGGCTTCAATGAAATGACTGACCCTGGTTATGTCACGGTGTCGTGCCGGACGAGACAGACGAGAATCCAGGGTTTCCAAAAACAGGTAACTTTTAATAAACTGACAGACTGGTACACGTAACGCAAGACAAGACATTCAGACATTCAATAAACGACAAGGGAATAACGGAAACACAGAGTATAAATAGTCGTTGGTAATGAGCAATGATGGCTGGCAGGTGCGGGAAACGGCGTGATACAAATGACGGACAGGTGCGGGATCGAGAAATAAAGTCCATGGGGAAAAACAGGCAGGGAAACGGACGGGAGTGTTACAGTACACCCCCCTCCCCAAAGGCGCGTCCTCGCGCCATCGAAACACCAGGGAGGGGGGGTGGGCAGCTGAGAGACTCGTGCGGGACATACAGACTAGGACGGGACAGGGAGTCTCTCAGCTGGCTTCCTCCTGGCTTGGGGTCCGGAGGCTTGGGCTCGGGCTGTGGGTCCGGAGGCTTGGGCTCGGGCTGTGGGTCCGGAGGCTTGGGCTCGGGCTGTGGGTCCGGAGGCTTGGGCTCGGAGGCTTGGGCTCGGGCTGTGGGTCCGGAGGCTTTGGGCTATCCGGGGCCATGGAAAGACTGATGGGTGCCGGGCTCCCCGGATAGGCAATGTGCACCCCCCCAAAAAACATTTGGGTTGGCCCCTGGGGTTCCTTGGACTCTGGAGAGAGCTCAGAGACGGGTACGGAGGCCTGGTGAGGCTCGGGCACGGGTACGGAGGCCTGGTGGGGCTCGGGCACGGGTACGGAGGCCTGGTGGGGCTCGGGCACGGGTACGGAGGCCTGGTGGGGCTCGGGCACGGGTACGGAGGCCTGGTGGGGCGCTGGCACGGGTGTGCATCGGGGCGCTGGCACGGGTGTGCATCGGGGCGCTGGCACGGGAGTGCTTCGGGGCGCTGGCACGGGAGTGCTTCGTGGGTCCGGAGGCTTTGGGCTATCCGGGGCCATGGAAAGACTGATGGGTGCCGGGCTCCCCGGATAGGCAATGTGCACCCCCCCAAAAAACATTTGGGTTGGCCCCTGGGGTTCCTTGGACTCTGGAGAGAGCTCAGAGACGGGTACGGAGGCCTGGTGAGGCTCGGGCACGGGTACGGAGGCCTGGTGGGGCTCGGGCACGGGTACGGAGGCCTGGTGGGGCGCTGGCACGGGTGTGCATCGGGGCGCTGGCACGGGTGTGCATCTGGGCGCTGGCACGGGAACGCTTCGGGGCGCTGGCACGGGAGCGCTTCGGGGCGCTGGCACGGGAGTGCTTCGGGGCGCTGGCACGGGAGTGCTTCGGGGCGCTGGCACGGGATTGCTTCGGGGCGCTGGCACGGGAGTGCTTCAGGGCGCTGGCACGGGAGTGCTTCGGGGCTCTGGCACGGGAGTGCTTCGGGGCGCTGGCACGGGAGTGCTTCGGGGCTCTGGCACGGGAGTGCTTCGGGGCGCAGGCACAGGAGTGCTTAGGCGCGCAGGCACGGGAGTGCATCGGGGAGGCCGGAGATTTTGACCCTCATGGCCTTCCATATTCCGCTGCTGCGGAATCTCGGGATCACACTCGCGCTGCTTGTGCTGTTGTGCCCGCCGACGTGGATGGCGCCGACGGGACTTCGTGGAGGAGTGGAGCGCGGTCCCGGAGTGAGTCGGAACGACCCCCACGTGGATGGCCGGTACCGGACGCGAACCGCTTAAGCCACCGTCCAGCTCCCCAACGTGGTTCACGGATTCCTCCCCCGGGAGAACCTGACTGATCATCTCCTCCAGGGGAAGGTCGTCCGCGTACGGGAGCAGAACGGCGGCGAGCATGTCGTCGTCCAGACCGGTCAAAAACATACTGTTAAGTGTGGGATCGTCCCAACCCACCCGGTAACACACTCCAAGGAATTCCTCCACGTACCTCTCCAGAGAATCCAGGGTTTCCAAAAACAGGTAACTTTTAATAAACTGACAGACTGGTACACGTAACGCAAGACAAGACATTCAGACATTCAATAAACGACAAGGGAATAACGGAAACACAGAGTATAAATAGTCGTTGGTAATGAGCAATGATGGCTGGCAGGTGCGGGAAACGGCGTGATACAAATGACGGACAGGTGCGGGATCGAGAAATAAAGTCCATGGGGAAAAACAGGCAGGGAATCGGACGGGAGTGTTACAGGTTAATGGCGCAAAGACTTGTCTATTAAAGGTAGAGGCTTATGCATTCTGTAGAAAAGCAGGCCGTTTTATTAAGTGTAATTCTTATATTTTCTTCCGCTTCTCTGTGTTGCAGAACACACCGCTATTTTATAATTCTGAGCTCCGTTGTCTTTCTACAAAAAATTAAACTGATTTATTTTCTGCAGAGCGTCATATCAGACTAAAAGGAGACCAACATGCAACCCGTCCGCGTTATTTTTGGGGCAACTTGTTTGACATGCCCATCAGTACACAGCGTTTCATTGATTTTAAACACGTAAGATGTCAGAGTTTACAATGCAGAAGCGGTGTGGTGTCATTTGCCTGTCAAATTAGCCGTTTACAGCTTTAACAAATTTGTACAGAAGTTCAGAAATATATGAGAATTAACTTTATTTGCACGCAACTCCTCTCATGTGTACTCGGAAGGGAAATGATGAAGCAGAAGTAAGGTTAACTTTCTTGCTTCTGCTGCCTGAATGGATGTTTTTTGTCCGCAAAAAAAAGGTTAAAATTGCAATATGCGGGAGCTTCAATGAACATTTGTTGTAATATTTCTGTACCCATGCCTTACATAAAAAAGTTGCCTGCAAGGACACGGACCCCTTGTAGTTCCACCGAGTACCCCGCGGATCCTGTTTGCCCTACAGCACTACAGTAAATGTGTGTACTATATAGTCGTTTAACTTGCGCATTAATGCAATCAGCAGTGTTTCTGAAACACTTCTCTCTTGCGTAGACAGCAGAAACATATCAGTCCATGGCTGAAATTCATTTTTGTGTTCATATTGTGGAAATCGCTTTATCCATTTATAATGTGATTGGTTTTACCATGCTGACGTCACTCGTTCATGTGCACGCACGCGCAAACTAATCTTAGCTTCAGGATCAAAGCTTGAGTTGACAAAGAAACTCCATGAGCTGCTTCATGGTACCAACAAAGCTTGATCACGTTGGTTTGGTTTTGTCAACTCAAAACTAATCCAATTACCCTGAGTTTGTTCAGCTACATTCATGGTACAGGCCCCAGGAGGTAGGTGTATGTGTGTCAAAGTCAACAATCAAGAGAAGACTTCACCAGAGTAAATACAGAGGGTTTACCACAAGATGTAAACCATTGGTGAGCCTCAAAAACAGGAAGGCCAGATTAGTGTTTGCCAAACAACATGTAAAAAAGCCCTATCTCACGGAGCATGCGGAACAAAAGTTGGACTACTACAATGCCATTCTTGCTGGTCTTCCTGCAAAGGCTATCAAACCACTTCAGCTTGTTCAAAACGCAGCAGCACGCCTCGTCTTCCAACAGCCCAAAAGGGCTCATGTGACACCCCTTTTCATATCTCTCCACTGGCTACGGGTTGAAACCCATATCAGATTCAAGTCACTGATGCTTGCCTACAGGACTATCACTGGATCAGCACTGGCATACTTTCACACCCTCCTACACCCCATCAAGAACCCTTGAGCAACCGAGCGGCGCCTTGAATTGCCTTCTCATAAGGGCATTAAATAACTTTCCCGCTCATTCTCCTTCACAACTCCTTCCTGGTGGAACATTCTTCCTAACGCGGTCCGGTCAACCATAACTATCACAACCTTCCAATGTGGTTCCACAACCTTGGTACTATTGCTCTTTTATGTCATATCCCTTAATGCTCCCTGAATTATTTGTAAGTTGCTTTGGATAAATGCGTCTGCTAAATGACTAAATGTAAATGTCCCATTGGTCTCTGGACGTTGCCGTTATTGTAACAAGTTTTGACCAGATTAGGACTCCCCTCATTGAAATTGCTGGGGGATTAGCTAATACTAACCCCTCCCCACATCTAATCCATACACCAAATTTTACTGTGTGTTCACACCAAGTGCGAATGAAGCTTTAAGCGCGAGTGATTTACACGTTAAGTCAATGCAAAGACGCGATAGACCTACTTGCGGTGCGATTCGCGGGAGTTGAAAAATCTGAATTTTGGCGAAAATTCGTGCTGCGTTAACCAATCAGGAGCCTGCTCTAGTAGTAACGTGATTATGACATAGCGAGAGAAGGCAGAAATCTGAATCAACAATGAAGGACTGCGACTCCGAAGGATCTGATGAACCCATACACAGCGCCGAACGAGTCTATGTCTATCTTCATTCTTCCATAGAACATAATGCGCAGCTACCCTCTCAACAAAATCCATGTCCGCCATTTCGCAATTAGACGGGAGCCGCCTGGCAGAAGCCCCTACCATGACGCAAATTTCATGCGCGAATTTAGCGAGTAAAATCCAAATGTTCAAGCGTCCAACTATTCGCAAATGGCGTGTTTTATTCATGCAAGTCGTGCTTGGTGTGAACACACAGTAGGTGGGGAATGGGGTAGTCATAATTTGGTAGGAGTCAATTTTGGGCCCTACACCGGCTGTGCGCAAAAGCTTTTTTTAATAACCATTACAACTTTGCAAGGACAGTCTGGCAGTTCAGATTCACACTATACTTTCATTGTTAAAGAATTTCTTACGGACAAACGTTTGTTAAATCCTCACGATAAGTAATTATGTTCTAATTAGAGGCAACAAATGTCGTTTTTATAATGTTTTATTGTCTTTGTTGAGTTGCGACGAGACACTGCGTCACACTGGTTGACCAAGAAGGGCCAAAGCACGTGTATTCTGCCTTTACTAGTGTGTGTGAACTAGCTTTACAGATAGCTAACAGTCTCCAATAAAGAACCAGGAAACATCTTGTACGTTTAGTGTGTTTTACTGGAAGGACTGAAAAACTGTAACATACAGAAACAAAGAGAATGCATATTACAATCTCAATAGGGTTAATAGACAATGCGATATAAAATAAAAACCTTAGAATGAACTAAAACCCTAAAAAAACGATCTCATTAGTGAGCGATTAGCACGATGCTAAAATACTTAGAAAATGTCATAAGGTTGCTAACAGTACTAGCGCTACATTTTTCCTTACGAATTACGAATAGAAAACATGCTAAAATAACTAAATTTGGTATCTGAAGGAAGTTCAAACAAATACTTACAGACAGATATATTTTTTAGGGACCAAAATAGTAGTTTACAGACTTAAACACGACATGCTGTGGGACTGATAGAAAAATAACTGCCTTACGGAAACTCTGCATGGACAAAACACAAGAAACTCAAAACACAAATAACTCTTACCACAAGAGGCAGCACAACATGCATTATTTATTTTGTTACCATTCTCTGCTGTAATGTGAGTTTGTTTCCCCCTCAGACAAACTCTCTATGATGTATATGGTTGTTTGTTTACATGTGAATTAATCTTAACAGGTTTTTTTTCCAAACAATCAATGTCCTTATTTTGGGTGTTTCTTTTGGGTACATCTCAGCAGGGCTACAGTTTCACACAATTTTCCATGTCATCTCAAACTAAAAATGTTGGATCTCAAACAGACAGTATAGAAACACTGCCTGCACCATCTCTAATGACACGATCCATTGGCACACAGCTGTTTTGGGGTTCAATAAAGGAAACGCAAGTATGACGCAAAGGTATGTCCCATTCAGAAATACTGTTCATGAATTAAATTGTATGAGCATTAATTATAGTTCCCTATATATATAGTTCGACGTTGTGTCGAAACCGACATATGGGGTTTGACTTGAGAACCTATCATCTTCTGACTAGTTTTGAAAAGGCCAATAAAATTGGCTAATGACATTTGCGAATTGCTGGATTCTATGATGTGGTGCAGTGGAGTGGAGTGACTTCCCCTGGGCGTCATAGCAGTTCCAGAGGTGTTTTTCTAAAAGAGCTATTTTCCTCAGCGTGGCATCGCCCGCTGCTTTCATGGGTGCAACACATTCATCAAGGACGGGGATGGACATGAGGTCTGCTGCAGGTGTTCAGGGGTCCGACACGCTGAGGCAACCTTCTTGGATACATCTTGCCCGCAGTGCGGGCGGATAGCGATTTATAGTTGTGGTCACGGGGGCTGTGTTCTGCCACGATCCAGCCACCACCTCGTCTGCTTCCCGTTTTGTGACCGCAGTGGCTACGACCCTGCCGTCAGCGACGGCAAGCAACGAGGGTGGTATGGGGATTATTGTGAGCATGGATCGCCTCCGTCTCGCTCGTCTGGCCATTCCCCAAAAGGCAGTCCTACGCCGTCTTACTCCTCAGCCATGCACTCGGACACGATGCGTGAAGATGATGAGATGTCCCTTGTAGCATCAGAGGGCCTTGTAGCATGCTGGCATCAGACCCTGACGATTCCTTGAAGCCCCCTCCCTTGGCAGGTCGAGCTCAGGGAGACGCAGACATTGAGATGTTGGCCATGATCTCTCGGGCCGCCGTGAGGGTCGGGCTGCGGTGCACAGCAGTTTCTCAGCAGTTCTCTCTGTAGAAGCAAGCTGTCCCGCCGTGACCCGGCTGCCTTTCGGCCGTCAAGGTCCTGTGCGGGGTCTGCTCCCCAGCAGAACCATCCTTCTTCGGCGTCCCCTTCAGCCCGCCCTTCCATCGCTGGCCGGTCCCAACACCTGATGGCCTAGCGCCCACGTTCTCACAAGGAGACCTCTCTCTCTGGGTCCTTTTTTTGCAGCCGCTCTTACCCTCAACCCGACGGTGTGTTGACCTGCGCCATTGCCGGGCAGGTAAGTTATCGGGGCTGCCCCCCCCGGGTCGATGAAGCAAGTCGTATCCCTAGGCCCCCGTTCGGTCCCTGGCTGCTTGGTTAGCACTCCCAAACCGTCATGGTGGCTAGATAATACGATTCGTCTCGGCTAGTCGATCCAATTCACCGGACTTTCGGCCGTGTTTCAGGCATCCTCTTCACCTCAGTCAGAGGCAGGGATGCTCCCGTGGCCGAGATGTCCAGCGGGTTTTACCGCCCATACTTCATCGTCCCCAAAGATGGAGGGTTACGCCCTATCTAGATCTGCGTACCCTGAACAGCACCAGTACAAGCTGCCGTTTAGGACACTCACACAGAAGCGCGTCCTGACGTCTATCAGACGCCAGGATTGTTCATGGCCATCGACCTGAAGGACGCATACTTTCATGTCTCAATCTTCCCTCATCGTCGACCGTTTCTGTGGTTCACTTTCGAGGGATGGGCATGTCAGTAGAGGTTCCTCCCATTCAGTCTGCCCCTCTCTCCACGGACCTTTACGAAGGTCGTGCAAATCTCCCTCACTCCCCCCTGGAGAGAGGTTTGCGTGTGCTCAACTATCTTGATGACTGGTTTATCTTGGCTCACTAGCGAGATCTGTTGGGTACATACAGGGACCTGGTGCTATGGCACCAAGACCATTTGGAATTACAGGTCAACCGGGAAAAGAGCCAGCTCTCCGCTGCTCAGAGCTCCTATTTTCTCGGTACAATTTCGTGATAGCACTCATGTCTTACACGCCCAGGCCAATCAGCGTTGCTATGATAGAGATTGTGACACGCACAGTGCTGTGGTGTTTTCCATAGGAACCCTGTTTGTCAATTTCGACACAAGGTCAAGAGAACGACAGAAAGGGAACTCCTCGGTTACGTATGTAACCTCTGTTTCCTGATGGAGGGAACGACACGTTGTGTCCTTCATGCCACAACACTTGCCGTCTGCTGCAGCAGTCGTCAGATGCTCTCAGGCCATAACCCCGATGACACAGTTGTTACAGAAGAGTCGGAATTGGTGTATGTTTTGAAAACCTTTCAGTACAATGTTCAATATTGTAATTTATTTAGTTATTTTGTAAATGTGAATGGATAGAATTACATTTAATTTTCTACTCACCCAGAAGCCATCCATCTCCAACCACTCCAGCATCCAAGCCTTGTCCCAAATAACTGTTTTGTAAAAAAAGGAATTGTGTGTTCCTCCAGGCCAGCAAGCAACAACATTTAATATGTTGCAGCCAGCATTGAAGACTTACTGAACATTAGTGGAGTGGTAATGTTTTCTGTTCACATAGTTTATTGCGTTCGCGGATGGTGATTTGATACACACATGAGTACAATCATGCTGTGAACCTTGCATAGCTTTAAGAATGAAGCGTTAAGTCGATTGTGATCGCAACCGTTTTAATCAGGACAGCTTTGTGTTGTTTCCAGGTGGTCTGTTAAAGAATCCGACACTCACGTCTACCGGAAAATCCTGTGAAATGTAACCAATCAGATGACGACTTTGAATGTGCTGAAGTGTTTCCAAAAAAGTGTGCCATATGCATCAGACGTTCAGCCAACGGATCAGTCTGAGACTAGATTGGGGATGATACCAGGATGACAGACTAAAGGTCACACCAAGGAGTTCAAAAAGGCCTTCCAGACTCTTGATATGAATTAAGGCCCCCGGTCCAATACGAATCCCAAAGTAGCAAAATATGTGTTGAAACAGGAATTCTACTGTTGCCACGGCCATGTGCAGACCTTTCAAGGGAATCAGACAACAGGACAGAAAGCCTGAACATGCGTGAGAGGGCAGCGGCTCGTGAGTTCTTGGATCCGGGACTGTAGGAGATTTGAAAATGGAAGCGGGAGAAAAACATCACCCGAAACGTTTTGCCTCTCGAAGGTATTGAAGGTTTTTGTGTTCTGTATATATGTAGAATGGGTGTATTGCACCCTCCAACCAGTGTCTTTATTGGCCCTTAACCCAACATGTTGCCTTGTTAAATCCTTGTTAAACGTACTGATAAATTATTTGTATCGGATCCTTCTGTGTAAGCCCTAAGGCTGTTAGCATTACCAGCCTGCATACTACTCTAATTATTACATCACTAATGGCTAATGCTAATGCTTCAGACGTGTTTGTACCTTTGAGTGCAGATGAGGAAACGCTCACACTTCAGTCATAATTGGAGGCTGTGGAGAAGCAGATTTACTTGAGAAGCAGACACGGCTGTGAGAATGTAAAACGGCGCAGGAAACATCCTGTGCTGAAGCTTGCAAATCCGCGGTAAGTTTTCATCGCGATTATAATACTTCTTCCACTTCTACTCTGTGTTTCTCTGCACAGAGCCCAGGCTTCGAGAATGAACTTAACCGATCAGCCCGAATGAACTTAACTCCTGCACCGGCACACCCACGGCGAAAGGCGCAAGCCAGGACCGGTGAGATGACTCAGCTGCCGCCACCGGTCTTTGAGATCACGACCAGGAACTGCTTTGCCGCCCTATACGAGACCGTATGCAACGCTGTGCTCATCGGAGACTCGATCGTCCGGAACGTACGCGCTTCCTCCACTAAATGGAAGGTGCGCACTCAATGCTTTACCGGCGCTCGTGTTCTTGATGTGTCTGCGCAGGTACCTGCGATCCTGAAGGACGGCGCTAACGTCGGAGCTGTCGTGCCGCACCCCCTGGTCCCTATACTGATTTTCTGGAAGAGTTCGCGGACTTCCTATCGGACCTATTGGTTAACATTGATAAAATACTAATTGTCTGAGATTTTAATATCCACATAGATAGCGCTAACGATGCATTAGCTGTGGCGTTTACAAAAGTACTACACTCCTTTGGAGTAATACAACACATCAAAGGACCCACTCATCGATTTAATCATACACTAGACCTGATTATATCTCACGGAGCCGATCTAACCAATATAGATATTATGCCTCAAAGCGACAATGTCACCGATCACTATCTTATAACAGGAATCAGCCATTTAACTCGTTATCGACAGGGTAGAACAATTACCTCCACTACAAAAGATAGTTTCGCAAAGAGCTTGCCAGATCTGACTCCTTTAATAACCATACCAATAAATAAAGATTCGCTCGTTGACATGACCAGCAAATTGGGCACTATTTTCTCTAATATATTAGAACCTGTCGCACCTATGAAGACAAAAAAGATTAATGAGAAAAAAATTGCACCATGGTACAATAGCACCACTCACACCCTTAAAAGAGAAACACGAAAACTAGAGCGCAAATGGATAAAATCACAATTAGAGGTCGTTAAAATGGCGTGGAAAGAGAGTGCAAATTGTTATAAAAAGGCACTAAAAGCAGCGAAGGCTGAGCACCTCCGTAACTTCATAGAAACCAACAAAAACAAATCCAAAGATTTTATTTAGCACAGTTGCTAAATTAACAAATAAACAGACAGCAACTGACCTGGCCTTTCCACCGCACCTCGGTAGCAATGAATGCATGATATTTTGTCGCGAAATCATTCGCTACAAAATAGTAAAAACTCAACCTCCAAGTCTATCCTATGAATTAGCACCAACCATCGCAAAAGAAAGGCTACAGTGTTTTTCACCTATAAAACAGGAAGATTTCATTTTAATATTTTTATAAACAAAAACAAATGTGTTTAAGACATTAAAAAGCTGAAAAAGCTTGAATATAGCTAACTTGAACTTAAGTTTGTGCCTTGTGAACAATGCAATCATAATATTATTTATTCTTATTGCACTTTGTTAACACTCAGTGATGAAAATAAACACAATTTTGTTGTTTAGGCTCATCTATTCATTGATTCAGTCATATACCAAAATACATTTAAATAAAAAATGTTGCTTCTCTTGTCAAATATTGATATGCGATTAATTGAGATTTATTAATTACAAAGCCTCTAATTAATTAGATAATTTTTTTAATCGATTACTTATAACACATTAAGTTATTATTACTTACTGTGATCTTAAATTAGAGGGTAACTCTTTACATTAAGGTTCAATTACTCAAGATGAGTTAATGTATTTACTGCAATAAGCAAACAATAATCCACACTTTTGTAAAAGTAATTATTAGGGTTAGAGCGCCTAGCGCTAGAAACCTATTGTAATTGTATGTTTTATTAGGGTTCAAGCGTATCGCTAGGAACCTATTACATTTGTCTATTTTATTAGGGTTCGAGCGGGAAGCACTAGAAACCTATTGTAATTGCTCAGTTTTGTATTATAATTTTTCTGAAGTAAAAACGATCGTGCTGCCCAAATCTTAAATCGTAAAGACTTGATACTTGGTCAGATGGTAGCCCTCGATTTGGGAAGAGGGTATCAAGTTATTAGCCGAATTGGCCATGGGGGCGCTAGACAAATTAAAATTGCGTTTGCACTCGTAACTCCTAAATTGTATGTCGCAAACCGCACACCCAAGTGTTTCATATCCTTGGAATCCTTGGCTCGGTACAAACAAAACGTATATCTCCAATTGAATTTCTAGTATGCAAATTTTAAGCTAATTGCATTTTGTTCGAAACCTGCTTTTGCCGCCCGATTGGAACCAAACCAACGCAAATTAATTCTGTGTGAATGTAAATAGTAATTTTAGTCGCTAGGCGGCACAAAAACATCAGAACTTCAGAAGTAGCATATTTAGCTAAAATGGTCATAACTCGTGAACCGTTTGAGATATCTTCATGGGGCTTGGATCATATGTGTAGACCCTCAGTCAGGGGTCAGTATAAAAAATGTGGCGTTTGGCCACTAGGTGGCACAATAGTCGGATTCAACTTGAAAAGTATTATAACTACGCAACCGTTTACCGTATTGACTTCTGATTTGGTATGGTGTGTCTTTGTGTCATGCAATGGCGACCATAGAGAAGCTCGAAGGGGGAAAACCCTGTCTTTGTCTCTCCACTGTGCTCCATTCACCTGGGACAGTACTCGGCGGGCTAGGTTCAGCATCTCCCATCACTTCGACCGCCCCCCTTCCCTGCCTGGGATTTTGCCAAGAGACCTTCGATAAAACCGAATAAAACCCCAATAAAACCGAAAACATTGCCCAGTTCATCCCCAGAATTAATGGATGTCGGAGGTGCAAGCTAACGGCCACCACCACACTATGTTTTTGTCCCCTGAACTGTATAGCCAGCGACACCAAGGGGTAGTTCACCACATCCCTGTGAACCTTCACCATGCGGCTCGTACCCAACGCCTGAATCAGGCTTTGGTGAATCGGGGTACGATTGCACCCTGAATCCACCAAAGCCTGATAGGTACCCATGAGACCAGCCTGCAAGTTCCACAGACCTCTCAAAAATTTCCAGGAATGCCTCCGGATCGTCCTGCGGACTCATCTTGGGGAGTGGCAGATGGAACGGCAGGGGTGCGGCTGCCGAGACGGTGGTGGCTCCTTCGCGGCTGACCCAGCTCCAGTATGTTGCATACCAAATCTGACAATGTCCAGACGGAGTTCGATAAGGTGGGTTTTTCGAAAAATAAAAATGGTAGGAATTTTTTATTACAGAAATCACATGGTGCATTCGAATTGGCAAAATCGTCTCGGTTACGTATTTAACCTCCGTTCCCTTTCTGTCGGTCTCTCGACGTTGTGTCGAACCGACAGATGGGGTTCCTATGGAAAACGCCACAGCACTATGCCGCGTCACAATCTCGAGCGAAGCGACGGTGACTGGCCTAGGCGTGTCAGACGCGAGTGCTAGTGCGAAATTGTAACCATCCAGTGGGTTTGGCAGGGCATCCCAGAGCTTTGGCAAAGATGAGAGGCACCTGGTCTCACGTGCTGGCAACATGCAAGACTCGGGGTGACACCGGTTCTACACGGAGGTTATAGAACCTCGTGAAGGCGTAGCCCAACCCGCAGCTCTACAAATATCTGCCAGAGAGGTGCCCTGAGCCATTGCCCATGAGGAGGCCACACCCCGAGTGGAGTGTGCCCTCACTGCCAGTGGGCACGGGCAGTCCTGTGATCGGTATGCCGTCATAACGGTGTCCACGATCCAGTGCGCCAACCTCTGTTTGGAGACAGCCCTCCTTATACTGACCTCCGAAACAATTCAATTCAATTCAATTTTATTTATATAGCGCTTTTCACAATTTGCATTGTTCCAAAGCAGCTGTACAGGGGAAAAAAAGAAAAACCCAAGAAAGGGTAAAACACACTACATGGTGTGTTATATAATAAATCCAATTATTCTAGTAAATAATATCTAATGTCAGCATCTCCTGGTGGTTTATTAAGCATATTTGCTTTAAGTGAATGCTTGGCTGAAAAGATGTGTCTTTAATCTAGATTTAAATTGGGCGAGTGTGTCTGATCCTCGAATAGTGTCAGGAAGGCTATTCCAGAGTTTAGGTGCTACATATGAGAAAGCTCGGCCCCCTTTGGTGGATTTAGACATTCTAGGTATTATCAAAAGTCCTGCATTTTGAGATCTTAGAGAGCGTGATGGGTTGTAGTGTGATAGAAGCTCTGTTGGGTAGGTAGGGGCTAAACCCTTTAAGGCTTTATAAGTGATTAAAATAACTTTAAAGTCAATACGATACTTAATGGGTAGCCAGTGAAGGGTTGATAAAATTGGGGTTATGTGATCGTATTTTCTGGACCTGGTTAGAACTCTGGCAGCTGCGTTCTGAACTAACTGTAGTTTGTTTATTGGTGATTCAGGACAACCACTAAGTAGAGCATTACAGTAGTCAAGTCTTGAGGTCATAAATGCATGAATAAGCTTCTCCGCGTCAGCAACACACAGAATATTTCGTAACTTGGCAACATTTCTTAGGTGGAAAAAGGCTGTTTTTGTGACATTTGAGATGTGATTTCGAAATGACAGGTTGCTGTCTAATATAACGCCTAGATCTTTTACTGTATTTGTTGGAGTAACGGTACATCCTTTAATTTGCAGTTTATAATTCAGAAATATTCGGTTTGCGTGTCTTTGGTCCGATAAGTAATATTTCTGTTTTATTAGAATTTAAAAGAAGGAAATTACAGGTCATCCAATGTTGTATATCTTTAATGCACTCTGACAATTTGGATAGCTGGGAGGAATCATCTGGTTTTGATGAGATATATAGCTGAGTATCATCTGCATAGCAGTGGAAGCTGATTCCATGTTTTTTAATAATGTTTTCGAGGGGAAGCATGTATATGGAGAACAGCACGGGTCCCAGAACCGATCCCTGAGGTAATCCATAATTTACTTGCGTTAGATTGGATGATTCCCCATTTAAATGGACAAATTGATGTCTTTCTGACAAGTAAGATCTAAACCGCTGTAGTGCCTGTCCCTCAATACCGGTATAATTGTGTAAGCGATCTAGAAGTATGTTATTGTCTACGGTATCGAACGCAGCACTAAGGTCAAGCAGGACCAAGAGTGAGATGTTACCTTTATCTGATGCTATAAGCAGGTCGTTTGTAATTTTAACGAGCGCAGTTTCTGTGCTATGATGCGATCTAAAGCCTGACTGAAATTTTTCGTGCATGTTGTTATTTTGTAAGAAAGAGCACAACTGAGTGCACACTACTTTTTCTAGTATTTTAGACAGGTATGGGAGATTTGAAATCGGTCTATAGTTTCCAAGTTCATTTGGATCTAAGTTTGGTTTCTTGATTAGAGGCTTAATGACGGCCATTTTAAAGGGTCCTGGGACATGGCCTAGATTAATTGACGAGTTGATAATCTTATAAATGGGCTCAATTGCAACAGGTAGTAGCCTTTTAATGGTTTAGTTGGTATGGGGTCTAATAAGCAAGTTGTAGGTTTAGAAGTTTAGAAACAGATAAAGAGCTGCTCAGAGCGTGCGGTGTAGGTAGAGGCGCAACGCGCATACCGGCCACAACACGGACAGGGTTGGGTCTTCCTCCCCAGTGGGGAGCACCTACAAGTTCACCACCTGGTCCCAAAAGGGAGTGGCGGGAACTTTGGGCACATAGCCAGGCCGGGGTCTCAGGATCACGTGAGAGTTACCGGGCCCAAATTTAAGGCAATCCGGGGATACGGAAAATGCTTGTAGGTCCCCTACCCTCTTGATGGAAGCGAGCGCCAGCAGGAGGACCGTCTTCATCGAGAGGTGAGGAAGAGCGGCCTCCTAGGGGCTCGAAGGGGGGCCTCTGAAGGCCCGCCAGGACCACATTGAGGTCCAAAGAGGGAACGGAGCGTGGATTCAGCTTTCTCACGCCCCTCAGGAACCTAATGACCAGGTCATGCTGCCCCAGGGGCTTGCCAGCAACTGGTTCGTGATGAGCGGCAATTGCGGCTACATACACTTTCAGTGTGGACGGGGAGAGTTTCCTCTCCAGCCTCTCCTGAAGGAAGGAGAGCACGTACCCGATCGAGCATTTCCGTGGGTCCTCTCCACGAGAAGAACACCAGGACGAGAAGAGGCGCCACTTAAAGGCGTAAAGCCGCCTCGTGGCCGGGGGCCTTTCCTGTGTAATGTAACCTCTGTACCACCGCAGGGGGTAGACCACTCAGGGTCTCCTCGTCCCATCCAGAAGCCAGACATGGAGGTCCCAGAGGTCTGGTCTCGGATGCCACAACGTGCCCTTCCCCTGCAAAGTCAGAGGAATCGGCCAGGGGGGAGTTGTCATCAAGAGCATTAGCTCCGAGAACCAAGTCTGGTTGGGCAAGTAAGGCGCAACTACTCAGCCTTGATGCTCCTCTTCCCTGACCTTGCACAGGACCTGTGCAATGAGGCTCACTGGGGGGAAGGCGTACTTTCGCTTGTCCCGCGGCCAGCTTTGTGCTAGGGTATCCGTGCCGAGGGGGCCCTCGGTCAGGGAGTACCAAAGCAGGCAATGGGTGGTGTCCAGGGAGGCAAACAGGTCGACTTGCGCCTGCCCGAACTGCACCCAAATGAGCTGAACTGCGCGGGGGTGGAGTCGCCACTCTCTCCGAGGCGTCGACTGACGAGAGAGCGCATCGGCTGTCTGGTTCAGGTCGCCCGGGATGTGTGTGGCATGCAGGGAATTCGTCACCTGTTGACTCTACAGGAGGAGGCGTCGGGCGAGTTGCGTTAACTGCCTTGAGCGAACGCCACCCTGGCAGTCGCTACGGCAGTAGTACTGTCCGACCTGCCAGCACCTACTGCCAGGGGCGCAAGTAGAACAGCTAACAACTCTTGGCAATTGAATGCCAGCGGAGCGGGCGCCGGAACCGGGAACGACAACAAAGGTGGCCGGGGCTGTTTAGGAGCAGACCCCGAACGGGACCTCGACAGCCGGAAGGCGGCCGGCCCGCAGCGGGGCTCACCAAACAGCCCACCCTGCGAGATGGGAGCATCGAGAAAGCAGACCTTCTCGGTGTCCCGCACCTGGGCAAGGTTGAGCCAGAGGTGCCTCTCCTTGACCACCATCTTGGACACGGAGGGCGCCACGGAGGGCGAGGTCGGTGGTGGCGCAGAGTTCCTGCATTACCTTTGGGTCGGTCTTCCCTCGTGTAACTCTTTCACTAATGGACCTGCAGGACGGCCATGGTGTGAAGAGCGGGGGCAGCCTGGTCCGCGGCACTGCAAGCTCCCGACACCGGGGTGCCGAGAACCCACAAGCCGCGGACGGGAGGCTAGATCGGCCCCCCCAGGTGGCCGGCGTCTGCAGCACAAGTGCACCGCGACGTCACGCGCCACCCGGGGTACGTTGACGTAGCCCCTAGCTGCCCCCCCATCGAGGGAAGAGAAAGTGACAGAGTCAGTCTGACAGAAAACGCTCCGAAAAGGGGGCGTTCCCAATCTTCCTCATGCACCTCGGGGACAAAAAGGAACCCGGGCTGTGCATCGCCTCTGAATGGTCACGGCGGCCCGAGAGCGCACGGCCGACATTTCGACATCCGTTTCATCCCGAGCTCAACCTCCCGGGACAGGGGGCTCCAAGGAATCATCCGGGTCAGAAGCCAGTATGTCACACTCTGATGCTGCAAGGGACATCTCATTTTCAACATCGTGTCCGAGTACATAGGGAAGGAGCAAGACGGCGAGGTGCCGTCTTTTAGGGCGTGGCTAGACGAGCGAGACGGGGCATGAACGGTCCGCAAACTGGTGGCTGACGAATTAACGCTCACGAAAATCCCCATGTCACCCACGCTGCTCGCCGTCGCTGACGGTGTGGCCGGAGCCACCGCGGTCACAGGACGGGAAGCAAAAGCACGCGAGGCAGACATCGTGTCCCTCCCCCTCCTCAATGAGTGTGTTGCACCCGTGAGGACAGCGAGACATGCTGCACTGTAGAAATTTGCTCTTTTAGAGAGAAAAACACCTCCGGAACCGCTGAGACGCCAGGGGTAGTCACTGATGAGGGACAGTCCGCTGCACCACGTCGAGAAATCAGCTCTTTTAGAAGTATTGTCATCAGATGCGAAGGCGCCGAAGAACAAAAGGTGAATGAATGCAGCACGCCGTCTCCCTTTTATACCCGGATATCCGGGGGCGGAGTCCGGCATTCAAATTTTATTCGCCAATTTCATTGGCCTTTTCAAAATAGTCAGAAGATGATCTGTCGGTTCGACACAACGTCGAGAGACCGACAGAAACGGAACCAAGGATTCAGGGGTTGCCATGGCAACAGCTCAAGCTGTTCCATATATGTATGCCAAATTTCACAACTGTCCCATGTATTGTTCTATGGGCTGCTTACATGGCACAAGAAGAAGAAGAACATGCAGAAGGCTTGACACCTAATAATAGGAACACTAATGGACACATTCAAGGATACTAATAACGTCTTAACATTCCTGAAACAGTTTAAACATTATGGGCCGGTTTCCCGAACAAGGATTAGTTTAAACCAGGACTAGGCCTTAGTACTTTAAAACATACTTTACAAAAAACATCACTGGTGTGCATCTTGAGACAAAACAATCGCACTGATATATTTTAAGATATGCCAGTGTATATTATTTTCGTTAAAGACACCTCTAACATTTCAGTTAGTCTGGGACTAGCCTTAAGCCCTGTCCGGGAAACTGCCCCAATATGTTGTGTACTTAATCAGAATACTCTTAGATGCATGACATTATCTATTTGTTTAAGGAACATATGCATCAATTCAGTTCAGCTTTCTTAAATTTTTCTTGGTCTTCCACAAAGTATTTTAGGTAGCTGAAAGAAAGGATATATTGTAACAAATAACAATTGAATAAAACACTGCATTAATGTTAGAAAACAAAACATTGAAGCAACTAATAGCCTACTGTACTCTGTTGCTACAAATCGTAATGTACCATATTGTATGTGTAACGTGAGAGTAACCCAGGCAGGAAGCGGATCCAAGTGCAGCATATGTTTTTATTTAAAACAAAAAACAAAGTATCAAATAACAAAAAATAGACATTAGGAACGTTTGGATTTACAGGGAGAAACAACAGACCAAGATAGGATAGATTCCTCTGGTTAGAGCCACTATGAGCTCAGAGATTAGACATCTGAGAATGCAGCATGACAAGTCTATACCTTAGTGCTTTAAAGTTAAGTGTGAGAGCATATAAAAACTATTTGTTTTTTATTTTGTTTAATTTAAGTTGTGTTAGATTTCTTCTACAGGGTGTGGAGTACAAATGTTCTTTTTTTAAATAAAGTGAATTTTTATGGCAATGCGAAGAATCAGATGTTAGGTGTGTCCTTCTTGCTTTTCTGAACTCCAATAGGCTTTATGACATATGTGACTGACAAATCTTGAGCATACAGCCTGTAAAATGAGATACAGCTATCACTGACCAAACCCAGTAATTTTTAATAACACTCTGACTACTTAAATAATGTACTTATTGATATTTAATATTTCAAAACACAGTTTATAACCAATTTTTTTGTTATCTTAACCCTTTAATTAATGTTCAAAATGTAAAATTTGTTAATATCTTAATATCAGATATGCTGATCAAACACTTTTACAAATTATACACAGGATTGAAAATGGGGGAAACCTGGGGGGACAGGGAGTAAATTTCACATTTTTAATAAAATTATTTTTTCTCCATGAAATTGCCTCCAAACACTATGCAAATTTCATACATATATAGTGGCATTTTTACAACTATGGTTTGACAAAACGTAAAACATAAAAACGTCCATAACTACTGTCCAGCACTGGTTATGTATACAATATATACATATATATTATGTAGTATTAAAAACTAAGCACAAGAAATTTGGCACAGTACACATTTCAATATGCTTGTATATTGTTTCATTTCTCTAAGGTTGGTTATGCAGAATGTTCTGGCCTTGACGGTAGTTCTGGATGGTTAAAGGGTAGATGAGGGGAAAAGCAATGCCTTGGTCTGGTTTCTCAAAGGCACTTATTAAATTCTTGACTTTTCGGAACAAGCGTTTATTCTGACCTGGTGCCGTCTGTCAAACAAAACAAAACAAAAAAATCATGGATGAAATATTATTTAAATGGCAAGATTGATGACAATATAATTTAAATGCATATTTGACATTAAGTATTTTTTGGAAAAACATACTTAATGAACTTTAAAGGCTGTGCTGTATTTTCAATTTTGCCTTATGTATTTTGTGCTCTATTTGATTTATTGCTGACTCAATTAAATAGAGAGTTCACCCAAAAAGTAAAAAATTATCATCTGTCATTTATTTATTTATGGTTTAAAACCTTTATAGGAAAATATCTTTTACAAAGCTATCAGTGGTTTTGCTTCTGAAGTCAATGGGGGCCAATGTTTTTTGCTAGCCAACATTTTTTAGAAAATCTCTTCTTTGTTCTGCAGAAGAAAGAAAGTCTAACTTGGTCCATGACTTTGTCAATACATTTTAAACACATATACACTTGAGTTGTTGTTTTTAACATAGAAGCCTTTTCAGTCAAGTGACCCCAAACATTTAATAAATTATTCTACAGATTGAACACTCTTAATTGAATAATGAAGGAAGTTTAACTTGTAAGGTTTCTTTTACATATACATTTTATTTTAACTGTCAAATGAAATACATTTTTACCCAGACTCTTTTTTTCTGGGTTGGATACGCAATGTCAATTTGCTGTGATATTTTCCTTTAAAAAAACTATGACAGGAATGTAAGATTCTTAATACATACATATTAGTGACTATATATTGAGAATGATATTGTTTGTAGTAATAGGTTAGAAATCTGCCATGTAAAGACCAATAATTAACAAGGTTGCAATTTTAGCTACATGAGATTTTTAATAGAAATTATAAAAATGAATGAACAAATGATTGAATGGTTCCCTAAATCACATTTTCCAAAAATGTTCATGCAAATAATTACAGTTTTTACTAACAATGACATTAACTTAATTTATTTGGATTTTATTTATTGTTAAGATGAGGCTTCATTATGTGTATGAATTTTCTTTCAAAGTATGGTAAAAACGTTTTCTACCTCAGCTGCCCAGGAGCCCGCTGCATCCTGCTGGAGACGGTATGTGTAGACAAAGCCCTTACACCTGCAAATCACACGTGAAGCAAAGCCAGTGAAGGCATGTATGTACCTGACAAGTGTCACGGTAATAAGCTGCATGATTATGGTAGTAGAAATTGCATTTCAGTTTGATCTGCTTGCTGATGTAATTTATCAACCAGTATTAGCAATATATTTATACAGAATGTATTAGTTTTTGTAAAACTAATGTAATTGTTCATTTTCATTGTACCTGATGGTAAAAATACTAACTTTTACTTATATTACTAAAACACTTTATTTTAATTATTAAGATTAGGGTTAAGGTTACATTATTTAAACTAATTAAATCCTTCATTTAGAGAAATACTGTTAGTCTGTGTTAACTAATGTACTTCACTAAAATAAACTAATAGAAACTAATTAAAAATTTTAACTAATAGAAACTGTAAAGTGTTCTCACCATCTACCAAAAAATGTATCACTTAACATTCAAGTAGTCTACTGAAACATTAAAAAATGCAGAGATTTCACAAGAACTTACAGAACACAGAGGCAGTATGACCCAGGCACACTCTCACTGTCTCGAATTAAATAGCTCCCATCTTTGCCAACTTCACACAGGCGATTTTCACACATTTCTCGGCTGATGGCCCCATGATAAACAGAAAGTGATTCCATGGTGCTGCATGCATTGTTCTCACAAAACCCCTAAGAGCATGTGCTATTTGTTCCTTGAGCAGGAAATGATGAAATAAGGCAGGAACTAAGTTCTTCAAAAAAGAAGACACATTTTCTGCAACAAAGGCAAATGCTTGGAAAATGTCCAACTAGCATGCATGGAATTTTGTGTTCAAGGTACAATGTTGCCAATTTTAATCTTTGTGAAGTTATGTATCAATATTTTATTAATTATAATAAATTATGTAATGATAAAAGGTATGTAAAGTGTGTTACGGTTTTAGCTGCATGTTAAAATAATGATGAGCCGAGCTCACCAAATATGATTCTCTACCAGATCTATCAAGATCACATCCATTAAATTAGTTATTTAAAACATCAGTTTCAGTCAAGGAAAAAGTTTATCTCTAAGTAAAATACGTATAATAATCGTTATTATATATATGTTTTTTACACTCTCTGATTAGTAATATAAAGTATAACAATATTCGTATGAATTCGTCCAGCGAATGCATCAATGATTAATACACTTTACGTTATCTCATGGCCATAAGTAACGTGACTTTACCAAACAGAATTTAGAGCAAAGGTAGCATAAATCTAACGCAGTTTAAATCGCCTTGTATGTGAGCATTGAACACAGAAATCCATCACAAGTGAATATATGTTTGTTTATTGAACTCTACTCTTCATGATAACATAAATGACGATTGCAAAAACACAAACAATACATGAAACACAAACGCGCTGAGAGAGAAAGAGAGGGAGAGAGAAAGAGAAAGAGGTAGAGAGGTGGTGAGGTAGTGAGAAGTGAGAAAGCATGCCAGCAATTTCTGTACACCAATAAAAATCATCTTTAACAAAGAGGCACAAACTTAACGCAGCTATTTTATAAATAGAAACAGATACTTGCAAGCTCTGTGCTAGATGTATATCCGTATGCGCTTGGAGAGATGGACATTTTCAAATGGTTTCAGAAGGCGGAAGAGTTCCAGGCCTCGTGACCATGTGGCTCATCAAGGTGTGCGAAGGAGCAGACGTCCATTGTTCATTTTTCCCCCCCGGTGGTGGAAAAGGCAGTCTCCGAAGAGACGCCACAAACCGGTTTCCAATCAAGGCAGGTATAGAGCAAAAAAGGCCAAGCACCCGTTTTCAGAGCAGGCTCAATATTTAAATTCATGAGGGGGTGTCACCGGAGAGGGCGCCAGATGACCAGCCCACACCCCAAGCTTGCACCCCACCGTGAGGAGCCAGCACCGCAGATACACAAACGACAGACAGGAGACCAAAGGAATTAATGAATGGAATCTTTATTGAATCAAACTGTATGTAAGGGGAGGATACTGAATGGTTTGAGGCCTTCCTGTCAACCCAGAGGAGGACTCTTCATGACCACTGAGCTCTCCGGGGCTCAGGCAGAGAGAATGGAGGTAGGTTGCTCACCAGCGTAACTGTTCTCTTTGGGACTCAGGCAGAGAGAATGGAGGTAGGTTGCTCACCAGTGTAACTATCCTCTTCGGGGCTCAGGCAGAGAGAATGGAGGTAAGTTGCTCACCTTCACATCCTGTTTGCTGAGAGCGCGTGGTAGAAGTATTCACCTCACTGCAGCGGAATCGGTTTGTTGTATCACTGCACTTGTACTTTCTTTCATATTAGTGTATTTTATTCATAGCATACATTGTTACTTAGCACTGCTGTTGCTAAACTTATCCTGATATCTCAATGACCATCTCCTGGTTATTTACTTGAACATCTTAACCTGTTCAGCGTCACAGCCCTTTTTGAGCATTTACTTGAAAATGCACTATCCAAGCTAAAATGGTTATAAATCATGAATGCTTTGGAGTACAGACCTAAGGTTGGTCTTGTTTGAAAGAAGACATTTAGTAGAATATTGCTAAAGTGGAATCATTTAAATAAATTTTTTATATTATAAGTTATTGTAAGTTAAATATGATGGTAATGAAAATTAATATTTATATATAGGTATTTATACATATATATTTATGTAAATAAATATTTGTTTCGGCAAAAAAATTCTTGAAATTCCAAGCCACAAGTGTAACAAAGTTGTGTACTGAATTTGAGTTTGTTTTGATAAAATCTGTAATCTCTGTAACACTTTAAACTGATGTACCGTAAGTGTCCACTTGGGGGACATGAATGCATCAATACTTCATAGACAACACAACACATGCTGAGAAGCTTTTTTCACTTTTTTTACTTTCTCATGCATGAAACTATTTACATATTTATAACACTTCACAAGTATCATGAATCTATATAAAAATATTTACAACAAATTATCATCATGATAGGGGTTGAAGCAATCCCGTGTAGCCTGAAAACATAAAAACAGGTCACAGTCTTGGCAGAAAACTGTGGTTTTCTGATGGCACACTCTGCATCTTCTCCTTGACTGTGGGATGTGCTTTGGCCTGTGGTGTCCTGCTGTAGGCCTCTTGTGTGGATCTGGAGGAGGAGCAGAACTGGAGCAGGTGTCGTTGTGAGGCATCCAGTCCACAAGTTCCAGGACCAACGCTTCACGGAATTCCTTTTGGGTTTTTGGCCTCTGGTTCCGTATTTCAGCCATCTGACGATGAAGGATGAACGCATTCACCACTCCGATATCCACGAAGTGGTATAATAGAGACCTATACCATTTTCTGGTCTTACGAAGGACATTGTAGTAGCTGATGAGGGCATCAGATACATCCACTCCTCCCATGTTCCTGGGTGGAAAATCATAAGACAACATAAATACACGATGAACACGATGGGGTCAGCTGTGGCCTAGTGGTTAGAGAGTTGGACTGGTGATCAGAAGGTTGCTGGTTCTAATCTCAGTGCCAGCAGGTCATGGCTGAAGGGCCCTTGAGCAAGGCACCTAACCCCTGATTGCTCTGCAGTAATATGCCACTGTATAAAACTACTTGTAAGTCGCTTTGGATAAAAGCGTCTGCCAAATGAATAAATGTAAATGTAAATGTAACACATCTGCAATTTTTTTAACACACAAAACCACTTCGTGAATTCAACTTACTTGTTGTAGTCGGACACTACAGAAGGGATGGGAACTGTCACTTCTGTCCATTCTCCGTCTCTTGATTTTACTCTTCTTTGGACGGTACGATCTCCATTTGCCGAGTGGAAGGAAGAGCACATGAGAACCTCTCTGGTGTCCTTCCATTCCACAAAAAGCAAATTGTTGTCCCGAAGCCAGCACATACTCCCACGGGGGGCATTCCGGGGAAGCCTGTTGATGGTCGCTTTCGGGAAGCCCACCCGGTTGCCCCGAATGGTCCCACAGGCCCAAATACCCTTCTGGAGTAGGTCCCGGAACAGTGACGGACTGGTGTAGAAATTATCTACAAACAGCCTGTATCCGCTTCCCAGCATTCTCTCATCAATCAGTGCCATCACAGATTCATAACTTAGTCCCCTGCTTTCTTCACTTGGTGCAGGGGACTTGCCTTCATAAATGAAAAAATTCCATGTATAGGCATGGAGGGAGTCGGCTAAAACAAAAAGTTTGTAGCCCCACTTTGTCGGTTTTTCTTTGTGGTATTGCTTTATACCGATTCTTGCCTTGGATGCCACCATCCTTTCGTCTATGGCGATGTTTTGATGTGGATGGTGGAAGGTCTTGCAGGCATCCTGTATCTTCTGATACACTGGCTTCAATTTCCCAAGCCGATCATAATGAGGGGTCCCTTTCTTCCTCATATTTTCAGCATCCACCTTAGGGTCACTTAGATGAAGTGCTGCAGATATGGCATGAAACTTCCTGCTCGACATTACAGTTGGAGGAAAGACAATACTGTAAAGCCTTGACCCATTCCAGTAGTCAGACATTGCTGGCAACTTTACCAGACCCATATATATTACCAGACCCAGATATGCATATAGGTCTTTCAGGGACATGTTCTGCCAGGGTTTTCTTATGGTATCCTGATGCTCGGCTGCATAAGCATTTGAGTTCCGAATGATGGTGTGGCATACATCGGATGAAAAGAACAGCTGGAACAGTTGCAGAGGACTGTAGACTTCAGTCATGATGAGTTGAGGTCCAGGATTTCGAGCTGGTCTGAAAATGGTTTCAGCTGGTGGAATGTCAGCTTCATCAGCAGTTTTCCATCTTTCTTCAGCAGTATTCAAGGCCACAGGTGGAATCTGCCTTCCTCTTCCTCTGCCTCTGCCTCTGCCTCTGCCTCTGCCTATACTGCTCGTTCCTCCACTGCCTCTTTCTTTCAATCGGTTTTCTCTTGTTCTGCTGCTTTGTCTCTTCTCTGTCATATGTGCTTTCCTCATGTCTCTTCCATCATTTCCTAAACTGCTGAAAAGGCCTGATGTCGATGCTGAGGAAGATGAAGGTTCAGCAGAGGCCTCACCCAAATCTCCATCTTCATTCCCACTGCAAAAATACAGTACAAACTGAATATAGTAGCTAAATAGGACATGTAATACATGTTTTCAATATACACAGATCTAGTATACATTGCGTTTGATAAATTCACATAATTATATGATTTCATAGTGTATTTCACATTTACTGATAGCCCACTAAAATAAGTACAGAGTTTTAGAGCCCAAGACACTCACCATTCTGGAGCTGAATCAGTCTCCTCATCTGGTACAAGCATATCTGCCTCATCATCACTGGACTGAACTTGTTCTTCATCGCTCGACCTGTACAATTCCTCAATAACTTCCAAAACAGTGTAACGCTTTTTAGGTCTTGAAGCCATCTTGTGTGAAGAGCAGAATGAGTGTGCAGTCTGCATCAGGGCTTTCAGCTGCCCACGTTTACAAACAATCAGTGGGACTTCAAACCGGTGTGATCGTTTTGTTATACAAGTGATTTGATTTGATGATGTTTTTGTCAGCCAAAGGATCATTGGCTGAATGTCATATGCTAAAGTAAAGAGAGTCTTGGTAACCGTGGATGTTGCTGTTTGGTGACAGAGACAGTCTTGTCTTCCCATTTTAGGAAATTTAGAGTTGGGAATGACAAGACAAGTAATGACATAAAATATATTTCTGGTCTGTATTATAGATGCTTAGACCTTTCCAAAGATCATGATTAGGATGGAATTTTATTGCAAAATATTGAAATAAGCATCAGTGTTCAACTGGTGGTACATTGATAATAAGTACCATATATTTTGTATGCATACTCCTGTTGTAAATGAATCAATTACTGCAGCTACATAATTTATATTGACAAACACTGGTAATATTTGTATTCTGGAGGCTTAGAGCTTTCCAAAAATATATAGTTTGTCATGATTAGGATGGAATTTTATTGAAATATATTGAAATAATTATCACTGTTCCACTGGTGGAACAGGCACTTTATGCACACTCTAGTGATAAATTAATCAAATACTGCAGCTATATAATATATATAGTCAAATACTTGTCAGATTTGTATTCTAGAGGCTTAGAGCTTTCCAAAAATATATAGTTTGTCATGATTAGGATGGAATTTTATTGCAATATGTTGAAATAAACCTCAAGTGTTCCACTGGTGGAACAGTGACATTAAGCAGCATATAATAATTTTTAGGCACATTCCTGTCATCAATGAATCAATTACTGCAGCTACGTAATTTTTATTGTCAAATACTGGTCAGATGTGTATTCTAAAGGCTTAGACCTTTCCAAAGATATATAGTTTGTCATGATTATGATGGAATATCAATGTGAAATTTGTATGTGAACCTAAGCGTTCCGCCTGTGGAACGGTGACAGTTAACGGGTTTTAAACCAATACACTCAGCGCCTTTAGCATAGCACAAGCGTGCTAGCGGGCTTTCTGTTTACACTGCTAAATATCATCTCGCCTTCTAGTTTTCTTGTGTGCTAACGGTTTCTCTCTTAAGCGTATATACTAAGAATCTCCGAGCAGCCTTGGTAAATTAGAATTACTCTTCAAACCAGGTGAGTTATGGCTTCTTCTCTTATTATTGTCACTTGCACCTCATGTCATATGTTTAGCTTAGCCTTCTCTGTCAGCGGCGAGGGCTTTACATGCGATAAATGCAGGGAAATAGCTAGGCTGACAGAGAAGATCTCAGAATTAGAGTCTCGCATCCAATCTTTATCTGAGGATAGGAAGAATGTAAGGAGCTTAGAAAACACTTTGGATGCGAGCAATATTAGCGCGCACAGTTCGGTTCCGGTTGAACAACCCCCGCAGCTGGGAAGCTTTGTGACTGTGAGACGGTGTAGTCGCAGGTCAAAAAATCACTCAAACGTTCCGACTACAGTCTCGAATAGGTTTGCCCCGCTCAGTGACGCACCGACTGAGAAACCTGCTGAAAGTGCCCTGGTTATCGGTTATTCTATTGTTCGGAACGTTAACATAGAGGCACCAGCAACCATAGTCAAATGTTTACCAGGAGCCAGAGCGCCTGACATCAAGTCAAATTTAAATGTGCTGGCTAAGGCTAATCGCAAATTCAGTAAGATTGTTATTCACGTCGGCACAAATGATGTTCGACTCCGTCAATCGGAGATCACAAAAGATAACATTAAAGAGGTGTGTGAGCTCGCAAGCACGATGTCAGACACTGTAATATTCTCTGGCCCTCTCCCCGCTTATCGTGGTGATGAGATACATAGCAGATTATCATATCTAAATGGCTGGTTGTCTAAGTGGTGCCTGCAGAATTATATAGTTTTTATAAATAACTGGAAGAGTTTTGAGGGCAGACCTGACCTGTTGAAAATTAATGGTCTCCACCCCTCCTGGGCTGGAGCTTTTCTACTGCCTAGAAATATGGCACATAGTCTTAATGCTAAAACTTGACTCACTGGGGCCCAGGTCAGGGAGCAGACAGAATGGCTTAACCAACGGTCTGCTTGCCGTCTTACGTTGCAGAACACACTAAATACACAACATGCGATAATACTTTCTCCCAAACATCATAAAATATAGACTGTGTCTGTCCCCCGGATTAGCAAACATAAAATAATGCGTAAACCTCTCAAAGGTAATTTAATTAACGTTAAACTAACTAAACATGAACATAATACAGATAATCAACTGTTTCGACTCGGATTGCTAAATATTAGATCTCTCTCTAATAAAGCACTTTTTGTTAACGATATGATAACAGATCATAAAATAGACATGCTCTGTCTAACAGAAACATGGCTAAAGCCAGATGATTATATTGCTTTAAATGACTCTGTCCCCCAAGATTATTATTATAAACACGAGCCTCGCCTAAAAGGCAGAGGGGGAGGTGTTGCTGCACTTTACCGTAACTCTTTTAGCATTTCTCAGAAGTCTAATCCTAAATACAATTCTTTTGAAGTCATGGTACTTGATGCATCAATACCTAATACTAAGGACAAAACATCTTTAAAATGTATTCTGTCTATTGTATATAGGCCTCCAGGGCACCACACAGATTTTATTTAAGAATTTGTTGGGTTCTTATCAGAACTAGTACTGGCTGTAGACAGAGTCCTTGTTGTTGGTGACTTTAACATTCATGTAGATAATGATACAGATGCTTTAGGAATGGCTTTTAAAGACACTCTTAACTCCATGGACGTTAGTCAACATGTGTCGGGACCTACTCACCTTCGTAATCATACTTTAGATTTAATATTGTCTTACGGTATAAACGTGGGCGATGTAAAAATCCTTCAGCAGAGCGAAGACATTTCGTATCATTATCTGGTATCATGCTTGCTTCACTACCCAATGGTGGCAAATCAAACTCCAAGTTACAAATATTGTAGAACATTAACTTCGACTACAAAAGATGCGTTTCTTGATAATTTGCCTGAATTGTCTCAAATCTCTAGCATGAGTAATACCATGAAGATCTTGACTTTACCATTGAAAATATTAATGCCACCTTCTCGGAAACGCTAGACATAGTTGCTCCTCTACGCTTAAAGAAGATTAAAAATGACAGACCGACACCGTGGAAAAATGAACTCACTCAGGCTCTAAAGAAAGCGGCACGAAAAATGGAGCGCAACTTTAAGAAAACTAAATTAGAGGTATTTCGTATTGCCTGGAAGGATAGTATTAAAAAATACAGGAAAGTCCTAAAAACGTCGAGATCTGCCTACCTTTCATCACTAATAGAAGAAAACCAGCATAACCCTAGGTTTTTTAATTTGATACAGTGGCTAAATTAACCAAAAATAAATCGTCAGCGACTTCTGATTCTGTATACCAGCATAGCAGTGATGATTTTATGAACTATTTCACAAATAAAATCCAAGATATTAGAGAAAAAATTATAACTATGCAACCAGAAGTGAATCCCGCTGAACAAACAACTACAGCGCCTCTAAGGAGAAATTACGTTTATTTTCTACTATAGATCACGATGAACTCTCTAAAATCATTAGATCATCTAAATCAACTTCATGCATGTTAGACCCTATACCTACAAATCTACTGAAAGAGATGCTCCCAGAAATTATAGATCCTCTACTTAGCATTATTAACTCATCTCTGACATTAGGACATATGCCTAAAGCATATAAGGTGGCTGTTATAAGGCCCCTTGTCAAAAAACCCCATCTGGACCCTGGGGAACTAGTTAACTACAGACCTATTTCGAATCTACCTTTCTTATCTAAAGTTCTGGAAAAAGTAGTCTCAATTCAAATATGCTCCTTCCTCCAAAGGAATGAGATTAATGAAGATTTCCGGTCTGGATTTAGAGCACATCACAGTACAGAGACTGCTCTGATTAGAGTTACAAATGATCTGCTTATGGCGTCCGACCGAGGTTGTATCTTCTTATTGGTGCTGCTAGATCTTAGTACTGCATTCGACACCATTGACCACAGCATGCTCCTACATAGACTTGAAAATTATGTCGGTATTAAGGAAATAGCTTTGAAATGGCCTAGATCTTATTTATGCGACGGTTTTCAATATGTAGCAATAAACAATGAGGTATCACGCAAATCGAAAGTCCAGTACGGTGTACCACAGGGCTCAGTCTTAGGGCCTATGCTCTTCGCATTATACATGCTACCTCTAGGAGATATAATAAAGCGACACAGAGTAAGCTTTCACTGTTATGCTGATGATACGCAACTTTATATTTCCTCGAAGCCTCATGAAACACAGCAATTCAATCGAATAGTGGAATGCATAGTCGATATGAAAAAGTGGATGAGTAGCAATTTTTTATTACTGAACTCGGACAAAACTGAAGTGTTACTTATCGGACCGAAAACCGCCCTACGTAACAACCAAGAATACTGCTTAACTATTGATGGATGTTCCATAAAACCCTCATCTTTAGCTAAGAATCTTGGCTTTATATTCAATAGTACTCTGTCATTTGAGAACCAGGTCGCCAACACCTGTAAAATTGCGTTTTTCCATCTTAAAAATATATCTAAACTACGTCATATGTTGTCACCATCAGATGCAGAGAAGCTTATACATGCCTTTATGACATCAAGACTAGATTACTGTAATGCACTATTAGGTGGTTGCCCTGCAGGCCTATTACAAAAACTCCAACTGGTCCAAAATGCGGCAGCTCGAGTTCTTACGCGTACAAAAAAGTATGAGCATATTAGCCCAGTTCTGTCAACCTTGCACTGGTTACCTGTAAAGCATCGCATTAACTTTAAAATCTTGCTTATTACCTATAAAGCCTTGCATGGTTTAGCTCCTCACTACTTGAGAGAACTTCTAACGTATTATAGTCCATCACGTGCACTACGCTCTCAGGTGTCAGGTCAGTTGGTAATACCTAGAATTTCAAAATCAAGTGCAGGCGGCAGATCATTTTCCTATCTAGCGCCTAAACTTTGGAACAGTCTTCCCTGCACTGTCCGGGAGGCAGACACACTGTCAGTTTAAATCTAGACTAAAGACGCATCTTTTTACTCTTGCATACACTAGACTATATATATTTCAAAGATCTAGGCTGCACTAGTTAGATCAACCGGAACCAGGGACACTTCCAATAGCATCAAAGAGTGCAGAACAGTACTCTACTCTCAGCCAGTCTTGTCTCATTGTTCCAAGGTTACCAGAGCGGGCAGGACGCAGTCCAAGGTTACCGGAGCGGGCAGGGCGCAATCCATTCCCAGACCTGACAAATGCTGGACGAAGGACGTGGCGACTCTACAAAACAGTCTTCAGTCGCTATTAGATTATTAATGATAATTTTAAATCTAACTTTGTTTTTTATTTTGCCTTGTTGTGCAAGCACTGTTGAGCTTGTGCAGAGGCTGCAGTTTTTGCCAGAGGGGAACTGGAATCCCCTGGTTAGGCCTGGTCTCCCTCTGAGGTTTTTTTTCTCCTCCAATGGAGTTTTGGGTTCCTCGCCACCGTTTGCATACTGTTTTGCACTGTTTGCCTGGCCGGGGGGGCTGCTAGAATTTGATAGTCTTATTTAATTAACACTGCATATAGGAATTTATTGTGTGTCTGATATTTTACCTGTGTTTTGACTTCCATAACCTTTCATGTTAGACTTATAGTCAATGTTTTCTTGTACAGCTGCTTTGTAACAATGAAAATTGTAAAAAGCGCTATATAAATAAAGCTGACTTGACTTGACTTGACCATAATTAATTAATAAAAGAATCTTTATTGAATCAAACTGTATTCCCTATTCTTAGCTTTGTATACTGTGCTAGGCTTTAATGGACTAGTTTTTGATGCACTTATATATTTTGTTGCCTATATTGTTATAATTGCTTCCAATGTTTCCTCATCTGTAAGTCGCTTTGGATAAAAGTGTCTGCTAAATGACTAAATGTAAATGTAAGAGGAGGATACTGAATGGTTAGAGGCCTTCCTGTCAACCTAAAGGGGGACTCTTCAGGACCACTGAGCTTTTCGGTAGGTTGAGAATGGAGGTAGGTTGCTCACCAGTGTAACTTTTCTCTTCGGGGCTCAGGCAGAGAGAATGGAGGAAGGTTGCTCACCAGCATAACTATCCTCTTCGGGGCTCAGGCGGAGAGCATGGAGGAGAGAGACTCAATCTAGTCAATGTCAATCTTCATCATCAACACATCAATGGGGTACGAGGGACGTTATAGTAGAACCAATGTTTATAGTCAATATAATAGATGAACTAGGCCAGACCACTGCTGCATTACACTCGTGACCACTGCAATCCACACAGGCAGACACACGTGATTACACACTTTAAGAGCCCATAAATCACTTAACTTACAAGTTTGGCTTCAGCACGGTGTCTCATCCGTCCTCCTCATCGATTAAATCCTAGCTTTCCACGGTGGGGGAAATAAAAGCACTCTTCTCTGTAATGGCAACTCCTTCTAATAGTCAGCTCCACATCACAATAGCCCAAACAATCCAAGAATCTTCCATTTAATCACTATTCAGCCCAAAATGTCATTTAACTCTCTCTCCTCAGCCGATCTTACTCCTGGCTCTCATCCGACCGCCGCTGCCGTCACCCGGAACCGCGGTGCCCCACTGCAACCCCCTTTACTGGATTACTAACCAACGCAAGCAAGTCGTTTTCTTCGCAACGCGTACAGTGCCCTTTTTAACTGTACTGGTTTCAAGCGTGCCCCAATCAGGACCCCGCACGCTCACTTTGCACACCTGAGTTCAGTTTAATATAGGAGATAATCAGCGTTTTGTTGGTTTATCCGGAACCGCAGGTGTTGTGAGTCCCACCCCGGAAGTGCCTCCCGTGGGAACTGGAGCCTCTTGATAGTTCCGCCGCTTCTTAATTGGTCACCCGTGACATCCCCCCCACTAATGGGTTCTAGTCCCTAGAACCGGGGACCTTCGGCCCAGGCACCATACCTTTCTGGGGTCGTCCACGGGTATCTCGCTGGGATCGTCGATGTGGAGACGGAGGGGTTAATCTTCCTGCCCCATTTTGGGGCCTCTAAGGACCACCGACCATCCTACCGGTGGTACTTCGGTGACCATTGGGGCGACTAGAGCCTCCTGCCTTAACTCAGGGAAATTGGGGCAAGGCCAGAGCAGGTTTCGAGGGAGCACCCGTTCTGGGCCTAGCCTTCCTTCAGGTCACACGGTGTACACAGACATATCCGGCATTCTACAACACCGGGCATAGCTTCCCACCGGTCGCTAAGCTTACCCTTTCCCTGACATCGGTTGTCTCGTACCAGCACCCGTTTTCCAGGTAATAAAGGGGCATCCCGGGCCGTCCGATCGTATAATCACTTGTTCTTAGCGGCCGCTGTATTCAGGTGGTCGGTTACTCGGCGGTAGGCATAATGGAGCTGTTGGTGATGTCTGCCCACCCACTCGGTTGTACTCAGAGCCCCCTCGGCCGGCTCCGTTTCCAGGAGTAAGTCTACAGGTAAGTGCATATGTCGACCAAACATCAAGAAAGCCAGAGCGTATCCGGTAGTGCTATGCACACTGTTGTTATAGGCTTGCACCAGGGCGGGGAGACATTCCACCCACTGGGCCTGTTGGTCGGTTTTCAGGGTCCCCAGTAAGCCTAACAAGGTCTGGTTTAACCTCTCACACCCTCCATTTCCTTGGGGGTGGTACAAGGTGGTACGAGTTTTCCGACATCCATACAACTGGCTCAGTTCTTGAATGACTCTCGACTCGAAGTTTGGGCCCTGGTCGGAGTGAAGGATCACCATCCGCCAAAGTGCGTCAGCTGTGGTAGCGGCGGTCTGATCTAAGGTGGGGATGGCCCATGCATACTTTGTAAACATGTCAGTCACCACCAGAATATTTTGAAACCGTTCTGTCGGTCGGCCCAACGTCAGAAAGTCCATGCCCACAATGTGTAAGGGCGCTCTAGGGCCCATGGGGACCAACAGGGCCCTCGTCTCCTTCCTGGATTTAAACAGCACACCGGGGGCAACTATGAATGAATGTCCCAACCGTTGCCTCCATCCCAACCCAATAGAAGTATCTACTTATCAAGGACAACGTTCTCTCTTGGCCTTGGTGTCCTGTGTGTGTATGGTACGCTGTCAGTAGAGGCAAGGTCTGTTCCTCTGGTACTACCACTTGCTGTACTATCTGCTGGGAGACTCCGGCTGTACTGACAAAATGCCCCAAGATCTTTACCTCTTTTTCGAAACAGCTGGCACTTATCGGGGCGGAGCGTCAGCCTATACCTCTAAATAGCTTGAAACCCCTTCTCTAGGTGGAGTAGATGGGAGGCGAAATCTGGCGAAAACACAATCACGTCGTCAAGGTAGACCAAGGTGGTATCGACTAACTGTACCCCTAGGCAGCGCTGCATTAACCGCTGGAAGGTTGCGGGGCGTTGCACAGACTGAAGGGCATACGGTCCCATTCAAAGAGCCCAAATGGGGTCGAGAAGGCAGTCTTTTCCCGGTCCCGTTCCTCGACCTGCACCTGCTAATACCCGCTCGCCAAGTCCAGCGTAGAGTACCATGCCGCCTGAGTGAGACTGGTAAGGGAATATTCAATCCGTGGTAGTGGGAAGGCATCCTTCTTCAGTACGCTGTTTAACCTCCTGTAGTCGACACAGAACCTCCAGGACAACTGGGGCTGCCCAGGGGCTGCTACTTTCTTGGATGACATTCCCCCATCCAACATCCCATTTAACGTACGGATCGGTGGTACTGGCCGATACCGTTCCTGGCTTGGTGCCACATATCCGGTGGGGATCTGGTGTTTAACCACCCTGGTCCAGCTGTAATCCTCATCATGAGTTGAGAACACGTGTTGCCATTTGAGCAGAAAGTCTTGTAGCTGGCATTGTTCCTCTTTCAGGCCCTCTCTCAGGGAGTCTCCTACCCAATGATTCATACTCCATTCCCCCTGGGGTCGGTCCTCAGTTTGAGGACCGACCCCAGCCAACTCTACCAACGCAGAGCTCACTTGAACAAAACGGACATCACTTCTCTCTTCACTTGCTGGGGGCTCACCGAGATGACTCGGGCCAGACGTTGGTGACACCGGAGAATAATCGGATAGGGATTCGTGTTGCATCGTGGTTCATCCCTACCCCGATTAACCACGGCCAGCCCTCTGGCTACTTCACTGGCCTGGCAATCCCAATGTGGTTCAACAAGGACCCAATCTTCCAACCCATAGAACCCAGCAGGCGACCTGGCCCACACAAAAGCCTCACTTCTGGCTGGTACTGACAGGGCATACCGGCAAGCCACCCAGCCCACACTCTCTCGATCTCCCTTCGGCATAGATCCTACGACAATCCGCCAAGATGTGCTCCCACTGGTGATTATCTCCCACCGGTGGCTTCTGAACCGGCCCGTTCCTAAACAACTCCTCCCAGCAATCTGCGATGACATTCATGCCAAGTAAAGTTTGATGGGTACCCAGGCAGCGATCCTTTACAATAACTACTCCTTTTTGTTGTAGCGGGACGACTTGAATATGGAAGTCGATGACCACATAACCGGTGTAGGGGATGTCAAGTCCATTTGCCCCTCGTAACATAAGCCGTGATGCCTCGGCTCCCTGGAGACTTTTCCGAAAATAAGGTGACTTGAGAGCCAGTATCGACCAGACAGTTCAATCTTCACCCCGTTGACCTGAATTTTCACAGTGGGACAATGCCCAACCCAATCGGCCCTTTGGGGTAGGCATAGGAAGGGGGTCTCTAAAAGGGGTCCCGGCCACTTGACCCACAGAGGGTGAACCTAAAAAAACCTTGCGAGCCACGACGGGGACCACACTGACGACTAATGTGACCTGGTTCTCCACAACTATTGCAGATCGGTCTGCCCTGTTCGTCCCACTGGAACCTGTGGCCGGCTGGACGGGCAGGACGACGTCCCGGCTCTCGGCTTCCATCAGAATAGGATCGCTCCTGGGCCATAGGCATGCTGCTAGGACGACCTCGCTGCAATTCTTCCAAGAGATTTCTGGATAACTCCGCCATCTGCCCCTTAACATCTTCCAAAAGTTCCTCACGCAACTTCTGTTTCTCGTCTGTCGTTTCAGAAGGGGTAGGGGCACAAGCGCTGCTGACCGCCATGCAGACTGGTGGATCGATGGTTTCGCCCTGGTCTACCTCTGAAGCCAACGCTTCCTGTCGAAGGGCTTCAAAGGTCAATGTGGAATCCCGGTGGAGCTGGAACCGTATACTCTGGTGGACGATAATTAAATAACTGGGCCCTGAGGGCAGCCACCGGGGTATCATCTCCATAAAGTTCAGACAAAAAGTCAAAGATGGCTTTAACAGTACCCCTTGCAGCTCCGGGTGCAGCCAGAAGATCTCGCTTCACCTCCCCTTCAAGGGATCCCAGAAATAATTGAATTTTCTGTTGGTCACTCAGCCCATGTAGACCTGCCAGGTACGTCGTCTGGGTCTTCCACTCTTGGAGACCCAGCCCTGATCCCGGTCCCCCATATCGCTGAGCCCAGGGAGCCCCCATAAATACTGACATGACCTGTACCTGTCCCACAGGCACTTCTGTGTCTGCCATAGTGAACCTGCGGCGGCTGCAACTCACGGTGGGTATATCCTGCCGACTGAGTTAGTAAAAAGTCAGCAAAGAACAAATACCACAAAACAGGTAAGGTTTAGAAATGTATTACACAAAATTTAAGACTATTGTTTACAATCCCTGCCTACCTAAGCAGGCTTCCTGAGTGCACAAGCGCACAATAAAAACCCAAAATAAACAACGTTAAACAAAGAAAGAGTCCATGAAAGTTCTTGGTGTGTGTGTGTTTTTCTTGGAGTATGCATGTTCTTTTCACTACTCGGGTAGGATTACGTGTGTTCTTATCTGTATTTCAAACGAAGGCACGGGATGATGATGGTTCCAAAGATGCCACGGCTGGCCACACCAGGCTCTTGGTCCGTTCTCTGACCTCTGCGGTTGGCTAAAATCATGAGATTTCTGAAACAAAATATTTATGTTCTTTAACTTTTTAAACATCAAATTTTAATATATTTATTCTTTTTAACAGTTAAGATGAACTTCTGTTCCTCATATACATATCAAACATGTATATTGGCTGAGCTAGCAGCAGTGTTCAAATCTAAACAAATTCACATTTAAGTGTTAAAGGTTAGCATGCGGCTAGCGCGATTAGCGGTATTTTACAAGCGTCTTAAACAACATAAAACAATCTGAATCCGTGTCTATATGGTATCAAACAGCAGGAATCAGGGTCATAACTCTGATTGGTTTTAGATGAACGGTATTTTGCGCCCTAACGGAGCTGACACAGTATTAGCATCCTTACCGGAGATATCTTGAGGAGGTTGCAGTGTCGACATGGCTTAACAATTGTTCACAGTTGTTCTCTCACAGCTTTCACCTAATGGACACACACTATTTTAATATTTGGTATTCAATATTCTTCGAATTCCTATCCCTCAGAGGATATTTCCATACCAGTCCTTGATGCTTTCAAACAGCGTCTTTTCCGGAGGAAAGGTGTGTTTTTCCTCATTTAGAAAATTTCATGGGGTGAATGCGCCACCCTCAGGCAGAGTAGACAGTTGCGCTCCAGTACCCTTATGCGGGTTACAGCAGCTTCTGCCGCCCTTCACGCCATGGCCATCCTGCAGATCCCCCAGGCTAAGGTTTTGGAGTGGTTAGACGAGGGAAAGCAGGACCCAGTGGTTATGCAGGGCCTGCGCACCACAACAGACCTTGCTCTCCGGGCGACCAAAGTGATAGCGCATACACTGGCTCCAACGATGTCCACTCTTGTGGTACAAGAGAGACACTTTTGGCTCAGTCCTGCACAGATGGAAGTCCGCTTTCTTGATGCACCCATCCCACAGTGTGGGCTTGTTGTTGACACCGCCGAAAGAGTTTCAAGTCAAAGGCTTTCAAGTCTGAAATGGGATCCAAAACAAACTCTGCTTTTAAGGCACCTTTACAACATTGTTACAATTGGAACCTTTTCAAAAAGGTTCAATAATTAACCTTTAAGGATCCCCACAGTTGCAATCTCCAGGAACCTCAAAAGATACATTTTTAAACATTTTCTTCAAGTGTATATGTTACGGTAATTATACACGGATGCAAGTTGCAAGTAAATGATCTCTTTATTGAGCAGACAATAAAAGTTCAACATGTTGCACCCAGCAGGAGAGTTGTGACGCAGGGACTTCGATGGGTAATCCAGGACAGATGAGTAATAACCTGGTGTAGAATCCAAACGAGACAACATGAGGAGAACGGGAAACAACACGAGGAGAACAGGAAACAACACGAGGAGAACAGGAAACAACACGAGGAGAACAGGAAACAACACGAGGAGAACAGGAAACAACACGAGGAGAACAGGAAACAACACGAGGAGAACAGGAAACAACACGAGGAGAACAGGAAACAACACGAGGAGAACAGGAAACAACACGAGGAGAACAGGAAAACAACACAGGGAAACTACAACTATTATCTGACAAAAATGAAATGAAAGACAGTGCAATAAATAGGCTGGTAGATTACCTGCAGCTGCCGCTGATCACTGATAATCAACAGTAACCTCCACATGAAACAATCAGCGTAACGAGACCCCCCACACACACACACATGAGACCAGAATGAGACAGTGGATGACCAACCCGTGACAGAAGATCAATACTTGTAGTACATATGTAAGTACACTTCAAGGTTTATTGTTTTAAATTATTTTATTGATTTTCACCAAAACATACATAACAAATACTGATCCAACTTAATAAAATAGAGACTGTGTCTGTCCCCCATAACCTTCTTAAAGTAATTTATTAAAAGTTTAACAAATTAAACATGAACAAAATACAGATAATCAACTGTTATGACTCGGATTGCTAAATATTAGATCTCTCTCTTATAAAGCACTTTTGTTATTGATGTGATAACAGATCATAAAATAGACATCTTCCGTTTGACAGAAACATGGCTAAAGCCAGATTATAATATCACTTTAAATGAGTGTGTCCCCCGAGATTATTATTATAAACATGAGCCTCATCAAAAAAGCATAGGGGGATGTGTTGCTGCACTCTACAATAACTCTTTTAGCATTTCCCAGAAGTCTAACTCGTAATAAAATTAATTTGAAGTCATGGTACTTAATGAATCAACACGTAATACTAAAGATAAAATATTTTTTAAATGTATTCTGGCTATTTTATATCATACTTCCATGTAGATAACGATACAGACGCTTTTGGAATGTATGCTCTAATTGAGCTGTTAGAAAGTCCGAAACAAGCTTACTGAGGTGAAAACTGCTTTTTGTGACAAAGAGCATCAGAGGATGATGAGAATGTTAGTCTTGATAAAGAACACAATTCATTTCTAAAATGCTCTTATTGAGCTTTTAGAATGTCAGAAACAAGCTTATTGTAATTAAATCTGCATTTTGTGACAAAGAGCATCAGAGGATGATGAGAAAGTCAGTTTTGACAAAAAACATAGTTCATTACTGAAATGGTCTAATTGAGCTGTTAAAATGCCAGAAACAAGCTTATTAAGCTAAAAACTGCATTTTGTGACAAAGTGCATCAGAGGATAATGAGAAAGTCAGTTTTGACAAAGAACACAGTTCATTACTAAAATGCTCTAATTGAGCTGTTAGATTGTCAGAAACTCAGTTTCAACAGAAACACTGTTCATTACTAAATAGCTCTAATTGAGCTGTTAGAATGTCAGAAACAAGTTTTCTGAGCTGAAAACTGCATTTTGTGACAAAGTGCATCAGTGGATGATGAGAAAGTCAGTTTTGACAAAGAACACAGTTCATTACTGAAATGCTCTAATTGAGCTGTTAGAATGCCAGAAACAAGCTTTCTGAGCTGAAAACTGCATTTCCCTTTCTGTCGGTCTCTCGACGTTGTGTCGACAGAATGGGGTTTGACTTGAGAACCTACCTTCTCTGACTGACTTGAACAGGCCAATGAAAATTGGCGAATGAAATTTGCATGCCGGACTCCGCCCCCGGATATCCGGGTATAAAAGGGAGCCGGCGTGCCGCATTCATTCACCTTTTGTTCTTCGGAGCCTTCGCATCCTGATGCTGACGACTCTGCAGATACTATCTACGTGTTGCTGGTCTTACGACGTGGTGCAGCGGACTGTCCCTTTTCCTGTGACTTCCCCTGGGCGTCTCGGCAACTGCCAAAGCGTCTCTCTAAAGAGCAAGCCCTTTTCAGGGCTTAATATTTCTTCAGCGCGGCATGTCCCGCTGTGCTCGTGGGTGCGGCGCACTCATCGAGGAAGGGGACGGACACGATGTCTGCCTCGTGTGTCTGGGACTCCAGCACGCTGAGGCAGCGTTTGTGGATACATCTTGCCCGCACTGCGGGCAGATGGTAATTCAGACGTTTCGCCGCCTCGCTCGTCTGACCGTCCCGGAAAAGACGGTACGCCGCCTTGTTCCTCCGTCACGTACTCGGACACGGGACGTGACGACGATGAGATGTCGCTCGCAGCATCGGAGGGCGACCTCTTGGCATCCGACGCCGAAGATTCCTTAGAGCTTCCCCCTCCGGGGGGTCGAGCTCAGGATGAAGCGGACGTCAAGATGTCAACCATGCTTTCCCGGGCCGCCGCGAGTATTGGGCTGCAGTGCACCGCACCGCCTCTTCCCCAACGCTCGCGGTTGGACACGTGGTATCTGGGGACCGGCCGTGACTCTAAGCCACGGTCGGCGCCGGTACCATTCTTCCCGGAAGTGCATGAGGAGCTCAGTCCGACCTGGAACGCCCCCTTTTCGGCGCGTGCGCGTCAGACTGGCTCGGTCGCCCTGACTTTCCTCGATGACGGGGCAGCTAAGGGCTATGTCGCCATCCCACAGGTGGAACGTGCAGTCGCGGTGCACTTGTGCCCGCAGACAGCTGCCACCTGGAGGGATCGACCAAGGCTCCCTTCCAAGGCTTGTAAGTTTTCGGCATCACTGGTGTCGAGGTCTTACAACGCGGCGGGTCAAGCTGCCTCGGCTCTTCACGCCATGGCCAGCCTGCAGGCAGGCCAGGGCGTTGAAGGGGTTGCACGAGGGAAAGTCCGACCCAGGGCTAATGCAGGAGCTCCGCACTGCCACTGACATCGCTCTTCGGGCGACGAAGGTGACGGCGCGAGCCCTGGGTCGTACGATGTCCACACTGGTGGTCCAGGAGGGACACCTTTGGCTGAACCTTGCGCGGATGCGGGACGCTGAGAAGGTTCGCTTTCTCGACGCTCCCATCGCGCAGGGTGGGCTGTTTGGTGATACGGTCGAGGACTTCTCTTAGTTCTCGACTGTAAAGAAGCAGACGGAGGCGATATCCTGCCCCGCCGCGACCCGGCCGCCTATCGTCCGTCGAGGTCCCGCGCGGCGTCTGCTTCCCAGAAGCCCCGCCCCTCTCCGACTCAGATTCCGGCTCCAGCCCCCCCTGCACAGGCGGCCTCCCGGAGAAGGTTGTCGAAGAGGCGAGCACCATCCCGTCACCAACCACCGCGGAAGCAGAAGTGTTCTGACGGGGTGAACCCACGTTGTGTTCCGGCGAGACACACGGTTGGGTATACTCTCAGTGGCCACCAGCACCCTCAGTCAGACGGTGAGGTATGCCGCGATATCGCCCGACAGGCACCTCGGCAGAGCTGCTCTCCTCCCCGGGGTCCCCCCCGCGTCGAGGGAGCCGTACTGCCAGCCATCGAACCACCCCCCACGGGAGCAATGAATCAGATCGAACCTCTGGTCCCCCTGTCTCGGTACCTGGGAGCCTGGTTGGCTCTTCCCATACCAGCACGGTGGCTAGAGCGAACAATCCGTCTCGGCTATGCGATTCAGTTCGCCAAGCAAGTTTCGGGGCATCCTCTTCACCTCAGGGGAGGGGTAGATGCTCCCGTGCTTCGGGCCGAGGTCGCTACCCTTCTGGCGAAGGGGACGATCGAGCTCGTCCCTCTGGCCGAGATGTACTCCGGGTTTTACAGCCCGTATTTCATTGTCCCCAAGAAAAGTGGCGGGCTGCGCCCCATCTTGGACCTGCGTACCCTGAACAAGCACCTACACAAGCTGCCGTTCAGGATGCTGACGCAGAAGCGCATCCTGACGTCCGTCAGGCGTCAGGATTGGTTCATGGCGATCGACCTGAAGGACGCGTACTTCCATGTGTCCATCCTCCCTCGTCACCGGCCATTCCTACGGTTCGCTTTCGAGGGACAGGCAAATCAGTACCGCGTCCTCCCATTTGGTCTGTCCCTGTCTCCTCGAGTCTTTACGAAGGTCGTGGAGGCCGCCATCACTCCCCTCAGGGAGCAGGGGGTGCGCATACTCAACTATCTCGACGACTGGCATCTTGGCGCACTCGCGAGATCTGTTGTGTACACACAGGGACCTGGTGCTCCGGCACCTAGACCATTTGGGGTTACAGGTCAACCGAGAGAAGAGCAAGCTCTCCCCTGTGCAGAGCATCCTCGGTATGGGACTCGACTCTGTCTCCATGACTGCACGTCTTTCTTCCGAGCGTGCCCAGTCAGTGCTGACCTGCCTGAGGAACTTCAGGCAGCAGCCAGCGGTCCCGCTGAAACTTTTTCAGAGGCTCCTGGGACACATGGCGTCCTCGGCGGGGGTGGTCCCCCTCGGGTTGATGCACATGAGACCGCTACAGCACTGGCTACAGAGCAGAGTTCCTTGGAGTGCGTGGCACACCGGCAACAGGCGCGTCGCGATCACGCCCTTCTGCCGGCGCACCCTAACCCCATGGTCTTCAATGACCTTTCTGCGGACTGGGGTCCCTCTTGGGCAGGTTTCGAGGCGCGTCGTGGTGACGACAGACGCCTCCCTGCAGGGTTGAGGTGCTGTGTGCAACGGGCACGCAGTGTCGGGTCTCTGGACGGGCCCCCGCCTGCGCTGGCATATCAATCGCCTAGAGTTGTTGGCGGTGCTGCTTGCACTGAGGAGGTTCCTTCCCCTCGTGCAGGACAAGCACGTGCTGGTCCGGTCGGACAGCATGACTGCCGTGGCATATATCAACCGACAGGTGGTATTTGTTCACGGCAGCTATCGCAACTCGCCCGGCGCCTCCTCCTGTGGAGCCAGCAGGGGACGAAGTCTCTGTTAGCCACGCACATCCCGGGCGACCTGAACCAGACAGCCGATGCGCTCTCTCGTCAGTCGACGCCCCGCGGAGAGAGGCGGCTCCACCCCCGCGCAGTCCAGCTCATTTGGGTGCAGTTCGGGCAGGCACAGGTGGACCTGTTCGCCTCCCTGGACACCACCCATTGCCCGCTGTGGTACTCCCTGACCGAGGGCCCCCTCGGCACGGATGCCCTGGCGCACATCTGGCCGCGGGACAAGCGGAAGTACGCCTTCCCCCCAGTGAGCCTCATTGCACACGTCTTGTGCAAAGTCAGGGAAGAGGAGCATCAAGTGCTACTAGTTGCGCCTTACTGGCCCAACCGGACTTGGTTCTCGGAGCTAATGCTCCTGACGACAACTCCCCCCTGGCCGATTCCCCTGACGAAGGACCTTCTTTCTCAGGGGAAGGGCACGTTGTGGCATCCGAGACCAGACCTCTGGAACCTCCATGTCTGGCTCCTGGACGGGACGAGGAGATCCTGAGTGGTCTACCCCCAGCGGTGGTGGAAACCATTACTCAGGCTAGGGCCCTGGCCACGAGGCGGTTATACGCATTGAAGTGGCGCCTCTTCTCGTTCTGGTGTTCTTCTCGTGGAGAAGACCCACGGATATGCTCGATTGGGAGCGTGCGGTCCTTCCTGCAGTCGAGACTCGAGAGCAATCTCTCCCCTTCCACGCTGAAGGTGTATGTAGCCGCTATTGCCGCTCATCACGGACCAGTTAGTGGGAAGTCTCTGGGACAGCACGACCTGGTCATTAGGTTCCTGTGGGGCGCGAGGAGGCTGAATTCAGCCCATCCGCGCTCCGTTCCCTCTTGGGACCTCAATGTGGTCCTGGCGGGCCTCCAGAGGCCCCCCGTCGAGCCCCTCGGAGATGCCGCTCTTTCTCATCTCTCTATGAAGACGGCTCTCCTAGTGGCGCTCGCCAAGAGGGTAGGGGACCTACATGCATTTTTCGTGGCCACGGATTGCCTAGAGTTCAGGCCTGGTCAATCTCATGTTATCCTGAGACCCCGGCCTGGCTACGTGCCCGAAGTTCCCACCACTCCCTTTCGGGACCAGGTGGTGAACCTGCAGGCGCTCCCTTCTGGGGAGGAAGACCCAACCCCATCCGTGTTGTGTCCAGTGCGCGCGCTGCGCCTCTGATTGGACCGCACGCAGAGCTTCAGGAGCTCTGAGCAGCTTTTTTGTCTATTTTGGGAGGTCAGCACAAGGGGAGGGCTGTCTCCAAACAGAGGTTGGCGCACTGGATCGTGGACGCCATCAATGGCTTACCGATCACAGGATCTCCCGTGCCCGCTTGCAGTGAGGGCACACTCCACCAGGAGTGTGGCCTCCTCGTGGGCACTGGCTCAGAGCGCCCCTCTGGCAGACGTATGTAGAGCTGCGGGTTGGGCTACGCCCAGCACCTTCGTGAGGTTCTACAGCCTCCGCATGGAACCGGTTTCAGCCGGAGTCTTACGAGACACCGCCAGGTAAGTCCGGCAGCCGGTGGGCGTACGCCTGCGATAACGCCCCTCCCTAGGTGAGACGTGGCGCTATCTAGCCTCCCCTCTTCCCCCCACCTGGGTGAAGAGTAGGCATTCCATCCATCACTAAGCACTCCTCGGCGGCGGGCCCGGCGGAGCGGCCCTGCCTCCCTTGGCCTGTTTCTGAGCTCTAGCAGTGACTCAAACAAGGCCTAGTGCTCCACACGTAGTAACCCCCCCACAGGGCGGTTCCGTCTGTTGTCTTCTCATGAATGGCTCTCAATCGATGGCCCATGACCTCTCCCAGGTGTACTTCACCTGCTCGCGACACCATCTCGTGTCTGCATGTCTCCCATGTGCTCTCCCCTATCCGGTGAGACCGTGTGTGAATCTCCACTAAAGCTCCTCCCTGCGGTAGGAAGTGGTCTCCGTAGCGCGTTCCCTCATGGGGGAATGACGCTTCCCAGTGGCCTTACGGTGCCGGGCGGCTTCTCGCTGTTAAGAGAACTAGGCCGCCGTCCGTGACAAAGAACACTGTTCATTACTAAAATGCTCTAATTGAGCTGTTAGAATGTCAGAAACAAACTTATTAAGCTAAAAACTGCATTTTGTGACAAAGTGCATCAGTGGATGATGAGAAAGTCAGTTTTGACAAAGAACACTGTTCATTACTGAAATGCTCTAATTGAGCTGTTAGAATGTCAGAAACAAGCTTTCTGAGCTGAAAACTGCATTTTGTGACAAAGTGCATCAGTGGATGATGATAAATTCAGTTTTGACAAAGAACACAGTCCATTACAGAAATACTCTAGTTGAGCTGTTAGAATGTCAGAAACAAGCTTTCTGAGCTGAAAACTGCATTTTGTGACAAAGTGCATCAGTGGATGATGAGAAATTCAGTTTTGACAAAGAACACTGTTCATTACTAAAAATGATCTAATTGAGCTGTAAGAATGTCAGAAACAAGCTTTCTGAGCTGATAACTGCATTTTGTGACAAAGTGCATCAGTGGATGATGAGAAATTCAGTTTTGACAAAGAACACTGTTCATTACTGAAATGCTCTAATTGAGCTGTTAGAATGTCAGAAACAAGCTTTCTGAGCTGATAACTGCATTTTGTGACAAAGTGCATCAGTCGATGATGAGAAATTCAGTTTTGACAAAGAACACAGTCCATTACAGAAATGCTCTAGTTGAGCTGTTAGAATGTCAGAAACAAGCTTTCTGAGCTGAAAACTGCATTTTGTGACAAAGTGCATCAGTGGATGACGAGAATGTCAGTTTTGACAAAGAACACTCTTCATTACTAAAATGCTCTAATTAAGCTGTTAGAATGTCAGAAACAAGCTTTCTGAGCTGAAAACTGCATTTTGTGACAAAGTGCATCAGTGGATGATGATAAATTCAGTTTTGACAAAGAACACAGTCCATTACAGAAATGCTCTAGTTGAGCTGTTAGAATGTCAGAAACAAGCTTTCTGAGCTGAAAACTGCATTGTGTGACAAAGTGCATCAGAGGATGATGAGAAAATCAGTTTTGACAAAGAACACTGTTCATTACTAAAATGCTCTAATTGAGCTGTTAGAATGTCAGAAACAAGCTTTCTGAGCTAAAAAACTGCATTTTGTGACAAAGTGCATCAGTGGATGATGAGAAATTCAGTTTTGACAAAGAACACTGTTCATTACTAAAAATGATCTAATTGAGCTGTTAGAATGTCAGAAACAAGCTTTCTGAGCTGATAACTGCATTTTGTGACAAAGTGCATCAGTGGATGATGAGAAATTCAGTTTTGACAAAGAACACAGTCCATTACAGAAATGCTCTAGTTGAGCTGTTAGAATGTCAGAAACAAGCTTTCTGAGCTGAAAACTGCATTTTGTGACAAAGTGCATCAGTGGATGACGAGAATGTCAGTTTTGACAAAGTACACTGTTCATTACTAAAATGCTCTAATTAAGCTGTTAGAATGTCAGAAACAAGCTTTCTGAGCTGAAAACTGCATTTTGTGACAAAGTGCATCAGTGGATGATGATAAATTCAGTTTTGACAAAGAACACTGTTCATTACTGAAATGCTCTAGTTTAGCTGTTAGAATGTCAGAAACGAGCTTTCTGAGCTGAAAACTGCATTTTGTGAAAAAAGGCATCAGTGGATGATGAGAATGTCAGTTTTGACAAAGAACACTGTTCATTACTAAAATGCTCTAAATGATGTTTAGTAAACGATGTTTAATTAACAAAGTTCGGGAGAAGCCCTGGCAAATTACCGCACACCGAGCACATAATCAGCAATCAGACCAATTATCCAACCAGCGCCAGCAGAACACGTATAAATATAGAGAAGCTCCTCACCTCAATCCTCCCATCCGATTCACGCAATGATCCTCAAGTGGAAACCATGGCAGAGTTCAGACAATTACCTTCCGTCTCACCGTTACCTCCGCCCCAGAAACGTCAGATGAAAATTCTTTAAGCGATCATAACCCCTCAGTCACATCGTCCGTGAGCAGGAAGCAGAGCTCAATCAAAAACGCGAGCTCTACCCGGAAGCCCAAAATCACGCGGAAGGCGAAACTCACCCGGCCTCCATCAGATAAAGCATCTACTTCCACACCTCGCGGCCGTCCTCCATTCCGCGAGGCAGCCAGTTCTCCAAGAAACACAACAACCAGGGCGCTTTTCCCTCCAAGGACTTCCGGGTCTTCTACAGCGTCATCTCACTCTCCAGCATCAAGCTCAATCCCGCCCATAGAGAAATGGACGATACCCACGCTAAAATAGGCACTAGAAGACGCTGACATCCAGTACGCCAGGAGACTCAAAAAACCGGAGTTATACAATCTACTCATCTCCGTACAGCCCGAGGCGCGGACCGACCGGCAAAGAACCTCACCTAACATATCCAGCCGCACTCGGAAGCGTCCACGCCCCCGCCCGGAGACGGCTCAAAGCCCCTCACCCGCCAGGAGGAGTCGCCCCACCACCCCAGCAAGCAGGAGACACGTCAGGGAAGACCTCAACGAGTCCTCACCGAGCGGTGACTTCGCACCAACCCCAAGATGCCCAGGCCGCGCGAGTCTACCTCCGCGCGCCAGCCAAAGAGGCCACGCCCCCCCGGACCAACCTGATAGCCTATGGCCAGCAGCCCCGGCGGTCAGCAACCCCGCGAGGCCGCCGCAGCTGACAGAGCAGGGCCAGGTTACCCTTTACACTTCCCTCCCTAACCCCCCACCTATTCCCATCCTCCCCACGGCGGTGCATGCGTAAGCCTCTTCCCACCCGCCCATGCCTCCTCCCCTTTCATTTCACACCGCCCCAGCTCTCGGAGCCGACGGTAGTGCGAACACAGTTCAGCCAGCGTCGTGGGCGTCTTTTTGTCCCTCTATCTTTCCTCCTATTCCCTTCTCTACAGCCCCGGACGTCCTCAACTACCAGCACGCGGCAGCAGCCGCCCCCATACCCTCCCTGTTTTCTCTCCCCCAGGCCCGGTCTTCTTTCTCCCTTCTGACTGCCACCCAAATGCCAGCCCCGCCCAACGCACCAATCCGGGAACCCCCTCCAGTCTCCAACACCCTTAGAGCACAGATTCCGTCAGGTGCGGATTTCGACCTAGCATCCCTCCTCTCCATTCTCCCCCCGCCAGCCCAGACTGCGAAATCGCCTGCGGATTGAGAGAACGGACCGTTCTCAGTCACGCTCAAACTCAGCACAACACTCATCCCGTATACTCTCGTTCACCGAATTCACAACCACCTTTAATCGCTTCACCAAGGTTGTATGCTCAGCGCAGCCACACAGGAGACGCGAGCTCGGCGATTACCTCGCCATAATCGCAGAGCTCGCGCGTTCTTACGGCGGTTCCCATTTTTATACATACCACAAATTGTTCTCAGCCAATGCTCAATCCGCGTAGCCCATTTGAATCAGTCCCCGTACCGGGGACAGACCTGCACAACCGCGTTTTCTAAACTGCCCCAATATCTCCTGCGCCGTGTGCAGATCATCTTTTCACGACACAACTCATGCCCTTTTAGTCCTCCCTCCCCTTCGCGTTCCGCGAACACATATCTTAAATCAACCAGCTATGCCCCGCATAGTCAATCTTTAGCTCCAGCTTCTCTTCTCCGTGTTCCCGCCTAATTTTCAACACCGACGTCCGCACATCCTTTAACTCTAACAGATGCATCAGACAGTGCTGCCGCTTACTTCACGTTTGCAGCTTTCGCGGTGGCGCGCATGCCCGCCTTATATGTCCCGTATTTAAATCTGCCACTTATAACTCCAAACATTATTCATTGCTGTCTGAAGGCTATAGCGAGGATTTCTGCGTACGCTCAATTCATCGTTACCGTAATCACGTACCCGGAGCCAACCCAAATCGCTCACTCCCTTTCCCGCTCATCGCAGAAATTCAGACGGCTGGCGCCCTCCGCGGGATACCTACGCCAGTGCCTCCTTAAACTGAATTAATTTTCCCATGAACCACCCACTGAGATCACTCCTAGATTCCTCCCTCAGGCCGTGTCCCCAAGGACCCTGCAGTCTTACCTTATGGCTCGGGAACGTTCCAAATCCTTCCACAATTCACACAATCTTCCGTTTCCAGATTCCTCCCTCATCACAGTTTCCTTCTTCGTATCCCACCCCAGCATTAACAAAAAACTCCAATCACCGCTGGCCTTCCGAGGCCTCCAAAACTACATCCGGTCAGATCACGCGCACATCAAGAATCCCACCGAACCCTCGTCAGCCAACCCATTTAAGCACCCCGCCAGGGCCCAACCCCCAAACACCTTCCCCTCCTCCATCCTGTAGCTCGCACCCTTCAGCACCAGACACTAGGCCACCCAATGCGCATCGGTCACCAAGGGCCCAAGTCAACCAAACGTGCATTGGCTACGCAACACGCATTGGTCGCTCAAGCGTCACAGCCACACTTGCGCATTGGTCACGCAACGCGCATCGGTCACACAAGGATCCCAGTCACACTCGTGCATTGGTCACGCAACGCGCATTGGCCGCACAAGGGTCCCAGTCTCACTCGTGCATTGGCCACGCAACGCGCATTGATTGCACAAGGGTCCCAGTCACACCCGTGCATTGGTCACGCAACGCGCATTGGTCGCACAAGGGTCCCAGTCACACCCGTGCATTGGTCACGCAACGCGCATTGGTCGCACAAGGGTCCCAGTCACACTTGTGCATTGGTCACGCAACGCGCATTGGTCGCACAAGGGTCCCAGTCACACCTGTGCATTGGTCACGCAACGCACATTGGTCGCACAAGGGTCCCAGTCACACCCGTGCATTGGTCACGCAACGCGCATTGGTCGCACAAGGGTCCCAGTCACACTCGTGCATTGGTCACGCAACGCGCATTGGTCACACAAGGGTCCCAGTCACACTCGTGCATTGGTCCCGCAACGCGCATTGGTCGCACAAGGGTCCCAGTCACACCCGTGCATTGGTCACGCAACGCGCATTGGTCGCACAAGGGTCCCAGCCACACTCGTGCATTGGTCACGCAACGCGCATTGGTCGCACAAAGGTTCCCAGTCACACTCGTGCATCGGTCACGTAATGCGCATTGGTCGCGCAAGGGTCCCAGTCACACTCGTGCAGCGGTCACGTAACGCGCATTGGTCGCACAAGGGTCTCAGTCACACTCGTGCATCGGTCACGCAACGCGCATTTGTGGCACAAGGGTCCCAGCCACTCGACGTGAATCGGTCGCACAAGGTTTCCAGCCACACTCCAGCATTGGTCTCGCAACGTGCATCGGTCGCACAAGGGCATCACCCTCACTGCGCGCATTGGTCAAGCAAGGCGCATTGTCACACAAGGGCTTCACTCTCACTTCCTGCATTAGTCACGCAATGCGCATTCGTCACTCAAGGGTCCCAGTCACACTCGAGCATTGGTCTCGCACGCGCATCGGTCACACAAGGGCACCCCCCACACTATGCGCACCGGTCAAGCAACGCGCATCGGTCGCACAAGAGCTTCACTCCCATTACGTGCATTGGGCACGCAAGGCGCATCGGCTGCCCAAGGGTACCGGCCCCACCATAGCGCCAGACCCAGGAGCCAGCGCACAGCTAACCGCCTCAGGAACCAGTGCATTCCGCTCTGCAGGAATCCCACAATCGACACCAATATCGCCCAGCACCTGCTCCATCTAAACCCCCGCTTTGTTTTCCAGAAACCGCCGCAGGTCAAGCCAAGAAGTCTCAACCTCCCTATCCAACCCGCCCAGCCGAAGCGGCATCCCACGGCCGGCCGCGGTCCACCGGATTTCTGCATCTTTTGGGGGTCATCAGGGCCCAGTACCATGTACTGTCCGGTGCTCGGACGGGAGCCCAGAACCCGGGGCCCGGAGCCCTCTCCCCGGACAGTACACCAAATACGCATAAATCCTAATTATCCGCAGCCTGAATTTGCAGGGGCGAACTCGTGAATTGAGCTGTTAGATTGTCAGAAACGAGCTTTCTGAGCTGAAAACTGCTTTTTGTGAAAAAAGGCATCAGTGGATGATGATAAATTCAGTTTTGACAAAGAACACAGTCCATTACAGAAATGCTCTAGTTGAGCTGTTAGAATGTCAGAAACAAGCTTTCTGAGCTGAAAACTGCATTTTCTGAAAAAAAGGCATCAGTGGATGATGACAAATTCAGTTTTGACAAAGAACACTCTTCATTACTAAAATGCTCCAGTTGAGCTGTTAGACTGTCAGAAACAAGCTTTCTGAGCTGAAAACTGCATTTTGTGACAAAGTGCATCAGTGGATGATGAGAATGTCAGTTTTGACAAAGAACACTGTTCATTACTAAAATACTCTAATTAAGCTGTTAGAATGTCAGAAACGAGCTTTCTGAGCTGAAAACTGCATTTTGTGACAAAGTGCATCAGAGGATGATTAGAAAATCAGTTATGACAAAGAACACAGTCCATTACAGAAATGCTCTAGTTGAGCTGTTAGAATGTCAGAAACAAGCGTTCTGAGCTGAAAACGTCTCAGGTTACGACTGTAACCGTAGTTCCCTGAGACAGGGAACGAGACACTGCGTCATTGTTGACACTTTGGGGAACGCCAGCAGCGTGACGCATCTGAATACGTTGTGTGAAACAAATCTCGCGACTTATCGTCGCGCCGCGATTTATCGTCGCGCCGCGATGACGTCACTATGACGTCACGAGTGACGCGCGGCACCGGAAGGTATAAATAGGAAGCGGACGCAATGCAAATCAGCTTCTGCAAAAATTATTGAAGCAAATGCTCCAGGCACAGGGAGTTATGGCACAACGACGCAGTGTCTCGTTCCCTATCTCAGGGAACTACGGTTACAGTCGTAACCTGAGACGTTCCCTTTCGAGGGAACTCTACACTGCGTCAATGTTGACACTTTGGGGAACGAAATGCCCACTACGCCATAATGCATTGTGTCTGTCCAAGTGTGAAGGTGTCCACGCACATCTCAGGACTGAAAGTGCCTGGGTTCCAGGTAAAGAAAGAGGTCCAGTTTGTAGTTCCATATAAACATCCTGCATAGACGCCCGACAGAAGGGCCCGCGAGGAAGCCATACTCCGAGTTGAATGTGCCCTTACTAGCAGAGGTGAAGGTATTCCACGCACCTCGTAAGCTAAAGAAATTGCCTCTACCATCCATTTACAAATGGGCTGCTTAGAGGTTGATTGACCTCTGTTACGAGGTCCAAAACAGACCAACAGTCGGTTAGAATTTCGTCATACAGAAGACCTGCGCACATATTCTTCTAACGCCCAGACAGGGCATGACAAATATTACCTTCGGTTATCCACTATATTGAGGTGGAGGATGAAAAGCCTGGAGCTAACTCCAAACATGATTGAGAAGCTGATAAAGCTTGAAGGTCGCCTACCCTCCAAAGAGAGGTAATGACTACCAGACAGGCTAGCTTGAGGTATAAATGAATGTCCCAGCTAGACTCAATGGCCTTAAAAGGCATCTGGGAAAGCCCTTCTAGAATCACAGTCTAGAGCAGGAACTTTCACCTGAGATGAAGGCCTCATCCTCATGGTTCCATGCAGGAACCGAACAGCTAAGGGATGTCTCCCCAGAGAACCCTCGGGTATAGGGGGTGACAGGCAGAGATAGCTGCCACATACACTTTAATGTATGTCGGACTCTTTCTAGAAGTCCTGGGAGCAGAGCGATCGGAGGGAAAGCTTACAGATGCCGTTGTGGCAATGTCCGTACCAGGGCGCCCAGTCCCAAAGGAGCTGGGCGTGTAAATGAAGACCACAGAGGACAATGAAACGTCTCTTGGGACGCAAACAGGTCGATGGAGTCTCCTCTCCCCCGGGCCTCAGCCCCTGCCTTGACAGCTTGTCTGCTCCCACATTCTGGACTCCAGGATGTACACTGCCCTGAGCGATGTAAACTTCTCCTGGGCCCATAGGAGAACCTTGTGCGCCAGTCTGCAGAGAGGGCGTAGACTCAGGTCCCCTTGAAGATTTATGTAAGAGAACTGTCGTATTCTGTTGATAAGAACATGATGGCCTCTAAGGACTGGGAGGAAGTACCTCAGTACTTGTGGTACAGCTAATCTCCAGGCAATATTTGTGCAGTTGGTGATGCTGCACTCCAATTTCAACCCTTGATTGAGAAACCAAGGATTCGTCCATATAACCAGGAAACGAAGGCATCTGCGCGTTAACCTGATCATACAGAACGGGTTACCTCTCGAGGAAAACCTTTGCCTTTTAGCCACCACTGTAAAGATCTCATGTGCAGGAGGCCAAAGGAATCACGTTGGACGCTGCCGCCATTAGACCAAAAAATTCACAGAAATGCTTGACAGTGTAAGCATGACCTTACTTGATCCTGGACACCGCTGTCAGGATCTATTGGACACGTGCAGGGGACAATCGTGCCTGCATCGTGACCGAATCCTCTACTACCTCTATTGAGGAGTTTAGTTGCTCTTTTTGGCATTGAGCCGTAACCCCCCACGCTTCATATGGTCGAGAACGAGATCTCAATGTCGAATCGCCATATTGTGAAACTGAACTAATATTAACCAGCAAGGGCTGAATCCATGCATTTTGTAAAGGTGCGTGAGGAAAGAACAAGGCCGTATGGAAGAACTCGATATAGGTAAGCTTTGCCCCCGAAAGCAAACCTGAGAAACTTCCGATATTGAGGAAGGATAAGAGTGTGGAAGTATGCAAATTTCAGCACTATTGTGGTTAACCAGTCTTCTGATCTGATTCCGGCCACAATAATAGGGACAGTGAGTATCTTGAGCTTGTATCTCTTCAGATTTGTTGAGATTTCTCAGATATAAAAATGGGCCTCAGCCCTCCATCCTTCTTCCGACTGTGAATTACCGGCTGTTTAAAGCCGATCTGACTCTCATGGGGGGGAACATATTCTATGGCCCCTTTCACCAAGAGAGACAACTCTTACCCTTCTACTACCCCATTAGAATTTGTAAAGCTTTCTCCACTCGTGGAGAAAGGTATGCTAAGGGGTCAACCTCTCGACATTGATGTCGGTTGTGTGAAGCCCGATGCCCTGAAGCGGCTGACCGGCAGGGAATGGTCGGACTGTTGATTTTATTTGCAGATTCACTAGGTCTACATCATCTTCGGGTAGACTCTGATGATTCCATGTAATAGAAACTAACGTGCCCCGAAACGTCTTGGACGGCGGGGTTAACGTAAAGATTTTCTGAGGACTTCTTGGAAGGATCGAACTTTTCAGTCCTCCAAGAGGAGCCGCCCTCGGATGTCCTGAAAACCCATCAGGACCTCTTTGCAGCAGCCTTCCGATTTGTGACTATAATATTCCTTAGATCTGGTTTCACCTGCCTAGCAGGTTTAGGAGGTTGCTGCCTCGACCCCCAAGCTCTCTGAGGGGGGGTTCGAGTAGCTACACTCTGCTTCTGCTGCTGCCTATATGAGGAGCTTGTAGATGGCTGGGGCTGTCCTTGGACTGCAGACCCCTGGGGATAAGAGCGGAGAGGTAAATACTTATGAAACGCAGCAGCCTGGCGTTTTGTCTCCTGGAAACGGTCAACAACTGTCTCGACCGCACCACCAAAGAGGCCTTCCGAGGAGAGAGGTGCATCAAGCAGCACAGTTTTATCTCTCTCCTTAATGCCTGACAGATTTACCCACAGGTGTCTCTCTGTGGCTACCAGTGCTGACATGGAGCGCCCAACAGCTTGGGCTGTCTCCTTAGTGGCCCGAAGAGTAAGATCTGCTGCTGTTCTCAACTCGTTGAGCAGACTTGGATCTATTACCTCGCCCTCTTTAATATCCCCCAGCAAGTCGGCCTGGTATGCCTGCAATAGACCCATGGTGTGTAGGCATGATCCAGCCCGACCTGAAGCCATATATGCCTTGCCTACCAAATTAGATGTCACTCTACATGGTTTGGAGGGCAATGTCGGGGATTTCAAAGATGATGCTGAATCTGGTGAAAGATACACGGCCTTCTACCCTTGGCATCATGCCATACCCCTTATCTCTAGCCCCTAACACATTCGAAAAATTCGTGGATGTGGAAGAAATGCGAGAAGAGTATGGTTTTTTCCACGATTTGGACACCTCTAAATGTAAATCGGGGAAAAAGGCAACCCCCGACGCTGAGGTTGTCTCCGTTTTTCCAAGAATCTTTCATCCAATTTACTGACAGACAAAACTTCTTGTTGCTCTGTGGGCCAGTCAATGCCAAGTCTGGCTACCGCCCGGCCAACAACCTCTAACAGCTCCTCATACCCAGGGGAAAGGGGAATTTCATTGGGCTCATCTATGTCCCGTGCATGAAAACCAACACTCTCTAACTCCTCAGAGCTAGAGCAGTGCGTTGGGCTTCTGGATGGGGCGGGAGAAGCCGCCATGCGGGCTCCCGTATCCCTTCCAGAGGCAATGGAACTGGGGGGGTTGAGAAAAGGCCGAAGCCGTCTCAACACCCTCATAAACATCCATCTGCGAGCCCCACGAACGGAGACGCCGTGCTGCCTCGGCAGTAGCGGGTCCCGATCCGTGAGGCTGGCGAATTTTGCCAGACGCATCAAACAAAGCAGCACGAGAGTTGAGTGTTTTTAGTGATAGCCACAAGAAATGTTCACAGGGATCCCCCTTAAGAGCTGCCTTAGCATGCTCAAATCCCAAACACTCAACACAGAGTTCATGTGTATCCCCACCCGTAATAAAACGAGGACAAGGGGAAACACATGGCTTAAAGGTCTTTTGTCTACTCATTTCTAATAAAGTTTTCAATAAACAATGTAGACAACGTCGTAAAAAAACAGACAATAAACTTCACACACACACACACACACACACACACACACACACACACACACACACACACACACACACACACACACACACACACACACACACACACACACACACACACACACACACACACACACACACACACACACACACACACACACACACACACACACACACACACACACACACACACACACACACACACACACACACACACACACACACACACACACACACACACACACACACACACACACACACACACACACACACACACACACACACACACACACACACACACACACACACACACACACACACACACACACACACACACACACACACACACACACACACACACACACACACACACACACACACACACACACACACACACACACACACACACACACACACACACACACACACACACACACACACACACACACACACACACACACACACACACACACACACACACACACACACACACACACACACACACACACACACACACACACACACACACACACACACACACACACACACACACACACACACACACACACACACACACACACACACACACACACACACACACACACACACACACACACACACACACACACACACACACACACACACACACACACACACACACACACACACACACACACACACACACACACACACACACACACACACACACACACACACACGCGCTTTGCTGAAATGGCAGAAGCTGATTTGGATTGCGTCCGCTTCCTACTCGTGACGTCATAGTGACGTCATCGAGGCGCGACGATAAATCGCGACATTAGTTTCACACAACGTATTCAGATGCGTCACGCTGCTGGCGTTCCCCAAAGTGTCAACATTGACGCAGTGTAGAGTTCCCTCGAAAGGGAACTGCATTTTGTGACAAAGTGCATCAGTGGATGATGAGAATGTCAGTTTTGACAAAGAACACTGTTCATTACTAAAATGCTCTAATTGAGCTGTTAGAATGTCAGAAACAAGCTTTCTGAGCTGAAAACTGCATTTTGTGACAAAGTGCATCAGTGGATGATGAGAAATTCAGTTTTTTAAAGAACACTGTTCATTACTGAAATGCTCTAGTTGAGCTTTTAGAATGTCAGAAACGAGCTTTCTGAGCTGAAAACGGCATTTTGTGACAAAGTGCATCAGTGGATGATGAGAATGTCAGTTTTTTTTTTTTTTTGACTTATTTTTTATTGACAGTTTTATTTTCGTTTTTGTTTACAACATGCCCAGGAACCGCCCAAGATGACAGTTATACATACATTTCAAAAGATAAAAGGTATGTTCATGTAAATAAAGAAGAGATTATACATAACCATAAAATGTTGATCAATAAAAACAAAAATGGGAAACTAAACAAAAAGAATTAAAAAAAAGGAATACATACATACACATTGGGAAGCAATAAATCAAAATCATTAATCTAGCTTTTATTGTTTGGCTGATAGATTGTCAATGAGGTCCCTCCAAAACTGTATCGTCTTCCCAGAGGCACCAAGAATCCTTGCAGTAGTACTTTCCAGACGAGCAATGTCCAATAGATAGGATCTCCAAGTGCACATAACCAATATGGATGGCTCAAACCATAATTTTAGGATTACTTTTTTAGCTGCAGTAAGGGCAGTGGACAGAATCCTCCTTTGACTAAGAGACAATGACAATGAAGAATCATCCAGCAACAGGAAAAGCAATGGTTCCCTTTGGATCTCAGTGTCCATCAAGACAGACAGTTCGGTCTGCACCAGTGACCAAAACATTGTAACACGAGGACAATACCAAAACATATGCATATATGTGCCCTGATTAGAACCCTCACATAGGTGGCAAAAGGGATTTTGCTTTCTTTTCATTTTACACAATAGCCAAGGAGTCGTGTAAGCCTTATGAATGAGTTTAAAATGAATCATTTGGTGAGCTGGATTTTTAGAGCAGGCAAAACAGTTTTTCCAAACAGTGTCCCAATCAATTGTCACATTGAATTCCCTTTCCCAGAAGTTCTCAATCGGCATTTTTATATATTGGTGTACCACCATCTGTTCATTAATCCTACTTACACTTCCCTTAGAACCCATACTGGAGTCTATCCAATTTAACATGGGATGAGGAGCCAATTTAACCGACCAAGGCACACCATAGGTTTTCAATGCCGATCTTAAACTTAGGTATAATGAAAACGAGGACCTTGAAATAGAAAACTCATCTTGTAGGATCTGAAAAGGCTTAAGCCCATCATCATTGTATATATCTTTAAGGTTGAATATGCCGGAATCTGTCCAGGGTTTAAAAATAAATATATTTTTTGCCATACAAAGATTAGTATTATACCAAATAGGTGTGAGTTTGCAATATTTAGCTGAAGCTCCCATAGTCTTTTCTGCTGCTTTCCAAATTTTGATAGAATGCCTAATAATTAGGCCAAATTGTGACAACATTTTTTTAGATAATCCTGTAAAGGGTAAATCTTGTAGACGCAATGGATAAATCATATTTTTTTCTATTGCCCACCAAGGAATAAGTGATTCAGTATCCATCCATGTCCTGAGTGGTCTCATTTGAAATGCTAAATAATAGGATTGGAAATCTGGTAAAGATAGTCCACCATGTAATTTAAATCTGTGCATAAATTTCAAACGAATTCTAGGACGTTTATTATTCCATATGAATTTTGTCACTATCGAATTAAGTACTTTAAAATAGTCAGTAGGTGGCGCCAGAGGCAAGGTTGAAAATAAAAAGCCTAGTCTTGGGAGTATATTCATTTTGATTGTAGCAATACGGCCATGAACAGCTAAACAGAGAGGGGCCCAGCATTGAAGATCCTTTTTTATGTTATGTTATTATTTATGTTTTATATTTTTGTTATAGAAGGGATTGATAATTCCATTTAGCAATGCGAGGTAATGATGGAAAGATTTTAATTCCAAGATAAGTAAACTGGTCAGCAATTGGTATTAAGGTATCAAGAGTCTGAATCTCTGATTTAGCTGTTGTGTTAAGGGGCATAAAGACAGACTTATTCCAATTAATTTTATAGCCGGATAATTTGCCGAAAGTATTGAATAGCTGTAGGCACTCCTTAATTGACTCTTTAATATTTGACATATACAACAAACTATCATCTGCATAGAGTGAAATTTTATGAGAGGTGTTCACACAGGTAATAGGAGATATTAACGCACATTGTCTGATTGCTTGAGCCAAAGGCTCTAATGATAAATTAAAAAGCAGTGGTGATAATGGGCAACCTTGTCGAGTACCTCTACCAAGATAAAACGGAGCGGAGATATGAAAACCGGTGAGTACTTTAGCTGAACATTCCGAATCGATGGTTTTAACGGCTCGTTGAAAGAAAGGGCCAAAACCGAAATGCTCCAGAACTGACCATAAGAAATTCCACTCAATTCGATCGAAAGCTTTCTCTGCATCCAGAGAGAGGATTGCAGAGGAAGTCGGGTAATTATCCGTTTGTTCAATGACATGAAGCAGTCTACGTATGTTATCTGCTGCGAATCTCCCCAACATAAAACCGGTTTGATCACCCCCAATCAAATCATCAACGCATCTGTTTAATCTTAGAGCTAGCACTTTTGCCAACAATTTCGAGTTGGTGGATAGAAGACTGATTGGTCTGTAACTGGAACATTCTAGTGGGTCCTTCTCCTTCTTCAATATTAAAGTTATTAAAGCCGTGGTTTGGTCCCTGTGCAAAGCTCCCTTCTCCAAAGCAAAACTGAATGAGTCAAGAATCAAGGGTGCAACTAAATCCCAAATTGTTTTCAATAGTTCTGGGGGAATTCCATCTAATCCCGGAGCCTTATTATTGTTAAAAGAATCTAGAGCAGATTTTAATTCCTCAATTGTTAGAGGACTGTCCCGCTGAGTATTTACCGCTGAGTGTAATTTAGTTGGGGGAGAGTTACTTGTTTAAGGAACAAATTAACATGTGCTGGTGTGGTTCTGGATTCTGAAGAATATAACTGTTGGTAATATTGTTCAAATACGCTATTCACCTTTTCAGGTTGGGTGTATACCGAGCCTTCTTGTCTAATAGCTGATATGTTGGCCTTAGCTTCATTCCCTTTCAACCTCCAGGCCAACAATTTTGATGAACGTTCTCCGTGGAAATAATAAGATTGTTTAGTACGGTGTATGATGAATTCAGCTCTATGATAATAAATAGATTGCAATTCCGCTTTGTAAACTTTAATTTCCTTAGCTCTAGACTCACAAAACTTTTCCTTTAATTCCTTCTCTATTATATCAATCTGTTCTTCCAGTTCTGATTTGCGGTATTCTCTACATTTTTTGATATAGGCAGAAAAGCTTATACATTTACCCCTTATAAAACATTTAGTGGTTTCCCACAGTATTTGAGGATCTGAGGCTGAATCTCTATTTATTTGTAGGAAATTCACCAAGGAGTTACGTAGATCAGTCACAAATGCATCGTTTTGTAACAGTGAAGTGTTAAATCTCCATCGATTGTTTGTGGCTCTGAGTGAAATAGGGGTTAGTGACGTCATCAATGGAGAATGATCTGATATGACAATAGGAAGAATATTAACTTTCGCTATATGAGGGGTAAGAGATGGGGATGTAAGGAGATAATCGATTCTAGAGTAACTTTTGTGACGTGCTGAGAAAAATGTATAATCTTTGGTGTCATCATTTTGTAGCTGCCAGGGATCATTTAAATTAGCCTGAAGCAAAAAGTCTTTAAAACATTGAGAGACGGGTGCATCGTATTTAGAAAAATGGGATCTATCCAATTGAGTATCTAGCACAGTATTAAAGTCCCCTCCAATCACTAATTGACATTCTTCTAAACTCATTACCAGACATAATAATTCCTGAAAGAATGAGGTGTCCCACTCTGTAGGTGCGTATACGGACATAAAGGCATATTTAACATTGTTTAGGGTCCCAACTGCATAAGTAATTCGACCTGCTGAGTCTCCTCCCGAACTTAACATTTTGAAAGTCGCATTGCGCCTGGAAATAATCAGAACCCCTTTAGTTTTATTAGCAGCAGAAGAAGAGGAGATCAGTTTAAAATATTTATTTTGAAAGCGATGTACATCTACTGCTTTTTAATGGGATTCTTGTATTAAAGCGATAGTTATTTTTTTGCACCTAAGATAATCTAAACATTTAGTTCGTTTAATAGGGCTATTTAGACCGTTAACGTTCCAAGACATAATGTTTATAGCCATATACTTTTTAAAAGATTGATTCCGAATCTAAACTGAGAAGTGACGGGAAGACCATAGTATAATCCCCCGGAACCATAAATGTAGAAATTATAGAAGTTAACATACCTATAATCAAACAGAGTATTAATACACATAGAAATAAGTATCTGAAATATACATAACTTACTTGGGCATTTTGGGCAAAGAACATGATAACAACAACAACAAGAAAAATAACAAAAGTAAAATGGGCAGCAAGCAAAGAGTCAGAACACACTCTTCTATCCACCCTCATAGTCCTTATTCTGGGGTACGAGACCACCGTTGCAGCCCGGTTCGTTCTTCCATGCCCGACCCGAACTGGATACGGATGTGAGAGAATCAAATATTCCCGGGGATCTCCATGGGGTTTGCAGGGACGTCCTCGTCCGACTCAGATTCCGGGATTAAGATCGCTGTGGTTTTCAGAGGAACACTTTCAGCGGAATCCAGATCGGTGATGAATTTCTCGATCTCCTCTGGCGTCTGGAAAAGGGAGGACTTTCCTCTGTGAATAGCTTTAACCAACGCAGGGTAGAGGAGGAAGGATGATATCCCTTTTTGGATTAGTTTCTTTCTCGCCGAAGTCATCTCTCTTCTTTTAGTCGCGGTGTGTGTACTGTAGTCCGGGAAAAAAAGCAGAGGTGTTCCTTGATGGAGAATTTGACCAGACCCATGAGCCCCGTTAAGAATCGCATTTCGATCTGGATAGCGTAGCATCTTGAAGATGATTGTGCGGTGGGATGATGTTGTATGTGTTCCGTTGTAAATACGATGAGCTCTCTCAATCTCCAATTCCTTACCAGCAAGAGAAGGGATCCATTTTGGGAGATGGTTTTTAATGAATCCTATAGGGTCATCTCCTTCCGTGCCTTCTTTTAATCCCACCAAGCGGACGTTTGACTGACGATTTTTGTCCTCCAGTCTTGCCAACTTCTCTTGTAGAGCCCCGACTGCCATCTTAGCCTCACCCGTCTCTTTTTTCGCGTGACGAAGAGCGGTTTGCATATTGTCAAATTTGTTTTTTATTCGACGGACGTCCTCTTCCAAAGTACCGAGTCTGTCGATAATGGGCGCGAGTTCTTCCTTAAGCAACTCTCTGATAAGTCTGAATTGTGTCTTCAACTCCTCGACGACAATAGCGCGGATATCTTCCCCCTGCGCGTCCTCTAGATCCTTAATTCGCTTTTTTACCGGAGAAAACTCCGATGTTTGACGTTTCGACATGTTTTATCACTTCGCCTTCGATGATACGGTTAAAATGCGATCAAATGATGATAATATCCCTGGGAAATTGTTAAATAACGGATGTCGAGTCGGAGAGCAGTCGAACTACACCGCCATACCTTCAGTGGGTCACGTGACTCGAGAATGTCAGTTTTGACAAAGAACACTGTTCATTACTAAAATGCTCTAATTGAGCTGTTAGAATGTCAGAAACAAGCTTTCTGAGCTGAAAACTGCATTTTGTAACAAAGTGCATCAGAGGATGATGAGAAAATAAGTTTTGACAAAGTACACAGTCCATTACAGAAATGCTCTAGTTGAGCTGTCAGAATGTCAGAAACAAGCTTTCTGAGCTGAAAACTGCATTTTGTGACAAAGTGCAGCTTTCTGAGCTGAAAACTGCATTTTGTGACAAAGTGCATAATTGGATGATGAGAGTGTCAGTTTTGACAAAGAACACTGTTCATTACTAAAATACTCTAATTGAGCTGTTAGAATGTCAGAAACGAGCTTTCTGAGCTGAAAACTGCATTTTGTGAAAAAAGGCATCAGTGGATGATGAGAATGTCAGTTTTGACAAAGAACACTGATCATTACTGAAATGCTCTAGTTGAGCTGTTAGAATGTCAGAAACGAGCTTTCTGAGCTGAAAACTGCATTTTGTGAAAAAAGGCATCAGTGGATGATGAGAATGTCAGTTTTGACAAAGAACACTGTACATTACTAAAATGCTCTAATTGAGCTGTTAAAATGTCAGAAACGAGCTTTCTGAGCTGAAAACTGCATTTTGTGAAAAAAGGCATCAGTGGATGATGATAAATTCAGTTTTGACAAAGAACACAGTCCATTACAGAAATGCTCTAGTTGAGCTGTTAGAATGTCAGAAACAAGCTTTCTGAGCTGAAAACTGCATTTTGTGACAAAGTGCATCAGTGGATGATGAGAATGTCAGTTTTTTACAAGGAAACACTGTACATTACTAAAATGCTCTAATTGAGCTGTTAGAATGTAAGAAACAAGCTTTCTGAGCTGAAAACTGCATTTTGTGACAAAGTGCATCAGTGGATGATGAGAATGTCAGTTTTGACAAAGAACACTGTTCATTACTAAAATGTTCTAGTTGAGCTGTTAGAATGTCAGAAACAAGCTTTCTGAGCTGAAAACTGCATTTTGTGACAAAGTGCATCAGTGGATGATGAGAATGTCAGTTTTGACAAAGAACACTGTTCATTACTAAAATGTTCTAATTGAGCTTTTAGAATGTCAGAAACGAGCTTTCTGAGCTGAAAACTGCATTTTGTGAAAAAAGGCATCAGTGGATGATGAGAATGTCAGTTTTGACAAAGAACACAGTCCATTACAGAAATGCTATAGTTGAGCTGTTAGAATGTCAGAAACAAGCTTTCTGAGCTGAAAACTGCATTTTGTGACAAAGTGCATCAGTGGATGATGAGAATGTCAGTTTTGACAAAGAACACAGTCCATTACAGAAATGCTCTAGTTGAGCTGTTAGAATGTCAGAAACAAGCTTTCTGAGCTGAAAACTGCATTTTGTGACAAAGTGCATCAGTGGATGACGAGAATGTCAGTTTTGACAAAGAACACTGTTCATTACTAAAATGCTCTTATTGAGCTGTTAGAATGTCAGAAACGAGCTTTCTGAGCTGAAAACTGCCTTTGTGACAAAGTGCATCTGTGGATGATGAGAATGTCAGTTTTGACAAAGAACACTGTTCATTACTAAAATGCTCTAGTTGAGCTGTTAGAATGTCAGAAACAAGCTTTCTGAGCTGAAAACTGCATTTTGTGAAAAAAGGCATCATTGGATGATGAGAAATTCAGTTTTGACAAAGAACACTGTTCATTACTAAAATGCTCTAATTGAGCTGTTAGAATGTCAGAAACAAGCTTTCTGAGCTGAAAACTGCATTTTGTTACAAAGTGCATCAGTGGATGATGAGAATGTCAGTTTTGACAAAGAACACTGTTCTTTACTAAAATGCTCTAATTGAGCTATTAGAATGTCAGAAACAAGCTTTCTGAGCTGAAAACTGCATTTTGTGAAAAAAGGCATCAGTGGATGATGAGAATGTCAGTTTTGACAAAGAACACTGTTCATTACTAAAATGCTCTAGTTGAGCTGTTAGAATGTCAGAAAAAAAGCTTTCTGAGCTGAAAACTACATTTTGTGAAAAAAGGCATCAGTGGATGATGATAAATTCAATTTTGCCAAAAAACACTGTTCATTACTAAAATGCTCTAATTGAGCTGTTAGAATGTCAGAAACAAGCTTTCTGAGCTGAAAACTGCATTTTGTGACAAAGTGCATCAGTGGATGATGAGAAAATCAGTTTTGACAAAGAACACTGTTCATTACTAAAATGCTCTTATTGAGCTGTTAGAATGTCAGAAACGAGCTTTCTGAGCTGAAAACTGCATTTTGTGACAAAGTGCATCAGTGGATGATGAGAATGTCAGTTTTGACAAAGAACACTGTTCATTACTAAAATGCTCTAATTGAGCTGTTAGAATGTCAGAAACAAGCTTTCTGAGCTGAAAACTGCATTTTGTGAAAAAGTGTATCAGAGGATGATGAGAAAATCAGTTTTGACAAAGAACACTGTTCATTACTGAAATGCTCTCGTTGAGCTGTTAGAATGTCAGAAACGAGCTTTCTGAGCTGAAAACTGCATTTTGTGAAAAAAGGCATCAGTGGATGATGAGAATGTCAGTTTTGACAAAGAACACTGATCATTACTGCAATGCTCTAGTTGAGCTGTTAGAATGTCAGAAACGAGCTTTCTGAGCTGAAAACTGCATTTTGTGAAAAAAGGCATCAGTGGATGATGAGAATGTCAGTTTTGACAAAGAACACTGTACATTACTAAAATGCTCTAATTGAGCTGTTAAAATGTCAGAAACGAGCTTTCTGAGCTGAAAACTGCATTTTGTGAAAAAAGGCATCAGTGGATGATGATAAATTCAGTTTTGACAAAGAACACAGTCCATTACAGAAATGCTCTAGTTGAGCTGTTAGAATGTCAGAAACAAGCTTTCTGAGCTGAAAACTGCATTTTGTGACAAAGTGCATCAGTGGATGATGAGAATGTCAGTTTTTTACAAGGAAACACTGTACATTACTAAAATGCTCTAATTGAGCTGTTAGAATGTAAGAAACAAGCTTTCTGAGCTGAAAACTGCATTTTGTGACAAAGTGCATCAGTGGATGATGAGAATGTCAGTTTTGACAAAGAACACTGTTCATTACTAAAATGTTCTAGTTGAGCTGTTAGAATGTCAGAAACAAGCTTTCTGAGCTGAAAACTGCATTTTGTGACAAAGTGCATCAGTGGATGATGAGAATGTCAGTTTTGACAAAGAACACTGTTCATTACTAAAATGTTCTAATTGAGCTTTTAGAATGTCAGAAACGAGCTTTCTGAGCTGAAAACTGCATTTTGTGAAAAAAGGCATCAGTGGATGATGAGAATGTCAGTTTTGACAAAGAACACAGTCCATTACAGAAATGCTATAGTTGAGCTGTTAGAATGTCAGAAACAAGCTTTCTGAGCTGAAAACTGCATTTTGTGACAAAGTGCATCAGTGGATGATGAGAATGTCAGTTTTGACAAAGAACACAGTCCATTACAGAAATGCTCTAGTTGAGCTGTTAGAATGTCAGAAACAAGCTTTCTGAGCTGAAAACTGCATTTTGTGACAAAGTGCATCAGTGGATGACGAGAATGTCAGTTTTGACAAAGAACACTGTTCATTACTAAAATGCTCTTATTGAGCTGTTAGAATGTCAGAAACGAGCTTTCTGAGCTGAAAACTGCCTTTGTGACAAAGTGCATCTGTGGATGATGAGAATGTCAGTTTTGACAAAGAACACTGTTCATTACTAAAATGCTCTAGTTGAGCTGTTAGAATGTCAGAAACAAGCTTTCTGAGCTGAAAACTGCATTTTGTGAAAAAAGGCATCATTGGATGATGAGAAATTCAGTTTTGACAAAGAACACTGTTCATTACTAAAATGCTCTAATTGAGCTGTTAGAATGTCAGAAACGAGCTTTCTGAGCTGAAAATTGCATTTTGTGACAAAGTGCATCAGTGGATGATGAGAATGTCAGTTTTGACAGAGAACACTGTTCTTTACTAAAATACTCTAGTTGAGCTGTTAGAATGTCAGAAACAAGCTTTCTGAGCTGAAAACTGCATTTTGTGTCAAAGTGCATCAGTGGATGATGAGAATGTCAGTTTTGACAAAGAACACTGTTCATTACTGAAATGCTCTAGTTGAGCTGTTAGAATGTCAGAAACGTGCTTTCTGAGCTGGAAACTGCATTTTGTGAAAAAAGGCATCAGTGGATGATGATAAATTCAGTTTTGACAAAGAACACAGTCCATTACAGAAATGCTCTAGTTGAGCTGTTAGAATGTCAGAAACAAGCTTTCTGAGCTGAAAACTGCATTTTGTGACAAAGTGTATCAGAGGATGATGAGAAAATCAGTTTTGACAAAGAACACAGTTCATTACTGAAATGCTCTAGTTGAGCTGTTAGAATTTCAGAAACAAGCTTTCTGAGCTGAAAACTGCATTTTGTGACAAAGTGCATCAGTGGATGATGAGAAATTCAGTTTTGACAAAGAACACTGTTCATTACTAAAATGCTCTAATTGAGCTGTTAGAATGTCAGAAACGAGCTTTCTGAGCTGAAAACTGCATTTTGTGACAAAGTGCATCAGTGGATGAATAGAAATTCAGTTTTGACAAAGAACACTGTTTATTACTGAAATGCTCTAGTTGAGCTGTTAGAATAACAGAAACGAGCTTTTTGAGCTGAAAACGGCATTTTGTGACAAAGTGCATCAGTGGATGATGAGAATGTCAGTTTTGACAAAGAACACTGTTCATTACTAAAATGCTCTAATTGAGATGTTAGAATGTCAGAAACAAGCTTTCTGAGCTGAAAACTGAATTTTGTGACAAAGTGCATAATTGGATGATGAGAATGTCAGTTTTGACAAAGAACACTGTTCATTACTAAAATTCTCTAATTGAGATGTTAGAATGTCAGAAAAAAGCTTTCTGAGCTGAAAACTGCATTTTGTGAAAAAAAGCATCAGTGGATGATGAGAATGTCAGTTTTGACAAAGAACACTGATCATTACTGAAATGCTCTAGTTGAGCTGTTAGAATGTCAGAAACAAGCTTTCTGAGCTGAAAACTGCATTTTGTGAAAAAAGGCATCAGTGGATGATGAGAATGTCAGTTTTGACAAAGAACACTGTTCATTACTAAAATGCTCTAATTGAGCTGTTAAAATGTCAGAAACGAGCTTTCTGAGCTGAAAACGTCTCAGGTTACGACTGTAACCGTAGTTCCCTGAGACAGGGAACGAGACACTGCGTCAATGTTGACACTTTGGGGGGGAACGCCAGCAGCGTGACGCATCTGAATACGTTGTGTGAAACTAATCTCTCGACTTATCGTCGCGCCGCGATTTATCGTCGCGCCGCGATGACGTCACTATGACGTCACGAGTGACGCGCGGCACCGGAAGGTATAAATAGGAAGCGGACGCAATGCAAATCAGCTTCTGCAAAAATTATTGAAGCAAATGCTCCAGGCACAGGGAGTTATGGCACAACGACGCAGTGTCTCGTTCCCTATCTCAGGGAACTACGGTTACAGTCGTAACCTGAGACGTTCCCTTTCGAGGGAACTCTACACTGCGTCAATGTTGACACTTTGGGGAACGAAATGCCCACTACGCCATAATGCATTGTGTCTGTCCAAGTGTGAAGGTGTCCACGCACATCTCAGGACAAAAGTGCCTGGGTTCCAGGTAAAGAAAAAAAAGGTCCAGTTTGTAGTACCATATAAACATCCTGCATAGACGCCCGACAGAAGGGCCCGCGAGGAAGCCATACTCCGAGTTGAATGTGCCCTTACTAGCAGAGGTGAAGGTATTCCACGCACCTCGTAAGCTAAAGAAATTGCCTCTACCATCCATTTACAAATGGGCTGCTTAGAGGTTGGTTGACCTCTGTTACGAGGTCCAAAACAGACCAACAGTCGGTTAGAATTTCGTCATACAGAAGACCTGCGCACATATTCTTCTAACGCCCAGACAGGGCATGACAAATATTACCTTCGGTTATCTGCTATCTTGAGGTGGAGGATGAAAAGCCTGGAGCTAACTCCAAACATGATTGAGAAGCTGATAAAGCTTGAAGGTCGCCTACCCTCCAAAGAGAGGTAATGACTACCAGACAGGCTAGCTTGAGGGATAAATGAATGTCCCAGCTAGACTCAATGGCCTTAAAAGGCATCTGGGAAAGCCCTTCTAGAATCACAGTCTAGAGCAGGAACTTTCACCTGAGATGAAGGCCTCATCCTCATGGTTCCATGCAGGAACCGAACAGCTAAGGGATGTCTCCCCAGAGAACCCTCGGGTATAGGGGGTGACAGGCAGAGATAGCTGCCACATACACTTTAATGTATGTCGGACTCTTTCTAGAAGTCCTGGGAGCAGAGCGATCGGAGGGAAAGCTTACAGATGCCGTTGTGGCAATGTCCATACCAGGGCGCCCAGTCCCAACGGAGCTGGGCTTGTAAATGAAGACCACAGAGGACAATGAAACGTCTCTTGGGACGCAAACAGGTCGATGGAGTCTCCTCTCCCCCGGGCCTCAGCCCCTGCCTTGACAGCTTGTCTGCTCCCACATTCTGGACTCCAGGGATGTACACTGCCCTGAGCGATGTAAACTTCTCCTGGGCCCATAGGAGAACCTTGTGCGCCAGTCTGCAGAGAGGGCGTAGACTCAGGTCCCCTTGAAGATTTATGTAAGAGAACTGTCGTATTCTGTTGATAAGAACATGATGGCCTCTAAGGACTGGGAGGAAGTACCTCAGTACTTGTAGTACAGCTAATATCCAGGCAATATTTGTGCAGTTGGTGATGCTGCACTCCAATTTCAACCCTTGATTGAGAAACCAAGGATTCTTCCATATAACCAGGAAACGAAGGCATCTGCGCGTTAACCTGATCATACAGAACGGTTACCTCTCGAGGAAAACCTTTTGCCTTTTAGACACCACTGTAGAGATCTCATGTGCAGGAGGCCAAAGGAATCACGTTGGACGCTGCCGCCATTAGACCAAAAAATTCACAGAAATGCTTGACAGTGTAAGCATGACCTTACTTGATCCTGGACACCGCTGTCAGGATCTATTCGACAAGTGCAGGGGACAATCGTGCCTGCATCGTGACCGAATCCTATACTACCTCTATTGAGGAGTTTAGTTGCTCTTTTTTGGCATTGAGCCGTAACCCCCCACGCTTCATATGGTCGAGAACGAGATCTCAATGTCGAATCGCCATATTGTGAAACTGAACTAATATTAACCAGTTGTCTATGTAATTTAGTATATGGATCCCTTGAAGTCTCAATGGAGCAAGGGCTGAATCCATGCATTTTGTAAAGGTGCGTGAGGAAAGAACAAGGTCGTATGGAAGAACTCGATATAGGTAAGCTTTGCCCCCGAAAGCAAACCTGAGAAACTTCCGATATTGAGGAAGGATAAGAGTGTGGAAGTATGCAAATTTCAGCACTATTGTGGTTAACCAGTCTTCTGATCTGATTCCGGCCACAATAATAGGGACAGTGAGTATCTTGAGCTTGTATCTCTTCAGATTTGTTGAGATTTCTCAGATATAAAAATGGGCCTCAGCCCTCCATCCTTCTTCCGACTGTGAAGTACCGGCTGTTTAAAGCCGATCTGACTCTCATGGGGGGGAACATATTCTATGGCCCCTTTCACCAAGAGAGACAACTCTTACCCTTCTACTACCCCATTAGAATTTGTAAAGCTTTCTCCACTCGTGGAGAAAGGTATGCTAAGGGGTCAACCTCTCGACATTGATGTCGGTTGTGTGAAGCCCGATGCCCTGAAGCGGCTGACCGGCAGGGAATGGTCGGACTGTTGATTTTATTTGCAGATTCACTAGGTCTACATCATCTTCGGGTAGACTCTGATGATTCCATGTAATAGAAACTAACGTGCCCCGAAACGTCTTGGACGGCGGGGTTAACGTAAAGATTTTCTGAGGACTTCTTGGAAGGATCGAACTTTTCAGTCCTCCAAGAGGAGCCGCCCTCGGATGTCCTGAAAACCCATCAGGACCTCTTTGCAGCAGCCTTCCGATTTGTGACTATAATATTCCTTAGATCTGGTTTCACCTGCCTAGCAGGTTTAGGAGGTTGCTGCCTCGACCCCCAAGCTCTCTGAGGGGGGGTTCGAGTAGTTACACTCTGCTTCTGCTGCTGCCTATATGAGGAGCTTGTAGATGGCTGGGGCTGTCCTTGGACTGCAGACCCCTGGGGATAAGAGCGGAGAGGTAAATACTTGTGAAACGCAGCAGCCTGGCATTTTGTCTCCTGGAAACGGTCAACAACTGTCTCGACCGCACCACCAAAGAGGCCTTCCGAGGAGAGAGGTGCATCAAGGAGCACAGTTTTATCTCTCTCCTTAATGCCTGACAGATTTACCCACAGGTGTCTCTCTGTGGCTACCAGTGCTGACATGGAGCGCCCAACAGCTTGGGCTGTCTCCTTAGTGGCCCGAAGAGTAAGATCTTCTGCTGTTCTCAACTCGTTGAGCAGACTTGGATCTATTACCTCGCCCTCTTTAATATCCCCCAGCAAGTCGGCCTGGTATGCCTGCAATAGACCCATGGTGTGTAGGCATGATCCAGCCCGACCTGAAGCCATATATGCCTTGCCTACCAAATTAGATGTCACTCTACATGGTTTGGAGGGCAATGTCGGGGATTTCAAAGATGATGCCGAATCTGGTGAAAGATACACGGCCAACGTATCTTCTACCCTTGGCATCATGCCATACCCCTTATCTCTAGCCCCTAACACATTCGAAAAATTCGTGAATGTGGAAGAAATGCGAGAAGAGTATGTTTTTTTCCACGATTTGGACACCTCTGAGTGTAAATCGGGGAAAAAAGGCAACCCCCGACGCTGAGGTTGTACCCGTTTTTCCAAGAATCTTTCATCCAATTTACTGACAGACAAAACTTCTTGTTGCTCTGTGGGCCAGTCAATGCCAAGTCTGGCTACCGCCCGGCCAACAACCTCTAACAGCTCCTCATACCCAGGGGAAAGGGGAATTTCATTGGGCTCATCTATGTCCCGTGCATGAAAACCAACACTCTCTAACTCCTCAGAGCTAGAGCAGTGCGTTGGGCTTCTGGATGGGGCGGGAGAAGCCGCCATGCGGGCTCCCGTATCCCTTCCAGAGGCAATGGAACTGGGGGGTTGAGAAAAGGCCGAAGCCGTCTCAACACCCTCATAAACATCCATCTGCGAGCCCCACGAACGGAGACGCCGCGCTGCCTCGGCAGTAGCGGGTCCCGATCCGTGAGGCTGGCGAATTTTGCCTGACTCATCAAACAAAGCAGCACGAGAGTTGAGTGTTTTTAGTGATAGCCACAAACAATGTTCACAGGGATCCCCCTTAAGAGCTGCCTTAGCATGCTCAAATCCCAAACACTCAACACAGAGTTCATGTGTATCCCCACCCGTAATAAAACGAGGACAAGGGGAAACACATGGCTTAAAGGTCTTTTGTCTACTCATTTCTAATAAAGTTTTCAATAAACAATCTAGACAACGTCGTAAACAAACAGACAATAAACTTGACACACACAGAGCGCTTTGCTGAAATGGCAGAAGCTGATTTGCATTGCGTCCGCTTCCTATTTATACCTTCCGGTGCCGCGCGTCACTCGTGACGTCATAGTGATGTCATCGCGGCGCGACGATAAATCGCGGCGCGACGATAAGTCGCGAGATTAGTTTCACACAACGTATTCAGATGCGTCACGCTGCTGGCGTTCCCCCCCAAAGTGTCAACATTGACGCAGTGTAGAGTTCCCTCGAAAGGGAACTGCATTTTGTGAAAAAAGACATCAGTGGATGATGATAAATTCAGTTTTGACAAAGAACAAAGTCCATTACAGAAATGTTCTAGTTGAGCTGTTAGAATGTCAGAAACAAGCTTTCTGAGCTGAAAACTGCATTTTGTGACAAAGTGCATCAGTGGATGATGAGAATGTCAGTTTTTACAAAGAACACTGTACATTACTAAAATGCTCTAATTGAGCTGTTAGAATGTCAGAAACAAGCTTTCTGAGCTGAAAACTGCATTTTGTGAAAAAAGGCATCAGTGGATGATGAGAATGTCAGTTTTTGACAAAGAACACTGTACATTACTAAAATGCTCTAATTGAGCTGTTAGAATGTCAGAAACAAGCTTTCTTAGCTGAAAACTGCATTTTGTGAAAAAAGGCATCAGTGGATGATGAGAATGTCAGTTTTGACAAAGAACACTGATCATTACTGAAATGCTCTAGTTGAGCTGTTAGAATGTCAGAAAAGAGCTTTCTGAGCTGAAAACTGCATTTTGTGAAAAAAGGCATCAATGGATGATGAGAATGTCAGTTTTGACAAAGAACACTGTTCATTACTGAAATGCTCTAGTTGAGCTGTTAGAATGTCAGAAACAAGCTTTCTGAGCTGAAAACTGCATTTTGTGACAAAGTGCATCAGTGGATGATGAGAATGTCAGTTTTGACAAAGAACACTGTTCATTACTAAAATGCTCCAATTGAGCCGTTAGAATGTCAGAAACAAGCTTTCTGAGCTGAAAACTGCATTTTGTGACAAAGTGCATCAGTGGATGATGAGAAATTCAGTTTTGACAAAGAACACTGTTCATTACTGAAATGCTCTAATTGAGCTGTTAGAATGTCAGAAACAAGCTTTCTGAGCTGAAAACTGCATTTTGTGAAAAAAGGCATCAGTTGATGATGATAAATTCAGTTTTGCCAAAAAACACTGTTCATTACTAAAATGCTCTAATTGAGCTGTTAGAATGTCAGAAACAAGCTTTCTGAGCTGAAAACTGCATTTTGTGAAAAAAGGCATCAGTGGATGTTGATAAATTCAGTTTTGCCAAAAAACACTGTTCATTACTAAAATGCTCTAATTGAGCTGTTAGAATGTCAGAAACAAGCTTTCTGAGCTGAAAACTGCATTTTGTGAAAAAAGGCATCAGTGGATGATGATAAATTCAGTTTTGACAAAGAACACAGTCCATTACAGAAATGCTATAGTTGAGCTGTTAGAATGTCAGAAACAAGCTTTCTGAGCTGAAAACTGCATTTTGTGACAAAGTGCATCAGTGGATGATGAGAAATTCAGTTTTGACAAAGAACACTGTTCATTACTAAAATGCTCTAATTGAGCTGTTAGAATGACAGAAACGAGCTTTCTGAGCTGAAAACTGCAATTTGTGAAAAAAGGCATCAGTGGATGATGAGAATGTCAGTTTTGACAAAGAACACTGTTCATTACTGAAATGCTCTAGTTGAGCTGTTAGAATGTCAGAAACGAGCTTTCTGAGCTGAAAACTGCAATTTGTGACAAAGCGCATCAGTGGATGATGAGAATGTCAGTTTTGACAAAGAACACTGTTCATTACTGAAATGCTCTAGTTGAGCTGTTAGAATGTCAGAAACGAGCTTTCTGAGCTGAAAACTGCATTTTGTGAAAAAAGGCATCAGTGGATGATGATAAATTCAGTTTTGACAAAGAACACAGTCCATTACAGAAATGCTATAGTTGAGCTGTTAGAATGTCAGAAACAAGCTTTCTGAGCTGAAAACTGCATTTTGTGACAAAGTGCATCAGTGGATGATGAGAAATTCAGTTTTGACAAAGAACACTGTTCATTACTAAAATGCTCTAATTGAGCTGTTAGAATGACAGAAACGAGCTTTCTGAGCTGAAAATTGCAATTTGTGAAAAAAGGCATCAGTGGATGATGAGAATGTCAGTTTTGAAAAAGAACACTGTTCATTACTGAAATGCTCTAGTTGAGCTGTTAGAATGTCAGAAACGAGCTTTCTGAGCTGAAAACTGCAATTTGTGACAAAGCGCATCAGTGGATGATGAGAATGTCAGTTTTGACAAAGAACACTGTTCATTACTGAAATGCTCTAGTTGAGCTGTTAGAATGTCAGAAACGAGCTTTCTGAGCTGAAAACTGCATTTTGTGAAAAAAGGCATCAGTGGATGATGAGAAATTCAGTTTTGACAAAGAACACTATTCATTGCTAAAATGCTCTAATTAAGCTGTTAGAATGTCAGAAACAAGCTTTCTGAGCTGAAAACTGCATTTTGTGACAAAGTGCATCAGTGGATGATGAGAATGTCAGTTTTGACAAAGAACACTGTTCATTACTAAAATGCTCTAATTGAGCTGTTAGAATGTCAGAAACAAGCTTTCTGAGCTGAAAACTGCATTTTTTGAAAAAAGGCATCAGTGGATGATGAGAATGTCAGTTTTGACAAAGAACACTGTTCATTACTAAAATGCTCTAGTTGAGCTGTTAGAATGTCAGAAACGAGCTTTCTGAGCTGAAAACTGCATTTTGTGAAAAAAGGCATCAGTGGATGATGATGAATTCAGTTTTGACAAAGAACACTGTTCATTACTAAAATGCTCTAATTGAGCTGTTAGAATGTCAGAAACAGGCTTTCTGAGCTGAAAACTGCATTTTGTGAAAAAAGGCATCAGTGGATGATGATCAATTCAGTTTTGACAAAGAACACTGTTCATTACTAAAATGCTCTAATTGAGCTGTTAGAATGTCAGAAACAAGCTTTCTGAGCTGAAAACTGCATTTTTTTAAAAAAGGCATCAGTGGATGATGAGAATGTCAGTTTTGACAAAGAACACTGTTCATTACTAAAATGCTCTAATTGAGCTGTTAGAATGTCAGAAACAAGCTTTCTGAGCTGAAAACTGCATTTTGTGAAAAAAGGCATCAGTGGATGATGATAAATTCAGTTTTGACAAAGAACACAGTCCATTACAGAAATGCTATAGTTGAGCTGTTAGAATGTCAGAAACAAGCTTTCTGAGCTGAAAACTGCATTTTGTGAAAAAAGGCATCAGTGGATGATGATAAATTCAGTTTTGCCAAAAAACACTGTTCATTACTAAAATGCTCTAATTGAGCTGTTAGAATGTCAGAAACAAGCTTTTCTGAGCTGAAAACTGCATTTTGTGACAAAGTGCATCAGTGGATGATGAGAAATTCAGTTTTGACAAAGAACACTGTTCATTACTAAAATGCTCTAATTGAGCTGTTAGAATGACAGAAACGAGCTTTCTGAGCTGAAAACTGCAATTTGTGAAAAAAGGCATCAGTGGATGATGAGAATGTCAGTTTTGACAAAGAACAATGTTCATTACTGAAATGCTCTAGTTGAGCTGTTAGAATGTCAGAAACGAGCTTTCTGAGCTGAAAACTGCAATTTGTGACAAAGCGCATCAGTGGATGATGAGAATGTCAGTTTTGACAAAGAACACTGTTCATTACTGAAATGCTCTAGTTGAGCTGTTAGAATGTCAGAAACAAGCTTTCTGAGCTGAAAACTGCATTTTGTGAAAAAAGGCATCAGTGGATGATGAGAATGTCAGTTTTGACAAAGAACACTGTTCATTACTAAAATGCTCTAATTAAGCTGTTAGAATGTCAGAAACAAGCTTTCTGAGCTGAAAACTGCATTTTGTGACAAAGTGCACCAGTGGATGATGAGAATGTCAGTTTTGACAAAGAACACTGTTCATTACTAAAATGCTCTAATTGAGCTGTTAGAATGTCAGAAACAAGCTTTCTGAGCTGAAAACTGCATTTTTTGAAAAAAGGCATCAGTGGATGATGAGAATGTCAGTTTTGACAAAGAACACTGTTCATTACTAAAATGCTCTAACTGAGCTGTTAGAAAGTCAGAAACGAGCTTTCTGAGCTGAAAACTGCATTTTGTGACAAAGTGCATCAGTGGATGATGAGAATGTCAGTTTTGACAAAGAACACTGTTCATTACTGAAATGCTCTAGTTGAGCTGTTAGAATGTCAGAAACAAGCTTTCTGAGCTGAAAACTGCATTTTGTGAAAAAAGGCATCAGTGGATGATGAGAATGTCAGTTTTGAGAAAGAACACTGTTCATTTCTAAAATGCTCTAGTTGAGCTTTTAGAATGTCAGAAACAAGCTTTCTGAGCTGAAAACTGCATTTTGTGAAAAAAGGCATCAGTGGATGATGATAAATTCAGTTTTGACAAAGAACACTGTTCATTACTAAAATGCTATAGTTGAGCTGTTAGAATGTCAGAAACAAGCTTTCTGAGCTGAAAACTGCATTTTGTGAAAAAAAGGCATCAGTGGATGATGATAAATTCAGTTTTGACAAAGAACACTGTTCATTACAGAAATGCTATAGTTGAGCTGTTAGAATGTCAGAAACAAGCTTTCTGAGCTGAAAACTACATTTTGTGACAAAGTGCATCAGTGGATGATGAGAATGTCAGTTTTGACAATGAACACAGTTCATTACTGAAATACTCTAGTTGAGCTGTTAGAATGTCAGAAAACAAGCTTTCTGAGCTGAAAACTGCATTTTGTGACAAAGTGCATCAGTGTATGATGAGAATGTCAGTTTTGACAAAGAACACTGTTCATTACTGAAAATGCTCTAATTGAGCTGTTAGAATGTCAGAAACAAGCTTTCTGAGCTGAAAACTGCATTTTGTGACAAAGTGCATCAGTGGATGATGATAAATTCAGTTTTGACAAAGAACACTGTTCATTACTAAAATGCTCTAATTGAGCTGTTAGAATGTCAGAAACAAGCTTTCTGAGCTGAAAACTGCATTTTGTGAAAAAAGGCATCAGTGGATGATGATAAATTCAGTTTTGACAAAGAACACAGTCCATTACAGAAATGCTATAGTTGAGCTGTTAGAATGTCAGAAACAAGCTTTCTGAGCTGAAAACTGCATTTTGTGACAAAGTGCATCAGTGGATGATGAGAAATTCAGTTTTGACAAAGAACACTGTTCATTACTAAAATGCTCTAATTGAGCTGTTAGAATGACAGAAACGAGCTTTCTGAGCTGAAAACTGCAATTTGTGAAAAAAGGCATCAGTGGATGATGAGAATGTCAGTTTTGACAAAGAACACTGTTCATTACTGAAATGCTCTAGTTGAGCTGTTAGAATGTCAGAAACTAGCTTTCTGAGCTGAAAACTGCAATTTGTGAAAAAAGGCATCAGTGGATGATGAGAATGTCAGTTTTGACAAAGAACACTGTTCATTACTGAAATGCTCTAGTTGAGCTGTTAGAATGTCAGAAACGAGCTTTCTGAGCTGAAAACTGCATTTTGTGAAAAAAGGCATCAGTGGATGATGACAAATTCAGCTTTGACAAAGAACACAGTCCATTACAGAAATGCTCTAGTTGAGCTGTTAGAATGTCAGAAAAAAGCTTTCTGAGCTGAAAACTGCATTTTGTGACAAAGTGCATCAGTGGATGATGACAAATTCAGCTTTGACAAAGAACACAGTCCATTACAGAAATGCTCTAGTTGAGCTGTTAGAATGTCAGAAAAAAGCTTTCTGAGCTGAAAACTGCATTTTGTGACAAAGTGCATCAGTGGATGACGAGAATGTCAGTTTTGACAAAGAACACTCTTCATTACTAAAATGCTCTAATTAAGCTGTTAGAATGTGAGAAACAAGCTTTCTGAGCTGAAAACTGCATTTTGTGACAAAGTGCATCAGTGGATGATTAGAAAAGCAGTTTTGACAATGAACACAGTTCATTACAGAAATGCTCTAGTTGAGCTGTTAGAATGTCAGAAACAAGCTTTCTGAGCTGAAAACTGCATTTTGTGAAAAAAGGCATCAGTGGATGATGAGAAATTCAGTTTTGACAAAGAACACTGTTCATTACTAAAATGCTCTAATTGAGCTGTTAGAATGTCAGAAACAAGCTTTCTGAGCTGAAAACTGCATTTTGTGACAAAGTGCATCAGTGGATGATAAGAATGTCAGTTTTGACAAAGAACACTGTTCATTACTGAAATGCTCTAGTTGAGCTGTTAGGATGTCAGAAACGAGCTTTCTGAGCTGAAAACTGCATTTTGTGAAAAAAGGCATCAGTGGATGATGAGAAATTCAGTTTTGACAAAGAACACTGTTCATTAATAAAATGCTCTAATTGAGCTGTTAGAATGTCAGAAACAAGCTTTCTGAGCTGAAAACTGCATTTGTGACAAAGCGCATCAGTGGATGATGAGAATGTCAGTTTTGACAAAGAACACTGTTCATTACTGAAATGCTCTAGTTGAGCTGTTAGAATGTCAGAAACGAGCTTGCTGAGCTGAAAACTGCATTTTGTGAAAAAAGGCATCAGTGGATGATGAGAAATTCAGTTTTGACAAAGAACACTGTTCATTACTAAAATGCTCTAATTGAGCTGTTAGAATGTCAGAAACAAGCTTTCTGAGCTGAAAACTGCATTTTGTGACAAAGTGCATCAGTGGATGATGAGAATGTCAGTTTCGACAAAGAACACTGTTCATTACTAAAATGCTCTAGTTGAGCTGTTAGAATGTCAGAAACGAGCTTTCTGAGCTGAAAACTGCATTTTGTGAAAAAAGGCATCAGTGGATGATGAGAAATTCAGTTTTGACAAAGAACACTGTTCATTACTAAAATGCTCTAATTAAGCTGTTAGAATGTCAGAAACAAGCTTTCTGAGCTGAAAACTGCATTTTGTGACAAAGTGCATCAGTGGATGATGAGAATGTCAGTTTTGACAAAGAACACTGTTCATTACTAAAATGCTCTAATTGAGCTGTTAGAATGTCAGAAACAAGCTTTCTGAGCTGAAAACTGCATTTTTTGAAAAAAGGCATCAGTGGATGATGAGAATGTCAGTTTTGACAAAGAACACTGTTCATTACTAAAATGCTCTAGTTGAGCTGTTAGAATGTCAGAAACGAGCTTTCTGGGCTGAAAACTGCATTTTGTGAAAAAAGGCATCAGTGGGTGATGATGAATTCAGTTTTGATAAAGAACACTGTTCATTACTAAAATGCTCTAATTGAGCTGTTAGAATGTCAGAAACAGGCTTTCTGAGCTGAAAACTGCATTTTGTGAAAAAAGGCATCAGTGGATGATGATAAATTCAGTTTTGACAAAGAACACTGTTCATTACTAAAATGCTCTAATTGAGCTGTTAGAATGTCAGAAACAAGCTTTCTGAGCTGAAAACTGCATTTTTTGACAAAGTGCATCAGTGGATGATGAGAATGTCAGTTTTGACAAAGAACACTGTTCATTACTGAAATGCTCTAGTTGAGCTGTTAGAATGTCAGAAACGAGCTTTCTGAGCTGAAAACTGCATTTTGTGAAAAAAGGCATCAGTGGATGATGAGAAATTCAGTTTTGACAAAGAACACTGTTCATTACTAAAATGCTCTAATTAAGCTGTTAGAATGTCAGAAACAAGCTTTCTGAGCTGAAAACTGCATTTTGTGACAAAGTGCATCAGTGGATGATGAGAATGTCAGTTTTGACAAAGAACACTGTTCATTACTAAAATGCTCTAGTTGAGCTGTTAGAATGTCAGAAACGAGCTTTCTGAGCTGAAAACTGCATTTTGTGAAAAAAGGCATCAGTGGATGATGAGAAATTCAGTTTTGACAAAGAACACTGTTCATTACTAAAATGCTCTAATTAAGCTGTTAGAATGTCAGAAACAAGCTTTCTGAGCTGAAAACTGCATTTTGTGACAAAGTGCATCAGTGGATGATGAGAATGTCAGTTTTGACAAAGAACACTGTTCATTACTAAAATGCTCTAATTGAGCTGTTAGAATGTCAGAAACAAGCTTTCTGAGCTGAAAACTGCATTTTTTTAAAAAAGGCATCAGTGGATGATGAGAATGTCAGTTTTGACAAAGAACACTGTTCATTACTAAAATGCTCTAGTTGAGCTGTTAGAATGTCAGAAACGAGCTTTCTGAGCTGAAAACTGCATTTTGTGAAAAAAGGCATCAGTGGGTGATGATGAATTCAGTTTTGACAAAGAACACTGTTCATTACTAAAATGCTCTAATTGAGCTGTTAGAATGTCAGAAACAGGCTTTCTGAGCTGAAAAATGCATTTTGTGAAAAAAGGCATCAGTGGATGATGATAAATTCAGTTTTGACAAAGAACACTCTTCATTACTAAAATGCTCTAATTGAGCTGTTAGAATGTCAGAAACAAGCTTTCTGAGCTGAAAACTGCATTTTTTGAAAAAAGGCATCAGTGGATGATGAGAATGTCAGTTTTGACAAAGAACACTGTTCATTACTAAAATGCTCTAGTTGAGCTGTTAGAATGTCAGAAACGAGCTTTCTGAGCTGAAAACTGCATTTTGTGAAAAATGGCATCAGTGGATGATGATATATTCAGTTTTGACAAAGAACACTGTTCATTACTAAAATGCTCTAATTGAGCTGTTAGAATGTCAGAAACAAGCTTTCTGAGCTGAAAACTGCATTTTTTGAAAAAAGGCATCAGTGGATGATGAGAATGTCAGTTTTGACAAAGAACACTGTTCATTACTAAAATGCTCTAGTTGAGCTGTTAGAATGTCAGAAACGAGCTTTCTGAGCTGAAAACTGCATTTTGTGAAAAAAGGCATCAGTAGATGATGATGAATTCAGTTTTGACAAAGAACACTGTTCATTACTAAAATGCTATAGTTGAGCTGTTAGAATGTCAGAAACAAGCTTTCTGAGCTGAAAACTGCATTTTGTGAAAAAAAGGCATCAGTGGATGATGATAAATTCAGTTTTGACAAAGAACACTGTTCATTACAGAAATGCTATAGTTGAGCTGTTAGAATGTCAGAAACAAGCTTTCTGAGCTGAAAACTACATTTTGTGACAAAGTGCATCAGTGGATGATGAGAATGTCAGTTTTGACAATGAACACAGTTCATTACTGAAAAACTCTAGTTGAGCTGTTAGAATGTCAGAAAACAAGCTTTCTGAGCTGAAAACTGCATTTTGTGACAAAGTGCATCAGTGTATGATGAGAATGTCAGTTTTGACAAAGAACACTGTTCATTACTGAAAATGCTCTAATTGAGCTGTTAGAATGTCAGAAACAAGCTTTCTGAGCTGAAAACTGCATTTTGTGACAAAGTGCATCAGTGGATGATGATAAATTCAGTTTTGACAAAGAACACTGTTCATTACTAAAAAGCTCTAATTGAGCTGTTAGAATGTCAGAAACAAGCTTTCTGAGCTGAAAACTGCATTTTGTGAAAAAAGGCATCAGTGGATGATGATAAATTCAGTTTTGACAAAGAACACAGTCCATTACAGAAATGCTATAGTTGAGCTGTTAGAATGTCAGAAACAAGCTTTCTGAGCTGAAAACTGCATTTTGTGACAAAGTGCATCAGTGGATGATGAGAAATTCAGTTTTGACAAAGAACACTGTTCATTACTAAAATGCTCTAATTGAGCTGTTAGAATGACAGAAACGAGCTTTCTGAGCTGAAAACTGCAATTTGTGAAAAAAGGCATCAGTGGATGATGAGAATGTCAGTTTGGACAAAGAACACTGTTCATTACTGAAATGCTCTAGTTGAGCTGTTAGAATGTCAGAAACTAGCTTTCTGAGCTGAAAACTGCAATTTGTGAAAAAAGGCATCAGTGGATGATGAGAATGTCAGTTTTGACAAAGAACACTGTTCATTACTGAAATGCTCTAGTTGAGCTGTTAGAATGTCAGAAACGAGCTTTCTGAGCTGAAAACTGCATTTTCTGAAAAAAGGCATCAGTGGATGATGACAAATTCAGCTTTGACAAAGAACACAGTCCATTACAGAAATGCTCTAGTTGAGCTGTTAGAATGTCAGAAAAAAGCTTTCTGAGCTGAAAACTGCATTTTGTGAAAAAAGGCATCAGTGGATGATGACAAATTCAGCTTTGACAAAGAACACAGTCCATTACAGAAATGCTCTAGTTGAGCTGTTAGAATGTCAGAAAAAAGCTTTCTGAGCTGAAAACTGCATTTTGTGACAAAGTGCATCAGTGGATGATGACAAATTCAGCTTTGACAAAGAACACAGTCCATTACAGAAATGCTCTAGTTGAGCTGTTAGAATGTCAGAAAAAAGCTTTCTGAGCTGAAAACTGCATTTTGTGACAAAGTGCATCAGTGGATGACGAGAATGTCAGTTTTGACAAAGAACACTCTTCATTACTAAAATGCTCTAATTAAGCTGTTAGAATGTGAGAAACAAGCTTTCTGAGCTGAAAACTGCATTTTGTGACAAAGTGCATCAGTGGATGATTAGAAAAGCAGTTTTGACAATGAACACAGTTCATTACAGAAATGCTCTAGTTGAGCTGTTAGAATGTCAGAAACAAGCTTTCTGAGCTGAAAACTGCATTTTGTGAAAAAAGGCATCAGTGGATGATGAGAAATTCAGTTTTGACAAAGAACACTGTTCATTACTAAAATGCTCTAATTGAGCTGTTAGAATGTCAGAAACAAGCTTTCTGAGCTGAAAACTGCATTTTGTGACAAAGTGCATCAGTGGATGATAAGAATGTCAGTTTTGACAAAGAACACTGTTCATTACTGAAATGCTCTAGTTGAGCTGTTAGAATGTCAGAAACGAGCTTTCTGAGCTGAAAACTGCATTTTGTGAAAAAAGGCATCAGTGGATGATGAGAAATTCAGTTTTGACAAAGAACACTGTTCATTAATAAAATGCTCTAATTGAGCTGTTAGAATGTCAGAAACAAGCTTTCTGAGCTGAAAACTGCATTTGTGACAAAGCGCATCAGTGGATGATGAGAATGTCAGTTTTGACAAAGAACACTGTTCATTACTGAAATGCTCTAGTTGAGCTGTTAGAATGTCAGAAACGAGCTTGCTGAGCTGAAAACTGCATTTTGTGAAAAAAGGCATCAGTGGATGATGAGAAATTCAGTTTTGACAAAGAACACTGTTCATTACTAAAATGCTCTAATTGAGCTGTTAGAATGTCAGAAACAAGCTTTCTGAGCTGAAAACTGCATTTTGTGACAAAGTGCATCAGTGGATGATGAGAATGTCAGTTTCGACAAAGAACACTGTTCATTACTAAAATGCTCTAGTTGAGCTGTTAGAATGTCAGAAACGAGCTTTCTGAGCTGAAAACTGCATTTTGTGAAAAAAGGCATCAGTGGATGATGAGAAATTCAGTTTTGACAAAGAACACTGTTCATTACTAAAATGCTCTAATTAAGCTGTTAGAATGTCAGAAACAAGCTTTCTGAGCTGAAAACTGCATTTTGTGACAAAGTGCATCAGTGGATGATGAGAATGTCAGTTTTGACAAAGAACACTGTTCATTACTAAAATGCTCTAATTGAGCTGTTAGAATGTCAGAAACAAGCTTTCTGAGCTGAAAACTGCATTTTTTGAAAAAAGGCATCAGTGGATGATGAGAATGTCAGTTTTGACAAAGAACACTGTTCATTACTAAAATGCTCTAGTTGAGCTGTTAGAATGTCAGAAACGAGCTTTCTGGGCTGAAAACTGCATTTTGTGAAAAAAGGTGATGATGAATTCAGTTTTGATAAAGAACACTGTTCATTACTAAAATGCTCTAATTGAGCTGTTAGAATGTCAGAAACAGGCTTTCTGAGCTGAAAACTGCATTTTGTGAAAAAAGGCATCAGTGGATGATGATAAATTCAGTTTTGACAAAGAACACTGTTCATTACTAAAATGCTCTAATTGAGCTGTTAGAATGTCAGAAACAAGCTTTCTGAGCTGAAAACTGCATTTTTTGACAAAGTGCATCAGTGGATGATGAGAATGTCAGTTTTGACAAAGAACACTGTTCATTACTGAAATGCTCTAGTTGAGCTGTTAGAATGTCAGAAACGAGCTTTCTGAGCTGAAAACTGCATTTTGTGAAAAAAGGCATCAGTGGATGATGAGAAATTCAGTTTTGACAAAGAACACTGTTCATTACTAAAATGCTCTAATTGAGCTGTTAGACTGTCAGAAACAAGCTTTCTGAGCTGAAAACTGCATTTGTGACAAAGCGCATCAGTGGATGATGAGAATGTCAGTTTTGACAAAGAACACTGTTCATTACTAAAATGCTCTAATTAAGCTGTTAGAATGTCAGAAACAAGCTTTCTGAGCTGAAAACTGCATTTTGTGACAAAGTGCATCAGTGGATGATGAGAATGTCAGTTTTGACAAAGAACACTGTTCATTACTAAAATGCTCTAGTTGAGCTGTTAGAATGTCAGAAACGAGCTTTCTGAGCTGAAAACTGCATTTTGTGAAAAAAAAGGCATCAGTGGATGATGAGAAATTCAGTTTTGACAAAGAACACTGTTCATTACTAAAATGCTCTAATTAAGCTGTTAGAATGTCAGAAACAAGCTTTCTGAGCTGAAAACTGCATTTTGTGACAAAGTGCATCAGTGGATGATGAGAATGTCAGTTTTGACAAAGAACACTGTTCATTACTAAAATGCTCTAATTGAGCTGTTAGAATGTCAGAAACAAGCTTTCTGAGCTGAAAACTGCATTTTTTTAAAAAAGGCATCAGTGGATGATGAGAATGTCAGTTTTGACAAAGAACACTGTTCATTACTAAAATGCTCTAGTTGAGCTGTTAGAATGTCAGAAACGAGCTTTCTGAGCTGAAAACTGCATTTTGTGAAAAAAGGCATCAGTGGGTGATGATGAATTCAGTTTTGACAAAGAACACTGTTCATTACTAAAATGCTCTAATTGAGCTGTTAGAATGTCAGAAACAGGCTTTCTGAGCTGAAAAATGCATTTTGTGAAAAAAGGCATCAGTGGATGATGATAAATTCAGTTTTGACAAAGAACACTCTTCATTACTAAAATGCTCTAATTGAGCTGTTAGAATGTCAGAAACAAGCTTTCTGAGCTGAAAACTGCATTTTTTGAAAAAAGGCATCAGTGGATGATGAGAATGTCAGTTTTGACAAAGAACACTGTTCATTACTAAAATGCTCTAGTTGAGCTGTTAGAATGTCAGAAACGAGCTTTCTGAGCTGAAAACTGCATTTTGTGAAAAATGGCATCAGTGGATGATGATATATTCAGTTTTGACAAAGAACACTGTTCATTACTAAAATGCTCTAATTGAGCTGTTAGAATGTCAGAAACAAGCTTTCTGAGCTGAAAACTGCATTTTTTGAAAAAAGGCATCAGTGGATGATGAGAATGTCAGTTTTGACAAAGAACACTGTTCATTACTAAAATGCTCTAGTTGAGCTGTTAAAATGTCAGAAACGAGCTTTCTGAGCTGAAAACTGCATTTTGTGAAAAAAGGCATCAGTGGATGATGATGAATTCAGTTTTGACAAAGAACACTGTTCATTACTAAAATGCTCTAGTTGAGCTGTTAGAATGTCAGAAACAAGCTTTCTGAGCTGAAAACTGCATTTTGTGAAAAAAGGCATCAGTGGATGATGATAAATTCAGTTTTGACAAAGAACACAGTCCATTACAGAAATGCTATAGTTGAGCTGTTAGAATGTCAGAAACAAGCTTTCTGAGCTGAAAACTGCATTTTGTGACAAAGTGCATCAGTGGATGATGAGAATGTCAGTTTTGACAATGAACACAGTTCATTACTGAAATACTCTAGTTGAGCTGTTAGAATGTCAGAAAAAAGGCTTTCTGAGCAGAAAACTGCATTTTGTGACAAAGTGCATCAGTGGATGATGAGAATGTCAGTTTTGACAAAGAACACTGTTCATTACTAAAATGCTCTAATTGAGCTATTAGAATGTCAGAAACGAGCTTTCTGAGCTGAAAACTGCATTTTGTGAAAAAAGGCATCAGTGGATGATGATAAATTCAGTTTTGACAAAGAACACAGTCCATTACAGAAATGCTATAGTTGAGCTGTTAGAATGTCAGAAACAAGCTTTATGAGCTGAAAACTACATTTTGTGACAAAGTGCATCAGTGGATGATGAGAATGTCAGTTTTGACAAAGAACACTGTTCATTACTGAAATGCTCTAGTTGAGCTGTTAGAATGTCAGAAACAAGCTTTCTGAGCTGAAAACTGCATTTTGTGAAAAAAGGCATCAGTGGATGATGAGAATGTCAGTTTTGACAAAGAACACTGTTCATTACTAAAATGCTCTAATTAAGCTGTTAGAATGTCAGAAACAAGCTTTCTGAGCTGAAAACTGCATTTTGTGACAAACTGCATCAGTGGATGATGAGAATGTCAGTTTTGACAAAGAACACTGTTCATTACTAAAATGCTCTAATTGAGCTGTTAGAATGTCAGAAACAAGCTTTCTGAGCTGAAAACTGCATTTTTTGAAAAAAGGCATCAGTGGATGATGAGAATGTCAGTTTTGACAAAGAACACTGTTCATTACTAAAATGCTCTAACTGAGCTGTTAGAAAGTCAGAAACGAGCTTTCTGAGCTGAAAACTGCATTTTGTGACAAAGTGCATCAGTGGATGATGAGAATGTCAGTTTTGACAAAGAACACTGTTCATTACTGAAATGCTCTAGTTGAGCTGTTAGAATGTCAGAAACAAGCTTTCTGAGCTGAAAACTGCATTTTGTGAAAAAAGGCATCAGTGGATGATGAGAATGTCAGTTTTGAGAAAGAACACTGTTCATTTCTAAAATGCTCTAGTTGAGCTTTTAGAATGTCAGAAACAAGCTTTCTGAGCTGAAAACTGCATTTTGTGAAAAAAGGCATCAGTGGATGATGATAAATTCAGTTTTGACAAAGAACACTGTTCATTACTAAAATGCTCTAATTGAGCTGTTAGAATGTCAGAAACAAGCTTTCTGAGCTGAAAACTGCATTTTGTGAAAAAAAGGCATCAGTGGATGATGATAAATTCAGTTTTGACAAAGAACACAGTCCATTACAGAAATGCTATAGTTGAGCTGTTAGAATGTCAGAAACAAGCTTTCTGAGCTGAAAACTACATTTTGTGACAAAGTGCATCAGTGGATGATGAGAATGTCAGTTTTGACAATGAACACAGTTCATTACTGAAATACTCTAGTTGAGCTGTTAGAATGTCAGAAAACAAGCTTTCTGAGCTGAAAACTGCATTTTGTGACAAAGTGCATCAGTGTATGATGAGAATGTCAGTTTTGACAAAGAACACTGTTCATTACTGAAAATGCTCTAATTGAGCTGTTAGAATGTCAGAAACAAGCTTTCTGAGCTGAAAACTGCATTTTGTGACAAAGTGCATCAGTGGATGATGATAAATTCAGTTTTGACAAAGAACACTGTTCATTACTAAAATGCTCTAATTGAGCTGTTAGAATGTCAGAAACAAGCTTTCTGAGCTGAAAACTGCATTTTGTGAAAAAAGGCATCAGTGGATGATGATAAATTCAGTTTTGACAAAGAACACAGTCCATTACAGAAATGCTATAGTTGAGCTGTTAGAATGTCAGAAACAAGCTTTCTGAGCTGAAAACTGCATTTTGTGACAAAGTGCATCAGTGGATGATGAGAAATTCAGTTTTGACAAAGAACACTGTTCATTACTAAAATGCTCTAATTGAGCTGTTAGAATGACAGAAACGAGCTTTCTGAGCTGAAAACTGCAATTTGTGAAAAAAGGCATCAGTGGATGATGAGAATGTCAGTTTTGACAAAGAACACTGTTCATTACTGAAATGCTCTAGTTGAGCTGTTAGAATGTCAGAAACTAGCTTTCTGAGCTGAAAACTGCAATTTGTGAAAAAAGGCATCAGTGGATGATGAGAATGTCAGTTTTGACAAAGAACACTGTTCATTACTGAAATGCTCTAGTTGAGCTGTTAGAATGTCAGAAACGAGCTTTCTGAGCTGAAAACTGCATTTTCTGAAAAAAGGCATCAGTGGATGATGACAAATTCAGCTTTGACAAAGAACACAGTCCATTACAGAAATGCTCTAGTTGAGCTGTTAGAATGTCAGAAAAAAGCTTTCTGAGCTGAAAACTGCATTTTGTGAAAAAAGGCATCAGTGGATGATGACAAATTCAGCTTTGACAAAGAACACAGTCCATTACAGAAATGCTCTAGTTGAGCTGTTAGAATGTCAGAAAAAAGCTTTCTGAGCTGAAAACTGCATTTTGTGACAAAGTGCATCAGTGGATGATGACAAATTCAGCTTTGACAAAGAACACAGTCCATTACAGAAATGCTCTAGTTGAGCTGTTAGAATGTCAGAAAAAAGCTTTCTGAGCTGAAAACTGCATTTTGTGACAAAGTGCATCAGTGGATGACGGGAATGTCAGTTTTGACAAAGAACACTCTTCATTACTAAAATGCTCTAATTAAGCTGTTAGAATGTGAGAAACAAGCTTTCTGAGCTGAAAACTGCATTTTGTGACAAAGTGCATCAGTGGATGATTAGAAAAGCAGTTTTGACAATGAACACAGTTCATTACAGAAATGCTCTAGTTGAGCTGTTAGAATGTCAGAAACAAGCTTTCTGAGCTGAAAACTGCATTTTGTGAAAAAAGGCATCAGTGGATGATGAGAAATTCAGTTTTGACAAAGAACACTGTTCATTACTAAAATGCTCTAATTGAGCTGTTAGAATGTCAGAAACAAGCTTTCTGAGCTGAAAACTGCATTTTGTGACAAAGTGCATCAGTGGATGATAAGAATGTCAGTTTTGACAAAGAACACTGTTCATTACTGAAATGCTCTAGTTGAGCTGTTAGAATGTCAGAAACGAGCTTTCTGAGCTGAAAACTGCATTTTGTGAAAAAAGGCATCAGTGGATGATGAGAAATTCAGTTTTGACAAAGAACACTGTTCATTACTAAAATGCTCTAATTGAGCTGTTAGAATGTCAGAAACAAGCTTTCTGAGCTGAAAACTGCATTTGTGACAAAGCGCATCAGTGGATGATGAGAATGTCAGTTTTGACAAAGAACACTGTTCATTACTGAAATGCTCTAGTTGAGCTGTTAGAAAGTCAGAAACGAGCTTTCTGAGCTGAAAACTGCATTTTGTGACAAAGTGCATCAGTGGATGATGAGAATGTCAGTTTTGACAAAGAACACTGTTCATTACTGAAATGCTCTAGTTGAGCTGTTAGAATGTCAGAAACAAGCTTTCTGAGCTGAAAACTGCATTTTGTGAAAAAAGGCATCAGTGGATGATGAGAATGTCAGTTTTGAGAAAGAACACTGTTCATTTCTAAAATGCTCTAGTTAAGCTTTTAGAATGTCAGAAACAAGCTTTCTGAGCTGAAAACTGCATTTTGTGAAAAAAGGCATCAGTGGATGATGATAAATTCAGTTTTGACAAAGAACACTGTTCATTACTAAAATGCTCTAATTGAGCTGTTAGAATGTCAGAAACAAGCTTTCTGAGCTGAAAACTGCATTTTGTGAAAAAAAGGCATCAGTGGATGATGATAAATTCAGTTTTGACAAAGAACACAGTCCATTACAGAAATGCTATAGTTGAGCTGTTAGAATGTCAGAAACAAGCTTTCTGAGCTGAAAACTACATTTTGTGACAAAGTGCATCAGTGGATGATGAGAATGTCAGTTTTGACAATGAACACAGTTCATTACTGAAATACTCTAGTTGAGCTGTTAGAATGTCAGAAAACAAGCTTTCTGAGCTGAAAACTGCATTTTGTGACAAAGTGCATCAGTGTATGATGAGAATGTCAGTTTTGACAAAGAACACTGTTCATTACTGAAAATGCTCTAATTGAGCTGTTAGAATGTCAGAAACAAGCTTTCTGAGCTGAAAACTGCATTTTGTGACAAAGTGCATCAGTGGATGATGATAAATTCAGTTTTGACAAAGAACACTGTTCATTACTAAAATGCTCTAATTGAGCTGTTAGAATGTCAGAAACAAGCTTTCTGAGCTGAAAACTGCATTTTGTGAAAAAAGGCATCAGTGGATGATGATAAATTCAGTTTTGACAAAGAACACAGTCCATTACAGAAATGCTATAGTTGAGCTGTTAGAATGTCAGAAACAAGCTTTCTGAGCTGAAAACTGCATTTTGTGACAAAGTGCATCAGTGGATGATGAGAAATTCAGTTTTGACAAAGAACACTGTTCATTACTAAAATGCTCTAATTGAGCTGTTAGAATGACAGAAACGAGCTTTCTGAGCTGAAAACTGCAATTTGTGAAAAAAGGCATCAGTGGATGATGAGAATGTCAGTTTTGACAAAGAACACTGTTCATTACTGAAATGCTCTAGTTGAGCTGTTAGAATGTCAGAAACTAGCTTTCTGAGCTGAAAACTGCAATTTGTGAAAAAAGGCATCAGTGGATGATGAGAATGTCAGTTTTGACAAAGAACACTGTTCATTACTGAAATGCTCTAGTTGAGCTGTTAGAATGTCAGAAACGAGCTTTCTGAGCTGAAAACTGCATTTTCTGAAAAAAGGCATCAGTGGATGATGACAAATTCAGCTTTGACAAAGAACACAGTCCATTACAGAAATGCTCTAGTTGAGCTGTTAGAATGTCAGAAAAAAGCTTTCTGAGCTGAAAACTGCATTTTGTGAAAAAAGGCATCAGTGGATGATGACAAATTCAGCTTTGACAAAGAACACAGTCCATTACAGAAATGCTCTAGTTGAGCTGTTAGAATGTCAGAAAAAAGCTTTCTGAGCTGAAAACTGCATTTTGTGACAAAGTGCATCAGTGGATGATGACAAATTCAGCTTTGACAAAGAACACAGTCCATTACAGAAATGCTCTAGTTGAGCTGTTAGAATGTCAGAAAAAAGCTTTCTGAGCTGAAAACTGCATTTTGTGACAAAGTGCATCAGTGGATGACGAGAATGTCAGTTTTGACAAAGAACACTCTTCATTACTAAAATGCTCTAATTAAGCTGTTAGAATGTGAGAAACAAGCTTTCTGAGCTGAAAACTGCATTTTGTGACAAAGTGCATCAGTGGATGATTAGAAAAGCAGTTTTGACAATGAACACAGTTCATTACAGAAATGCTCTAGTTGAGCTGTTAGAATGTCAGAAACAAGCTTTCTGAGCTGAAAACTGCATTTTGTGAAAAAAGGCATCAGTGGATGATGAGAAATTCAGTTTTGACAAAGAACACTGTTCATTACTAAAATGCTCTAATTGAGCTGTTAGAATGTCAGAAACAAGCTTTCTGAGCTGAAAACTGCATTTTGTGACAAAGTGCATCAGTGGATGATAAGAATGTCAGTTTTGACAAAGAACACTGTTCATTACTGAAATGCTCTAGTTGAGCTGTTAGAATGTCAGAAACGAGCTTTCTGAGCTGAAAACTGCATTTTGTGAAAAAAGGCATCAGTGGATGATGAGAAATTCAGTTTTGACAAAGAACACTGTTCATTACTAAAATGCTCTAATTGAGCTGTTAGAGTGTCAGAAACAAGCTTTCTGAGCTGAAAACTGCATTTGTGACAAAGCGCATCAGTGGATGATGAGAATGTCAGTTTTGACAAAGAACACTGTTCATTACTGAAATGCTCTAGTTGAGCTGTTAGAATGTCAGAAACGAGCTTTCTGAGCTGAAAACTGCATTTTGTGAAAAAAGGCATCAGTGGATGATGAGAAATTCAGTTTTGACAAAGAACACTGTTCATTACTAAAATGCTCTAATTGAGCTGTTAGAATGTCAGAAACAAGCTTTCTGAGCTGAAAACTGCATTTTGTGACAAAGTGCATCAGTGGATGATGAGAATGTCAGTTTCGACAAAGAACACTGTTCATTACTAAAATGCTCTAGTTGAGCTGTTAGAATGTCAGAAACGAGCTTTCTGAGCTGAAAACTGCATTTTGTGAAAAAAGGCATCAGTGGATGATGAGAAATTCAGTTTTGACAAAGAACACTGTTCATTACTAAAATGCTCTAATTAAGCTGTTAGAATGTCAGAAACAAGCTTTCTGAGCTGAAAACTGCATTTTGTGACAAAGTGCATCAGTGGATGATGAGAATGTCAGTTTTGACAAAGAACACTGTTCATTACTAAAATGCTCTAATTGAGCTGTTAGAATGTCAGAAACAAGCTTTCTGAGCTGAAAACTGCATTTTTTGAAAAAAGGCATCAGTGGATGATGAGAATGTCAGTTTTGACAAAGAACACTGTTCATTACTAAAATGCTCTAGTTGAGCTGTTAGAATGTTAGAAACGAGCTTTCTGAGCTGAAAACTGCATTTTGTGAAAAAAGGCATCAGTGGGTGATGATGAATTCAGTTTTGATAAAGAACACTGTTCATTACTAAAATGCTCTAATTGAGCTGTTAGAATGTCAGAAACAGGCTTTCTGAGCTGAAAACTGCATTTTGTGAAAAAAGGCATCAGTGGATGATGATAAATTCAGTTTTGACAAAGAACACTGTTCATTACTAAAATGCTCTAATTGAGCTGTTAGAATGTCAGAAACAAGCTTTCTGAGCTGAAAACTGCATTTTTTGACAAAGTGCATCAGTGGATGATGAGAATGTCAGTTTTGACAAAGAACACTGTTCATTACTGAAATGCTCTAGTTGAGCTGTTAGAATGTCAGAAACGAGCTTTCTGAGCTGAAAACTGCATTTTGTGAAAAAAGGCATCAGTGGATGATGAGAAATTCAGTTTTGACAAAGAACACTGTTCATTACTAAAATGCTCTAATTGAGCTGTTAGACTGTCAGAAACAAGCTTTCTGAGCTGAAAACTGCATTTGTGACAAAGCGCATCAGTGGATGATGAGAATGTCAGTTTTGACAAAGAACACTGTTCATTACTGAAATGCTCTAGTTGAGCTGTTAGAATGTCAGAAACGAGCTTTCTGAGCTGAAAACTGCATTTTGTGAAAAAAGGCATCAGTGGATGATGAGAAATTCAGTTTTGACAAAGAACACTGTTCATTACTAAAATGCTCTAATTAAGCTGTTAGAATGTCAGAAACAAGCTTTCTGAGCTGAAAACTGCATTTTGTGACAAAGTGCATCAGTGGATGATGAGAATGTCAGTTTTGACAAAGAACACTGTTCATTACTAAAATGCTCTAGTTGAGCTGTTAGAATGTCAGAAACGAGCTTTCTGAGCTGAAAACTGCATTTTGTGAAAAAAGGCATCAGTGGATGATGAGAAATTCAGTTTTGACAAAGAACACTGTTCATTACTAAAATGCTCTAATTAAGCTGTTAGAATGTCAGAAACAAGCTTTCTGAGCTGAAAACTGCATTTTGTGACAAAGTGCATCAGTGGATGATGAGAATGTCAGTTTTGACAAAGAACACTGTTCATTACTAAAATGCTCTAATTGAGCTGTTAGAATGTCAGAAACAAGCTTTCTGAGCTGAAAACTGCATTTTTTTTAAAAAGGCATCAGTGGATGATGAGAATGTCAGTTTTGACAAAGAACACTGTTCATTACTAAAATGCTCTAGTTGAGCTGTTAGAATGTCAGAAACGAGCTTTCTGAGCTGAAAACTGCATTTTGTGAAAAAAGGCATCAGTGGGTGATGATGAATTCAGTTTTGACAAAGAACACTGTTCATTACTAAAATGCTCTAATTGAGCTGTTAGAATGTCAGAAACAGGCTTTCTGAGCTGAAAAATGCATTTTGTGAAAAAAGGCATCAGTGGATGATGATAAATTCAGTTTTGACAAAGAACACTCTTCATTACTAAAATGCTCTAATTGAGCTGTTAGAATGTCAGAAACAAGCTTTCTGAGCTGAAAACTGCATTTTTTGAAAAAAGGCATCAGTGGATGATGAGAATGTCAGTTTTGACAAAGAACACTGTTCATTACTAAAATGCTCTAGTTGAGCTGTTAGAATGTCAGAAACGAGCTTTCTGAGCTGAAAACTGCATTTTGTGAAAAATGGCATCAGTGGATGATGATATATTCAGTTTTGACAAAGAACACTGTTCATTACTAAAATGCTCTAATTGAGCTGTTAGAATGTCAGAAACAAGCTTTCTGAGCTGAAAACTGCATTTTTTGAAAAAAGGCATCAGTGGATGATGAGAATGTCAGTTTTGACAAAGAACACTGTTCATTACTAAAATGCTCTAGTTGAGCTGTTAGAATGTCAGAAACGAGCTTTCTGAGCTGAAAACTGCATTTTGTGAAAAAAGGCATCAGTGGATGATGATGAATTCAGTTTTGACAAAGAACACTGTTCATTACTAAAATGCTCTAGTTGAGCTGTTAGAATGTCAGAAACAAGCTTTCTGAGCTGAAAACTGCATTTTGTGAAAAAAGGCATCAGTGGATGATGATAAATTCAGTTTTGACAAAGAACACAGTCCATTACAGAAATGCTATAGTTGAGCTGTTAGAATGTCAGAAACAAGCTTTCTGAGCTGAAAACTGCATTTTGTGACAAAGTGCATCAGTGGATGATGAGAATGTCAGTTTTGACAATGAACACAGTTCATTACTGAAATACTCTAGTTGAGCTGTTAGAATGTCAGAAAAAAGGCTTTCTGAGCAGAAAACTGCATTTTGTGACAAAGTGCATCAGTGGATGATGAGAATGTCAGTTTTGACAAAGAACACTGTTCATTACTAAAATGCTCTAATTGAGCTATTAGAATGTCAGAAACGAGCTTTCTGAGCTGAAAACTGCATTTTGTGAAAAAAGGCATCAGTGGATGATGATAAATTCAGTTTTGACAAAGAACACAGTCCATTACAGAAATGCTATAGTTGAGCTGTTAGAATGTCAGAAACAAGCTTTATGAGCTGAAAACTACATTTTGTGACAAAGTGCATCAGTGGATGATGAGAATGTCAGTTTTGACAATGAACACTGTTCATTACTGAAATACTCTAGTTGAGCTGTTAGAATGTCAGAAAACAAGTTTTCTGAGCTGAAAACTGCATTTTGTGACAAAGTGCATCAGTGGATGATGAGAATGTCAGTTTTGACAAAGAATACTGTTCATTACTGAAAATGCTCTAATTGAGCTGTTAGAATGTCAGAAACAAGCTTTCTGAGCTGAAAACTGCATTTTGTGACAAAGTGCATCAGTGGATGATGAGAAAATCAGTTTTGACAAAAAACACTGTTCATTATGAGCTGTTAGAAAGTCAGAAACGAGCTTTCTGAGCTGAAAACTGCATTTTGTGACAAAGTGCATCAGTGGATGATGAGAATGTCAGTTTTTACAAAGAACACTGTTCATTACTAAAATGCTCTAATTGAGCTGTTAGAATGTCTGAAACAAGCTTTCTGAGCTGAAAACTGAATTTTGTGAAAAAAGGCATCAGTGGATGATGATAAATTCAGTTTTGACAAAGAACACAGTCCATTACAGAAATGCTCTAGTTGAGCTGTTAGAATGTCAGAAACAAGCTTTCTGAGCTGAAAACTGCATTTTGTGACAAAGTGCATCAGTGGATGATGAGAATGTCAGTTTTGACAAAGAACACTGTTCATTACTGAAATGCTCTAGTTGAGCTGTTAGAATGTCAGAAACGAGCTTTCTCAGCTGAAAACTGCATTTTGTGACAAAGTGCATCAGTGGATGATGAGAATGTCAGTTTTGACAAAGAACACTGTTCATTACTGAAATGCTCTAGTTGAGCTGTTGAATGTCAGAAACAAGCTTTCTGAGCTGAAAACTGCATTTTGTGAAAAAAGGCATGAGTGGATGATGATAAATTCAGTTTTGACAAAGAACACAGTCCATTACAGAAATGCTCTAGTTGAGCTGTTAGAATGTCAGAAACGAGCTTTCTGAGCTGAAAACTGCATTTTGTGACAAAAGGCATCAGTGAATGATGAGAAATTCAGTTTTGACAAAGAACACTGTTCATTACTGAAATGCTCTAGTTGAGCTGTTAGAATGTCAGAAACGAGCTTTCTGAGCTGAAAACTGCATTTTGTGATAAAAGGCATCAGTGGATGATGAGAAATTCAGTTTTGACAAAGAACACTGTTCTTTACTGAAATGCTCTAGTTGAGCTGTTAGAATGTCAGAAACGAGCTTTCTGAGCTGAAAACTGCATTTTGTGACAAAAGGCATCAGTGGATGATGAGAAATTCAGTTTTGACAAAGAACACTGTTCATTACTGAAATGCTCTAGTTGAGCTGTTAGAATGTCAGAAACAAGATTTCTGAGCTGAAAACTGCATTTTGTGACAAAGTGCATCAGTGGATGATGAGAATGTCAGTTTTAACAAAGAACACTGTTCATTACTAAAATGCTCTAATTGAGCTGTTAGAATGTCAGAAACAAGCTTTCTGAGCTGAAAACTGCGTTTTGTGACAAAGTTCATCAGTGGATGATGAGAATGTCAGTTTTGACAAAGAACACTGTTCATTACTAAAATGCTCTAATTGAGATGTTGGAATGTCAGAAACAAGCTTTCTGAGCTGAAAACTGCATTTTGTGACAAAGTTCATCAGTGGATGATGAGAATGTCAGTTTGGACAATGAACACATTTCTTTACTGAAATACTCTAGTTGAGCTGTTAGAATGTCAGAAACAAGCTTTCTGAGCTGAAAACTGCATTTTGTGACAAAAGGCATCAGTGAATGATGAGAAATTCAGTTTTGACAAAGAACACTGTTCATTACTGAAATGCTCTAGTTGAGCTGTTAGAATGTCAGAAACGAGCTTTCTGAGCTGAAAACTGCATTTTGTGATAAAAGGCATCAGTGGATGATGAGAAATTCAGTTTTGACAAGAACACTGTTCATTACTGAAATGCTCTAGTTGAGCTGTTAGAATGTCAGAAACGAGCTTTCTGAGCTGAAAACTGCATTTTGTGACAAAAGGCATCAGTGAATGATGAGAAATTCAGTTTTGACAAAGAACACTGTTCATTACTGAAATGCTCTAGTTGAGCTGTTAGAATGTCAGAAACGAGCTTTCTGAGCTGAAAACTGCATTTTGTGACAAAGTGCATCAGTGGATGATGAGAATGTCAGTTTTGACAAAGAACACTGTTCATTACTGAAATGCTCTAGTTGAGCTGTTGAATGTCAGAAACAAGCTTTCTGAGCTGAAAACTGCATTTTGTGAAAAAAGGCATCAGTGGATGATGATATATTCAGTTTTGACAAAGAACACAGTCCATTACAGAAATGCTCTAGTTGAGCTGTTAGAATGTCAGAAACGAGCTTTCTGAGCTGAAAACTGCATTTTGTGACAAAAGGCATCAGTGAATGATGAGAAATTCAGTTTTGACAAAGAACACTGTTCATTACTGAAATGCTCTAGTTGAGCTGTTAGAATGTCAGAAACGAGCTTTCTGAGCTGAAAACTGCATTTTGTGATAAAAGGCATCAGTGGATGATGAGAAATTCAGTTTTGACAAAGAACACTGTTCATTACTGAAATGCTCTAGTTAAACTGTTAGAATGTCAGAAACGAGCTTTCTGAGCTGAAAACTGCATTTTGTGACAAAAGGCATCAGTGAATGATGAGAAATTCAGTTTTGACAAAGAACACTGTTCATTACTGAAATGCTCTAGTTGAGCTGTTAGAATGTCAGAAACGAGCTTTCTGAGCTGAAAACTGCATTTTGTGACAAAAGGCATCAGTGAATGATGAGAAATTCAGTTTTTACAAAGAACACTGTTCATTACTGAAATGCTCTAGTTGAGCTGTTAGAATGTCAGAAACAAGCTTTCTGAGCTGAAAACTGCATTTTGTGATAAAAGGCATCAGTGGATGATGAGAAATTCAGTTTTGACAAAGAACACTGTTCATTACTGAAATGCTCTAGTTGAGCTGTTAGAATGTCAGAAACAAGATTTCTGAGCTGAAAACTGCATTTTGTGACAAAGTGCATCAGTGGATGATGAGAATGTCAGTTTTAACAAAGAACACTGTTCATTACTAAAATGCTCTAATTGAGCTGTTAGAATGTCAGAAACAAGCTTTCTGAGCTGAAAACTGCGTTTTGTGACAAAGTTCATCAGTGGATGATGAGAATGTCAGTTTTGACAAAAAACACTGTTCATTACTAAAATGCTCTAATTGAGCTGTTAGAATGTCAGAAACAAGCTTTCTGAGCTGAAAACTGCATTTTGTGACAAAGTGCATCAGTGGATGATGAGAATGTCAGTTTGGACAATGAACACATTTCTTTACTAAAATACTCTAGTTGAGCTGTTAGAATGTCAGAAACAAGCTTTCTGAGCTGAAAACTGCATTTTGTGACAAAGTGCATCAGTGGATGATGAGAATGTCAGTTTTGACAATGAACACAGTTCATTACTGAAATACTCTAGTTGAGCTGTTAGAATGTCAGAAAAAAGGCTTTCTGAGCAGAAAACTGCATTTTGTGACAAAGTGCATCAGTGGATGATGAGAATGTCAGTTTTGACAAAGAACACTGTTCATTACTAAAATGCTCTAATTGAGCTATTAGAATGTCAGAAACGAGCTTTCTGAGCTGAAAACTGCATTTTGTGAAAAAAGGCATCAGTGGATGATGATAAATTCAGTTTTGACAAAGAACACAGTCCATTACAGAAATGCTATAGTTGAGCTGTTAGAATGTCAGAAACAAGCTTTATGAGCTGAAAACTACATTTTGTGACAAAGTGCATCAGTGGATGATGAGAATGTCAGTTTTGACAATGAACACTGTTCATTACTGAAATACTCTAGTTGAGCTGTTAGAATGTCAGAAAACAAGTTTTCTGAGCTGAAAACTGCATTTTGTGACAAAGTGCATCAGTGGATGATGAGAATGTCAGTTTTGACAAAGAATACTGTTCATTACTGAAAATGCTCTAATTGAGCTGTTAGAATGTCAGAAACAAGCTTTCTGAGCTGAAAACTGCATTTTGTGACAAAGTGCATCAGTGGATGATGAGAAAATCAGTTTTGACAAAAAACACTGTTCATTACTAAAATGCTCTTATGAGCTGTTAGAAAGTCAGAAACGAGCTTTCTGAGCTGAAAACTGCATTTTGTGACAAAGTGCATCAGTGGATGATGAGAATGTCAGTTTGGACAATGAACACATTTCTTTACTAAAATACTCTAATTGAGCTGTTAGAATGTCAGAAACAAGCTTTCTGAGCTGAAAACTGCATTTTGTGACAAAGTGCATCAGTGGATGATGAGAATGTCAGTTTTGACAATGAACACAGTTCATTACTGAAATACTCTAGTTGAGCTGTTAGAATGTCAGAAACAAGCTTTCTGAGCAGAAAACTGCATTTTGTGACAAAGTGCATCAGTGGATGATGAGAATGTCAGTTTTGACAAAGAATACTGTTCATTACTGAAAATGCTCTAATTGAGCTGTTAGAATGTCAGAAACAAGCTTTCTGAGCTGAAAACTGCATTTTGTGACAAAGTGCATCAGTGGATGATGAGAATGTCAGTTTTGACAAAGAACACTGTTCATTACTAAAATGCTCTAATTGAGCTATTAGAATGTCAGAAACGAGCTTTCTGAGCTGAAAACTGCATTTTGTGAAAAAAGGCATCAGTGGATGATGATAAATTCAGTTTTGACAAAGAACACAGTCCATTACAGAAATGCTATAGTTGAGCTGTTAGAATGTCAGAAACAAGCTTTATGAGCTGAAAACTACATTTTGTGACAAAGTGCATCAGTGGATGATGAGAATGTCAGTTTTGACAATGAACACTGTTCATTACTGAAATACTCTAGTTGAGCTGTTAGAATGTCAGAAAACAAGTTTTCTGAGCTGAAAACTGCATTTTGTGACAAAGTGCATCAGTGGATGATGAGAATGTCAGTTTTGACAAAGAATACTGTTCATTACTGAAAATGCTCTAATTGAGCTGTTAGAATGTCAGAAACAAGCTTTCTGAGCTGAAAACTGCATTTTGTGACAAAGTGCATCAGTGGATGATGAGAAAATCAGTTTTGACAAAAAACACTGTTCATTACTAAAATGCTCTTATGAGCTGTTAGAAAGTCAGAAACGAGCTTTCTGAGCTGAAAACTGCATTTTGTGACAAAGTGCATCAGTGGATGATGAGAATGTCAGTTTTGACAAAGAACACTGTTCATTACTAAAATGCTCTAATTGAGCTGTTAGAATGTCTGAAACAAGCTTTCTGAGCTGAAAACTGCATTTTGTGACAAAGTGCATCAGTGGATGATGAGAATGTCAGTTTTGACAAAGAACACAGTCCATTACAGAAATGCTCTAGTTGAGCTGTTAGAATGTCAGAAACGAGCTTTCTGAGCTGAAAACTGAATTTTGTGAAAAAAGGCATCAGTGGATGATGATAAATTCAGTTTTGACAAAGAACACAGTCCATTACAGAAATGCTCTAGTTGAGCTGTTAGAATGTCAGAAACAAGCTTTCTGAGCTGAAAACTGCATTTTGTGACAAAGTGCATCAGTGGATGATGAGAATGTCAGTTTTGACAAAGAACACTGTTCATTACTGAAATGCTCTAGTTGAGCTGTTGAATGTCAGAAACAAGCTTTCTGAGCTGAAAACTGCATTTTGTGAAAAAAGGCATCAGTGGATGATGATAAATTCAGTTTTGACAAAGAACACAGTCCATTACAGAAATGCTCTAGTTGAGCTGTTAGAATGTCTGAAACAAGCTTTCTGAGCTGAAAACTGCATTTTGTGACAAAGTGCATCAGTGGATGATGAGAAATTCAGTTTTGACAAAGAACACTGTTCATTACTGAAATGCTCTAGTTGAGCTGTTAGAATGTCAGAAACGAGCTTTCTCAGCTGAAAACTGCATTTTGTGACAAAGTGCATCAGTGGATGATGAGAATGTCAGTTTTGACAAAGAACACTGTTCATTACTGAAATGCTCTAGTTGAGCTGTTGAATGTCAGAAACAAGCTTTCTGAGCTGAAAACTGCATTTTGTGAAAAAAGGCATGAGTGGATGATGATAAATTCAGTTTTGACAAAGAACACAGTCCATTACAGAAATGCTCTAGTTGAGCTGTTAGAATGTCAGAAACGAGCTTTCTGAGCTGAAAACTGCATTTTGTGACAAAAGGCATCAGTGAATGATGAGAAATTCAGTTTTGACAAAGAACACTGTTCATTACTGAAATGCTCTAGTTGAGCTGTTAGAATGTCAGAAACGAGCTTTCTGAGCTGAAAACTGCATTTTGTGATAAAAGGCATCAGTGGATGATGAGAAATTCAGTTTTGACAAAGAACAATGTTCTTTACTGAAATGCTCTAGTTGAGCTGTTAGAATGTCAGAAACGAGCTTTCTGAGCTGAAAACTGCATTTTGTGACAAAAGGCATCAGTGGATGATGAGAAATTCAGTTTTGACAAAGAACACTGTTCATTACTGATATGCTCTAGTTGAGCTGTTAGAATGTCAGAAACAAGATTTCTGAGCTGAAAACTGCATTTTGTGACAAAGTGCATCAGTGGATGATGAGAATGTCAGTTTTAACAAAGAACACTGTTCATTACTAAAATGCTCTAATTGAGCTGTTAGAATGTCAGAAACAAGCTTTCTGAGCTGAAAACTGCGTTTTGTGACAAAGTTCATCAGTGGATGATGAGAATGTCAGTTTTGACAAAGAACACTGTTCATTACTAAAATGCTCTAATTGAGATGTTAGAATGTCAGAAACAAGCTTTCTGAGCTGAAAACTGCATTTTGTGACAAAGTTCATCAGTGGATGATGAGAATGTCAGTTTGGACAATGAACACATTTCTTTACTGAAATACTCTAGTTGAGCTGTTAGAATGTCAGAAACAAGCTTTCTGAGCTGAAAACTGCATTTTGTGACAAAAGGCATCAGTGAATGATGAGAAATTCAGTTTTGACAAAGAACACTGTTCATTACTGAAATGCTCTAGTTGAGCTGTTAGAATGTCAGAAACGAGCTTTCTGAGCTGAAAACTGCATTTTGTGATAAAAGGCATCAGTGGATGATGAGAAATTCAGTTTTGACAAGAACACTGTTCATTACTGAAATGCTCTAGTTGAGCTGTTAGAATGTCAGAAACGAGCTTTCTGAGCTGAAAACTGCATTTTGTGACAAAAGGCATCAGTGAATGATGAGAAATTCAGTTTTGACAAAGAACACTGTTCATTACTGAAATGCTCTAGTTGAGCTGTTAGAATGTCAGAAACGAGCTTTCTGAGCTGAAAACTGCATTTTGTGACAAAGTGCATCAGTGGATGATGAGAATGTCAGTTTTGACAAAGAACACTGTTCATTACTGAAATGCTCTAGTTGAGCTGTTGAATGTCAGAAACAAGCTTTCTGAGCTGAAAACTGCATTTTGTGAAAAAAGGCATCAGTGGATGATGATAAATTCAGTTTTGACAAAGAACACAGTCCATTACAGAAATGCTCTAGTTGAGCTGTTAGAATGTCAGAAACGAGCTTTCTGAGCTGAAAACTGCATTTTGTGACAAAAGGCATCAGTGAATGATGAGAAATTCAGTTTTGACAAAGAACACTGTTCATTACTGAAATGCTCTAGTTGAGCTGTTAGAATGTCAGAAACGAGCTTTCTGAGCTGAAAACTGCATTTTGTGATAAAAGGCATCAGTGGATGATGAGAAATTCAGTTTTGACAAAGAACACTGTTCATTACTGAAATGCTCTAGTTAAACTGTTAGAATGTCAGAAACGAGCTTTCTGAGCTGAAAACTGCATTTTGTGACAAAAGGCATCAGTGAATGATGAGAAATTCAGTTTTGACAAAGAACACTGTTCATTACTGAAATGCTCTAGTTGAGCTGTTAGAATGTCAGAAACGAGCTTTCTGAGCTGAAAACTGCATTTTGTGACAAAAGGCATCAGTGAATGATGAGAAATTCAGTTTTTACAAAGAACACTGTTCATTACTGAAATGCTCTAGTTGAGCTGTTAGAATGTCAGAAACAAGCTTTCTGAGCTGAAAACTGCATTTTGTGTGATAAAAGGCATCAGTGGATGATGAGAAATTCAGTTTTGACAAAGAACACTGTTCATTACTGAAATGCTCTAGTTAAACTGTTAGAATATCAGAAACGAGCTTTCTGAGCTGAAAACTGCATTTTGTGACAAAAGGCATCAGTGAATGATGAGAAATTCAGTTTTGACAAAGAACACTGTTCATTACTGAAATGCTCTAGTTGAGCTGTTAGAATGTCAGAAACGAGCTTTCTGAGCTGAAAACTGAATTTTGTGACAAAAGGCATCAGTGAATGATGAGAAATTCAGTTTTTACAAAGAACACTGTTCATTACTGAAATGCTCTAGTTGAGCTGTTAGAATGTCAGAAACAAGCTTTCTGAGCTGAAAACTGCATTTTGTGATAAAAGGCATCAGTGGATGATGAGAAATTCAGTTTTGACAAAGAACACTGTTCATTACTGAAATGCTCTAGTTGAGCTGTTAGAATGTCAGAAACAAGATTTCTGAGCTGAAAACTGCATTTTGTGACAAAGTGCATCAGTGGATGATGAGAATGTCAGTTTTAACAAAGAACACTGTTCATTACTAAAATGCTCTAATTGAGCTGTTAGAATGTCAGAAACAAGCTTTCTGAGCTGAAAACTGCGTTTTGTGACAAAGTTCATCAGTGGATGATGAGAATGTCAGTTTTGACAAAAAACACTGTTCATTACTAAAATGCTCTAATTGAGCTGTTAGAATGTCAGAAACAAGCTTTCTGAGCTGAAAACTGCATTTTGTGACAAAGTGCATCAGTGGATGATGAGAATGTCAGTTTGGACAATGAACACATTTCTTTACTAAAATACTCTAGTTGAGCTGTTAGAATGTCAGAAACAAGCTTTCTGAGCTGAAAACTGCATTTTGTGACAAAAGGCATCAGTGAATGATGAGAAATTCAGTTTTGACAAAGAACACTGTTCATTACTGAAATGCTCTAGTTGAGCTGTTAGAATGTCAGAAACGAGCTTTCTGAGCTGAAAACTGCATTTTGTGATAAAATGCATCAGTGGATGATGAGAAATTCAGTTTTGACAAAGAACACTGTTCATTACTGAAATGCTCTAGTTGAGCTGTTAGAATGTCAGAAACGAGCTTTCTGAGCTGAAAACTGCATTTTGTGACAAAAGGCATCAGTGAATGATGAGAAATTCAGTTTTGACAAAGAACACTGTTCATTACTGAAATGCTCTAGTTGAGCTGTTAGAATGTCAGAAACAAGCTTTCTGAGCTGAAAACTGCATTTTGTGACAAAAGGCATCAGTGAATGATGAGAAATTCAGTTTTGACAAAGAACACTGTTCATTACTGAAATGCTCTAGTTGAGCTGTTAGAATGTCAGAAACGAGCTTTCTGAGCTGAAAACTGCATTTTGTGATAAAAGGCATCAGTGGATGATGAGAAATTCAGTTTTGACAAAGAACACTGTTCATTACTGAAATGCTCTAGTTGAGCTGTTAGAATGTCAGAAACAAGATTTCTGAGCTGAAAACTGCATTTTGTGACAAAGTGCATCAGTGGATGATGAGAATGTCAGTTTTGACAAAGAACACTGTTCATTACTAAAATGCTCTAATTAAGCTGTTAGAATGTCAGAAACAAGCTTTCTGAGCTGAAAACTGCATTTTGTGACAAAGTGCATCAGTGGATGACGAGAATGTCAGTTTGACAAAGAACACTGTTCATTACTAAAATGCTCTAATTAAGCTGTTAGAATGTCAGAAACAAGCTTTCTGAGTCGAAAACTGGATTTTGTGACAAAGTGCATCAGTGGATGATGAGAATGTCAGTTTTGACAATGAACACAGTTCATTACTGAAATACTCTAGTTGAGCTGTTAGAATGTCAGAAACAAGCTTTCTCAGCTGAAAACTGCATTTTGTGACAAATTGCATCAGTGGATGATGAGAATGTCAGTTTTGAAAAAGAACACTGTTCATTACTAAAATGCTCTAGTTGAGCTGTTAGAATGTCAGAAACAAGCTTTCTGAGCTGAAAACTGCATTTTGTGACAAAGTGCATCAGTGGATGATGAGAAATTCAGTTTTGACAAAGAACACTGTTCATTACTGAAATGCTCTATTTGAGCTGTTAGAATGTCAGAAACAAACTTTCTGAGCTGAAAACTGCATTTTGTGACAAAAGGCATCAGTGAATGTTGAGAAATTCAGTTTTGACAAAGAACACTGTTCATTACTGAAATGCTCTAGTTGAGCTGTTAGAATGTCAGAAACGAGCTTTCTGAGCTGAAAACTGCATTTTGTGATAAAAGGCATCAGTGGATGATGAGAAATTCAGTTTTGACAAAGAACACTGTTCATTACTGAAATGCTCTACTTGAGCTGTTAGAATGTCAGAAACAAGCTTTCTGAGCTGAAAACTGCATTTTGTGACAAAGTGCATCAGTGGATGATGAGAATGTCAGTTTTGACAAAGAACACTGTTCATTACTGAAATGCTCTAGTTGAGCTGTTGAATGTCAGAAACAAGCTTTCTGAGCTGAAAACTGCATTTTGTGAAAAAAGGCATCAGTGAATGATGAGAAATTCAGTTTTTACAAAGAACACTGTTCATTACTGAAATGCTCTAGTTGAGCTGTTAGAATGTCAGAAACAAGCTTTCTGAGCTGAAAACTGCATTTTGTGATAAAAGGCATCAGTGGATGATGAGAAATTCAGTTTTGACAAAGAACACTGTTCATTACTGAAATGCTCTAGTTGAGCTGTTAGAATGTCAGAAACAAGATTTCTGAGCTGAAAACTGCATTTTGTGACAAAGTGCATCAGTGGATGATGAGAATGTCAGTTTTAACAAAGAACACTGTTCATTACTAAAATGCTCTAATTGAGCTGTTAGAATGTCAGAAACAAGCTTTCTGAGCTGAAAACTGCGTTTTGTGACAAAGTTCATCAGTGGATGATGAGAATGTCAGTTTTGACAAAAAACACTGTTCATTACTAAAATGCTCTAATTGAGCTGTTAGAATGTCAGAAACAAGCTTTCTGAGCTGAAAACTGCATTTTGTGACAAAGTGCATCAGTGGATGATGAGAATGTCAGTTTGGACAATGAACACATTTCTTTACTAAAATACTCTAGTTGAGCTGTTAGAATGTCAGAAACAAGCTTTCTGAGCTGAAAACTGCATTTTGTGACAAAAGGCATCAGTGAATGATGAGAAATTCAGTTTTGACAAAGAACACTGTTCATTACTGAAATGCTCTAGTTGAGCTGTTAGAATGTCAGAAACGAGCTTTCTGAGCTGAAAACTGCATTTTGTGATAAAATGCATCAGTGGATGATGAGAAATTCAGTTTTGACAAAGAACACTGTTCATTACTGAAATGCTCTAGTTGAGCTGTTAGAATGTCAGAAACGAGCTTTCTGAGCTGAAAACTGCATTTTGTGACAAAAGGCATCAGTGAATGATGAGAAATTCAGTTTTGACAAAGAACACTGTTCATTACTGAAATGCTCTAGTTGAGCTGTTAGAATGTCAGAAACAAGCTTTCTGAGCTGAAAACTGCATTTTGTGACAAAAGGCATCAGTGAATGATGAGAAATTCAGTTTTGACAAAGAACACTGTTCATTACTGAAATGCTCTAGTTGAGCTGTTAGAATGTCAGAAACGAGCTTTCTGAGCTGAAAACTGCATTTTGTGATAAAAGGCATCAGTGGATGATGAGAAATTCAGTTTTGACAAAGAACACTGTTCATTACTGAAATGCTCTAGTTGAGCTGTTAGAATGTCAGAAACAAGATTTCTGAGCTGAAAACTGCATTTTGTGACAAAGTGCATCAGTGGATGATGAGAATGTCAGTTTTGACAAAGAACACTGTTCATTACTAAAATGCTCTAATTAAGCTGTTAGAATGTCAGAAACAAGCTTTCTGAGCTGAAAACTGCATTTTGTGACAAAGTGCATCAGTGGATGACGAGAATGTCAGTTTGACAAAGAACACTGTTCATTACTAAAATGCTCTAATTAAGCTGTTAGAATGTCAGAAACAAGCTTTCTGAGTCGAAAACTGGATTTTGTGACAAAGTGCATCAGTGGATGATGAGAATGTCAGTTTTGACAATGAACACAGTTCATTACTGAAATACTCTAGTTGAGCTGTTAGAATGTCAGAAACAAGCTTTCTCAGCTGAAAACTGCATTTTGTGACAAATTGCATCAGTGGATGATGAGAATGTCAGTTTTGAAAAAGAACACTGTTCATTACTAAAATGCTCTAGTTGAGCTGTTAGAATGTCAGAAACAAGCTTTCTGAGCTGAAAACTGCATTTTGTGACAAAGTGCATCAGTGGATGATGAGAAATTCAGTTTTGACAAAGAACACTGTTCATTACTGAAATGCTCTATTTGAGCTGTTAGAATGTCAGAAACAAACTTTCTGAGCTGAAAACTGCATTTTGTGACAAAAGGCATCAGTGAATGTTGAGAAATTCAGTTTTGACAAAGAACACTGTTCATTACTGAAATGCTCTAGTTGAGCTGTTAGAATGTCAGAAACGAGCTTTCTGAGCTGAAAACTGCATTTTGTGATAAAAGGCATCAGTGGATGATGAGAAATTCAGTTTTGACAAAGAACACTGTTCATTACTGAAATGCTCTACTTGAGCTGTTAGAATGTCAGAAACAAGCTTTCTGAGCTGAAAACTGCATTTTGTGACAAAGTGCATCAGTGGATGATGAGAATGTCAGTTTTGACAAAGAAAACTGTTCATTACTGAAATGCTCTAGTTGAGCTGTTGAATGTCAGAAACAAGCTTTCTGAGCTGAAAACTGCATTTTGTGAAAAAAGGCATCAGTGGATGATGATAAATTCAGTTTTGACAAAGAACACAGTCCATTACAGAAATGCTCTAGTTGAGCTGTTAGAATGTCTGAAACAAGCTTTCTGAGCTGAAAACTGCATTTTGTGACAAAGTGCATCAGTGGATGATGAGAAATTCAGTTTTGACAAAGAACACTGTTCATTACTGAAATGCTCTAGTTGAGCTGTTAGAATGTCAGAAACGAGCTTTCTGAGCTGAAAACTGCATTTTGTGACAAAGTGCATCAGTGGATGATGAGAATGTCAGTTTTGACAAAGAACACTGTTCATTACTGAAATGCTCTAGTTGAGCTGTTGAATGTCAGAAACAAGCTTTCTGAGCTGAAAACTGCATTTTGTGAAAAAAGGCATCAGTGGATGATGATAAATTCAGTTTTGACAAAGAACACAGTCCATTACAGAAATGCTCTAGTTGAGCTGTTAGAATGTCAGAAACGAGCTTTCTGAGCTGAAAACTGCATTTTGTGACAAAAGGCATCAGTGAATGATGAGAAATTCAGTTTTGACAAAGAACACTGTTCATTACTGAAATGCTCTAGTTGAGCTGTTAGAATGTCAGAAACGAGCTTTCTGAGCTGAAAACTGCATTTTGTGATAAAAGGCATCAGTGGATGATGAGAAATTCAGTTTTGACAAAGAACACTGTTCTTTACTGAAATGCTCTAGTTGAGCTGTTAGAATGTCAGAAACGAGCTTTCTGAGCTGAAAACAACATTTTGTGACAAAAGGCATCAGTGGATGATGAGAAATTCAGTTTTGACAAAGAACTCTGTTCATTACTGAAATGCTCTAGTTGAGCTGTTAGAATGTCAGAAACAAGATTTCTGAGCTGAAAACTGCATTTTGTGACAAAGTGCATCAGTGGATGATGAGAATGTCAGTTTTAATAAAGAACACTGTTCATTACTAAAATGCTCTAATTGAGCTGTTAGAATGTCAGAAACAAGCTTTCTGAGCTGAAAACTGCGTTTTGTGACAAAGTTCATCAGTGGATGATGAGAATGTCAGTTTTGACAAAGAACACTGTTCATTACTAAAATGCTCTAATTGAGCTGTTAGAATGTCAGAAACAAGCTTTCTGAGCTGAAAACTGCATTTTGTGACAAAGTTCATCAGTGGATGATGAGAAAGTCAGTTTGGACAATGAACACATTTCTTTACTGAAATACTCTAGTTGAGCTGTTAGAATGTCAGAAACAAGCTTTCTGAGCTGAAAACTGCATTTTGTGACAAAACGCATCAGTAAATGATGAGAAATTCAGTTTTGACAAAGAACACTGTTCATTACTGAAATGCTCTAGTTGAGCTGTTAGAATGTCAGAAACGAGCTTTCTGAGCTGAAAACTGCATTTTGTGATAAAAGGCATCAGTGGATGATGAGAAATTCAGTTTTGACAAAGAACACTGTTCATTACTGAAATGCTCTAGTTGAGCTGTTAGAATATCAGAAACGAGCTTTCTGAGCTGAAAACTGCATTTTGTGACAAAAGGCATCAGTGAATGATGAGAAATTCAGTTTTGACAAAGAACACTGTTCATTACTGAAATGCTCTAGTTGAGCTGTTAGAATGTCAGAAACGAGCTTTCTGAGCTGAAAACTGCATTTTGTGACAAAGTGCATCAGTGGATGATGAGAAATTCAGTTTTGACAAAGAACACTGTTCATTACTAAAATGCTCTAATTGAGCTGTTAGAATGACAGAAACGAGCTTTCTGAGCTGAAAACTGCAATTTGTGAAAAAAGGCATCAGTGGATGATGAGAATGTCAGTTTTGACAAAGAACACTGTTCATTACTGAAATGCTCTAGTTGAGCTGTTAGAATGTCAGAAACGAGCTTTCTGAGCTGAAAACTGCAATTTGTGAAAAAAGGCATCAGTGGATGATGAGAATGTCAGTTTTGACAAAGAACACTGTTCATTACTGAAATGCTCTAGTTGAGCTGTTAGAATGTCAGAAACGAGCTTTCTGAGCTGAAAACTGCATTTTCTGAAAAAAGGCATCAGTGGATGATGACAAATTCAGCTTTGACAAAGAACACAGTCCATTACAGAAATGCTCTAGTTGAGCTGTTAGAATGTCAGAAAAAAGCTTTCTGAGCTGAAAACTGCATTTTGTGAAAAAAGGCATCAGTGGATGATGACAAATTCAGCTTTGACAAAGAACACAGTCCATTACAGAAATGCTCTAGTTGAGCTGTTAGAATGTCAGAAAAAAGCTTTCTGAGCTGAAAACTGCATTTTGTGACAAAGTGCATCAGTGGATGATGACAAATTCAGCTTTGACAAAGAACACAGTCCATTACAGAAATGCTCTAGTTGAGCTGTTAGAATGTCAGAAAAAAGCTTTCTGAGCTGAAAACTGCATTTTGTGACAAAGTGCATCAGTGGATGACGAGAATGTCAGTTTTGACAAAGAACACTCTTCATTACTAAAATGCTCTAATTAAGCTGTTAGAATGTCAGAAACAAGCTTTCTGAGCTGAAAACTGCATTTTGTGACAAAGTGCATCAGTGGATGATTAGAAAAACAGTTTTGACAATGAACACAGTTCATTACAGAAATGCTCTAGTTGAGCTGTTAGAATGTCAGAAACAAGCTTTCTGAGCTGAAAACTGCATTTTGTGAAAAAAGGCATCAGTGGATGATGAGAAATTCAGTTTTGACAAAGAACACTGTTCATTACTAAAATGCTCTAATTGAGCTGTTAGAATGTCAGAAACAAGCTTTCTGAGCTGAAAACTGCATTTTGTGACAAAGTGCATCAGTGGATGATGAGAATGTCAGTTTTGACAAAGAACACTGTTCATTACTGAAATGCTCTAGTTGAGCTGTTAGAATGTCAGAAACGAGCTTTCTGAGCTGAAAACTGCATTTTGTGACAAAGTGCATCAGTGGATGATGAGAATGTCAGTTTTGACAAAGAACACTGTTCATTACTGAAATGCTCTAGTTGAGCTGTTGAATGTCAGAAACAAGCTTTCTGAGCTGAAAACTGCATTTTGTGAAAAAAGGCATCAGTGGATGATGATAAATTCAGTTTTGACAAAGAACACAGTCCATTACAGAAATGCTCTAGTTGAGCTGTTAGAATGTCAGAAACGAGCTTTCTGAGCTGAAAACTGCATTTTGTGACAAAAGGCATCAGTGAATGATGAGAAATTCAGTTTTGACAAAGAACACTGTTCATTACTGAAATGCTCTAGTTGAGCTGTTAGAATGTCAGAAACGAGCTTTCTGAGCTGAAAACTGCATTTTGTGATAAAAGGCATCAGTGGATGATGAGAAATTCAGTTTTGACAAAGAACACTGTTCTTTACTGAAATGCTCTAGTTGAGCTGTTAGAATGTCAGAAACGAGCTTTCTGAGCTGAAAACAACATTTTGTGACAAAAGGCATCAGTGGATGATGAGAAATTCAGTTTTGACAAAGAACTCTGTTCATTACTGAAATGCTCTAGTTGAGCTGTTAGAATGTCAGAAACAAGATTTCTGAGCTGAAAACTGCATTTTGTGACAAAGTGCATCAGTGGATGATGAGAATGTCAGTTTTAATAAAGAACACTGTTCATTACTAAAATGCTCTAATTGAGCTGTTAGAATGTCAGAAACAAGCTTTCTGAGCTGAAAACTGCGTTTTGTGACAAAGTTCATCAGTGGATGATGAGAATGTCAGTTTTGACAAAGAACACTGTTCATTACTAAAATGCTCTAATTGAGCTGTTAGAATGTCAGAAACAAGCTTTCTGAGCTGAAAACTGCATTTTGTGACAAAGTTCATCAGTGGATGATGAGAATGTCAGTTTGGACAATGAACACATTTCTTTACTGAAATACTCTAGTTGAGCTGTTAGAATGTCAGAAACAAGCTTCCTGAGCTGAAAACTGCATTTTGTGACAAAACGCATCAGTAAATGATGAGAAATTCAGTTTTGACAAAGAACACTGTTCATTACTGAAATGCTCTAGTTGAGCTGTTAGAATGTCAGAAACGAGCTTTCTGAGCTGAAAACTGCATTTTGTGATAAAAGGCATCAGTGGATGATGAGAAATTCAGTTTTGACAAAGAACACTGTTCATTACTGAAATGCTCTAGTTGAGCTGTTAGAATATCAGAAACGAGCTTTCTGAGCTGAAAACTGCATTTTGTGACAAAAGGCATCAGTGAATGATGAGAAATTCAGTTTTGACAAAGAACACTGTTCATTACTGAAATGCTCTAGTTGAGCTGTTAGAATGTCAGAAACGAGCTTTCTGAGCTGAAAACTGCAATTTGTGAAAAAAGGCATCAGTGGATGATGAGAATGTCAGTTTTGACAAAGAACACTGTTCATTACTGAAATGCTCTAGTTGAGCTGTTAGAATGTCAGAAACGAGCTTTCTGAGCTGAAAACTGCATTTTCTGAAAAAAGGCATCAGTGGATGATGACAAATTCAGCTTTGACAAAGAACACAGTCCATTACAGAAATGCTCTAGTTGAGCTGTTAGAATGTCAGAAAAAAGCTTTCTGAGCTGAAAACTGCATTTTGTGAAAAAAGGCATCAGTGGATGATGACAAATTCAGCTTTGACAAAGAACACAGTCCATTACAGAAATGCTCTAGTTGAGCTGTTAGAATGTCAGAAAAAAGCTTTCTGAGCTGAAAACTGCATTTTGTGACAAAGTGCATCAGTGGATGATGACAAATTCAGCTTTGACAAAGAACACAGTCCATTACAGAAATGCTCTAGTTGAGCTGTTAGAATGTCAGAAAAAAGCTTTCTGAGCTGAAAACTGCATTTTGTGACAAAGTGCATCAGTGGATGACGAGAATGTCAGTTTTGACAAAGAACACTCTTCATTACTAAAATGCTCTAATTAAGCTGTTAGAATGTCAGAAACAAGCTTTCTGAGCTGAAAACTGCATTTTGTGACAAAGTGCATCAGTGGATGATTAGAAAAACAGTTTTGACAATGAACACAGTTCATTACAGAAATGCTCTAGTTGAGCTGTTAGAATGTCAGAAACAAGCTTTCTGAGCTGAAAACTGCATTTTGTGAAAAAAGGCATCAGTGGATGATGAGAAATTCAGTTTTGACAAAGAACACTGTTCATTACTAAAATGCTCTAATTGAGCTGTTAGAATGTCAGAAACAAGCTTTCTGAGCTGAAAACTGCATTTTGTGACAAAGTGCATCAGTGGATGATGAGAATGTCAGTTTTGACAAAGAACACTGTTCATTACTGAAATGCTCTAGTTGAGCTGTTAGAATGTCAGAAACGAGCTTTCTGAGCTGAAAACTGCATTTTGTGAAAAAAGGCATCAGTGGATGATGAGAAATTCAGTTTTGACAAAGAACACTGTTCATTACTAAAATGCTCTAATTGAGCTGTTAGAATGTCAGAAACAAGCTTTCTGAGCTGAAAACTGCATTTGTGACAAAGCGCATCAGTGGATGATGAGAATGTCAGTTTTGACAAAGAACACTGTTCATTACTGAAATGCTCTAGTTGAGCTGTTAGAATGTCAGAAACGAGCTTTCTGAGCTGAAAACTGCATTTTGTGAAAAAAGGCATCAGTGGATGATGAGAAATTCAGTTTTGACAAAGAACACTGTTCATTACTAAAATCCTCTAATTAAGCTGTTAGAATGTCAGAAACAAGCTTTCTGAGCTGAAAACTGCATTTTGTGACAAAGTGCATCAGTGGATGATGAGAATGTCAGTTTTGACAAAGAACACTGTTCATTACTAAAATGCTCTAGTTGAGCTGTTAGAATGTCAGAAACGAGCTTTCTGAGCTGAAAACTGCATTTTGTGAAAAAAGGCATCAGTGGATGATGATAAATTCAGTTTTGACAAAGAACACCGTTCATTACTAAAATGCTCTAATTGAGCTGTTAGAATGTCAGAAACAAGCTTTCTGAGCTGAAAACTGCATTTTTTGACAAAGTGCATCAGTGGATGATGAGAATGTCAGTTTTGACAAAGAACACTGTTCATTACTGAAATGCTCTAGTTGAGCTGTTAGAATGTCAGAAACGAGCTTTCTGAGCTGAAAACTGCATTTTGTGAAAAAAGACATCAGTGGATGATGAGAAATTCAGTTTTGACAAAGAACACTGTTCATTACTAAAATGCTCTAATTGAGCTGTTAGACTGTCAGAAACAAGCTTTCTGAGCTGAAAACTGCATTTGTGACAAAGCGCATCAGTGGATGATGAGAATGTCAGTTTTGACAAAGAACACTGTTCATTACTGAAATGCTCTAGTTGAGCTGTTAGAATGTCAGAAACGAGCTTTCTGAGCTGAAAACTGCATTTTGTGAAAAAAGGCATCAGTGGATGATGAGAAATTCAGTTTTGACAAAGAACACTGTTCATTACTAAAATGCTCTAATTAAGCTGTTAGAATGTCAGAAACAAGCTTTCTGAGCTGAAAACTGCATTTTGTGACAAAGTGCATCAGTGGATGATGAGAATGTCAGTTTTGACAAAGAACACTGTTCATTACTAAAATGCTCTAGTTGAGCTGTTAGAATGTCAGAAACGAGCTTTCTGAGCTGAAAACTGCATTTTGTGAAAAAAGGCATCAGTGGATGATGAGAAATTCAGTTTTGACAAAGAACACTGTTCATTACTAAAATGCTCTAATTAAGCTGTTAGAATGTCAGAAACAAGCTTTCTGAGCTGAAAACTGCATTTTGTGACAAAGTGCATCAGTGGATGATGAGAATGTCAGTTTTGACAAAGAACACTGTTCATTACTAAAATGCTCTAATTGAGCTGTTAGAATGTCAAAAACAAGCTTTCTGAGCTGAAAACTGCATTTTTTGAAAAAAGGCATCAGTGGATGATGAGAATGTCAGTTTTGACAAAGAACACTGTTCATTACTAAAATGCTCTAGTTGAGCTGTTAGAATGTCAGAAACGAGCTTTCTGAGCTGAAAACTGCATTTTGTGAAAAAAGGCATCAGTGGGTGATGATGAATTCAGTTTTGACAAAGAACACTGTTCATTACTAAAATGCTCTAATTGAGCTGTTAGAATGTCAGAAACAGGCTTTCTGAGCTGAAAAATGCATTTTGTGAAAAAAGGCATCAGTGGATGATGATAAATTCAGTTTTGACAAAGAACACTGTTCATTACTAAAATGCTCTAATTGAGCTGTTAGAATGTCAGAAACAAGCTTTCTGAGCTGAAAACTGCATTTTTTGAAAAAAGGCATCAGTGGATGATGAGAATGTCAGTTTTGACAAAGAACACTGTTCATTACTAAAATGCTCTAGTTGAGCTGTTAGAATGTCAGAAACGAGCTTTCTGAGCTGAAAACTGCATTTTGTGAAAAATGGCATCAGTGGATGATGATATATTCAGTTTTGACAAAGAACACTGTTCATTACTAAAATGCTCTAATTGAGCTGTTAGAATGTCAGAAACAAGCTTTCTGAGCTGAAAACTGCATTTTTTGAAAAAAGGCATCAGTGGATGATGAGAATGTCAGTTTTGACAAAGAACACTGTTCATTACTAAAATGCTCTAGTTGAGCTGTTAGAATGTCAGAAACGAGCTTTCTGAGCTGAAAACTGCATTTTGTGAAAAAAGGCATCAGTGGATGATGATGAATTCAGTTTTGACAAAGAACACTGTTCATTACTAAAATGCTCTAGTTGAGCTGTTAGAATGTCAGAAACAAGCTTTCTGAGCTGAAAACTGCATTTTGTGACAAAGTGCATCAGTGGATGATGAGAATGTCAGTTTTGACAATGAACACAGTTCATTACTGAAATACTCTAGTTGAGCTGTTAGAATGTCAGAAAACAAGCTTTCTGAGCAGAAAACTGCATTTTGTGACAAAGTGCATCAGTGGATGATGAGAATGTCAGTTTTGACAAGGAACACTGTTCATTACTAAAATGCTCTAATTGAGCTATTAGAATGTCAGAAACGAGCTTTCTGAGCTGAAAACTGCATTTTGTGAAAAAAGGCATCAGTGGATGATGATAAATTCAGTTTTGACAAAGAACACAGTCCATTACAGAAATGCTATAGTTGAGCTGTTAGAATGTCAGAAACAAACTTTCTGAGCTGAAAACTACATTTTGTGACAAAGTGCATCAGTGGATGATGAGAATGTCAGTTTTGACAATGAACACTGTTCATTACTGAAATACTCTAGTTGAGCTGTTAGAATGTCAGAAAACAAGTTTTCTGGGCTGAAAACTGCATTTTGTGACAAAGTGCATCAGTGGATGATGAGAATGTCAGTTTTGACAAAGAATACTGTTCATTACTGAAAATGCTCTAATTGAGCTGTTAGAATGTCAGAAACAAGCTTTCTGAGCTGAAAACTGCATTTTGTGACTAAGTGCATCAGTGGATGATGAGAAAATCAGTTTTGACAAAAAACACTGTTCATTACTAAAATGCTCTAGTTGAGCTGTTAGAAAGTCAGAAACGAGCTTTCTGAGCTGAAAACTGCATTTTGTGACAAAGTGCATCAGTGGATGATGAGAATGTCAGTTTTGACAAAGAACACTGTTCATTACTAAAATGCTCTAATTGAGCTGTTAGAATGTCAGAAACGAGCTTTCTGAGCTGAAAACTGCATTTTGTGAAAAAAGGCATCAGTGGATGATGAGAAATTCAGTTTTGACAAAGAACACTGTTCATTACTAAAATGCTCTAATTAAGCTGTTAGAATGTCAGAAACAAGCTTTCTGAGCTGAAAACTGCATTTTGTGACAAAGTGCATCAGTGGATGATGAGAATGTCAGTTTTGACAAAGAACACAGTCCATTACAGAAATGCTCTAGTTGAGCTGTTAGAATGTCAGAAACGAGCTTTCTGAGCTGAAAACTGAATTTTGTGAAAAAAGGCATCAGTGGATGATGATAAATTCAGTTTTGACAAAGAACACAGTCCATTACAGAAATGCTCTAGTTGAGCTGTTAGAATGTCAGAAACAAGCTTTCTGAGCTGAAAACTGCATTTTGTGACAAAGTGCATCAGTGGATGATGAGAATGTCAGTTTTGACAAAGAACACTGTTCATTACTGAAATGCTCTAGTTGAGCTGTTGAATGTCAGAAACAAGCTTTCTGAGCTGAAAACTGCATTTTGTGAAAAAAGGCATCAGTGGATGATGATAAATTCAGTTTTGACAAAGAACACAGTCCATTACAGAAATGCTCTAGTTGAGCTGTTAGAATGTCAGAAACAAGCTTTCTGAGCTGAAAACTGCATTTTGTGACTAAGTGCATCAGTGGATGATGAGAAAATCAGTTTTGACAAAAAACACTGTTCATTACTAAAATGCTCTTATGAGCTGTTAGAAAGTCAGAAACGAGCTTTCTGAGCTGAAAACTGCATTTTGTGACAAAGTGCATCAGTGGATGATGAGAATGTCAGTTTTGACAAAGAACACTGTTCATTACTAAAATGCTCTAATTGAGCTGTTAGAATGTCAGAAACGAGCTTTCTGAGCTGAAAACTGCATTTTGTGAAAAAAGGCATCAGTGGATGATGAGAAATTCAGTTTTGACAAAGAACACTGTTCATTACTAAAATGCTCTTATTAAGCTGTTAGAATGTCAGAAACAAGCTTTCTGAGCTGAAAACTGCATTTTGTGACAAAGTGCATCAGTGGATGATGAGAATGTCAGTTTTGACAAAGAACACAGTCCATTACAGAAATGCTCTAGTTGAGCTGTTAGAATGTCAGAAACGAGCTTTCTGAGCTGAAAACTGAATTTTGTGAAAAAAGGCATCAGTGGATGATGATAAATTCAGTTTTGACAAAGAACACAGTCCATTACAGAAATGCTCTAGTTGAGCTGTTAGAATGTCAGAAACAAGCTTTCTGAGCTGAAAACTGCATTTTGTGACAAAGTGCATCAGTGGATGATGAGAATGTCAGTTTTGACAAAGAACACTGTTCATTACTGAAATGCTCTAGTTGAGCTGTTGAATGTCAGAAACAAGCTTTCTGAGCTGAAAACTGCATTTTGTGAAAAAAGGCATCAGTGGATGATGATAAATTCAGTTTTGACAAAGAACACAGTCCATTACAGAAATGCTCTAGTTGAGCTGTTAGAATGTCTGAAACAAGCTTTCTGAGCTGAAAACTGCATTTTGTGACAAAGTGCATCAGTGGATGATGAGAAATTCAGTTTTGACAAAGAACACTGTTCATTACTGAAATGCTCTAGTTGAGCTGTTAGAATGTCAGAAACGAGCTTTCTGAGCTGAAAACTGCATTTTGTGACAAAGTGCATCAGTGGATGATGAGAATGTCAGTTTTGACAAAGAACACTGTTCATTACTGAAATGCTCTAGTTGAGCTGTTGAATGTCAGAAACAAGCTTTCTGAGCTGAAAACTGCATTTTGTGAAAAAAGGCATCAGTGGATGATGATAAATTCAGTTTTGACAAAGAACACAGTCCATTACAGAAATGCTCTAGTTGAGCTGTTAGAATGTCAGAAACGAGCTTTCTGAGCTGAAAACTGCATTTTGTGACAAAAGGCATCAGTGAATGATGAGAAATTCAGTTTTGACAAAGAACACTGTTCATTACTGAAATGCTCTAGTTGAGCTGTTAGAATGTCAGAAACGAGCTTTCTGAGCTGAAAACTGCATTTTGTGATAAAAGGCATCAGTGGATGATGAGAAATTCAGTTTTGACAAAGAACACTGTTCTTTACTGAAATGCTCTAGTTGAGCTGTTAGAATGTCAGAAACGAGCTTTCTGAGCTGAAAACTGCATTTTGTGACAAAAGGCATCAGTGGATGATGAGAAATTCAGTTTTGACAAAGAACACTGTTCATTACTGAAATGCTCTAGTTGAGCTGTTAGAATGTCAGAAACAAGATTTCTGAGCCTTAAACTGAATTTTGTGACAAAGTGCATCAGTGGATGATGAGAATGTCAGTTTTAACAAAGAACACTGTTCATTACTAAAATGCTCTAATTGAGCTGTTAGAATGTCAGAAACAAGCTTTCTGAGCTGAAAACTGCGTTTTGTGACAAAGTTCATCAGTGGATGATGAGAATGTCAGTTTTGACAAAGAACACTGTTCATTACTAAAATGCTCTAATTGAGCTGTTGAATGTCAGAAACAAGCTTTCTGAGCTGAAAACTGCATTTTGTGAAAAAAGGCATCAGTGGATGATGATAAATTCAGTTTTGACAAAGAACACAGTCCATTACAGAAATGCTCTAGTTGAGCTGTTAGAATGTCAGAAACGAGCTTTCTGAGCTGAAAACTGCATTTTGTGACAAAAGGCATCAGTGAATGATGAGAAATTCAGTTTTGACAAAGAACACTGTTCATTACTGAAATGCTCTAGTTTAGCTGTTAGAATGTCAGAAACGAGCTTTCTGAGCTGAAAACTGCATTTTGTGATAAAAGGCATCAGTGGATGATGAGAAATTCAGTTTTGACAAAGAACACTGTTCTTTACTGAAATCCTCTAGTTGAGCTGTTAGAATGTCAGAAACGAGCTTTCTGAGCTGAAAACTGCATTTTGTGACAAAAGGCATCAGTGGATGATGAGAAATTCAGTTTTGACAAAGAACACTGTTCATTACTGAAATGCTCTAGTTGAGCTGTTAGAATGTCAGAAACAAGATTTCTGAGCTGAAAACTGCATTTTGTGACAAAGTGCATCAGTGGATGATGAGAATGTCAGTTTTAACAAAGAACACTGTTCATTACTAAAATGCTCTAATTGAGCTGTTAGAATGTCAGAAACAAGCTTTCTGAGCTGAAAACTGCATTTTGTGACAAAGTGCATCAGTGGATGATGAGAATGTCAGTTTTGACAAAGAACACTGTTCATTACTAAAATGCTCTAATTGAGCTGTTAGAATGTCAGAAACAAGCTTTCTGAGCTGAAAACTGCATTTTGTGACAAAGTTCATCAGTGGATGATGAGAATGTCAGTTTGGACAATGAACACATTTCTTTACTGAAATACTCTAGTTGAGCTGTTAGAATGTCAGAAACAAGCTTTCTGAGCTGAAAACTGCATTTTGTGACAAAAGGCATCAGTGAATGATGAGAAATTCAGTTTTGACAAAGAACACTGTTCATTACTGAAATGCTCTAGTTGAGCTGTTAGAATGTCAGAAACGAGCTTTCTGAGCTGAAAACTGCATTTTGTGATAAAAGGCATCAGTGGATGATGAGAAATTCAGTTTTGACAAAGAAAACTGTTCATTACTGAAATGCTCTAGTTGAGCTGTTAGAATGTCAGAAACGAGCTTTCTGAGCTGAAAACTGCATTTTGTGACAAAAGGCATCAGTGAATGATGAGAAATTCAGTTTTGACAAAGAACACTGTTCATTACTGAAATGCTCTAGTTGAGCTGTTAGAATGTCAGAAACGAGCTTTCTGAGCTGAAAACTGCATTTTGTGACAAAAGGCATCAGTGAATGATGAGAAATTCAGTTTTGACAAAGAACACTGTTCATTACTGAAATGCTCTAGTTGAGCTGTTAGAATGTCAGAAACGAGCTTTCTGAGCTGAAAACTGCATTTTGTGACAAAGTGCATCAGTGGATGATGAGAATGTCAGTTTTGACAAAGAACACTGTTCATTACTGAAATGCTCTAGTTGAGCTGTTGAATGTCAGAAACAAGCTTTCTGAGCTGAAAACTGCATTTTGTGAAAAAAGGCATCAGTGGATGATGATAAATTCAGTTTTGACAAAGAACACAGTCCATTACAGAAATGCTCTAGTTGAGCTGTTAGAATGTCAGAAACGAGCTTTCTGAGCTGAAAACTGCATTTTGTGACAAAAGGCATCAGTGAATGATGAGAAATTCAGTTTTGACAAAGAACACTGTTCATTACTGAAATGCTCTAGTTGAGCTGTTAGAATGTCAGAAACGAGCTTTCTGAGCTGAAAACTGCATTTTGTGATAAAAGGCATCAGTGGATGATGAGAAATTCAGTTTTGACAAAGAACACTGTTCATTACTGAAATGCTCTAGTTAAACTGTTAGAATGTCAGAAACGAGCTTTCTGAGCTGAAAACTGCATTTTGTGACAAAAGGCATCAGTGAATGATGAGAAATTCAGTTTTGACAAAGAACACTGTTCATTACTGAAATGCTCTAGTTGAGCTGTTAGAATGTCAGAAACGAGCTTTCTGAGCTGAAAACTGCATTTTGTGACAAAAGGCATCAGTGAATGATGAGAAATTCAGTTTTGACAAAGAACACTGTTCATTACTAAAATGCTCTTATTGAGCTGTTAGAATGTCAGAAACGAGCTTTCTGAGCTGAAAACTGCATTTTGTGACAAAGTGCATCAGTGGATGATGAGAATGTCAGTTTTGACAAAGAACACTGTTCATTACTAAAATGCTCTAACTGAGCTGTTAGAAAGTCAGAAACAAGCTTTCTGAGCTGAAAACTGCATTTTGTGACAAAGTGCATATGTGGATGATGAGAATGTCAGTTTTGACAAAGAACACTGTTCATTACTGAAATGCTCTAGTTGAGCTGTTAGAATGTCAGAAACGAGCTTTCTGAGCTGAAAACTGCATTTTGTGACAAAGTGCATCAGTGGATGATGAGAATGTCAGTTTTGACAAAGAACACTGTTCATTACTAAAATGCTCTAACTGAGCTGTTAGAAAGTCAGAAACAAGCTTTCTGAGCTGAAAACTGCATTTTGTGACAAAGTGCATATGTGGATGATGAGAATGTCAGTTTGGACAATGAACACATTTCTTTACTGAAATACTCTAGTTGAGCTGTTAGAATGTCAGAAACAAGCTTTCTGAGCTGAAAACTGCATTTTGTGACAAAAGTTATCAGTGAATGATGAGAAATTCAGTTTTGACAAAGAACACTGTTCATTACTGAAATGCTCTAGTTGAGCTGTTAGAATGTCAGAAACGAGCTTTCTGAGCTGAAAACTGCATTTTGTGATAAAAGGCATCAGTGGATGATGAGAAATTCAGTTTTGACAAAGAACACTGTTCATTACTGAAATGCTCTAGTTGAGCTGTTAGAATGTCAGAAACGAGCTTTCTGAGCTGAAAACTGCATTTTGTGACAAAAGGCATCAGTGAATGATGAGAAATTCAGTTTTGACAAAGAACACTGTTCATTACTGAAATGCTCTAGTTGAGCTGTTAGAATGTCAGAAACGAGCTTTCTGAGCTGAAAACTGCATTTTGTGACAAAAGGCATCAGTGAATGATGAGAAATTCAGTTTTGACAAAGAACACTGTTCATTACTGAAATGCTCTAGTTGAGCTGTTAGAATGTCAGAAACGAGCTTTCTGAGCTGAAAACTGCATTTTGTGACAAAGTGCATCAGTGGATGATGAGAATGTCAGTTTTGACAAAGAACACTGTTCATTACTGAAATGCTCTAGTTGAGCTGTTGAATGTCAGAAACAAGCTTTCTGAGCTGAAAACTGCATTTTGTGAAAAAAGGCATCAGTGGATGATGATAAATTCAGTTTTGACAAAGAACACAGTCCATTACAGAAATGCTCTAGTTGAGCTGTTAGAATGTCAGAAACAAGCTTTCTGAGCTGAAAACTGCATTTTGTGACAAAAGGCATCAGTGAATGATGAGAAATTCAGTTTTGACAAAGAACACTGTTCATTACTGAAATGCTCTAGTTGAGCTGTTAGAATGTCAGAAACGAGCTTTCTGAGCTGAAAACTGCATTTTGTGATAAAAGGCATCAGTGGATGATGAGAAATTCAGTTTTGACAAAGAACACTGTTCATTACTGAAATGCTCTAGTTAAACTGTTAGAATGTCAGAAACGAGCTTTCTGAGCTGAAAACTGCATTTTGTGACAAAAGGCATCAGTGAATGATGAGAAATTCAGTTTTGACAAAGAACACTGTTCATTACTGAAATGCTCTAGTTGAGCTGTTAGAATGTCAGAAACGAGCTTTCTGAGCTGAAAACTGCATTTTGTGACAAAAGGCATCAGTGAATGATGAGAAATTCAGTTTTGACAAAGAACACTGTTCATTACTAAAATGCTCTTATTGAGCTGTTAGAATGTCAGAAACGAGCTTTCTGAGCTGAAAACTGCATTTTGTGACAAAGTGCATCAGTGGATGATGAGAATGTCAGTTTTGACAAAGAACACTGTTCATTACTAAAATGCTCTAACTGAGCTGTTAGAAAGTCAGAAACAAGCTTTCTGAGCTGAAAACTGCATTTTGTGACAAAGTGCATATGTGGATGATGAGAATGTCAGTTTTGACAAAGAACACTGTTCATTACTGAAATGCTCTAGTTGAGCTGTTAGAATGTCAGAAACGAGCTTTCTGAGCTGAAAACTGCATTTTGTGACAAAGTGCATCAGTGGATGATGAGAATGTCAGTTTTGACAAAGAACACTGTTCATTACTAAAATGCTCTAACTGAGCTGTTAGAAAGTCAGAAACAAGCTTTCTGAGCTGAAAACTGCATTTTGTGACAAAGTGCATATGTGGATGATGAGAATGTCAGTTTTGACAAAGAACACTGTTCATTACTGAAATGCTCTAGTTGAGCTGTTAGAATGTCAGAAACAAGCTTTCTGAGCTGAAAACTGCATTTTATGAAAAAAGGCATCAGTGGATGATGAGAATGTCAGTTTTGAGAAAGAACACTGTTCATTTCTAAAATGCTCTAGTTGAGCTGTTAGAATGTCAGAAACAAGCTTTCTGAGCTGAAAACTGCATTTTGTGAAAAAAGGCATCAGTGGATGATGATTAGAAAATCAGTTTGACAAAGAACACTGTTCATTACTAAAATGCTCTAATTGAGCTGTTAGAATGTCAGAAACAAGCTTTCTGAGCTGAAAACTGCATTTTGTGAAAAAAAGGCATCAGTGGATGATGATAAATTCAGTTTTGACAAAGAACACAGTCCATTACAGAAATGCTATAGTTGAGCTGTTAGAATGTCAGAAACAAGCTTTCTGAGCTGAAAACTACATTTTGTGTCAAAGTGCATCAGTGGATGATGAGAATGTCAGTTTTGACAATGAACACAGTTCATTACTGAAAATGCTCTAATTGAGCTGTTAGAATGTCAGAAACAAGCTTTCTGAGCTGAAAACTGCATTTTGTGACAAAGTGCATCAGTGGATGATGAGAATGTCAGTTTGGACAATGAACACATTTCTTTACTGAAATACTCTAGTTGAGCTGTTAGAATGTCAGAAACAAGCTTTCTGAGCTGAAAACTGCATTTTGTTACAAAGTGCATCAGTGGATGATGAGAATGTCAGTTTGGACAATGAACACATTTCTTTAATGAAAAACTCTAGTTGAGCTGTTAGAATGTCAGAAACAAGCTTTCTGAGCTAAAAACTGCATTTTGTGACAAAGTGCATCAGAGGATGATTAGAAAATCAGTTTTGACAAAGAACACAGTCCATTACAGAAATGCTCTAGTTGAGCTGTTAGAATGTCAGAAACAAGCTTTCTGAGCTGAAAACTGCATTTTGTGACAAAGTGCATCAGTGGATGATGAGTGTCAGTTTTGACAAAGAACACTGTTCATTACTAAAATGCTCTAATTAAGCTGTTAGAATGTCAGAAACAAGCTTTCTGAGCTGAAAACTGCATGTTGTGACAAAGTGCATCAGTGGATGATGAGAAATTCAGTTTTGACAAAGAACACTGTTCATTACTAAAATGCTCTAATTAAGCTGTTAGAATGTCAGAAACAAGATTTCTGAGCTGAAAACTGCATTTTGTGACAAAGTGCATCAGTGGATGATGAGAATGTCAGTTTTAACAAAGAACACTGTTCATTACTAAAATGCTCAAATTGAGCTGTTAGAATGTCAGAAACAAGCTTTCTGAGCTGAAAACTGCATTTTGTGAAAAAAGGCATCAGTGGATGATGATAAATTCAGTTTTGACAAAGAACACTGTTCATTACAGAAATGCTCTAGTTGAGCTGTTAGAATGTCAGAAACAAGCTTTCTGAGCTAAAAACTGCATTTTGTGACAAAGTGCATCAGAGGATGATTAGAAAATCAGTTTTGACAAAGAACACAGTCCATTACAGAAATGCTCTAGTTGAGCTGTTAGAATGTCAGAAACAAGCTTTCTGAGCTGAAAACTGCATTTTGTGACAAAGTGCATCAGAGGATGATTAGAAAATCAGTTTTGACAAAGAACACAGTCCATTACAGAAATGCTCTAGTTGAGCTGTTAGAATGTCAGAAACAAGCTTTCTGAGCTGAAAACTGCATTTTGTGACAAAGTGCATCAGTGGATGATGAGAATGTCAGTTTTGACAAAGAACACTGTTCATTACTAAAATGCTCTAATTGAGCTGTTAGAATGTCAGAAACAAGCTTTCTGAGCTGAAAACTGCATGTTGTGACAAAGTGCATCAGTGGATGATGAGAAATTCAGTTTTGACAAAGAACACTGTTCATTACTAAAATGCTCTAATTAAGCTGTTAGAATGTCAGAAACAAGCTTTCTGAGCTGAAAACTGCATTTTGTGAAAAAGTGCATCAGAGGATGATTAGAAAATCAGTTTTGACAAAGAACACAGTCCATTACAGAAATGCTCTAGTTGAGCTGTTAGAATGTCAGAAACAAGCTTTCTGAGCTGAAAACTGCATTTTGTGACAAAGTGCATCAGTGGATGATGAGAATGTCAGTTTTGACAAAGAACACTGTTCATTACTAAAATGCTCAGAAAGCTTGTTTCTGACATTCTAACAGCTCAATTAGAGCTGAAAACTGCATTTTGTGACAAAGTGCATCAGATGATGATTAGAAAATCAGTTTTGACAAAGAACACAGTCCATTACAGAAATGCTCTAGTTGAGCTGTTAGAATGTCAGAAAGAAGCTTTCTGAGCTGAAAACTGCATTTTGTGACAAAGTGCATCAGTGGATGATGAGAATGTCAGTTTTGACAAAGAACACTGTTCCTTACTAAAATGCTCTAATTGAGCTGTTAGAATGTCAGAAACAAGCTTTCTGAGCTGAAAACTGCATTTTGTGACAAAGTGCATCAGTGGATGATGAGAATGTCAGTTTTTACAAAGAACACTGTACATTACTAAAATGCTCTAATTGAGCTGTTAGAATGTCAGAAACAAGCTTTCTGAGCTGAAAACTGCATGTTGTGACAAAGTGCATCAGTGGATGATGAGAAATTCAGTTTTGACAAAGAACACTGTTCATTACTAAAATGCTCTAATTAAGCTGTTAGAATGTCAGAAACAAGCTTTCTGAGCTGAAAACTGCATTTTGTGAAAAAGTGCATCAGAGGATGATTAGAAAATCAGTTTTGACAAAGAACACAGTCCATTACAGAAATGCTCTAGTTGAGCTGTTAGAATGTCAGAAACAAGCTTTCTGAGCTGAAAACTGCATTTTGTGACAAAGTGCATCAGTGGATGATGAGAATGTCAGTTTTGACAAAGAACACTGTTCATTACTAAAATGCTCTAATTGAGCTGTTAGAATGTCAGAAACAAGCTTTCTGAGCTGAAAACTGCATGTTGTGACAAAGTGCATCAGTGGATGATGAGAAATTCAGTTTTGACAAAGAACACTGTTCATTACTAAAATGCTCTAATTAAGCTGTTAGAATGTCAGAAACAAGCTTTCTGAGCTGAAAACTGCATTTTGTGAAAAAGTGCATCAGAGGATGATTAGAAAATCAGTTTTGACAAAGAACACAGTCCATTACAGAAATGCTCTAGTTGAGCTGTTAGAATGTCAGAAACAAGCTTTCTGAGCTGAAAACTGCATTTTGTGACAAAGTGCATCAGAGGATGATTAGAAAATCAGTTTTGACAAAGAACACAGTCCATTACAGAAATGCTCTAATTGAGCTGTTAGAATGTCAGAAACGAGCTTTCTGAGCTGAAAACTGCATTTTGTGACAAAGTGCATCAGTGGATGATGAGAATGTCAGTTTTGACAAAGAACACTGTTCATTACTAAAATGCTCTAACTGAGCTGTTAGAAAGTCAGAAACAAGCTTTCTGAGCTGAAAACTGCATTTTGTGACAAAGTGCATATGTGGATGATGAGAATGTCAGTTTTGACAAAGAACACTGTTCATTACTGAAATGCTCTAGTTGAGCTGTTAGAATGTCAGAAACGAGCTTTCTGAGCTGAAAACTGCATTTTGTGACAAAGTGCATCAGTGGATGATGAGAATGTCAGTTTTGACAAAGAACACTGTTCATTACTAAAATGCTCTAACTGAGCTGTTAGAAAGTCAGAAACAAGCTTTCTGAGCTGAAAACTGCATTTTGTGACAAAGTGCATATGTGGATGATGAGAATGTCAGTTTTGACAAAGAACACTGTTCATTACTGAAATGCTCTAGTTGAGCTGTTAGAATGTCAGAAACAAGCTTTCTGAGCTGAAAACTGCATTTTATGAAAAAAGGCATCAGTGGATGATGAGAATGTCAGTTTTGAGAAAGAACACTGTTCATTTCTAAAATGCTCTAGTTGAGCTGTTAGAATGTCAGAAACAAGCTTTCTGAGCTGAAAACTGCATTTTGTGAAAAAAGGCATCAGTGGATGATGATTAGAAAATCAGTTTGACAAAGAACACTGTTCATTACTAAAATGCTCTAATTGAGCTGTTAGAATGTCAGAAACAAGCTTTCTGAGCTGAAAACTGCATTTTGTGAAAAAAAGGCATCAGTGGATGATGATAAATTCAGTTTTGACAAAGAACACAGTCCATTACAGAAATGCTATAGTTGAGCTGTTAGAATGTCAGAAACAAGCTTTCTGAGCTGAAAACTACATTTTGTGTCAAAGTGCATCAGTGGATGATGAGAATGTCAGTTTTGACAATGAACACAGTTCATTACTGAAAATGCTCTAATTGAGCTGTTAGAATGTCAGAAACAAGCTTTCTGAGCTGAAAACTGCATTTTGTGACAAAGTGCATCAGTGGATGATGAGAATGTCAGTTTGGACAATGAACACATTTCTTTACTGAAATACTCTAGTTGAGCTGTTAGAATGTCAGAAACAAGCTTTCTGAGCTGAAAACTGCATTTTGTTACAAAGTGCATCAGTGGATGATGAGAATGTCAGTTTGGACAATGAACACATTTCTTTAATGAAAAACTCTAGTTGAGCTGTTAGAATGTCAGAAACAAGCTTTCTGAGCTAAAAACTGCATTTTGTGACAAAGTGCATCAGAGGATGATTAGAAAATCAGTTTTGACAAAGAACACAGTCCATTACAGAAATGCTCTAGTTGAGCTGTTAGAATGTCAGAAACAAGCTTTCTGAGCTGAAAACTGCATTTTGTGACAAAGTGCATCAGTGGATGATGAGAATGTCAGTTTTGACAAAGAACACTGTTCATTACTAAAATGCTCTAATTAAGCTGTTAGAATGTCAGAAACAAGCTTTCTGAGCTGAAAACTGCATGTTGTGACAAAGTGCATCAGTGGATGATGAGAAATTCAGTTTTGACAAAGAACACTGTTCATTACTAAAATGCTCTAATTAAGCTGTTAGAATGTCAGAAACAAGATTTCTGAGCTGAAAACTGCATTTTGTGACAAAGTGCATCAGTGGATGATGAGAATGTCAGTTTTAACAAAGAACACTGTTCATTACTAAAATGCTCAAATTGAGCTGTTAGAATGTCAGAAACAAGCTTTCTGAGCTGAAAACTGCATTTTGTGAAAAAAGGCATCAGTGGATGATGATAAATTCAGTTTTGACAAAGAACACTGTTCATTACAGAAATGCTCTAGTTGAGCTGTTAGAATGTCAGAAACAAGCTTTCTGAGCTAAAAACTGCATTTTGTGACAAAGTGCATCAGAGGATGATTAGAAAATCAGTTTTGACAAAGAACACAGTCCATTACAGAAATGCTCTAGTTGAGCTGTTAGAATGTCAGAAACAAGCTTTCTGAGCTGAAAACTGCATTTTGTGACAAAGTGCATCAGAGGATGATTAGAAAATCAGTTTTGACAAAGAACACAGTCCATTACAGAAATGCTCTAGTTGAGCTGTTAGAATGTCAGAAACAAGCTTTCTGAGCTGAAAACTGCATTTTGTGACAAAGTGCATCAGTGGATGATGAGAATGTCAGTTTTGACAAAGAACACTGTTCATTACTAAAATGCTCTAATTGAGCTGTTAGAATGTCAGAAACAAGCTTTCTGAGCTGAAAACTGCATGTTGTGACAAAGTGCATCAGTGGATGATGAGAAATTCAGTTTTGACAAAGAACACTGTTCATTACTAAAATGCTCTAATTAAGCTGTTAGAATGTCAGAAACAAGCTTTCTGAGCTGAAAACTGCATTTTGTGAAAAAGTGCATCAGAGGATGATTAGAAAATCAGTTTTGACAAAGAACACAGTCCATTACAGAAATGCTCTAGTTGAGCTGTTAGAATGTCAGAAACAAGCTTTCTGAGCTGAAAACTGCATTTTGTGACAAAGTGCATCAGTGGATGATGAGAATGTCAGTTTTGACAAAGAACACTGTTCATTACTAAAATGCTCAGAAAGCTTGTTTCTGACATTCTAACAGCTCAATTAGAGCTGAAAACTGCATTTTGTGACAAAGTGCATCAGATGATGATTAGAAAATCAGTTTTGACAAAGAACACAGTCCATTACAGAAATGCTCTAGTTGAGCTGTTAGAATGTCAGAAAGAAGCTTTCTGAGCTGAAAACTGCATTTTGTGACAAAGTGCATCAGTGGATGATGAGAATGTCAGTTTTGACAAAGAACACTGTTCCTTACTAAAATGCTCTAATTGAGCTGTTAGAATGTCAGAAACAAGCTTTCTGAGCTGAAAACTGCATTTTGTGACAAAGTGCATCAGTGGATGATGAGAATGTCAGTTTTTACAAAGAACACTGTACATTACTAAAATGCTCTAATTGAGCTGTTAGAATGTCAGAAACAAGCTTTCTGAGCTGAAAACTGCATGTTGTGACAAAGTGCATCAGTGGATGATGAGAAATTCAGTTTTGACAAAGAACACTGTTCATTACTAAAATGCTCTAATTAAGCTGTTAGAATGTCAGAAACAAGCTTTCTGAGCTGAAAACTGCATTTTGTGAAAAAGTGCATCAGAGGATGATTAGAAAATCAGTTTTGACAAAGAACACAGTCCATTACAGAAATGCTCTAGTTGAGCTGTTAGAATGTCAGAAACAAGCTTTCTGAGCTGAAAACTGCATTTTGTGACAAAGTGCATCAGTGGATGATGAGAATGTCAGTTTTGACAAAGAACACTGTTCATTACTAAAATGCTCTAATTGAGCTGTTAGAATGTCAGAAACAAGCTTTCTGAGCTGAAAACTGCATGTTGTGACAAAGTGCATCAGTGGATGATGAGAAATTCAGTTTTGACAAAGAACACTGTTCATTACTAAAATGCTCTAATTAAGCTGTTAGAATGTCAGAAACAAGCTTTCTGAGCTGAAAACTGCATTTTGTGAAAAAGTGCATCAGAGGATGATTAGAAAATCAGTTTTGACAAAGAACACAGTCCATTACAGAAATGCTCTAGTTGAGCTGTTAGAATGTCAGAAACAAGCTTTCTGAGCTGAAAACTGCATTTTGTGACAAAGTGCATCAGAGGATGATTAGAAAATCAGTTTTGACAAAGAACACAGTCCATTACAGAAATGCTCTAATTGAGCTGTTAGAATGTAAGAAACAAGCTTTCTGAGCTGAAAACTGCATTTTGTGACAAAATGCATCAGATGATGATTAGAAAATCAGTTTTGACAAAGAACACAGTCCATTACAGAAATGCTCTAGTTGAGCTGTTAGAATGTCAGAAACAAGCTTTCTGAGCTGAAAACTACATTTTGTGACAAAGTGCATCAGTGGATGATGAGAATGTCAGTTTTGACAAAGAACACAGTCCATTACAGAAATGCTCTAGTTGAGCTGTTAGAATGTCAGAAACAAGCTTTCTGAGCTGAAAACTGCATTTTGTGACAAAGTGCATCAGTGGATGATGAGAATGTCAGTTTTTACAAAGAACACTGTACATTCCTAAAATGCTCTAATTGAGCTGTTAGAATGTCAGAAACAAGCTTTCTGAGCTGAAAACTGCATGTTGTGACAAAGTGCATCAGTGGATGATGAGAAATTCAGTTTTGACAAAGAACACTGTTCATTACTAAAATGCTCTAATTAAGCTGTTAGAATGTCAGAAACAAGATTTCTGAGCTGAAAACTGCATTTTGTGACAAAGTGCATCAGTGGATGATGAGAATGTCAGTTTTGACAAAGAACACTGTTCATTACTAAAATGCTCTAATTAAGCTGTTAGAATGTCAGAAACAAGCTTTCTGAGCTGAAAACTGCATTTTGTGAAAAAAGGCATCAGTGGATGATGATAAATTCAGTTTTGACAAAGAACACTGTTCTTTACAGAAATGCTCTAGTTGAGCTGTTAGAATGTCAGAAACAAGCTTTCTGAGCTGAAAACTGCATTTTGTGACAAAGTGCATCAGTGGATGATGAGAATGTCAGTTTGGACAATGAACACATTTCTTTAATGAAAAACTCTAGTTGAGCTGTTAGAATGTCAGAAACAAGCTTTCTGAGCTAAAAACTGCATTTTGTGACAAAGTGCATCAGAGGATGATTAGAAAATCAGTTTTGACAAAGAACACAGTCCATTACAGAAATGCTCTAGTTGAGCTGTTAGAATGTCAGAAACAAGCTTTCTGAGCTGAAAACTGCATTTTGTGACAAAGTGCATCAGTGGATGATGAGAATGTCAGTTTTGACAAAGAACACTGTTCATTACTAAAATGCTCTAATTAAGCTGTTAGAATGTCAGAAACAAGCTTTCTGAGCTGAAAACTGCATGTTGTGACAAAGTGCATCAGTGGATGATGAGAAATTCAGTTTTGACAAAGAACACTGTTCATTACTAAAATGCTCTAATTAAGCTGTTAGAATGTCAGAAACAAGATTTCTGAGCTGAAAACTGCATTTTGTGACAAAGTGCATCAGTGGATGATGAGAATGTCAGTTTTAACAAAGAACACTGTTCATTACTAAAATGCTCAAATTGAGCTGTTAGAATGTCAGAAACAAGCTTTCTGAGCTGAAAACTGCATTTTGTGAAAAAAGGCATCAGTGGATGATGATAAATTCAGTTTTGACAAAGAACACTGTTCATTACAGAAATGCTCTAGTTGAGCTGTTAGAATGTCAGAAACAAGCTTTCTGAGCTAAAAACTGCATTTTGTGACAAAGTGCATCAGAGGATGATTAGAAAATCAGTTTTGACAAAGAACACAGTCCATTACAGAAATGCTCTAGTTGAGCTGTTAGAATGTCAGAAACAAGCTTTCTGAGCTGAAAACTGCATTTTGTGACAAAGTGCATCAGAGGATGATTAGAAAATTAGTTTTGACAAAGAACACAGTCCATTACAGAAATGCTCTAGTTGAGCTGTTAGAATGTCAGAAACAAGCTTTCTGAGCTGAAAACTGCATTTTGTGACAAAGTGCATCAGTGGATGATGAGAATGTCAGTTTTGACAAAGAACACTGTTCATTACTAAAATGCTCTAATTGAGCTGTTAGAATGTCAGAAACAAGCTTTCTGAGCTGAAAACTGCATGTTGTGACAAAGTGCATCAGTGGATGATGAGAAATTCAGTTTTGACAAAGAACACTGTTCATTACTAAAATGCTCTAATTAAGCTGTTAGAATGTCAGAAACAAGCTTTCTGAGCTGAAAACTGCATTTTGTGAAAAAGTGCATCAGAGGATGATTAGAAAATCAGTTTTGACAAAGAACACAGTCCATTACAGAAATGCTCTAGTTGAGCTGTTAGAATGTCAGAAACAAGCTTTCTGAGCTGAAAACTGCATTTTGTGACAAAGTGCATCAGTGGATGATGAGAATGTCAGTTTTGACAAAGAACACTGTTCATTACTAAAATGCTCAGAAAGCTTGTTTCTGACATTCTAACAGCTCAATTAGAGCTGAAAACTGCATTTTGTGACAAAGTGCATCAGATGATGATTAGAAAATCAGTTTTGACAAAGAACACAGTCCATTACAGAAATGCTCTAGTTGAGCTGTTAGAATGTCAGAAAGAAGCTTTCTGAGCTGAAAACTGCATTTTGTGACAAAGTGCATCAGTGGATGATGAGAATGTCAGTTTTGACAAAGAACACTGTTCCTTACTAAAATGCTCTAATTGAGCTGTTAGAATGTCAGAAACAAGCTTTCTGAGCTGAAAACTGCATTTTGTGACAAAGTGCATCAGTGGATGATGAGAATGTCAGTTTTTACAAAGAACACTGTACATTACTAAAATGCTCTAATTGAGCTGTTAGAATGTCAGAAACAAGCTTTCTGAGCTGAAAACTGCATGTTGTGACAAAGTGCATCAGTGGATGATGAGAAATTCAGTTTTGACAAAGAACACTGTTCATTACTAAAATGCTCTAATTAAGCTGTTAGAATGTCAGAAACAAGCTTTCTGAGCTGAAAACTGCATTTTGTGAAAAAGTGCATCAGAGGATGATTAGAAAATCAGTTTTGACAAAGAACACAGTCCATTACAGAAATGCTCTAGTTGAGCTGTTAGAATGTCAGAAACAAGCTTTCTGAGCTGAAAACTGCATTTTGTGACAAAGTGCATCAGTGGATGATGAGAATGTCAGTTTTGACAAAGAACACTGTTCATTACTAAAATGCTCTAATTGAGCTGTTAGAATGTCAGAAACAAGCTTTCTGAGCTGAAAACTGCATTTTGTGAAAAAAGGCATCAGTGGATGATGATAAATTCAGTTTTGACAAAGAACACTGTTCATTACAGAAATGCTCTAGTTGAGCTGTTAGAATGTCAGAAACAAGCTTTCTGAGCTAAAAACTGCATTTTGTGACAAAGTGCATCAGAGGATGATTAGAAAATCAGTTTTGACAAAGAACACAGTCCATTACAGAAATGCTCTAGTTGAGCTGTTAGAATGTCAGAAACAAGCTTTCTGAGCTGAAAACTGCATTTTGTGACAAAGTGCATCAGAGGATGATTAGAAAATTAGTTTTGACAAAGAACACAGTCCATTACAGAAATGCTCTAGTTGAGCTGTTAGAATGTCAGAAACAAGCTTTCTGAGCTGAAAACTGCATTTTGTGACAAAGTGCATCAGTGGATGATGAGAATGTCAGTTTTGACAAAGAACACTGTTCATTACTAAAATGCTCTAATTGAGCTGTTAGAATGTCAGAAACAAGCTTTCTGAGCTGAAAACTGCATGTTGTGACAAAGTGCATCAGTGGATGATGAGAAATTCAGTTTTGACAAAGAACACTGTTCATTACTAAAATGCTCTAATTAAGCTGTTAGAATGTCAGAAACAAGCTTTCTGAGCTGAAAACTGCATTTTGTGAAAAAGTGCATCAGAGGATGATTAGAAAATCAGTTTTGACAAAGAACACAGTCCATTACAGAAATGCTCTAGTTGAGCTGTTAGAATGTCAGAAACAAGCTTTCTGAGCTGAAAACTGCATTTTGTGACAAAGTGCATCAGTGGATGATGAGAATGTCAGTTTTGACAAAGAACACTGTTCATTACTAAAATGCTCAGAAAGCTTGTTTCTGACATTCTAACAGCTCAATTAGAGCTGAAAACTGCATTTTGTGACAAAGTGCATCAGATGATGATTAGAAAATCAGTTTTGACAAAGAACACAGTCCATTACAGAAATGCTCTAGTTGAGCTGTTAGAATGTCAGAAAGAAGCTTTCTGAGCTGAAAACTGCATTTTGTGACAAAGTGCATCAGTGGATGATGAGAATGTCAGTTTTGACAAAGAACACTGTTCCTTACTAAAATGCTCTAATTGAGCTGTTAGAATGTCAGAAACAAGCTTTCTGAGCTGAAAACTGCATTTTGTGACAAAGTGCATCAGTGGATGATGAGAATGTCAGTTTTTACAAAGAACACTGTACATTACTAAAATGCTCTAATTGAGCTGTTAGAATGTCAGAAACAAGCTTTCTGAGCTGAAAACTGCATGTTGTGACAAAGTGCATCAGTGGATGATGAGAAATTCAGTTTTGACAAAGAACACTGTTCATTACTAAAATGCTCTAATTAAGCTGTTAGAATGTCAGAAACAAGCTTTCTGAGCTGAAAACTGCATTTTGTGAAAAAGTGCATCAGAGGATGATTAGAAAATCAGTTTTGACAAAGAACACAGTCCATTACAGAAATGCTCTAGTTGAGCTGTTAGAATGTCAGAAACAAGCTTTCTGAGCTGAAAACTGCATTTTGTGACAAAGTGCATCAGTGGATGATGAGAATGTCAGTTTTGACAAAGAACACTGTTCATTACTAAAATGCTCTAATTGAGCTGTTAGAATGTCAGAAACAAGCTTTCTGAGCTGAAAACTGCATGTTGTGACAAAGTGCATCAGTGGATGATGAGAAATTCAGTTTTGACAAAGAACACTGTTCATTACTAAAATGCTCTAATTAAGCTGTTAGAATGTCAGAAACAAGCTTTCTGAGCTGAAAACTGCATTTTGTGAAAAAGTGCATCAGAGGATGATTAGAAAATCAGTTTTGACAAAGAACACAGTCCATTACAGAAATGCTCTAGTTGAGCTGTTAGAATGTCAGAAACAAGCTTTCTGAGCTGAAAACTGCATTTTGTGACAAAGTGCATCAGTGGATGATGAGAATGTCAGTTTTGACAAAGAACACTGTTCATTACTAAAATGCTCTAATTGAGCTGTTAGAATGTCAGAAACAAGCTTTCTGAGCTGAAAACTGCATTTTGTGACAAAGTGCATCAGATGATGATTAGAAAATCAGTTTTGACAAAGAACACAGTCCATTACAGAAATGCTCTAGTTGAGCTGTTAGAATGTCAGAAACAAGCTTTCTGAGCTGAAAACTGCATTTTGTGACAAAGTGCATCAGTGGATGATGAGAATGTCAGTTTTGACAAAGAACACTGTTACTTACTAAAATGCTCTAATTGAGCTGTTAGAATGTCAGAAACAAGCTTTCTGAGCTGAAAACTGCATTTTGTGACAAAGTGCGTCAGTGGATGATGAGAATGTCAGTTTTTACAAAGAACACTGTACATTACTAAAATGCTCTAATTGAGCTGTTAGAATGTCAGAAACAAGCTTTCTGAGCTGAAAACTGCATGTTGTGACAAAGTGCATCAGTGGATGATGAGAAATTCAGTTTTGACAAAGAACACTGTTCATTACTAAAATGCTCTAATTAAGCTGTTAGAATGTCAGAAACAAGCTTTCTGAGCTGAAAACTGCATTTTGTGACAAAGTGCATCAGAGGATGATTAGAAAATCAGTTTTGACAAAGAACACAGTCCATTACAGAAATGCTCTAGTTGAGCTGTTAGAATGTCAGAAACAAGCTTTCTGAGCTGAAAACTGCATTTTGTGACAAAGTGCATCAGAGGATGATTAGAAAATCAGTTTTGACAAAGAACACAGTCCATTACAGAAATGCTCTAGTTGAGCTGTTAGAATGTCAGAAACAAGCTTTCTGAGCTGAAAACTGCATTTTGTGACAAAGTGCATCAGTGGATGATGAGAATGTCAGTTTTAACAAAGAACACTGTTCATTACTAAAATGCTCTAATTGAGCTGTTAGAATGTCAGAAACATGCTTTCTGAGCTGAAAACTGCATTTTGTGACAAAGTGCATCAGTGGATGATGAGAATGTCAGTTTTGACAAAGAACACTGTTCATTACTGAAATGCTCTAGTTGAGCTGTTAGAATGTCAGAAACGAGCTTTCTGAGCTGAAAACTGCATTTTGTGAAAAAAGGCATCAGTGGATGATGATAAATTCAGTTTTGACAAAGAACACTGTTCATTACAGAAATGCTCTAGTTATGCTGTTAGAATGTCAGAAACAAGCTTTCTGAGCTGAAAACTGCATTTTGTGACAAAGTGCATCAGTGGATGATGAGAATGTCAGTTTGGACAATGAACACATTTCTTTACTGAAATACTCTAGTTGAGCTGTTAGAATGTCAGAAACAAGCTTTCTGGGCTGAAAACTGCATTTTGTTACAAAGTGCATCAGTGGATGATGAGAATGTCAGTTTTGACAAAGAACACTGTTCATTACTAAAATGCTCTAATTAAGCTGTTAGAATGTCAGAAACAAGCTTTCTGAGCTAAAAACTGCTTTTTGTGACAAAGTGCATCAGAGGATGATTAGAAAATCAGTTTTGACAAAGAACACAGTTCATTACAGAAATGCTCTAGTTGAGCTGTTAGAATGTCAGAAACAAGCTTTCTGAGCTGAAAACTGCATTTTGTGACAAAGTGCATCAGTGGATGATGAGAATGTCAGTTTTGACAAAGAACACTGTTCATTACTAAAATGCTCTAATTGAGCTGTTAGAATGTCAGAAACAAGCTTTCTGAGCTGAAAACTGCATTTTGTGACAAAGTGCATCAGTGGATGATGAGAATGTCAGTTTTGACAAAGAACACTGTTCATTACTAAAATGCTCTAGTTGAGCTGTTAGAATGTCAGAAACGAGCTTTCTGAGCTGAAAACTGCATTTTGTGAAAAAAGGCATCAGTGGATGATGATAAATTCAGTTTTGACAAAGAACACTGTTCATTACTGAAATGCTCTGGTTGAGCTGTTAGAATGTCAGAAACGAGCTTTCTGAGCTGAAAACTGCATTTTGTGAAAAAAGGCATCAGTGGATGATGATAAATTCAGTTTTGACAAAGAACACTGTTCATTACTGAAATGCTCTGGTTGAGCTGTTAGAATGTCAGAAACAAGCTTTCTGAGCTGAAAACTGAATGTTTTGACAAAGTGCATCAGTGGATGAGAAGAAATTCAGTTTTGACAAAGAACACTGTTCATTACTAAAATGCTCTAATTAAGCTGTTACAATGTCAGAAACAAGCTTTCTGAGCTGAAAACTGCATTTTGTGACAAAGTGCATCAGAGGATGATTAGAAAATCAGTTTTGACAAAGAACACAGTCCATTACAGAAATGCTCTAGTTGAGCTGTTAGAATGTCAGAAACAAGCTTTCTGAGCTGAAAACTGCATTTTGTGACAAAGTGCATCAGAGGATGATTAGAAAATCAGTTTTGACAAAGAACACAGTCCATTACAGAAATGCTCTAGTTGAGCTGTTAGAATGTCAGAAACAAGCTTTCTGAGCTGAAAACTGCATTTTGTGACAAAGTGCATCAGTGGATGATGAGAATGTCAGTTTTGACAAAGAACACTGTTCATTACTAAAATGCTCTAATTGAGCTGTTAGAATGTCAGAAACAAGATTTCTGAGCTGAAAACTGCATTTTGTGACAAAGTGAATCAGTGGATGATGAGAATGTCAGTTTTAACAAAGAACACTGTTCATTAATAAAATGCTCTAATTGAGCTGTTAGAATGTCAGAAACAAGCTTTCTGAGCTGAAAACTGCATTTTGTGACAAAGTGCATCAGAGGATGATTAGAAAATCAGTTTTGACAAAGAACACAGTCCATTACAGAAATGCTCTAATTAAGCTGTTAGAATGTCAGAAACAAGCTTTCTGAGCTGAAAACTGGATTTTGTGACAAAGTGCATCAGTGGATGATGAGAATGTCAGTTTTGACAATGAACACAGTTCATTACTAAAATGCTCTAATTGAGCTGTTAGAATGTCAGAAACAAGCTTTCTGAGCTGAAAACTGCATTTTGTGACAAAGTGCATCAGTGGATGATGAGAAATTCAGTTTTGACAAAGAACACTGTTCATTACTGAAATGCTCTATTTGAGCTGTTAGAATGTCAGAAACAAACTTTCTGAGCTGAAAACTGCATTTTGTGACAAAAGGCATCAGTGGATGATGAGAATGTCAGTTTTGACTAAGAACACTGTTCATTACTGAAATGCTCTAGTTGAGCTGTTAGAATGTCAGAAACGAGCTTTCTGAGCTGAAAACTGCATTTTGTGAAAAAAGGCATCAGTGGATGATGAGAAATTCAGTTTTGACAAAGAACACTGTTCATTACTGAAATGCTCTAGTTGAGCTGTTAGAATGTCAGAAACGAGCTTTCTGAGCTGAAAACTGCATTTTGTGACAAATTGCATCAGTGGATGATGAGAATGTCAGTTTTGACAAAGAACACTGTTCATCACTAAAATGCTCTAGTTGAGCTGTTAGAATGTCAGAAACAAGCTTTCTGAGCTGAAAACTGCATTTTGTGACAAATTGCATCAGTGGATGATGAGAATGTCAGTTTTGACAAAGAACACTGTTCATCACTAAAATGCTCTAATTGAGCTGTTAGAATGTCAGAAACAAGCTTTCTGAGCTGAAAACTGCATTTTGTGACAAAGTGCATCAGTGGATGATGAGAAATTCAGTTTTGACTAAGAACACTGTTCATTACTGAAATGCTCTAATTGAGCTGTTAGAATGTCAGAAACGAGCTTTCTGAGCTGAAAACTGCATTTTGTGACAAAGTGTATCAGTGGATGATGAGAAATTCAGTTTTGACAAAGAACACTGTTCATTACTGAAATGCTCTAGTTGAGCTGTTAGAATGTCAGAAACGAGCTTTCTGAGCTGAAAACTGCATTTTGTGACAAAAGGCATCAGTGAATGATGAGAAATTCAGTTTTGACAAAGAACACTGTTCATTACTGAAATGCTCTAGTTGAGCTGTTAGAATGTCAGAAACGAGCTTTCTGAGCTGAAAACTGCATTTTGTGACAAAAGGCATCAGTGGATGATGAGAAATTCAGTTTTGACAAAGAACACTGTTCATTACTGAAATGCTCTAGTTGAGCTGTTAGAATGTCAGAAACAAGATTTCTGAGCTGAATAATGCATTTTGTGACAAAGTGCATCAGTGGATGATGAGAATGTCAGTTTTAACAAAGAACACTGTTCATTACTAAAATGCTCTAATTGAGCTGTTAGAATGTCAGAAACAAGCTTTCTGAGCTGAAAACTGCATTTTGTGGAAAAGTGCATCAGTGGATGATGAGAATGTCAGTTTTGACAAAGAACACTGTTCATTACTGAAATGCTCTAGTTGAGCTGTTAGAATGTCAGAAACGAGCTTTCTGAGCTGAAAACTGCATTTTGTGAAAAAAGGCATCAGTGGATGATGATGAATTCAGTTTTGACAAAGAACACTGTTCATTACAGAAATGCTCTAGTTGAGCTGTTAGAATGTCAGAAACAAGCTTTCTGAGCTGAAAACTGCGTTTTGTGACAAAGTGCATCAGTGGATGATGAGAATGTCAGTTTGGACAATGAACACATTTCTTTACTGAAATACTCTAGTTGAGCTGTTAGAATGTCAGAAACAAGCTTTCTGAGCTGAAAACTGCATTTTGTTACAAAGTGCATCAGTGGATGATGAGAATGTCAGTTTTGACAAAGAACACTGTTCATTACTAAAATGCTCTAATTAAGCTGTTAGAATGTCAGAAACAAGCTTTCTGAGCTAAAAACTGCATTTTGTGACAAAGTGCATCAGAAGATGATTAGAAAATCAGTTTTGACAAAGAACACAGTCCATTACAGAAATGCTCTAGTTGAGCTGTTAGAATGTCAGAAACAAGCTTTCTGAGCTGAAAACTGCATTTTGTGACAAAGTGCATCAGTGGATGATGAGAATGTCAGTTTGGACAATGAACACATTTCTTTACTCAAATACTCTAGTTGAGCTGTTAGAATGTCAGAAACAAGCTTTCTGAGCTGAAAACTGCATTTTGTTACAAAGTGCATCAGTGGATGATGAGACTGTCAGTTTTGACAAAGAACACTGTTCATTACTAAAATGCTCTAATTAAGCTGTTAGAATGTCAGAAACAAGCTTTCTGAGCTAAAAACTGCATTTTGTGACAAAGTGCATCAGAGGATGATTAGAAAATCAGTTTTGACAAAGAACACAGTCCATTACAGAAATGCTCTAGTTGAGCTGTTAGAATGTCAGAAACAAGCTTTCTGAGCTGAAAACTGCATTTTGTGACAAATTGCATCAGAGGATGATTAGAAAATCAGTTTTGACAAAGAACACAGTCCATTACAGAAATGCTCTAGTTGAGCTGTTAGAATGTCAGAAACAAGCTTTCTGAGCTGAAAACTGCATTTTGTGACAAAGTGCATCAGTGGATGATGAGAATGTCAGTTTTGACTAAGAACACTGTTCATTACTGAAATGCTCTAGTTGAGCTGTTAGAATGTCAGAAACGAGCTTTCTGAGCTGAAAACTGCATTTTGTGAAAAAAGGCATCAGTGGATGATGATAAATTCAGTTTTGACAAAGAACACAGTCCATTACAGAAATGCTCTAGTTGAGCTGTTAGAATGTCAGAAACAAGCTTTCTGAGCTGAAAACTGCATTTTCTGAAAAATGGCATCAGTGGATGATGAGAATGTCAGTTTTGACAATGAACACAGTTCATTACTGAAATACTCTAGTTGAGCTGTTAGAATGTCAGAAACAAGCTTTCTGAGCTGAAAACTGCATTGTGACAAAGTGAATCAGTGGATGACGAGAATGTCAGTTTTGACAAAGAACACAGTCCATTACAGAAATGCTCTAGTTGAGCTGTTAGAATGTCAGAAACAAGCTTTCTGAGCTGAAAACTGCATTTTGTGACAAAGTGCATCAGTGGATGATGAGAATGTCAGTTTTGACAAAGAACACTGTTCATTACTGAAATGCTCTAGTTGAGCTGTTAGAATGTCAGAAACGAGCTTTCTGAGCTGAAAACTGCATTTTGTGAAAAAAGGCATCAGTGGATGATGAGAATGTCAGTTTTGACAAATAACACTGTTCATTACTAAAATGCTCTAATTGAGCTGTTAGAATGTCAGAAACGACCTTTCTGAGCTGAAAACTGCATTTTGTGAAAAAAGGCATCAGTGGATGATGATAAATTCAGTTTTGACAAAGAACACAGTCCATTACAGAAATGCTCTAGTTGAGCTGTTAGAATGTCAGAAACAAGCTTTCTGAGCTTAAAACTGCATTTTCTGAAAAAAGGTATCAGTGGATGATGAGAATGTCAGTTTTGACAATGAACACTGTTCATTACTGAAATACTCTAGTTGAGCTGTTAGAATGTCAGAAACGAGCTTTCTGAGCTGAAAACTGCATGTTGTTACAAAGTGCATCAGTGGATGATGAGAATGTCAGTTTTGACAAAGAACACTGTTCATTACTAAAATGATCTAATTAAGCTGTTAGAATGTCAGAAACAAGCTTTCTGAGCTGAAAACTGTATTTTGTGACAAAGTGCATCAGTGAATGATGAGAAATTCAGTTTTGACAAAGAACACTGTTCATTACTGAAATGCTCTAGTTGAGCTGTTAGAATGTCAGAAACGAGCTTTCTGAGCTGAAAACTGCATTTTTTGATAAAAGGCATCAGTGGATGATGAGAAATTCAGTTTTGACAAAGAACACTGTTCATTACTGAAATGCTCTAGTTGAGCTGTTAGAATGTCAGAAACAAGCTTTCTGAGCTGAAAACTGCATTATGTGACAAAGTGCATCAGTGGATAATGAGAATGTCAGTTTTGACAAAGAACACAGTCCATTACAGAAATGCTGTAGTTGAGCTGTTAGAATGTCTGAAACAAGCTTTCTGAGCTGAAACTGCATTTTGTGACAAAGTGCATCAGTGGATGATGAGAAATTCAGTTTTGACAAAGAACACTGTTCATTACTGAAATGCTCTAGTTGAGCTGTTAGAATGTCAGAAACGAGCTTTCTGAGCTGAAAACTGCATTTTGTGACAAAGTGCATCAGTGGATGATGAGAATGTCAGTTTTGACAAAGAACACTGTTCATCACTAAAATGCTCTAATTGAGCTGTTAGAATGTCAGAAACAAGCTTTCTGAGCTGAAAACTGCATTTTGTGACAAAGTGCATCAGTGGATGATGAGAAATTCAGTTTTGACAAAGAACACTGTTCATTACTGAAATGCTCTAATTGAGCTGTTAGAATGTCAGAAACGAGCTTTCTGAGCTGAAAACTGCATTTTGTGACAAAGTGTATCAGTGGATGATGAGAAATTCAGTTTTGACAAAGAACACTGTTCATTACTGAAATGCTCTAGTTGAGCTGTTAGAATGTCAGAAACGAGCTTTCTGAGCTGAAAACTGCATTTTGTGACAAAAGGCATCAGTGGATGATGAGAAATTCAGTTTTGACAAAGAACACTGTTCATTACTGAAATGCTCTAGTTGAGCTGTTAGAATGTCAGAAACGAGCTTTCTGAGCTGAAAACTGCATTTTGTGACAAAAGGCATCAGTGAATGATGAGAAATTCAGTTTTGACAAAGAACACTGTTCATTACTGAAATGCTCTAGTTGAGCTGTTAGAATGTCAGAAACGAGCTTTCTGAGCTGTAAACTGCATTTTTTTTTGATAAAAGGCATCAGTAGATGATGAGAAATTCAGTTTTGACAAAGAACACTGTTCATTACTGAAATGCTCTAGTTGAGCTGTTAGAATGTCAGAAACGAGCTTTCTGAGCTGAAAACTGCATTTTTTGATAAAAGGCATCAGTGGATGATGAGAAATTCAGTTTTGACAAAGAACACTGTTCATTACTGAAATGCTCTAATTGAGCTGTTAGAATGTCAGAAACAAGCTTTCTGAGCTGAAAACTGCATTTTGTGACAAAGTGCATCAGTGGATGATGAGAATGTCAGTTTTGACAAAGAACACTGTTCATTACTGAAATGCTCTAGTTGAGCTGTTAGAATGTCAGAAACGAGCTTTCTGAGCTGAAAACTGCATTTTGTGAAAAAAGGCATCAGTGGATGATGATGAATTCAGTTTTGACAAAGAACACTGTTCATTACAGAAATGCTCTAGTTGAGCTGTTAGAATGTCAGAAACAAGCTTTCTGAGCTGAAAACTGCATTTTGTGACAAAGTGCATCAGTGGATGATGAGAATGTCAGTTTTGACAAAGAACACTGTTCATTACTAAAATGCTCTAATTGAGCTGTTAGAATGTCAGAAACGAGCTTTCTGAGCTGAAAACTGCATTTTGTGAAAAAAGGCATCAGTGGATGATGATAAATTCAGTTTTGACAAAGAACACTGTTCATTACAGAAATGCTCTAGTTGAGCTGTTAGAATGTCAGAAACAAGCTTTCTGAGCTGAAAACTGCATTTTGTGACAAAGTGCATCAGAGGATGATTAGAAAATCAGTTTTGACAAAGAACACAGTCCATTACAGAAATGCTCTAGTTGAGCTGTTAGAATGTCAGAAACAAGCTTTCTGAGCTGAAAACTGCATTTTGTGACAAAGTGCATCAGTGGATGATGAGAATGTCAGTTTTGACAAAGAACACTGTTCATTACTAAAATGCTCTAATTGAGCTGTTAGAATGTCAGAAACAAGATTTCTGAGCTGAAAACTGCATTTTGTGACAAAGTGCATCAGTGGATGATGAGAATGTCAGTTTTAACAAAGAACACTGTTCATTACTAAAATGCTCTAATTGAGCTGTTAGAATGTCAGAAACAAGCTTTCTGAGCTGAAAACTGCATTTTGTGACAAAGTGCATCAGTGGATGATGAGAATGTCAGTTTTGACAAAGAACACTGTTCATTACTGAAATGCTCTAGTTGAGCTGTTAGAATGTCAGAAACGAGCTTTCTGAGCTGAAAACTGCATTTTGTGAAAAAAGGCATCAGTGGATGATGATGAATTCAGTTTTGACAAAGAACACTGTTCATTACAGAAATGCTCTAGTTGAGCTGTTAGAATGTCAGAAACAAGCTTTCTGAGCTGAAAACTGCATTTTGTGACAAAGTGCATCAGTGGATGATGAGAATGTCAGTTTTGACAAAGAACACTGTTCATTACTGAAATGCTCTAGTTGAGCTGTTAGAATGTCAGAAACGAGCTTTCTGAGCTGAAAACTGCATTTTTTGATAAAAGGCATCAGTGGATGATGAGAAATTCAGTTTTGACAAAGAACACTGTTCATTACTGAAATGCTCTAATTGAGCTGTTAGAATGTCAGAAACAAGCTTTCTGAGCTGAAAACTGCATTTTGTGACAAAGTGCATCAGTGGATGATGAGAATGTCAGTTTTGACAAAGAACACTGTTCATTACTGAAATGCTCTAGTTGAGCTGTTAGAATGTCAGAAACGAGCTTTCTGAGCTGAAAACTGCATTTTGTGAAAAAAGGCATCAGTGGATGATGATGAATTCAGTTTTGACAAAGAACACTGTTCATTACAGAAATGCTCTAGTTGAGCTGTTAGAATGTCAGAAACAAGCTTTCTGAGCTGAAAACTGCATTTTGTGACAAAGTGCATCAGTGGATGATGAGAATGTCAGTTTTGACAAAGAACACTGTTCATTACTAAAATGCTCTAATTGAGCTGTTAGAATGTCAGAAACGAGCTTTCTGAGCTGAAAACTGCATTTTGTGAAAAAAGGCATCAGTGGATGATGATAAATTCAGTTTTGACAAAGAACACTGTTCATTACAGAAATGCTCTAGTTGAGCTGTTAGAATGTCAGAAACAAGCTTTCTGAGCTGAAAACTGCATTTTGTGACAAAGTGCATCAGAGGATGATTAGAAAATCAGTTTTGACAAAGAACACAGTCCATTACAGAAATGCTCTAGTTGAGCTGTTAGAATGTCAGAAACAAGCTTTCTGAGCTGAAAACTGCATTTTGTGACAAAGTGCATCAGTGGATGATGAGAATGTCAGTTTTGACAAAGAACACTGTTCATTACTAAAATGCTCTAATTGAGCTGTTAGAATGTCAGAAACAAGATTTCTGAGCTGAAAACTGCATTTTGTGACAAAGTGCATCAGTGGATGATGAGAATGTCAGTTTTAACAAAGAACACTGTTCATTACTAAAATGCTCTAATTGAGCTGTTAGAATGTCAGAAACAAGCTTTCTGAGCTGAAAACTGCATTTTGTGACAAAGTGCATCAGTGGATGATGAGAATGTCAGTTTTGACAAAGAACACTGTTCATTACTGAAATGCTCTAGTTGAGCTGTTAGAATGTCAGAAACGAGCTTTCTGAGCTGAAAACTGCATTTTGTGAAAAAAGGCATCAGTGGATGATGATAAATTCAGTTTTGACAAAGAACACTGTTCATTACAGAAATGCTCTAGTTGAGCTGTTAGAATGTCAGAAACAAGCTTTCTGAGCTGAAAACTGCATTTTGTGACAAAGTGCATCAGTGGATGATGAGAATGTCAGTTTGGACAATGAACACATTTCTTTACTGAAATACTCTAGTTGAGCTGTTAGAATGTCAGAAACAAGCTTTCTGAGCTGAAAACTGCATTTTGTTACAAAGTGCATCAGTGGATGATGAGACTGTCAGTTTTGACAAAGAACACTGTTCATTACTAAAATGCTCTAATTAAGCTGTTAGAATGTCAGAAACAAGCTTTCTGAGCTAAAAACTGCATTTTGTGACAAAGTGCATCAGAGGATGATTAGAAAATCAGTTTTGACAAAGAACACAGTCCATTACAGAAATGCTCTAGTTGAGCTGTTAGAATGTCAGAAACAAGCTTTCTGAGCTGAAAACTGCATTTTGTGACAAATTGCATCAGAGGATGATTAGAAAATCAGTTTTGACAAAGAACACAGTCCATTACAGAAATGCTCTAGTATTGGGATTATGATGTTTTATGTATTATAAATTCATGTTTACTGTTAAATATAATGATATGAGTATGTCCATGCTGTGCTGGGTTCTTTGTCTTGAAAACTAGTTGGCAGAAGTGTGTAACACGAGCTCTGAGGAATGCAGGAGCAGGGTCTCAGAAAACAAGTGTGTGAGTGTATGTGTGTGTGCGTCAATCGCATCTCTCGGCAGGACCGGCTATTTTCAAAATGTTTTGCAGGAGCCAATAGTTGGGGGAGAATGGAGTCAGATTTACATGTCCCGAGGTGATTGGTTCCGGAGGATTCAACGCCCGCCCGATGAAGGGGAGGAGCCCGAAGACAGAATCGACGTCACATACTTTATAAATACTTATAACCCGAAAGTGTTAGGGCAGTTGTTTAGTCTCATATGTATGTTGAGAGAACAGCCCCAGCTGGAAGAAGCTTTTACATCTGATAATAAATTCTACTTAAACTTATTGGGAAAACGATCTCTTTGACTTTTCTTCAAATTTTGAACACGCAGGACTCAAGTTAAAAAAGTCCGATAGTTGGTGACCCCGACGTGATTTGAGGACAAAGGAAAGTTTTCGCGCCACATTTCGGCGGACCCCGTGGGGGAGGAAAAAAAAAGATATCGAGACGATTCAGATTTAACACAAAAGGCCGGCTAAAATACATAAGGTAAGCAGAAAACCTGTTATTTCGAATTCTGCTATTGGATATACTAAATTTCTGTGTTAAATTTGATGAACATCTCGATGAATAGACGAGTAAAATTGAAATAAGGAAAATCAGATTTAAAAGATTCTTACGGGTTAGAGTCCCTTGGCTAAGGAAGCCATAAATTAAATACAGATTAAAGTTCTGTATAATTGTTGGGAAAGAAATCCCGTGATCGGCGTATCACAAATTCATTTAGGTTAAAGTCCTTCGGAGAAGAGATCCGTAAATTATTTACTAGTTTGATTTTATTTGTATGAATGGTATTGGGGATGAAAGTATTTAGACGTGGTGTTTAGTTGAATGCATAAGTGAACGGAAAATTAGCACGTGGTTTGTGTAGGCCTTGTGTATGTGTATAATCTAAGTTGGTGTAAGGAGACGATCGTAAAGAAACTAGTAGGAAAGTTATATTGAATACATATATATATATATATACAAGTAAATAAATATAATAAGAATGGCAGAGTTTCAAAAGGAGTGTGATGAACACGAATGTCCGACCGTATTAGCGCAATGGCAGAGTATCGCTGAGATGATGATAGCACAGACTGAACCAATATCCAGGAAAGGGAGACAAAGAGAGGTTGAGGAATGTTGGATAGAATTGTGTGATAATTATGCATGGACGAAAGAGGCAGAGACATTTAAAGTGCCCCTGGCCCCGAAAATAAGAAATATGGAGAAAAAGGCTCATTGTAGGTTAGTCAGACATAAAGGTGATGAAAAAACGATTAAATGGTATAATGCAAGTAGATATAAAAGTAAAGGGTGTGACTTAGAAAAACATTTAAGAAAATGGAGTCGTCTTGCCCTCGTGGCGACAGCTTTATCACCTATTAGACATAGGAAAGAAGGGAAAGCTCCAGACGATGATGTTAGACTGAAAGTGAAGGATGGAAACAGAGAGACCCAGTCACTAGCACCGCCCCCTGAACAGTACCGCCCATTGTATCCGCCTCTTGCTCCGCCTCTTGCTCCGCCTCTTGCTCAGCCCCCCCCCTACATCTCACCAAATACGACTCACAGCAAACAACAGGTCGTGCTTGAGGTACGAGAGGGAGTTTTAGACTGTAATTTAAAAGAATTAGAAGAACTTCGACAGGAGGTACAACATCTGGGCAAGGTAGTGACAGAACAGGTACATGCGGCACGAGCTCAGGTGAATGAGACAATGCGCCACATGGCAGAAAATATGGAACTTCCAGAGGGAAGTGATGGTAGTGAGAACGGAGTAGGAAGTGAAGATGAAAGGGGAAGTTGTAGAGCAGCTGGCCCTATAGAAACAACAGGTCAGGCCCAGGGCACGATGCATACAGTATGTATTAAGGGAACGATGGTAATGGATGAGGAGCCAATAGCAAAACGAACTAGGGGAAGGGAAAAAGAACAGCAGCTGTCTAATTTTTCAATTGATCATTGCCCCCCTAACGTACCAGAGCAGAGAGAGCAGGCAATGAGTCATCATACTAATCAATTATATCCAGGCGTACAAGCCCCATTGTTAGCAAAGAGCACTGGGGTGCAGTACCAGCCCTGGTCACACAGTGACATGACTGCTATTTCCAGTAAACTTCCTCCAATTACATCAGGGGGCTCTAAGTGGTTGAGTAAATTAACGGCCTTGAGTCATGGTACCGTTTTGGCTTTGGGTGACATAAGGTGTCTGTTGGGTCAGATTTTGACAGCCTCTCAGATGGGGAGTTTTGAACTCGAAGCCCAAACATTACAATATCCAAATGATCTTAATTTTTCAAAAGTAATTACAATGGTGGGCAGAGCACTCGGTCGATTGTACCCATTGCCACCCACCGTATACCAAAACATAAAGTTTCGCATAAAACCAGGTGAGACGGGTGCAGCATATTATTTCAGGTGCGCTGCTGAGTGGGAACAGATGGTGGAAGAAAATAGTTTAACCAACCCAATTACACGAGACATATTCAGAGCAGCGGTTATGGCAGGTGCCCCTAGTGGTGTTAAACAAATAATGGAAAATAACCCTGACATTCCAATTGCTAGTAACGAAATATGGGAAAGGCATTTAGTCCACCACACAGATAGGGCTGTAGAGAAAACAGGAAAAGAGGAAGAACAATTAGAAAAGATAAAAATAGAGTTGTTAAAACTACAGTTAGAACAAGCAAAAAATGAGGGAGGGACAAAAAAGAGCAAGCAAATGCCACAACAATCCTACCAGCCACCCCCTTACCAATATAACGGCCCACCCTATGATACAGAAGCCCATGCAGCAGGTGGGAGGGGAAATAGACAAAGGAGCAATTGGAGGGGTAGTAATAGAGGGAGGGGGTCTTATGGAGGGAGGCAGCAGGGCGGGGGAAATTGTTACGTGTGTGGTGAGGCAGGCCACTGGATGAGAGAGTGTCCACAGCTTTCAGGTCAGTTTAACGGACCACCTGCGGAGGGATGGGGTCCTCGAAGAGGTGGTGCCGGTGGTCGCGGCAGGGAACCACAAACCCCATACAACCCGGGGCAATACCCTCCACCACCCTCCAACCTACAGGTGCCGATGTTCCCGCCATCGGGCCCGGAGAATGGCGCGAGCGTTTATTAAAGGGGCCCCCAGAGAACTGAAATGAGGGCTAGGGCCGAACCTCTCATTTCGTTAATGGTAAACAACAAACCATTAAAAGCTCTGGTGGACACCGGAGCCACCTATTCGACTGTCACAGGCGGCATAAAACAATCTGATCTGAGTGACAAAACTGTGACGGTCCTCGGATTCTCTGGGGGGAGAGAAAGCCACCAAATGACACAACCCTTCAAAGTTGAAGTGGCAAATCAATGCTTATCACACTCGTTCCTTTTCTCCAGCAATGCTCCCATTCCTCTTTTGGGAAGAGATTTATTAATAAAATTAGGGGCTAGCATTTTGTGCTCAGCAGAAGGGGTAATAGTTACATTTCCAGATGGTACAACCATTAACTGTTCCCTATCAGGTAATACGACAGACAGCCAGTGGATGCTGACCTCGTGTGGGGAGGAGGAGGCAGCTGATCTTTACTGGGTAAAATTAGATGATGACGCACAGTGGGGCACCACAATGGAACTGTATAACAAATACCGTTCATGGATTTCAAATTTAGATATCTATTTACCCCCCATAGACCCATTGCATTGTACATTGTTTTATGACAGAAATGACATAACCATTTATGAAGACATGTTTCAGGAAGTGGAGGGAGACAGATGGGTGTTGGAGGGAGCTGGAATTTTTGTGAGTAAAGAAGGAGTGATGGCTCCAGTGAAGCTGACAGAAGAGCAGTTGAAGTGGTATGAGATGGCAGACACAGCAGCACCTCACATATCGTTAGCCTTACACCCAAGCCATGAAGCCAGGGAGCTAGGTAAGATTACAAAAACACTGTTGGCCACCCAGGATTGGGAGCCCACGGAAAAAACAGATGTTAAATATTCACCTAAACACAAAGCCTATTGGATAGAAGGTGCCACACGAGACACTGGAGCTCTAGAGCATGTGCAGGTTTCTAGATTCCATGGCAGGGAGCTGTCAGATAGTGTAGGAGCACCAGACATCATAAAAAATTTACCTGAGGATCTTTGGTCTCAGGGCCCAACAGATGTAGGTTTTTGTAACATGTCTCCAGTTTACTTTCAGTTAAGCACACCTGACCCCATCTGGATTCCACAATACCGCAACAAACCTGAGGCGGACGAGGGTGTGGCCGCAACAGTTAAAGGTCTCCTAGAGAGGGGTGTTATTACACCATACAAATCTAGGTGGAACACACCTATTTTTCCGGTGCCGAAACCAGGCACGAATAAGTACAGGTTGGTACATGATTTGAGAGCAATCAATGCTGTTGTGGCTACACCATCGTTAACAGTGCCTAATCCGTATACTGCACTCTCTGTGATAACACCTGAGCACAATTGGTTTACATGTATTGATTTGGCTAACGCATTTTTCTGTATCCCTTTAGCAGAGGAATGCAAGGCGTGTGTGGCTTTTACATACAAAGGTTGTCAATATTCTTACAACAGATTACCCCAGGGGTTTGTTTTATCACCAGGAATTTTTAACCATGCATTAAAACAACAATTACAGGACTGTAGTTTGCCTGGAGACTGTGTGTTGATCATGTATGTTGATGACCTCCTTTTGGCAGCCAAAACAGAGCAAGGATGCCTGGAGGGGAGCGAAGCTGTGTTAAGACAATTACACAAAAGTGGCTTCAAGGTAAGCAAGGAAAAGCTGCAATTTTGCAGACCTTGTGTTACATTTCTAGGTCGCATGATCACCCCAGAGGGCTCCACGCTAACTGTAGCCCATAGACGAGGAATTCTGAGTCATCCAAAACCAACCACGGTTAAAGAGATGTTGTCATTTCTAGGCCTAACAGGGTATAGTAGACACTATATTCCAATGTATGTTTCATTAACAGCCCCTTTGAGAGATCTTGTAAAACAACAGGGTATGAAGAATTTGAGAGCAGACATTGAGTGGACACAGGAAGCTGAACGGACGTTCATTAACCTGAAACAACAGATGGCACATGCAGCTAATCTCAGCAGTGCCGATTACAGATCACCATTTCACTTAGACGTCTCTGAGACAGGGTCAAGTGCACATGGGGTACTTTATCAAAAAGACCAGGGGGGCAGAAAAGTGTTGATGTATGTTAGCATGTTGTTGGACAGTGTAGAACAAAGACAGCCACCATGCAGCAGGTTTGTCGCAGGCCTGGCAAAGATAGTGAAGAAAACGTCTCACATCGTTATGGGCCATCACCTAATTGTTTTAACAACGCATTCAATCGCATCTTTTGTTAATTCTGAATCATTCACATTTTCCCCTTTACGACAGCGACGCATTGCAGCAATTTTGCTCGCCGACCATATCAAATACACGCATGAGGGCATTAACATGGCAGATTTGGTGGAGGAGGGAAAACCACACGACTGTGCACCGATCACAGAGAGGGCATCAGTGGTCAGACCAGGTTTGTTTGCAAAACCATTGACTGGCCCTGAGCCAGTCATGACTTTGTTCACTGACGGGTGCTGTTTCAGGGCGGAGGACGGAAGTTTGAAAGCGGCTTATGCAGTGGTAGAGCAGGTAGGACATGAGATGATTACGAGGGATGCAGCAAGGTTAGATGGGAAGCAGTCAGCACAGAGGGCAGAAATGATAGCAGTGATCAAAGCCTTGCGACATACTGGTGGACACCGTGTAAACATCTATACTGACTCTGCTTATGTTGTTACAGCTGTACACGTAGAAATGCCGTTGTGGAAACGTTGTGGCTTTATCACTTCGTCAGGTCGACCAATAACACATGCATGTGAAGCCAGAGACCTTTTAGAGGCTCTGATGATCCCCTCAGAGGTGGCAGTGATTAAATGCGCTGGTCACTCTAAGGTGGATAGCTCTTTGAGCAGAGGCAATGACGCAGCAGACTTGGCGGCAAAAGCTGCTGCTGGTTATGTGTCCTCGCAGATGATGTGCACATCAGAAAGAACATCTAATGATTTATTGCCGAGATTCACAAGGGAATACCTTTGTAAAGAGCATCAGCGCTGTACCCCTGAAGAAATCTCTGTGTGTGCACAACATGGAGCTGTTCGTGCCTCTGACGGACTGTGGCAAGCTCCGGATGGACGTCCGGCGCTCCCAGCGAGTCTGTGTCATTCCATCATGGTAGAGGTTCATGGAGTGAGCCATGTCGGGGACAAACAGATGATGAGAGCGCTTGAATATTGGTGGCATCCTTTTTTAAAAGCTATGGTCTCAGCACATGTGAGCACGTGTGAAGTTTGTCAGGGATATAACGTTAAACCCACGATTAAACCAACAAGGGGTTCGTTTCCTTTGACCGGTGGTCCGGGGGACGAAATCGTGATTGATTTCACAGACATGATCACGAGGATACAGGGTAAGCGTTATCTTCTGGTAATCGTAGACTATTTCACTGGATGGCCTGAAGCTTATCCTGTAGGCAGAGAAGACAGTACGGCGGTGATAAAATGTTTAATAAATCATTATATACCTCGTTATGGCTTCGCCCGGCGTTTACGATCGGATAATGGCAGTCATTTCAAGAATGAACATTTGCGAGTCGTCGAAAAGGCCCTAGGCCTCAAACATGCATTTGGTGCAGTCTGGCATCCTGCCAGCCAAGGTAAGGTTGAACGAATGAATCTCACCCTAAAACTCAAATTGGCTAAAATCTGTGCACAGACAAAACTAAATTGGTTGTCAGCTTTGCCATTGGCCTTAATGTCAGTAAGATCATCTGTTAACCGAATCACAGGATTCACCCCTTTTGAATTGTTTACAGGTCGGCAGTTTCCAGGGCCACGGAATGCACTGTCGGATGCCATTGTGACACCATTATCTCACGCTGTCTATTTTGATAAACTGACTGCTCTCATTAAGACTTTTTCATGCCAGGTCAATCCATCTCCAGCAGCAGACCCCCCTCCAACGACGGTACAGTGGGTGAGGCTGAGGACGTTCAGGAGAAAGTGGAATGAGCCGAGGTGGTCGAAACCCCATAGGGTGACAGCAAGGACATCACACTGTGTTCGATTGCAGGGCAAGGGTGACACTTGGTTTCATTTAACCTCATGTGTAGCTTGTGACCCCCCCTCAAGGGATCTTGCAGAGACACGGGTGGACCTGCGTAGACAGGTCCAAGAGAGGGAAGGAGAATCAGAGGCTGAAGAAGCCACAGGTGAAATCACAACACCACCAGTACAATAACAATTGCAAATCATTCACAAGACAGGTGTTCCAGGTGAATGTGCTGTGACCAAAGAGAAGGACAGTAGAATCATTTTCCAGTGCAATAAATTTTGAGTGAATACTCACGGAGGTGGAAATACGTATTACCATATATTCTTTATAACCATATTATATATTGTTCTTATTGTGATTCTCATATTTATTATTTTCATATATCTATTGTCTTTCATATTTTTTAATATTTACTATTTTTTATACCTTTATATTACTATTGTGATTTTTATATTGTCATTCCTTACTATTTTATTTTGTGTGATTTTAACCATTTATATTTTTCCTTAATTGCATATTCCCATTAAGTATACTGTGTGTTTAACCATTTTTAATTTCCAAGAGTGTGTTTATTATTCCTTTAAAGTCCAAGAGAGGGCAACAAAATGAAGCTGTGGGAAAACTGTAAGCTGTCGGGGATCCTATTAATAATTTCAGGAGTTATAGTAGGAATAATTTTTAGCCTAACTAAGGGTCAGGAAGGCAACAACACCATATCAAAATCGAGACACAAAAAAGCCATAGCCGATACGAGGTTACCATGTGAACAACTCGTAATTAACTATGTTTGGGGTAAGACTACATCATTTACTTTCGACCTATGCGCTGTCATAAATTGTGGGGGAAAAAATAGCTCATGGAGGGGGTACAATATATATATATGTATGGATGGGAATATGGACAGTGTTTGTAAGGTGTCCCAGTCTAGGCAAACCTATAGGGGTGAATGGTGTCCATCATGGAATAAGGTAATCGCATATACAGGTGCTTGGACTCCGGAACAACCTAGCCTTTGGACCCGTACCTCGGCAAAATTTGATTTAAAAATGCAGAGAGATTACAGTGCAAGTCAAAATCCACTCACCCTTTCAATATCCACCAGAACGGGATCAGCCAATTATACAGGGGAGTTTTTCCTTATAATGGGGGTGCACAGCCCAGGAACAGATAAAAAAGCAGTAATAAAATTTGTTATAGACAGTTCACCTGAGGAGGAAAGAAATGAGACAGTAGCTGAGCCATTATCGGTAGGACAAAAGAATGGAGTGGTGGAAATAGATTACACCATGTTAAAACCAGAAGATATGATAGAGAGAGCTACAGGATATGGGGAAAATAATTTGTGGCTGGAATGGATAATTACCACAGCCAGAGAACAGAGGTTAGATGATTGTGTTGGATGTGCTAATGCAAGACCACATTTATACATTGAACCAGCCCCGTTGTACCAAAATGATACGTGGGGCTATGAGTGTATGCTGGCATTGACACGGATGGCCAGTCCAAAAAATTGTACCACATTGGCAGCAATATTCCCACCAATAACTAACCTTTCACGGGCAGGTCCATTTACACCAAAGAAAGCAAATTATACCTGTTTTGATATTAAACGTCTATCACCAACCAGCAACCTGGGGGAGATAAATAAGGAGTGGTGTGATCACATCATAGTGGATAATGGGACTGAAATAGGTACGTGGGCTAGAGCAGGTTTGTATTATTATTGTGGAGATCGAAGATTGTTTACTAGGATACCTGAGAAGGCAAAGGGAGTGTGTGCTTTGGTAAGACTGGGAGCCCCAATAACTCTGATAGGTGACAGAGCAGTCAGAACGGAAACCATAAATTCAGCAACATTGACAAGAAGACGTAGGAGACACATCATAAAACAGAGAGCAATAGGTTCAAGTGTAGATTTATCATTAAATAGTCCGACATACATTGATGCGATAGGCATTCCACGAGGTGTGCCGGATGAATATAAACTAGCAAACCAAGTGGCAGCAGGTTTTGAGAATATACCCATAATAGCTGCCCTTTTTCCAGTCACCCCAAACAAGAATGTAGATAGGATTAATTATGTGCATTATAATGTGATGAGGTTAGCAAATATGACAAGGGATGCCGTAGATGGTTTAGCGGAGCAGCTAGCACCAACTTCACTGATGGCTATACAGAACCGTATGGCTCTGGACATGCTGTTGGCAGAGAAGGGAGGAGTATGTGTTATGTTTGGTGATCTTTGTTGTACATACATTCCCAATAATACTGCCCCAGACGGATCAGTGACGAGGGCATTGGAAGGTTTGAAAACTTTGTCAATAGAAATGAAGGAACATTCAGGAGTAAATAATCCTATAGGAGATTGGCTAGACAAAACATTGGGAAGATGGAAAGCAATAGTAATGTCTATTGTGATGTCTATAGGGGTATTCATAGCAATTTTGATTACGTGTGGTTGTTGTTGCATTCCTTGCCTTAGATCACTGTGTAATCGTTTAATAGTTTCAGCTATTGAGAGACCGGAAAGCCCCAAACCATTTAATATGCCATTGTTATCCAGCTATACTGACGACACGGAGGACCAAGAATTTTGACCTCTGTCGAGGTCAAGAGAGGGATTATTGGGATTATGATGTTTTATGTATTATAAATTCATGTTTACTGTTAAATATAATGATATGAGTATGTCCATGCTGTGCTGGGTTCTTTGTCTTGAAAACTAGTTGGCAGAAGTGTGTAACACGAGCTCTGAGGAATGCAGGAGCAGGGTCTCAGAAAACAAGTGTGTGAGTGTATGTGTGTGTGCGTCAATCGCATCTCTCGGCAGGACCGGCTATTTTCAAAATGTTTTGCAGGAGCCAATAGTTGGGGGAGAATGGAGTCAGATTTACATGTCCCGAGGTGATTGGTTCCGGAGGATTCAACGCCCGCCCGATGAAGGGGAGGAGCCCGAAGACAGAATCGACGTCACATACTTTATAAATATTTATAACCCGAAAGTGTTAGGGCAGTTGTTTTGTCTCATATGTATGTTGAGAGAGCAGCCCCAGCTGGAAGAAGCTTTTACATCTGATAATAAATTCTACTTAAACTTATTGGGAAAACGATCTCTTTGACTTTTCTTCAAATTTTGAACACGCAGGACTCAAGTTAAAAAAGTCCGATACTAGTTGAGCTGTTAGAATGTCAGAAACAAGCTTTCTGAGCTGAAAACTGCATTTTGTGAAAAAAGGCATCAGTGGATGATGAGAATGTCAGTTTTGACAAAGAACACAGTCCATTACAGAAATGCTCTAGTTGAGCTGTTAGAATGTCAGAAACAAGCTTTCTGAGCTGAAAACTGCATTATGTGACAAAGTGCATCAGTGGATAATGAGAAAGTCAGTTTTGACAAAGAACACAGTCCATTACAGAAATGCTGTAGTTGAGCTGTTAGAATGTCTGAAACAAGCTTTCTGAGCTGAAAACTGCATTTTGTGACAAAGTGCATCAGTGGATGATGAGAAATTCAGTTTTGACAAAGAACACTGTTCATTACTGAAATGCTCTAGTTGAGCTGTTAGAATGTCAGAAACGAGCTTTCTGAGCTGAAAACTGCATTTTGTGACAAAGTGCATCAGTGGATGATGAGAATGTCAGTTTTGACAAAGAACACTGTTCATCACTAAAATGCTCTAATTGAGCTGTTAGAATGTCAGAAACAAGCTTTCTGAGCTGAAAACTGCATTTTGTGACAAAGTGTATCAGTGGATGATGAGAAATTCAGTTTTGACAAAGAACACTGTTCATTACTGAAATGCTCTAGTTGAGCTGTTAGAATGTCAGAAACGAGCTTTCTGAGCTGAAAACTGCATTTTGTGACAAAAGGCATCAGTGGATGATGAGAAATTCAGTTTTGACAAAGAACACTGTTCATTACTGAAATGCTCTAGTTGAGCTGTTAGAATGTCAGAAACGAGCTTTCTGAGCTGAAAACTGCATTTTGTGACAAAAGGCATCAGTGAATGATGAGAAATTCAGTTTTGACAAAGAACACTGTTCATTACTGAAATGCTCTAGTTGAGCTGTTAGAATGTCAGAAACGAGCTTTCTGAGCTGAAAACTGCATTTTGTGATAAAAGGCATCAGTAGATGATGAGAAATTCAGTTTTGACAAAGAACACTGTTCATTACTGAAATGCTCTAGTTGAGCTGTTAGAATGTCAGAAACGAGCTTTCTGAGCTGAAAACTGCATTTTTTGATAAAAGGCATCAGTGGATGATGAGAAATTCAGTTTTGACAAAGAACACTGTTCATTACTGAAATGCTCTAGTTGAGCTGTTAGAATGTCAGAAACAAGATTTCTGAGCTGAAATCTGCATTTTGTGACAAAGTGCATCAGTGGATGATGAGAATGTCAGTTTTAACAAAGAACACTGTTCATTACTAAAATGCTCTAATTGAGCTGTTAGAATGTCAGAAACAAGCTTTCTGAGCTGAAAACTGCATTTTGTGACAAAGTGCATCAGTGGATGATGAGACTGTCAGTTTGGACAATGAACACATTTCTTTACTGAAATACTCTAGTTGAGCTGTTAGAATGTCAGAAACAAGCTTTCTGAGCTGAAAACTGCATTTTGTTACAAAGTGCATCAGTGGATGATGAGACTGTCAGTTTTGACAAAGAACACTGTTCATTACTAAAATGCTCTAATTAAGCTGTTAGAATGTCAGAAACAAGCTTTCTGAGCTAAAAACTGCATTTTGTGACAAAGTGCATCAGAGGATGATTAGAAAATCAGTTTTGACAAAGAACACAGTCCATTACAGAAATGCTCTAGTTGAGCTGTTAGAATGTCAGAAACAAGCTTTCTGAGCTGAAAACTGCATTTTGTGACAAATTGCATCAGAGGATGATTAGAAAATCAGTTTTGACAAAGAACACAGTCCATTACAGAAATGCTCTAGTTGAGCTGTTAGAATGTCAGAAACAAGCTTTCTGAGCTGAAAACTGCATTTTGTGAAAAAAGGCATCAGTGGATGATGAGAATGTCAGTTTTGACAAAGAACACTGTTCATTACTAAAATGCTCTAATTGAGCTGTTAGAATGTCAGAAACGAGCTTTCTGAGCTGAAAACTGCATTTTGTGAAAAAAGGCATCAGTGGATGATGATAAATTCAGTTTTGACAAAGAACACAGTCCATTACAGAAATGCTCTAGTTGAGCTGTTAGAATGTCAGAAACAAGCTTTCTGAGCTTAAAACTGCATTTTCTGAAAAAAGGTATCAGTGGATGATGAGAATGTCAGTTTTGACAATGAACACTGTTCATTACTGAAATACTCTAGTTGAGCTGTTAGAATGTCAGAAACAAGCTTTCTGAGCTGAAAACTGCATGTTGTTACAAAGTGCATCAGTGGATGATGAGAATGTCAGTTTTGACAAAGAACACTGTTCATTACTAAAATGATCTAATTAAGCTGTTAGAATGTCAGAAACAAGCTTTCTGAGCTGAAAACTGCATTTTGTGACAAAGTGCATCAGTGGATGACGAGAATGTCAGTTTTGACAAAGAACACTGTTCATTACTAAAATGCTCTAATTAAGCTGTTAGAATGTCAGAAACAAGCTTTCTGAGCTGAAAACTGGATTTTGTGACAAAGTGCATCAGTGGATGATGAGAATGTCAGTTTTGACAAAGAACACTGTTCATTACTGAAATGCTCTATTTGAGCTGTTAGAATGTCAGAAACAAACTTTCTGAGCTGAAAACTGCATTTTGTGACAAAAGGCATCAGTGAATGATGAGAAATTCAGTTTTGACAAAGAACACTGTTCATTACTGAAATGCTCTAGTTGAGCTGTTAGAATGTCAGAAACGAGTTTTCTGAGCTGAAAACTGCATTTTTTGATAAAAGGCATCAGTGGATGATGAGAAATTCAGTTTTGACAAAGAACACTGTTCATTACTGAAATGCTCTAGTTGAGCTGTTAGAATGTCAGAAACAAGCTTTCTGAGCTGAAAACTGCATTATGTGACAAAGTGCATCAGTGGATGATGAGAATGTCAGTTTTGACAAAGAACACAGTCCATTACAGAAATGCTGTAGTTGAGCTGTTAGAATGTCTGAAACAAGCTTTCTGAGCTGAAAACTGCATTTTGTGACAAAGTGCATCAGTGGATGATGAGAAATTCAGTTTTGACAAAGAACACTGTTCATTATTGAAATGCTCTAGTTGAGCTGTTAGAATGTCAGAAACGAGCTTTCTGAGCTGAAAACTGCATTTTGTGACAAATTGCATCAGTGGATGATGAGAATGTCAGTTTTGACAAAGAACACTGTTCATCACTAAAATGCTCTAATTGAGCTGTTAGAATGTCAGAAACAAGCTTTCTGAGCTGAAAACTGCATTTTGTGACAAAGTGCATCAGTGGATGATGAGAAATTCAGTTTTGACAAAGAACACAGTCCATTACAGAAATGCTCTAGTTGAGCTGTTAGAATGTCAGAAACAAGCTTTCTGAGCTGAAAACTGCATTTTGTGACAAAGTGCATCAGTGGATGATGAGAATGTCAGTTTTGACAAAGAACACTGTTAATTACTGAAATGCTCTAGTTGAGCTGTTAGAATGTCAGAAACGAGCTTTCTGAGCTGAAAACTGCATTTTGTGAAAAAAGGCATCAGTGGATGATGATAAATTCAGTTTTGACAAAGAACACTGTTCATTACAGAAATGCTCTAGTTGAGCTGTTAGAATGTCAGAAACAAGCTTTCTGAGCTGAAAACTGCATTTTGTGACAAAGTGCATCAGAGGATGATTAGAAAATCAGTTTTGACAAAGAACACAGTCCATTACAGAAATGCTCTAGTTGAGCTGGTAGAATGTCAGAAACAAGCTTTCTGAGCTGAAAACTGCATTTTGTGACAAAGTGCATCAGAGGATGATTAGAAAATCAGTTTTGACAAAGAACACAGTCCATTACAGAAATGCTCTAGTTGAGCTGTTAGAATGTCAGAAACAAGCTTTCTGAGCTGAAAACTGCATTTTGTGACAAAGTGCATCAGTGGATGATGAGAATGTCAGTTTTGACAAAGAACACTGTTCATTACTGAAATGCTCTAGTTGAGCTGTTAGAATGTCAGAAACGAGCTTTCTGAGCTGAAAACTGCATTTTGTGACAAAGTGCATCAGAGGATGATTAGAAAATCAGTTTTGACAAAGAACACAGTCCATTACAGAAATGCTCTAGTTGAGCTGTTAGAATGTCAGAAACAAGCTTTCTGAGCTGAAAACTGCATTTTGTGACAAAGTGCATCAGTGGATGATGAGAGTGTCAGTTTTGACAAAGAACACTGTTCATTACTAAAATGCTCTAATTGAGCTGTTAGAATGTCAGAAACAAGATTTCTGAGCTGAAAACTGCATTTTGTGACAAAGTGCATCAGTGGATGATGAGAATGTCAGTTTTAACAAAGAACACTGTTCATTACTAAAATGCTCTAATTGAGCTGTTAGAATGTCAGAAACAAGCTTTCTGAGCTGAAAACTGCATTTTGTGACAAAGTGCATCAGTGGATGATGAGAATGTCAGTTTTGACAAAGAACACTGTTCATTACTGAAATGCTCTAGTTGAGCTGTTAGAATGTCAGAAACGAGCTTTCTGAGCTGAAAACTGCATTTTGTGAAAAAAGGCATCAGTGGATGATGATAAATTCAGTTTTGACAAAGAACACTGTTCATTACAGAAATGCTCTAGTTGAGCTGTTAGAATGTCAGAAACAAGCTTTCTGAGCTGAAAACTGCATTTTGTGACAAAGTGCATCAGTGGATGATGAGAATGTCAGTTTGGACAATGAACACATTTCTTTACTGAAATACTCTAGTTGAGCTGTTAGAATGTCAGAAACAAGCTTTCTGAGCTGAAAACTGCATTTTGTTACAAAGTGCATCAGTGGATGATGAGACTGTCAGTTTTGACAAAGAACACTGTTCATTACTAAAATGCTCTAATTAAGCTGTTAGAATGTCAGAAACAAGCTTTCTGAGCTAAAAACTGCATTTTGTGACAAAGTGCATCAGAGGATGATTAGAAAATCAGTTTTGACAAAGAACACAGTCCATTACAGAAATGCTCTAGTTGAGCTGTTAGAATGTCAGAAACAAGCTTTCTGAGCTGAAAACTGCATTTTGTGACAAATTGCATCAGAGGATGATTAGAAAATCAGTTTTGACAAAGAACACAGTCCATTACAGAAATGCTCTAGTTGAGCTGTTAGAATGTCAGAAACAAGCTTTCTGAGCTGAAAACTGCATTTTGTGAAAAAAGGCATCAGTGGATGATGAGAATGTCAGTTTTGACAAAGAACACTGTTCATTACTAAAATGCTCTAATTGAGCTGTTAGAATGTCAGAAACGAGCTTTCTGAGCTGAAAACTGCATTTTGTGAAAAAAGGCATCAGTGGATGATGATAAATTCAGTTTTGACAAAGAACACAGTCCATTACAGAAATGCTCTAGTTGAGCTGTTAGAATGTCAGAAACAAGCTTTCTGAGCTTAAAACTGCATTTTCTGAAAAAAGGTATCAGTGGATGATGAGAATGTCAGTTTTGACAATGAACACTGTTCATTACTGAAATACTCTAGTTGAGCTGTTAGAATGTCAGAAACAAGCTTTCTGAGCTGAAAACTGCATGTTGTTACAAAGTGCATCAGTGGATGATGAGAATGTCAGTTTTGACAAAGAACACTGTTCATTACTAAAATGATCTAATTAAGCTGTTAGAATGTCAGAAACAAGCTTTCTGAGCTGAAAACTGCATTTTGTGACAAAGTGCATCAGTGGATGACGAGAATGTCAGTTTTGACAAAGAACACTGTTCATTACTAAAATGCTCTAATTAAGCTGTTAGAATGTCAGAAACAAGCTTTCTGAGCTGAAAACTGGATTTTGTGACAAAGTGCATCAGTGGATGATGAGAATGTCAGTTTTGACAAAGAACACTGTTCATTACTGAAATGCTCTATTTGAGCTGTTAGAATGTCAGAAACAAACTTTCTGAGCTGAAAACTGCATTTTGTGACAAAAGGCATCAGTGAATGATGAGAAATTCAGTTTTGACAAAGAACACTGTTCATTACTGAAATGCTCTAGTTGAGCTGTTAGAATGTCAGAAACGAGTTTTCTGAGCTGAAAACTGCATTTTTTGATAAAAGGCATCAGTGGATGATGAGAAATTCAGTTTTGACAAAGAACACTGTTCATTACTGAAATGCTCTAGTTGAGCTGTTAGAATGTCAGAAACAAGCTTTCTGAGCTGAAAACTGCATTATGTGACAAAGTGCATCAGTGGATGATGAGAATGTCAGTTTTGACAAAGAACACAGTCCATTACAGAAATGCTGTAGTTGAGCTGTTAGAATGTCTGAAACAAGCTTTCTGAGCTGAAAACTGCATTTTGTGACAAAGTGCATCAGTGGATGATGAGAAATTCAGTTTTGACAAAGAACACTGTTCATTATTGAAATGCTCTAGTTGAGCTGTTAGAATGTCAGAAACGAGCTTTCTGAGCTGAAAACTGCATTTTGTGACAAATTGCATCAGTGGATGATGAGAATGTCAGTTTTGACAAAGAACACTGTTCATCACTAAAATGCTCTAATTGAGCTGTTAGAATGTCAGAAACAAGCTTTCTGAGCTGAAAACTGCATTTTGTGACAAAGTGCATCAGTGGATGATGAGAAATTCAGTTTTGACAAAGAACACAGTCCATTACAGAAATGCTCTAGTTGAGCTGTTAGAATGTCAGAAACAAGCTTTCTGAGCTGAAAACTGCATTTTGTGACAAAGTGCATCAGTGGATGATGAGAATGTCAGTTTTGACAAAGAACACTGTTAATTACTGAAATGCTCTAGTTGAGCTGTTAGAATGTCAGAAACGAGCTTTCTGAGCTGAAAACTGCATTTTGTGAAAAAAGGCATCAGTGGATGATGATAAATTCAGTTTTGACAAAGAACACTGTTCATTACAGAAATGCTCTAGTTGAGCTGTTAGAATGTCAGAAACAAGCTTTCTGAGCTGAAAACTGCATTTTGTGACAAAGTGCATCAGAGGATGATTAGAAAATCAGTTTTGACAAAGAACACAGTCCATTACAGAAATGCTCTAGTTGAGCTGGTAGAATGTCAGAAACAAGCTTTCTGAGCTGAAAACTGCATTTTGTGACAAAGTGCATCAGAGGATGATTAGAAAATCAGTTTTGACAAAGAACACAGTCCATTACAGAAATGCTCTAGTTGAGCTGTTAGAATGTCAGAAACAAGCTTTCTGAGCTGAAAACTGCATTTTGTGACAAAGTGCATCAGTGGATGATGAGAATGTCAGTTTTGACAAAGAACACTGTTCATTACTGAAATGCTCTAGTTGAGCTGTTAGAATGTCAGAAACGAGCTTTCTGAGCTGAAAACTGCATTTTGTGACAAAGTGCATCAGAGGATGATTAGAAAATCAGTTTTGACAAAGAACACAGTCCATTACAGAAATGCTCTAGTTGAGCTGTTAGAATGTCAGAAACAAGCTTTCTGAGCTGAAAACTGCATTTTGTGACAAAGTGCATCAGTGGATGATGAGAGTGTCAGTTTTGACAAAGAACACTGTTCATTACTAAAATGCTCTAATTGAGCTGTTAGAATGTCAGAAACAAGATTTCTGAGCTGAAAACTGCATTTTGTGACAAAGTGCATCAGTGGATGATGAGAATGTCAGTTTTAACAAAGAACACTGTTCATTACTAAAATGCTCTAATTGAGCTGTTAGAATGTCAGAAACAAGCTTTCTGAGCTGAAAACTGCATTTTGTGACAAAGTGCATCAGTGGATGATGAGAATGTCAGTTTTGACAAAGAACACTGTTCATTACTGAAATGCTCTAGTTGAGCTGTTAGAATGTCAGAAACGAGCTTTCTGAGCTGAAAACTGCATTTTGTGAAAAAAGGCATCAGTGGATGATGATAAATTCAGTTTTGACAAAGAACACTGTTCATTACAGAAATGCTCTAGTTGAGCTGTTAGAATGTCAGAAACAAGCTTTCTGAGCTGAAAACTGCATTTTGTGACAAAGTGCATCAGTGGATGATGAGAATGTCAGTTTGGACAATGAACACATTTCTTTACTGAAATACTCTAGTTGAGCTGTTAGAATGTCAGAAACAAGCTTTCTGAGCTGAAAACTGCATTTTGTTACAAAGTGCATCAGTGGATGATGAGACTGTCAGTTTTGACAAAGAACACTGTTCATTACTAAAATGCTCTAATTAAGCTGTTAGAATGTCAGAAACAAGCTTTCTGAGCTAAAAACTGCATTTTGTGACAAAGTGCATCAGAGGATGATTAGAAAATCAGTTTTGACAAAGAACACAGTCCATTACAGAAATGCTCTAGTTGAGCTGTTAGAATGTCAGAAACAAGCTTTCTGAGCTGAAAACTGCATTTTGTGACAAATTGCATCAGAGGATGATTAGAAAATCAGTTTTGACAAAGAACACAGTCCATTACAGAAATGCTCTAGTTGAGCTGTTAGAATGTCAGAAACAAGCTTTCTGAGCTGAAAACTGCATTTTGTGAAAAAAGGCATCAGTGGATAATGAGAATGTCAGTTTTGACAAAGAACAATGTTCATTACTAAAATGCTCTAATTGAGCTGTTAGAATGTCAGAAACGAGCTTTCTGAGCTGAAAACTGCATTTTGTGAAAAAAGGCATCAGTGGATGATGATAAATTCAGTTTTGACAAAGAACACAGTCCATTACAGAAATGCTCTAGTTGAGCTGTTAGAATGTCAGAAACAAGCTTTCTGAGCTTAAAACTGCATTTTCTGAAAAAAGGTATCAGTGGATGATGAGAATGTCAGTTTTGACAATGAACACTGTTCATTACTGAAATACTCTAGTTGAGCTGTTAGAATGTCAGAAACAAGCTTTCTGAGCTGAAAACTGCATGTTGTTACAAAGTGCATCAGTGGATGATGAGAATGTCAGTTTTGACAAAGAACACTGTTCATTACTAAAATGATCTAATTAAGCTGTTAGAATGTCAGAAACAAGCTTTCTGAGCTGAAAACTGCATTTTGTGACAAAGTGCATCAGTGGATGACGAGAATGTCAGTTTTGACAAAGAACACTGTTCATTACTAAAATGCTCTAATTAAGCTGTTAGAATGTCAGAAACAAGCTTTCTGAGCTGAAAACTGGATTTTGTGACAAAGTGCATCAGTGGATGATGAGAATGTCAGTTTTGACAAAGAACACTGTTCATTACTGAAATGCTCTATTTGAGCTGTTAGAATGTCAGAAACAAACTTTCTGAGCTGAAAACTGCATTTTGTGACAAAAGGCATCAGTAAATGATGAGAAATTCAGTTTTGACAAAGAACACTGTTCATTACTGAAATGCTCTAGTTGAGCTGTTAGAATGTCAGAAACGAGCTTTCTGAGCTGAAAACTGCATTTTTTGATAAAAGGCATCAGTGGATGATGAGAAATTCAGTTTTGACAAAGAACACTGTTCATTACTGAAATGCTCTAGTTGAGCTGTTAGAATGTCAGAAACAAGCTTTCTGAGCTGAAAACTGCATTATGTGACAAAATGCATCAGTGGATGATGAGAATGTCAGTTTTGACAAAGAACACAGTCCATTACAGAAATGCTGTAGTTGAGCTGTTAGAATGTCTGAAACAAGCTTTCTGAGCTGAAAACTGCATTTTGTGACAAAGTGCATCAGTGGATGATGAGAAATTCAGTTTTGACAAAGAACACTGTTCATTATTGAAATGCTCTAGTTGAGCTGTTAGAATGTCAGAAACGAGCTTTCTGAGCTGAAAACTGCATTTTGTGACAAATTGCATCAGTGGATGATGAGAATGTCAGTTTTGACAAAGAACACTGTTCATCACTAAAATGCTCTAATTGAGCTGTTAGAATGTCAGAAACAAGCTTTCTGAGCTGAAAACTGCATTTTGTGACAAAGTGCATCAGTGGATGATGAGAAATTCAGTTTTGACAAAGAACACTGTTCATTACTGAAATGCTCTAATTGAGCTGTTAGAATGTCAGAAACGAGCTTTCTGAGCTGAAAACTGCATTTTGTGACAAAGTGTATCAGTGGATGATGAGAAATTCAGTTTTGACAAAGAACACTGTTCATTACTGAAATGCTCTAGTTGAGCTGTTAGAATGTCAGAAACGAGCTTTCTGAGCTGAAAACTGCATTTTGTGACAAAAGGCATCAGTGGATGATGAGAAATTCAGTTTTGACAAAGAACACTGTTCATTACTGAAATGCTCTAGTTGAGCTGTTAGAATGTCAGAAACGAGCTTTCTGAGCTGAAAACTGCATTTTTTGATAAAAGGCATCAGTGGATGATGAGAAATTCAGTTTTGACAAAGAACACTGTTCATTACTGAAATGCTCTAGTTGAGCTGTTAGAATGTCAGAAACAAGCTTTCTGAGCTGGAAACTGCATTATGTGACAAAGTGCATCAGTGGATGATGAGAATGTCAGTTTTGACAAAGAACACAGTCCATTACAGAAATGCTGTAGTTGAGCTGTTAGAATGTCTGAAACAAACTTTCTGAGCTGAAAACTGCATTTTGTGACAAAGTGCATCAGTGGATGATGAGAAATTCAGTTTTGACAAAGAACACTGTTCATTACTGAAATGCTCTAGTTGAGCTGTTAGAATGTCAGAAACGAGCTTTCTGAGCTGAAAACTGCATTTTGTGACAAATTGCATCAGTGGATGATGAGAATGTCAGTTTTGACAAAGAACACTGTTCATCACTAAAATGCTCTAATTGAGCTGTTAGAATGTCAGAAACAAGCTTTCTGAGCTGAAAACTGCATTTTGTGACAAAGTGCATCAGTGGATGATGAGAAATTCAGTTTTGACAAAGAACACTGTTCATTACTGAAATGCTCTAATTGAGCTGTTAGAATGTCAGAAACGAGCTTTCTGAGCTGAAAACTGCATTTTGTGACAAAGTGTATCAGTGGATGATGAGAAATTCAGTTTTGACAAAGAACACTGTTCATTACTGAAATGCTCTAGTTGAGCTGTTAGAATGTCAGAAACGAGCTTTCTGAGCTGAAAACTGCATTTTGTGACAAAAGGCATCAGTGGATGATGAGAAATTCAGTTTTGACAAAGAACACTGTTCATTACTGAAATGCTCTAGTTGAGCTGTTAGAATGTCAGAAACGAGCTTTCTGAGCTGAAAACTGCATTTTGTGACAAAAGGCATCAGTGAATGATGAGAAATTCAGTTTTGACAAAGAACACTGTTCATTACTTAAATGCTCTAGTTGAGCTGTTAGAATGTCAGAAACGAGCTTTCTGAGCTGAAAACTGCATTTTGTGATAAAAGGCATCAGTAGATGATGAGAAATTCAGTTTTGACAAAGAACACTGTTCATTACTGAAATGCTCTAGTTGAGCTGTTAGAATGTCAGAAACGAGCTTTCTGAGCTGAAAACTGCATTTTTTGATAAAAGGCATCAGTGGATGATGAGAAATTCAGTTTTGACAAAGAACACTGTTCATTACTGAAATGCTCTAGTTGAGCTGTTAGAATGTCAGAAACAAGATTTCTGAGCTAAAATCTGCATTTTGTGACAAAGTGCATCAGTGGATGATGAGAATGTCAGTTTTAACAAAGAACACTGTTCATTACTAAAATGCTCTAATTGAGCTGTTAGAATGTCAGAAACAAGCTTTCTTAGCTGAAAACTGCATTTTGTGACAAAGTGCATCAGTGGATGATGAGAATGTCAGTTTTGACAAAGAACACTGTTAATTACTGAAATGCTCTAGTTGAGCTGTTAGAATGTCAGAAACGAGCTTTCTGAGCTGAAAACTGCATTTTGTGAAAAAAGGCATCAGTGGATGATGATAAATTCAGTTTTGACAAAGAACACTGTTCATTACAGAAATGCTCTAGTTGAGCTGTTAGAATGTCAGAAACAAGCTTTCTGAGCTGAAAACTGCATTTTGTGACAAAGTGCATCAGAGGATGATTAGAAAATCAGTTTTGACAAAGAACACAGTCCATTACAGAAATGCTCTAGTTGAGCTGTTAGAATGTCAGAAACAAGCTTTCTGAGCTGAAAACTGCATTTTGTGACAAAGTGCATCAGTGGATGATGAGAATGTCAGTTTTGACAAAGAACACTGTTCATTACTGAAATGCTCTAGTTGAGCTGTTAGAATGTCAGAAACGAGCTTTCTGAGCTGAAAACTGCATTTTGTGAAAAAAGGCATCAGTGGATGATGAGAATGTCAGTTTTGACAAAGAACACTGTTCATTACAGAAATGCTCTAGTTGAGCTGTTAGAATGTCAGAAACGAGCTTTCTGAGCTGAAAACTGCATTTTGTGACAAAGTGCATCAGTGGATGATGAGAATGTCAGTTTGGACAATGAACACATTTCTTTACTGAAATACTCTAGTTGAGCTGTTAGAATGTCAGAAACAAGCTTTCTGAGCTGAAAACTGCATTTTGTTACAAAGTGCATCAGTGGATAATGAGACTGTCAGTTTTGACAAAGAACACTGTTCATTACTAAAATGCTCTAATTAAGCTGTTAGAATGTCAGAAACAAGCTTTCTGGGCTAAAAACTGCATTTTGTGACAAAGTGCATCAGAGGATGATTAGAAAATCAGTTTTGACAAAGAACACAGTCCATTACAGAAATGCTCTAATTGAGCTGTTAGAATGTCAGAAACAAGCTTTCTGAGCTGAAAACTGCATTTTGTGACAAATTGCATCAGAGGATGATTAGAAAATCAGTTTTGACAAAGAACACAGTCCATTACAGAAATGCTCTAGTTGAGCTGTTAGAATGTCAGAAACAAGCTTTCTGAGCTGAAAACTGCATTTTGTGAAAAAAGGCATCAGTGGATGATGAGAATGTCAGTTTTGACAAAGAACACTGTTCATTACTAAAATGCTCTAATTGAGCTGTTAGAATGTCAGAAACGAGCTTTCTGAGCTGAAAACTGCATTTTGTGAAAAAAGGCATCAGTGGATGATGATAAATTCAGTTTTGACAAAGAACACAGTCCATTACAGAAATGGTCTAGTTGAGCTGTTAGAATGTCAGAAACAAGCTTTCTGAGCTTAAAACTGCATTTTCTGAAAAAAGGTATCAGTGGATGATGAGAATGTCAGTTTTGACAATGAACACTGTTCATTACTGACATACTCTAGTTGAGCTGTTAGAATGTCAGAAACAAGCTTTCTGAGCTGAAAACTGCATGTTGTTACAAAGTGCATCAGTGGATGATGAGAATGTCAGTTTTGACAAAGAACACTGTTCATTACTAAAATGATCTAATTAAGCTGTTAGAATGTCAGAAACAAGCTTTCTGAGCTGAAAACTGCATTTTGTGACAAAGTGCATCAGTGGATGACGAGAATGTCAGTTTTGACAAAGAACACTGTTCATTACTAAAATGCTCTAATTAAGCTGTTAGAATGTCAGAAACAAGCTTTCTGAGCTGAAAACTGGATTTTGTGACAAAGTGCATCAGTGGATGATGAGAATGTCAGTTTTGACAAAGAACACTGTTCATTACTGAAATGCTCTATTTGAGCTGTTAGAATGTCAGAAACAAACTTTCTGAGCTGAAAACTGCATTTTGTGACAAAAGGCATCAGTGAATGATGAGAAATTCAGTTTTGACAAAGAACACTGTTCATTACTGAAATGCTCTAGTTGAGCTGTTAGAATGTCAGAAACGAGCTTTCTGAGCTGAAAACTGCATTTTTTGATAAAAGGCATCAGTGGATGATGAGAAATTCAGTTTTGACAAAGAACACTGTTCATTACTGAAATGCTCTAGTTGAGCTGTTAGAATGTCAGAAACAAGCTTTCTGAGCTGAAAACTGCATTATGTGACAAAGTGCATCAGTGGATGATGAGAATGTCAGTTTTGACAAAGAACACAGTCCATTACAGAAATGCTGTAGTTGAGCTGTTAGAATGTCTGAAACAAGCTTTCTGAGCTGAAAACTGCATTTTGTGACAAAGTGCATCAGTGGATGATGAGAAATTCAGTTTTGACAAAGAACACTGTTCATTATTGAAATGCTCTAGTTGAGCTGTTAGAATGTCAGAAACGAGCTTTCTGAGCTGAAAACTGCATTTTGTGACAAATTGCATCAGTGGATGATGAGAATGTCAGTTTTGACAAAGAACACTGTTCATCACTAAAATGCTCTAATTGAGCTGTTAGAATGTCAGAAACAAGCTTTCTGAGCTGAAAACTGCATTTTGTGACAAAGTGCATCAGTGGATGATGAGAAATTCAGTTTTGACAAAGAACACTGTTCATTACTGAAATGCTCTAATTGAGCTGTTAGAATGTCAGAAACGAGCTTTCTGAGCTGAAAACTGCATTTTGTGACAAAGTGTATCAGTGGATGATGAGAAATTCAGTTTTGACAAAGAACACTGTTCATTACTGAAATGCTCTAGTTGAGCTGTTAGAATGTCAGAAACGAGCTTTCTGAGCTGAAAACTGCATTTTGTGACAAAAGGCATCAGTGGATGATGAGAAATTCAGTTTTGACAAAGAACACTGTTCATTACTGAAATGCTCTAGTTGAGCTGTTAGAATGTCAGAAACGAGGCTTTCTGAGCTGAAAACTGCATTTTTTGATAAAAGGCATCAGTGGATGATGAGAAATTCAGTTTTGACAAAGAACACTGTTCATTACTGAAATGCTCTAGTTGAGCTGTTAGAATGTCAGAAACAAGCTTTCTGAGCTGGAAACTGCATTATGTGACAAAGTGCATCAGTGGATGATGAGAATGTCAGTTTTGACAAAGAACACAGTCCATTACAGAAATGCTGTAGTTGAGCTGTTAGAATGTCTGAAACAAACTTTCTGAGCTGAAAACTGCATTTTGTGACAAAGTGCATCAGTGGATGATGAGAAATTCAGTTTTGACAAAGAACACTGTTCATTACTGAAATGCTCTAGTTGAGCTGTTAGAATGTCAGAAACGAGCTTTCTGAGCTGAAAACTGCATTTTGTGACAAATTGCATCAGTGGATGATGAGAATGTCAGTTTTGACAAAGAACACTGTTCATCACTAAAATGCTCTAATTGAGCTGTTAGAATGTCAGAAACAAGCTTTCTGAGCTGAAAACTGCATTTTGTGACAAAGTGCATCAGTGGATGATGAGAAATTCAGTTTTGACAAAGAACACTGTTCATTACTGAAATGCTCTAATTGAGCTGTTAGAATGTCAGAAACGAGCTTTCTGAGCTGAAAACTGCATTTTGTGACAAAGTGTATCAGTGGATGATGAGAAATTCAGTTTTGACAAAGAACACTGTTCATTACTGAAATGCTCTAGTTGAGCTGTTAGAATGTCAGAAACGAGCTTTCTGAGCTGAAAACTGCATTTTGTGACAAAAGGCATCAGTGGATGATGAGAAATTCAGTTTTGACAAAGAACACTGTTCATTACTGAAATGCTCTAGTTGAGCTGTTAGAATGTCAGAAACGAGCTTTCTGAGCTGAAAACTGCATTTTGTGACAAAAGGCATCAGTGAATGATGAGAAATTCAGTTTTGACAAAGAACACTGTTCATTACTGAAATGCTCTAGTTGAGCTGTTAGAATGTCAGAAACGAGCTTTCTGAGCTGAAAACTGCATTTTGTGATAAAAGGCATCAGTAGATGATGAGAAATTCAGTTTTGACAAAGAACACTGTTCATTACTGAAATGCTCTAGTTGAGCTGTTAGAATGTCAGAAACGAGCTTTCTGAGCTGAAAACTGCATTTTTTGATAAAAGGCATCAGTGGATGATGAGAAATTCAGTTTTGACAAAGAACACTGTTCATTACTGAAATGCTCTAGTTGAGCTGTTAGAATGTCAGAAACAAGATTTCTGAGCTAAAATCTGCATTTTGTGACAAAGTGCATCAGTGGATGATGAGAATGTCAGTTTTAACAAAGAACACTGTTCATTACTAAAATGCTCTAATTGAGCTGTTAGAATGTCAGAAACAAGCTTTCTTAGCTGAAAACTGCATTTTGTGACAAAGTGCATCAGTGGATGATGAGAATGTCAGTTTTGACAAAGAACACTGTTAATTACTGAAATGCTCTAGTTGAGCTGTTAGAATGTCAGAAACGAGCTTTCTGAGCTGAAAACTGCATTTTGTGAAAAAAGGCATCAGTGGATGATGATAAATTCAGTTTTGACAAAGAACACTGTTCATTACAGAAATGCTCTAGTTGAGCTGTTAGAATGTCAGAAACAAGCTTTCTGAGCTGAAAACTGCATTTTGTGACAAAGTGCATCAGAGGATGATTAGAAAATCAGTTTTGACAAAGAACACAGTCCATTACAGAAATGCTCTAGTTGAGCTGGTAGAATGTCAGAAACAAGCTTTCTGAGCTGAAAACTGCATTTTGTGACAAAGTGCATCAGAGGATGATTAGAAAATCAGTTTTGACAAAGAACACAGTCCATTACAGAAATGCTCTAGTTGAGCTGTTAGAATGTCAGAAACAAGCTTTCTGAGCTGAAAACTGCATTTTGTGACAAAGTGCATCAGTGGATGATGAGAATGTCAGTTTTGACAAAGAACACTGTTCATTACTGAAATGCTCTAGTTGAGCTGTTAGAATGTCAGAAACGAGCTTTCTGAGCTGAAAACTGCATTTTGTGAAAAAAGGCATCAGTGGATGATGAGAATGTCAGTTTTGACAAAGAACACTGTTCATTACAGAAATGCTCTAGTTGAGCTGTTAGAATGTCAGAAACGAGCTTTCTGAGCTGAAAACTGCATTTTGTGACAAAGTGCATCAGTGGATGATGAGAATGTCAGTTTGGACAATGAACACATTTCTTTACTGAAATACTCTAGTTGAGCTGTTAGAATGTCAGAAACAAGCTTTCTGAGCTGAAAACTGCATTTTGTTACAAAGTGCATCAGTGGATAATGAGACTGTCAGTTTTGACAAAGAACACTGTTCATTACTAAAATGCTCTAATTAAGCTGTTAGAATGTCAGAAACAAGCTTTCTGAGCTAAAAACTGCATTTTGTGACAAAGTGCATCAGAGGATGATTAGAAAATCAGTTTTGACAAAGAACACAGTCCATTACAGAAATGCTCTAATTGAGCTGTTAGAATGTCAGAAACAAGCTTTCTGAGCTGAAAACTGCATTTTGTGACAAATTGCATCAGAGGATGATTAGAAAATCAGTTTTGACAAAGAACACAGTCCATTACAGAAATGCTCTAGTTGAGCTGTTAGAATGTCAGAAACAAGCTTTCTGAGCTGAAAACTGCATTTTGTGAAAAAAGGCATCAGTGGATGATGAGAATGTCAGTTTTGACAAAGAACACTGTTCATTACTAAAATGCTCTAATTGAGCTTATAGAATGTCAGAAACGAGCTTTCTGAGCTGAAAACTTTATTTTGTGAAAAAAGGCATCAGTGGATGATGATAAATTCAGTTTTGACAAAGAACACAGTCCATTACAGAAATGGTCTAGTTGAGCTGTTAGAATGTCAGAAACAAGCTTTCTGAGCTTAAAACTGCATTTTCTGAAAAAAGGTATCAGTGGATGATGAGAATGTCAGTTTTGACAATGAACACTGTTCATTACTGACATACTCTAGTTGAGCTGTTAGAATGTCAGAAACAAGCTTTCTGAGCTGAAAACTGCATGTTGTTACAAAGTGCATCAGTGGATGATGAGAATGTCAGTTTTGACAAAGAACACTGTTCATTACTAAAATGATCTAATTAAGCTGTTAGAATGTCAGAAACAAGCTTTCTGAGCTGAAAACTGCATTTTGTGACAAAGTGCATCAGTGGATGACGAGAATGTCAGTTTTGACAAAGAACACTGTTCATTACTAAAATGCTCTAATTAAGCTGTTAGAATGTCAGAAACAAGCTTTCTGAGCTGAAAACTGGATTTTGTGACAAAGTGCATCAGTGGATGATGAGAATGTCAGTTTTGACAAAGAACACTGTTCATTACTGAAATGCTCTATTTGAGCTGTTAGAATGTCAGAAACAAACTTTCTGAGCTGAAAACTGCATTTTGTGACAAAAGGCATCAGTGAATGATGAGAAATTCAGTTTTGACAAAGAACACTGTTCATTACTGAAATGCTCTAGTTGAGCTGTTAGAATGTCAGAAACGAGCTTTCTGAGCTGAAAACTGCATTTTTTGATAAAAGGCATCAGTGGATGATGAGATTTTTCAGTTTTGACAAAGAACACTGTTCATTACTGAAATGCTCTAGTTGAGCTGTTAGAATGTCAGAAACAAGCTTTCTGAGCTGAAAACTGCATTATGTGACAAAGTGCATCAGTGGATGATGAGAATGTCAGTTTTGACAAAGAACACAGTTCATTACAGAAATGCTGTAGTTGAGCTGTTAGAATGTCAGAAACAAGCTTTCTGAGCTGAAAACTGCATTTTGTGACAAAGTGCATCAGTGGATGATGAGAAATTCAGTTTTGACAAAGAACACTGTTCATTACTGAAATGCTCTAGTTGAGCTGTTAGAATGTCAGAAACGAGCTTTCTGAGCTGAAAACTGCATTTTGTGACAAATTGCATCAGTGGATGATGAGAATGTCAGTTTTGACAAAGAACACTGTTCATCACTAAAATGCTCTAATTGAGCTGTTAGAATGTCAGAAACAAGCTTTCTGAGCTGAAAACTGCATTTTGTGACAAAGTGCATCAGTGGATGATGAGAAATTCAGTTTTGACAAAGAACACTGTTCATTACTGAAATGCTCTAATTGAGCTGTTAGAATGTCAGAAACGAGCTTTCTGAGCTGAAAACTGCATTTTGTGACAAAGTGTATCAGTGGATGATGAGAAATTCAGTTTTGACAAAGAACACTGTTCATTACTGAAATGCTCTAGTTGAGCTGTTAGAATGTCAGAAACGAGCTTTCTGAGCTGAAAACTGCATTTTGTGACAAAAGGCATCAGTGGATGATGAGAAATTCAGTTTTGACAAAGAACACTGTTCATTACTGAAATGCTCTAGTTGAGCTGTTAGAATGTCAGAAACGAGCTTTCTGAGCTGAAAACTGCATTTTGTGACAAAGTGCATCAGTGGATGATGAGAATGTCAGTTTTAACAAAGAACACTGTTCATTACTAAAATGCTCTAATTGAGCTGTTAGAATGTCAGAAATAAGCTTTCTGAGCTGAAAACTGCATTTTGTAAAAAAGTGCATCAGTGGATGATGAGAATGTCAGTTTTGACAAAGAACACTGTTCATTACTGAAATGCTCTAGTTGAGCTGTTAGAATGTCAGAAACGAGCTTTCTGAGCTGAAAACTGCATTTTGTGAAAAAAGGCATCAGTGGATGATGATAAATTCAGTTTTGACAAAGAACACTGTTCATTACAGAAATGCTCTGTTAGAATGTCAGAAACAAGCTTTCTGAGCTGAAAACTGCATTTTGTGACAAAGTGCATCAGTGGATGATGAGAATGTCAGTTTGGACAATGAACACATTTCTTTACTGAAATACTCTAGTTGAGCTGTTAGAATGTCAGAAACAAGCTTTCTGAGCTGAAAACTGCATTTTTTTACAAAGTGCATCAGTGGATGATGAGAATGTCAGTTTTGACAAAGAACACTGTTCATTACTAAAATGTTCTAATTAAGCTGTTAGAATGTCAGAAACAAGCTTTCTGAGCTGAAAACTGCATTTTGTGACAAAGTGCATCAGAGGATGATTAGAAAATCAGTTTTGACAAAGAACATAGTCCATTACAGAAATGCTCTAGTTGAGCTGTTAGAATGTCAGAAACAAGCTTTCTGAGCTGAAAACTGCATTTTGTGACAAAGTGCATCAGTGGATGATGAGAATGTCAGTTTTGACAAAGAACACTGTTCATTACTAAAATGCTCTAATTGAGCTGTTAGAATGTCAGAAACAAACTTTCTGAGCTGAAAACTGCATTTTGTGACAAAAGGCATCAGTGAATGATGAGAAATTCAGTTTTGACAAAGAACACTGTTCATTACTGAAATGCTCTAGTTGAGCTGTTAGAATGTCAGAAACGAGCTTTCTGAGCTGAAAACTGCATTTTTTGATAAAAGGCATCAGTGGATGATGAGAAATTCAGTTTTGACAAAGAACACTGTTCATTACAGAAATGCTGTAGTTGAGCTGTTAGAATGTCTGAAACAAGCTTTCTGAGCTGAAAACTGCATTTTGTGACAAAGTGCATCAGTGGATGATGAGAAATTCAGTTTTGACAAAGAACACTGTTCATTACTGAAATGCTCTAGTTGAGCTGTTAGAATGTCAGAAACGAGCTTTCTGAGCTGAAAACTGCATTTTGTGACAAATTGCATCAGTGGATGATGAGAATGTCAGTTTTGACAAAGAACACTGTTCATCACTAAAATGCTCTAATTGAGCTGTTAGAATGTCAGAAACAAGCTTTCTGAGCTGAAAACTGCATTTTGTGACAAAGTGCATCAGTGGATGATGAGAAATTCAGTTTTGACAAAGAACACTGTTCATTACTGAAATGCTCTAATTGAGCTGTTAGAATGCAGAAACGAGCTTTCTGAGCTGAAAACTGCATTTTGTTACAAAGTGTATCAGTGGATGATGAGAAATTCAGTTTTGACAAAGAACACTGTTCATTACTGAAATGCTCTAGTTGAGCTGTTAGAATGTCAGAAACGAGCTTTCTGAGCTGAAAACTGCATTTTGTGACAAAAGGCATCAGTGGATGATGAGAAATTCAGTTTTGACAAAGAACACTGTTCATTACTGAAATGCTCTAGTTGAGCTGTTAGAATGTCAGAAACGAGCTTTCTGAGCTGAAAACTGCATTTTGTGACAAAAGGCATCAGTGAATGATGAGAAATTCAGTTTTGACAAAGAACACTGTTCATTACTGAAATGCTCTAGTTGAGCTGTTAGAATGTCAGAAACGAGCTTTCTGAGCTGAAAACTGCATTTTGTGATAAAAGGCATCAGTAGATGATGAGAAATTCAGTTTTGACAAAGAACACTGTTCATTACTGAAATGCTCTAGTTGAGCTGTTAGAATGTCAGAAACAAGATTTCTGAGCTGAAAACTGCATTTTGTGACAAAGTGCATCAGTGGATGATGAGAATGTCAGTTTTAACAAAGAACACTGTTCATTACTAAAATGCTCTAATTGAGCTGTTAGAATGTCAGAAATAAGCTTTCTGAGCTGAAAACTGCATTTTGTGACAAAAGGCATCAGTGAATGATGAGAAATTCAGTTTTGACAAAGAACACTGTTCATTACTGAAATGCTCTAGTTGAGCTGTTAGAATGTCAGAAACGAGCTTTCTGAGCTGAAAACTGCATTTTGTGATAAAAGGCATCAGTAGATGATGAGAAATTCAGTTTTGACAAAGAACACTGTTCATTACTGAAATGCTCTAGTTGAGCTGTTAGAATGTCAGAAACAAGATTTCTGAGCTGAAAACTGCATTTTGTGACAAAGTGCATCAGTGGATGATGAGAATGTCAGTTTTAACAAAGAACACTGTTCATTACTAAAATGCTCTAATTGAGCTGTTAGAATGTCAGAAATAAGCTTTCTGAGCTGAAAACTGCATTTTGTGAAAAAGTGCATCAGTGGATGATGAGAATGTCAGTTTTGACAAAGAACACTGTTCATTACTGAAATGCTCTAGTTGAGCTGTTAGAATGTCAGAAACGAGCTTTCTGAGCTGAAAACTGCATTTTGTGAAAAAAGGCATCAGTGGATGATGATAAATTCAGTTTTGACAAAGAACACTGTTCATTACAGAAATGCTCTGTTAGAATGTCAGAAACAAGCTTTCTGAGCTGAAAACTGCATTTTGTGACAAAGTGCATCAGTGGATGATGAGAATGTCAGTTTGGACAATGAACACATTTCTTTACTGAAATACTCTAGTTGAGCTGTTAGAATGTCAGAAACAAGCTTTCTGAGCTGAAAACTGCATTTTTTTACAAAGTGCATCAGTGGATGATGAGAATGTCAGTTTTGACAAAGAACACTGTTCATTACTAAAATGTTCTAATTAAGCTGTTAGAATGTCAGAAACAAGCTTTCTGAGCTGAAAACTGCATTTTGTGACAAAGTGCATCAGAGGATGATTAGAAAATCAGTTTTGACAAAGAACATAGTCCATTACAGAAATGCTCTAGTTGAGCTGTTAGAATGTCAGAAACAAGCTTTCTGAGCTGAAAACTGCATTTTGTGACAAAGTGCATCAGTGGATGATGAGAATGTCAGTTTTGACAAAGAACACTGTTCATTACTAAAATGCTCTAATTGAGCTGTTAGAATGTCAGAAACAAGATTTCTGAGCTGAAAACTGCATTTTGTGACAAAGTGCATCAGTGGATGATAAGAATGTCAGTTTTAACAAAGAACACTGTTCATTACTAAAATGCTCTAATTGAGCTGTTAGAATGTCAGAAACAAGCTTTCTGAGCTGAAAACTGCATTTTGTGACAAAAGGCATCAGTGGATGATGATAAATTCAGTTTTGACAAAGAACACTGTTCATTACAGAAATGCTCTGTTAGAATGTCAGAAACAAGCTTTCTGAGCTGAAAACTGCATTTTTTTACAAAGTGCATCAGTGGATGATGAGAATGTCAGTTTTGAAAAAGAACACTGTTCATTACTAAAATGTTCTAATTAAGCTGTTAGAATGTCAGAAACAAGCTTTCTGAGCTAAAAACTGCATTTTGTGACAAAGTGCATCAGAGGATGATTAGAAAATCAGTTTTGACAAAGAACACAGTTCATTACAGAAATGCTCTAGTTGAGCTGTTAGAATGTCAGAAACAAGCTTTCTGAGCTGAAAACTGCATTTTGTGACAAAGTGCATCAGAGGATGATTAGAAAATCAGTTTTGACAAAGAACATAGTCCATTACAGAAATGCTCTAGTTGAGCTGTTAGAATGTCAGAAACAAGCTTTCTGAGCTGAAAACTGCATTTTGTGACAAAGTGCATCAGTGGATGATGAGAATGTCAGTTTTGACAAAGAACACTGTTCATTACTAAAATGCTCTAATTGAGCTGTTAGAATGTCAGAAACAAGATTTCTGAGCTGAAAACTGCATTTTGTGACAAAGTGCATCAGTGGATGATGAGAATGTCAGTTTTAACAAAGAACACTGTTCATTACTAAAATGCTCTAATTGAGCTGTTAGAATGTCAGAAACAAGCTTTCTGAGCTGAAAACTGCATTTTGTGACAAAGTGCATCAGTGGATGATGAGAATGTCAGTTTTGACAAGAACACTGTTCATTACTGAAATGCTCTAGTTGAGCTGTTAGAATGTCAGAAACGAGCTTTCTGAGCTGAAAACTGCATTTTGTGAAAAAAGGCATCAGTGGATGATGATAAATTTAGTTTTGACAAAGAACACTGTTCATTACAGAAATGCTCTAGTTGAGCTGTTAGAATGTCAGAAACAAGCTTTCTGAGCTGAAAACTGCATTTTGTGACAAAGTGCATCAGAGGATGATTAGAAAATCAGTTTTGACAAAGAACACAGTCCATTACAGAAATGCTCTAGTTGAGCTGTTAGAATGTCAGAAACAAGCTTTCTGAGCTGAAAACTGCATTTTGTGAAAAAAGGCATCAGTGGATGATGAGAATGTCAGTTTTGACAAAGAACACTGTTCATTACTAAAATGCTCTAATTGAGCTGTTAGAATGTCAGAAACGAGCTTTCTGAGCTGAAAACTGCATTTTGTGAAAAAAGGCATCAGTGGATGATGAGAAATTCAGTTTTGACAAAGAACACTGTTCATTACTGAAATGCTCTAGTTGAGCTGTTAGAATGTCAGAAACGAGCTTTCTGAGCTGAAAACTGCATTTTGTGATAAAAGGCATCAGTAGATGATGAGAAATTCAGTTTTGACAAAGAACACTGTTCATTACTGAAATGCTCTAGTTGAGCTGTTAGAATGTCAGAAACAAGATTTCTGAGCTGAAAACTGCATTTTGTGACAAAGTGTATCAGTGGATGATGAGAAATTCAGTTTTGACAAAGAACACTGTTCATTACTGAAATGCTCTAGTTGAGCTGTTAGAATGTCAGAAACGAGCTTTCTGAGCTGAAAACTGCATTTTGTGACAAAAGGCATCAGTGGATGATGAGAAATTCAGTTTTGACAAAGAACACTGTTCATTACTGAAATGCTCTATTTGAACTGTTAGAATGTCAGAAACGAGCTTTCTGAGCTGAAAACTGCATTTTGTGACAAAAGGCATCAGTGAATGATGAGAAATTCAGTTTTGACAAAGAACACTGTTCATTACTGAAATGCTCTAGTTGAGCTGTTAGAATGTCAGAAACGAGCTTTCTGAGCTGAAAACTGCATTTTGTGATAAAAGGCATCAGTAGATGATGAGAAATTCAGTTTTGACAAAGAACACTGTTCATTACTGAAAGCTCTAGTTGAGCTGTTAGAATGTCAGAAACAAGATTTCTGAGCTGAAAACTGCATTCTGTGACAAAGTGCATCAGTGGATGATGAGAATGTCAGTTTTAACAAAGAACACTGTTCATTACTAAAATGCTCTAATTGAGCTGTTAGAATGTCAGAAATAAGCTTTCTGAGCTGAAAACTGCATTTTGTAAAAAAGTGCATCAGTGGATGATGAGAATGTCAGTTTTGACAAAGAACACTGTTCATTACTGAAATGCTCTAGTTGAGCTGTTAGAATGTCAGAAACGAGCTTTCTGAGCTGAAAACTGCATTTTGTGAAAAAAGGCATCAGTGGATGATGATAAATTCAGTTTTGACAAAGAACACTGTTCATTACAGAAATGCTCTGTTAGAATGTCAGAAACAAGCTTTCTGAGCTGAAAACTGCATTTTGTGACAAAGTGCATCAGTGGATGATGAGAATGTCAGTTTGGACAATGAACACATTTCTTTACTGAAATACTCTAGTTGAGCTGTTAGAATGTCAGAAACAAGCTTTCTGAGCTGAAAACTGCATTTTTTTACAAAGTGCATCAGTGGATGATGAGAATGTCAGTTTTGACAAAGAACACTGTTCATTACTAAAATGTTCTAATTAAGCTGTTAGAATGTCAGAAACAAGCTTTCTGAGCTGAAAACTGCATTTTGTGACAAAGTGCATCAGAGGATGATTAGAAAATCAGTTTTGACAAAGAACATAGTCCATTACAGAAATGCTCTAGTTGAGCTGTTAGAATGTCAGAAACAAGCTTTCTGAGCTGAAAACTGCATTTTGTGACAAAGTGCATCAGTGGATGATGAGAATGTCAGTTTTGACAAAGAACACTGTTCATTACTAAAATGCTCTAATTGAGCTGTTAGAATGTCAGAAACAAACTTTCTGAGCTGAAAACTGCATTTTGTGACAAAAGGCATCAGTGAATGATGAGAAATTCAGTTTTGACAAAGAACACTGTTCATTACTGAAATGCTCTAGTTGAGCTGTTAGAATGTCAGAAACGAGCTTTCTGAGCTGAAAACTGCATTTTTTGATAAAAGGCATCAGTGGATGATGAGAAATTCAGTTTTGACAAAGAACACTGTTCATTACAGAAATGCTGTAGTTGAGCTGTTAGAATGTCTGAAACAAGCTTTCTGAGCTGAAAACTGCATTTTGTGACAAAGTGCATCAGTGGATGATGAGAAATTCAGTTTTGACAAAGAACACTGTTCATTACTGAAATGCTCTAGTTGAGCTGTTAGAATGTCAGAAACGAGCTTTCTGAGCTGAAAACTGCATTTTGTGACAAATTGCATCAGTGGATGATGAGAATGTCAGTTTTGACAAAGAACACTGTTCATCACTAAAATGCTCTAATTGAGCTGTTAGAATGTCAGAAACAAGCTTTCTGAGCTGAAAACTGCATTTTGTGACAAAGTGCATCAGTGGATGATGAGAAATTCAGTTTTGACAAAGAACACTGTTCATTACTGAAATGCTCTAATTGAGCTGTTAGAATGCAGAAACGAGCTTTCTGAGCTGAAAACTGCATTTTGTAACAAAGTGTATCAGTGGATGATGAGAAATTCAGTTTTGACAAAGAACACTGTTCATTACTGAAATGCTCTAGTTGAGCTGTTAGAATGTCAGAAACGAGCTTTCTGAGCTGAAAACTGCATTTTGTGACAAAAGGCATCAGTGGATGATGAGAAATTCAGTTTTGACAAAGAACACTGTTCATTACTGAAATGCTCTAGTTGAGCTGTTAGAATGTCAGAAACGAGCTTTCTGAGCTGAAAACTGCATTTTGTGACAAAAGGCATCAGTGAATGATGAGAAATTCAGTTTTGACAAAGAACACTGTTCATTACTGAAATGCTCTAGTTGAGCTGTTAGAATGTCAGAAACGAGCTTTCTGAGCTGAAAACTGCATTTTGTGATAAAAGGCATCAGTAGATGATGAGAAATTCAGTTTTGACAAAGAACACTGTTCATTACTGAAATGCTCTAGTTGAGCTGTTAGAATGTCAGAAACAAGATTTCTGAGCTGAAAACTGCATTTTGTGACAAAGTGCATCAGTGGATGATGAGAATGTCAGTTTTAACAAAGAACACTGTTCATTACTAAAATGCTCTAATTGAGCTGTTAGAATGTCAGAAATAAGCTTTCTGAGCTGAAAACTGCATTTTGTGACAAAAGGCATCAGTGAATGATGAGAAATTCAGTTTTGACAAAGAACACTGTTCATTACTGAAATGCTCTAGTTGAGCTGTTAGAATGTCAGAAACGAGCTTTCTGAGCTGAAAACTGCATTTTGTGATAAAAGGCATCAGTAGATGATGAGAAATTCAGTTTTGACAAAGAACACTGTTCATTACTGAAATGCTCTAGTTGAGCTGTTAGAATGTCAGAAACAAGATTTCTGAGCTGAAAACTGCATTTTGTGACAAAGTGCATCAGTGGATGATGAGAATGTCAGTTTTAACAAAGAACACTGTTCATTACTAAAATGCTCTAATTGAGCTGTTAGAATGTCAGAAATAAGCTTTCTGAGCTGAAAACTGCATTTTGTGAAAAAGTGCATCAGTGGATGATGAGAATGTCAGTTTTGACAAAGAACACTGTTCATTACTGAAATGCTCTAGTTGAGCTGTTAGAATGTCAGAAACGAGCTTTCTGAGCTGAAAACTGCATTTTGTGAAAAAAGGCATCAGTGGATGATGATAAATTCAGTTTTGACAAAGAACACTGTTCATTACAGAAATGCTCTGTTAGAATGTCAGAAACAAGCTTTCTGAGCTGAAAACTGCATTTTGTGACAAAGTGCATCAGTGGATGATGAGAATGTCAGTTTGGACAATGAACACATTTCTTTACTGAAATACTCTAGTTGAGCTGTTAGAATGTCAGAAACAAGCTTTCTGAGCTGAAAACTGCATTTTTTTACAAAGTGCATCAGTGGATGATGAGAATGTCAGTTTTGACAAAGAACACTGTTCATTACTAAAATGTTCTAATTAAGCTGTTAGAATGTCAGAAACAAGCTTTCTGAGCTGAAAACTGCATTTTGTGACAAAGTGCATCAGAGGATGATTAGAAAATCAGTTTTGACAAAGAACATAGTCCATTACAGAAATGCTCTAGTTGAGCTGTTAGAATGTCAGAAACAAGCTTTCTGAGCTGAAAACTGCATTTTGTGACAAAGTGCATCAGTGGATGATGAGAATGTCAGTTTTGACAAAGAACACTGTTCATTACTAAAATGCTCTAATTGAGCTGTTAGAATGTCAGAAACAAGATTTCTGAGCTGAAAACTGCATTTTGTGACAAAGTGCATCAGTGGATGATAAGAATGTCAGTTTTAACAAAGAACACTGTTCATTACTAAAATGCTCTAATTGAGCTGTTAGAATGTCAGAAACAAGCTTTCTGAGCTGAAAACTGCATTTTGTGACAAAAGGCATCAGTGGATGATGATAAATTCAGTTTTGACAAAGAACACTGTTCATTACAGAAATGCTCTGTTAGAATGTCAGAAACAAGCTTTCTGAGCTGAAAACTGCATTTTTTTACAAAGTGCATCAGTGGATGATGAGAATGTCAGTTTTGAAAAAGAACACTGTTCATTACTAAAATGTTCTAATTAAGCTGTTAGAATGTCAGAAACAAGCTTTCTGAGCTAAAAACTGCATTTTGTGACAAAGTGCATCAGAGGATGATTAGAAAATCAGTTTTGACAAAGAACACAGTTCATTACAGAAATGCTCTAGTTGAGCTGTTAGAATGTCAGAAACAAGCTTTCTGAGCTGAAAACTGCATTTTGTGACAAAGTGCATCAGAGGATGATTAGAAAATCAGTTTTGACAAAGAACATAGTCCATTACAGAAATGCTCTAGTTGAGCTGTTAGAATGTCAGAAACAAGCTTTCTGAGCTGAAAACTGCATTTTGTGACAAAGTGCATCAGTGGATGATGAGAATGTCAGTTTTGACAAAGAACACTGTTCATTACTAAAATGCTCTAATTGAGCTGTTAGAATGTCAGAAACAAGATTTCTGAGCTGAAAACTGCATTTTGTGACAAAGTGCATCAGTGGATGATGAGAATGTCAGTTTTAACAAAGAACACTGTTCATTACTAAAATGCTCTAATTGAGCTGTTAGAATGTCAGAAACAAGCTTTCTGAGCTGAAAACTGCATTTTGTGACAAAGTGCATCAGTGGATGATGAGAATGTCAGTTTTGACAAGAACACTGTTCATTACTGAAATGCTCTAGTTGAGCTGTTAGAATGTCAGAAACGAGCTTTCTGAGCTGAAAACTGCATTTTGTGAAAAAAGGCATCAGTGGATGATGATAAATTTAGTTTTGACAAAGAACACTGTTCATTACAGAAATGCTCTAGTTGAGCTGTTAGAATGTCAGAAACAAGCTTTCTGAGCTGAAAACTGCATTTTGTGACAAAGTGCATCAGAGGATGATTAGAAAATCAGTTTTGACAAAGAACACAGTCCATTACAGAAATGCTCTAGTTGAGCTGTTAGAATGTCAGAAACAAGCTTTCTGAGCTGAAAACTGCATTTTGTGAAAAAAGGCATCAGTGGATGATGAGAATGTCAGTTTTGACAAAGAACACTGTTCATTACTAAAATGCTCTAATTGAGCTGTTAGAATGTCAGAAACGAGCTTTCTGAGCTGAAAACTGCATTTTGTGAAAAAAGGCATCAGTGGATGATGAGAAATTCAGTTTTGACAAAGAACACTGTTCATTACTGAAATGCTCTAGTTGAGCTGTTAGAATGTCAGAAACGAGCTTTCTGAGCTGAAAACTGCATTTTGTGATAAAAGGCATCAGTAGATGATGAGAAATTCAGTTTTGACAAAGAACACTGTTCATTACTGAAATGCTCTAGTTGAGCTGTTAGAATGTCAGAAACAAGATTTCTGAGCTGAAAACTGCATTTTGTGACAAAGTGTATCAGTGGATGATGAGAAATTCAGTTTTGACAAAGAACACTGTTCATTACTGAAATGCTCTAGTTGAGCTGTTAGAATGTCAGAAACGAGCTTTCTGAGCTGAAAACTGCATTTTGTGACAAAAGGCATCAGTGGATGATGAGAAATTCAGTTTTGACAAAGAACACTGTTCATTACTGAAATGCTCTATTTGAACTGTTAGAATGTCAGAAACGAGCTTTCTGAGCTGAAAACTGCATTTTGTGACAAAAGGCATCAGTGAATGATGAGAAATTCAGTTTTGACAAAGAACACTGTTCATTACTGAAATGCTCTAGTTGAGCTGTTAGAATGTCAGAAACGAGCTTTCTGAGCTGAAAACTGCATTTTGTGATAAAAGGCATCAGTAGATGATGAGAAATTCAGTTTTGACAAAGAACACTGTTCATTACTGAAAGCTCTAGTTGAGCTGTTAGAATGTCAGAAACAAGATTTCTGAGCTGAAAACTGCATTCTGTGACAAAGTGCATCAGTGGATGATGAGAATGTCAGTTTTAACAAAGAACACTGTTCATTACTAAAATGCTCTAATTGAGCTGTTAGAATGTCAGAAATAAGCTTTCTGAGCTGAAAACTGCATTTTGTAAAAAAGTGCATCAGTGGATGATGAGAATGTCAGTTTTGACAAAGAACACTGTTCATTACTGAAATGCTCTAGTTGAGCTGTTAGAATGTCAGAAACGAGCTTTCTGAGCTGAAAACTGCATTTTGTGAAAAAAGGCATCAGTGGATGATGATAAATTCAGTTTTGACAAAGAACACTGTTCATTACAGAAATGCTCTGTTAGAATGTCAGAAACAAGCTTTCTGAGCTGAAAACTGCATTTTGTGACAAAGTGCATCAGTGGATGATGAGAATGTCAGTTTGGACAATGAACACATTTCTTTACTGAAATACTCTAGTTGAGCTGTTAGAATGTCAGAAACAAGCTTTCTGAGCTGAAAACTGCATTTTTTTACAAAGTGCATCAGTGGATGATGAGAATGTCAGTTTTGACAAAGAACACTGTTCATTACTAAAATGTTCTAATTAAGCTGTTAGAATGTCAGAAACAAGCTTTCTGAGCTGAAAACTGCATTTTGTGACAAAGTGCATCAGAGGATGATTAGAAAATCAGTTTTGACAAAGAACATAGTCCATTACAGAAATGCTCTAGTTGAGCTGTTAGAATGTCAGAAACAAGCTTTCTGAGCTGAAAACTGCATTTTGTGACAAAGTGCATCAGTGGATGATGAGAATGTCAGTTTTGACAAAGAACACTGTTCATTACTAAAATGCTCTAATTGAGCTGTTAGAATGTCAGAAACAAACTTTCTGAGCTGAAAACTGCATTTTGTGACAAAAGGCATCAGTGAATGATGAGAAATTCAGTTTTGACAAAGAACACTGTTCATTACTGAAATGCTCTAGTTGAGCTGTTAGAATGTCAGAAACGAGCTTTCTGAGCTGAAAACTGCATTTTTTGATAAAAGGCATCAGTGGATGATGAGAAATTCAGTTTTGACAAAGAACACTGTTCATTACAGAAATGCTGTAGTTGAGCTGTTAGAATGTCTGAAACAAGCTTTCTGAGCTGAAAACTGCATTTTGTGACAAAGTGCATCAGTGGATGATGAGAAATTCAGTTTTGACAAAGAACACTGTTCATTACTGAAATGCTCTAGTTGAGCTGTTAGAATGTCAGAAACGAGCTTTCTGAGCTGAAAACTGCATTTTGTGACAAATTGCATCAGTGGATGATGAGAATGTCAGTTTTGACAAAGAACACTGTTCATCACTAAAATGCTCTAATTGAGCTGTTAGAATGTCAGAAACAAGCTTTCTGAGCTGAAAACTGCATTTTGTGACAAAGTGCATCAGTGGATGATGAGAAATTCAGTTTTGACAAAGAACACTGTTCATTACTGAAATGCTCTAATTGAGCTGTTAGAATGCAGAAACGAGCTTTCTGAGCTGAAAACTGCATTTTGTAACAAAGTGTATCAGTGGATGATGAGAAATTCAGTTTTGACAAAGAACACTGTTCATTACTGAAATGCTCTAGTTGAGCTGTTAGAATGTCAGAAACGAGCTTTCTGAGCTGAAAACTGCATTTTGTGACAAAAGGCATCAGTGGATGATGAGAAATTCAGTTTTGACAAAGAACACTGTTCATTACTGAAATGCTCTAGTTGAGCTGTTAGAATGTCAGAAACGAGCTTTCTGAGCTGAAAACTGCATTTTGTGACAAAAGGCATCAGTGAATGATGAGAAATTCAGTTTTGACAAAGAACACTGTTCATTACTGAAATGCTCTAGTTGAGCTGTTAGAATGTCAGAAACGAGCTTTCTGAGCTGAAAACTGCATTTTGTGATAAAAGGCATCAGTAGATGATGAGAAATTCAGTTTTGACAAAGAACACTGTTCATTACTGAAATGCTCTAGTTGAGCTGTTAGAATGTCAGAAACAAGATTTCTGAGCTGAAAACTGCATTTTGTGACAAAGTGCATCAGTGGATGATGAGAATGTCAGTTTTAACAAAGAACACTGTTCATTACTAAAATGCTCTAATTGAGCTGTTAGAATGTCAGAAATAAGCTTTCTGAGCTGAAAACTGCATTTTGTGAAAAAGTGCATCAGTGGATGATGATGAATTCAGTTTTGACAAAGAACACTGTTCATTACAGAAATGCTCTAGTTGAGCTGTTAGAATGTCAGAAACAAGCTTTCTGAGCTGAAAACTGCATTTTGTGACAAAGTGCATCAGTGGATGATGAGAAAATCAGTTTTGACAAAGAACACAGTCCATTACAGAAATGCTCTAATTGAGCTGTTAGAATGTCAGAAACAAGCTTTCTGAGCTGAAAACTGCATTTTGTGACAAATTGCATCAGAGGAAGATTAGAAAATCAGTTTTGACAAAGAACACAGTCCATTACAGAAATGCTCTAGTTGAGCTGTTAGAATGTCAGAAACAAGCTTTCTGAGCTGAAAACTGCATTTTGTGAAAAAAGGCATCAGTGGATGATGAGAATGTCAGTTTTGACAAAGAACACTGTTCATTACTAAAATGCTCTAATTGAGCTGTTAGAATGTCAGAAACGAGCTTTCTGAGCTGAAAACTGCATTTTGTGAAAAAAGGCATCAGTGGATGATGATAAATTCAGTTTTGACAAAGAACACAGTCCATTACAGAAATGCTCTAGTTGAGCTGTTAGAATGTCAGAAACAAGCTTTCTGAGCTTAAAACTGCATTTTCTGAAAAAAGGTATCAGTGGATGATGAGAATGTCAGTTTTGACAATGAACACTCTTCATTACTGAAATACTCTAGTTGAGCTGTTAGAATGTCAGAAACAAGCTTTCTGAGCTGAAAACTGCATGTTGTTACAAAGTGCATCAGTGGATGATGAGAATGTCAGTTTTGACAAAGAACACTGTTCATTACTAAAATGATCTAATTAAGCTGTTAGAATGTCAGAAACAAGCTTTCTGAGCTGAAAACTGCATTTTGTGACAAAGTGCATCAGTGGATGACGAGAATGTCAGTTTTGACAAAGAACACTGTTCATTACTAAAATGCTCTAATTAAGCTGTTAGAATGTCAGAAACAAGCTTTCTGAGCTGAAAACTGGATTTTGTGACAAAGTGCATCAGTGGATGATGAGAATGTCAGTTTTGACAAAGAACACTGTTCATTACTGAAATGCTCTATTTGAGCTGTTAGAATGTCAGAAACAAACTTTCTGAGCTGAAAACTGCATTTTGTGACAAAAGGCATCAGTGAATGATGAGAAATTCAGTTTTGACAAAGAACACTGTTCATTACTGAAATGCTCTAGTTGAGCTGTTAGAATGTCAGAAACGAGCTTTCTGAGCTGAAAACTGCATTTTTTGATAAAAGGCATCAGTGGATGATGAGAAATTCAGTTTTGACAAAGAACACTGTTCATTACTGAAATGCTCTAGTTGAGCTGTTAGAATGTCAGAAACAAGCTTTCTGAGCTGAAAACTGCATTATGTGACAAAGTGCATCAGTGGATGATGAGAATGTCAGTTTTGACAAAGAACACAGTTCATTACAGAAATGCTGTAGTTGAGCTGTTAGAATGTCTAAAACAAGCTTTCTGAGCTGAAAACTGCATTTTGTGACAAAGTGCATCAGTGGATGATGAGAAATTCAGTTTTGACAAAGAACACTGTTCATTACTGAAATGCTCTAGTTGAGCTGTTAGAATGTCAGAAACGAGTTTTCTTAGCTGAAAACTGCATTTTGTGACAAATTGCATCAGTGGATGATGAGGATGTCAGTTTTGACAAAGAACACTGTTCATCACTAAAATGCTCTAATTGAGCTGTTAGAATGTCAGAAACAAGCTTTCTGAGCTGAAAACTGCATTTTGTGACAAAGTGCATCAGTGGATGATGAGAAATTCAGTTTTGACAAAGAACACTGTTCATTACTGAAATGCTCTAATTGAGCTGTTAGAATGTCAGAAACGAGCTTTCTGAGCTGAAAACTGCATTTTGTGACAAAGTGTATCAGTGGATGATGAGAAATTCAGTTTTGACAAAGAACACTGTTCATTACTGAAATGCTCTAGTTGAGCTGTTAGAATGTCAGAAACGAGCTTTCTGAGCTGAAAACTGCATTTTGTGACAAAAGGCATCAGTGGATGATGAGAAATTCAGTTTTGACAAAGAACACTGTTCATTACTGAAATGCTCTAGTTGAGCTGTTAGAATGTCAGAAACGAGCTTTCTGAGCTGAAAACTGCATTTTGTGACAAAAGGCATCAGTGAATGATGAGAAATTCAGTTTTGACAAAGAACACTGTTCATTACTGAAATGCTCTAGTTGAGCTGTTAGAATGTCAGAAACGAGCTTTCTGAGCTGAAAACTGCATTTTGTGATAAAAGGCATCAGTAGATGATGAGAAATTCAGTTTTGACAAAGAACACTGTTCATTACTGAAATGCTCTAGTTGAGCTGTTAGAATGTCAGAAACAAGATTTCTGAGCTGAAAACTGCATTTTGTGACAAAGTGCATCAGTGGATGATGAGAATGTCAGTTTTAACAAAGAACACTGTTCATTACTAAAATGCTCTAATTGAGCTGTTAGAATGTCAGAAATAAGCTTTCTGAGCTGAAAACTGCATTTTGTGAAAAAGTGCATCAGTGGATGATGAGAATGTCAGTTTTGACAAAGAACACTGTTCATTACTGAAATGCTCTAGTTGAGCTGTTAGAATGTCAGAAACGAGCTTTCTGAGCTGAAAACTGCATTTTGTGAAAAAAGGCATCAGTGGATGATGATAAATTCAGTTTTGACAAAGAACACTGTTCATTACAGAAATGCTCTGTTAGAATGTCAGAAACAAGCTTTCTGAGCTGAAAACTGCATTTTGTGACAAAGTGCATCAGTGGATGATGAGAATGTCAGTTTTGACAAAGAACACTGTTCATTACTAAAATGCTCTAATTGAGCTGTTAGAATGTCAGAAACAAGATTTCTGAGCTGAAAACTGCATTTTGTGACAAAGTGCATCAGTGGATGATGAGAATGTCAGTTTTAACAAAGAACACTGTTCATTACTAAAATGCTCTAATTGAGCTGTTAGAATGTCAGAAACAAGCTTTCTGAGCTGAAAACTGCATTTTGTGACAAAAGGCATCAGTGGATGATGATAAATTCAGTTTTGACAAAGAACACTGTTCATTACAGAAATGCTCTGTTAGAATGTCAGAAACAAGCTTTCTGAGCTGAAAACTGCATTTTTTTACAAAGTGCATCAGTGGATGATGAGAATGTCAGTTTTGAAAAGAACACTGTTCATTACTAAAATGTTCTAATTAAGCTGTTAGAATGTCAGAAACAAGCTTTCTGAGCTAAAAACTACATTTTGTGACAAAGTGCATCAGAGGATGATTAGAAAATCAGTTTTGACAAAGAACACAGTTCATTACAGAAATGCTCTAGTTGAGCTGTTAGAATGTCAGAAACAAGCTTTCTGAGCTGAAAACTGCATTTTGTGACCAAGTGCATCAGAGGATGATTAGAAAATCAGTTTTGACAAAGAACATAGTCCATTTCAGAAATGCTCTAGTTGAGCTGTTAGAATGTCAGAAACAAGCTTTCTGAGCTGAAAACTGCATTTTGTGACAAAGTGCATCAGTGGATGATGAGAATGTCAGTTTTGACAAAGAACACTGTTCATTACTAAAATGCTCTAATTGAGCTGTTAGAATGTCAGAAACGAGCTTTCTGAGCTGAAAACTGCATTTTGTGACAAAGTGCATCAGTGGATGATGAGAATGTCAGTTTTGACAAAGAACACTGTTCATTACTAAAATGCTCTAATTGAGCTGTTAGAATGTCAGAAACAAGATTTCTGAGCTGAAAACTGCATTTTGTGACAAAGTGCATCAGTGGATGATGAGAATGTCAGTTTTAACAAAGAACACTGTTCATTACTAAAATGCTCTAATTGAGCTGTTAGAATGTCAGAAACAAGCTTTCTGAGCTGAAAACTGCATTTTGTGACAAAAGGCATCAGTGGATGATGATAAATTCAGTTTTGACAAAGAACACTGTTCATTACAGAAATGCTCTGTTAGAATGTCAGAAACAAGCTTTCTGAGCTGAAAACTGCATTTTTTTACAAAGTGCATCAGTGGATGATGAGAATGTCAGTTTTGAAAAGAACACTGTTCATTACTAAAATGTTCTAATTAAGCTGTTAGAATGTCAGAAACAAGCTTTCTGAGCTAAAAACTACATTTTGTGACAAAGTGCATCAGAGGATGATTAGAAAATCAGTTTTGACAAAGAACACAGTTCATTACAGAAATGCTCTAGTTGAGCTGTTAGAATGTCAGAAACAAGCTTTCTGAGCTGAAAACTGCATTTTGTGACAAAGTGCATCAGAGGATGATTAGAAAATCAGTTTTGACAAAGAACACAGTCCATTACAGAAATGCTCTAGTTGAGCTGTTAGAATGTCAGAAACAAGCTTTCTGAGCTGAAAACTGCATTTTGTGAAAAAAGGCATCAGTGGATGATGAGAATGTCAGTTTTGACAAAGAACACTGTTCATTACTGAAATGCTCTAGTTGAGCTGTTAGAATGTCAGAAACGAGCTTTCTGAGCTGAAAACTGCATTTTGTGACAAAAGGCATCAGTGGATGATGAGAAATTCAGTTTTGACAAAGAACACTGTTCATTACTGAAATGCTCTAGTTGAGCTGTTAGAATGTCAGAAACGAGCTTTCTGAGCTGAAAACTGCATTTTGTGACAAAAGGCATCAGTGAATGATGAGAAATTCAGTTTTGACAAAGAACACTGTTCATTACTGAAATGCTCTAGTTGAGCTGTTAGAATGTCAGAAACGAGCTTTCTGAGCTGAAAACTGCATTTTGTGATAAAAGGCATCAGTAGATGATGAGAAATTCAGTTTTGACAAAGAACACTGTTCATTACTGAAATGCTCTAGTTGAGCTGTTAGAATGTCAGAAACAAGATTTCTGAGCTGAAAACTGCATTTTGTGACAAAGTGCATCAGTGGATGATGAGAATGTCAGTTTTAACAAAGAACACTGTTCATTACTAAAATGCTCTAATTGAGCTGTTAGAATGTCAGAAATAAGCTTTCTGAGCTGAAAACTGCATTTTGTGAAAAAGTGCATCAGTGGATGATGATGAATTCAGTTTTGACAAAGAACACTGTTCATTACAGAAATGCTCTAGTTGAGCTGTTAGAATGTCAGAAACAAGCTTTCTGAGCTGAAAACTGCATTTTGTGACAAAGTGCATCAGTGGATGATGAGAATGTCAGTTTGGACAATGAACACATTTCTTTACTGCAATACTCTAGTTGAGCTGTTAGAATGTCAGAAACAAGCTTTCTGAGCTGAAAACTGCATTTTGTTACAAAGTGCATCAGTGGATGATGAGACTGTCAGTTTTGACAAAGAACACTGTTCATTACTAAAATGCTCTAATTAAGCTGTTAGAATGTCAGAAACAAGCTTTCTGAGCTAAAAACTGCATTTTGTGACAAAGTGCATCAGAGGATGATTAGAAAATCAGTTTTGACAAAGAACACAGTCCATTACAGAAATGCTCTAATTGAGCTGTTAGAATGTCAGAAACAAGCTTTCTGAGCTGAAAACTGCATTTTGTGACAAATTGCATCAGAGGATGATTAGAAAATCAGTTTTGACAAAGAACACTGTTCATTACTAAAATGCTCTAATTAAGCTGTTAGAATGTCAGAAACAAGATTTCTGAGCTGAAAACTGCATTTTGTGACAAAGTGCATCAGTGGATGATGAGAATGTCAGTTTTAACAAAGAACACTGTTCATTACTAAAATGCTCAAATTGAGCTGTTAGAATGTCAGAAACAAGCTTTCTGAGCTGAAAACTGCATTTTGTGAAAAAAGGCATCAGTGGATGATGATAAATTCAGTTTTGACAAAGAACACTGTTCATTACAGAAATGCTCTAGTTGAGCTGTTAGAATGTCAGAAACAAGCTTTCTGAGCTAAAAACTGCATTTTGTGACAAAGTGCATCAGAGGATGATTAGAAAATCAGTTTTGACAAAGAACACAGTCCATTACAGAAATGCTCTAATTGAGCTGTTAGAATGTCAGAAACAAGCTTTCTGAGCTGAAAACTGCATTTTGTGACAAATTGCATCAGAGGATGATTAGAAAATCAGTTTTGACAAAGAACACAGTCCATTACAGAAATGCTCTAGTTGAGCTGTTAGAATGTCAGAAACAAGCTTTCTGAGCTGAAAACTGCATTTTGTGAAAAAAGGCATCAGTGGATGATGAGAATGTCAGTTTTGACAAAGAACACTGTTCATTACTAAAATGCTCTAATTGAGCTGTTAGAATGTCAGAAACGAGCTTTCTGAGCTGAAAACTGCATTTTGTGAAAAAAGGCATCAGTGGATGATGATAAATTCAGTTTTGACAAAGAACACAGTCCATTACAGAAATGCTCTAGTTGAGCTGTTAGAATGTCAGAAACAAGCTTTCTGAGCTTAAAACTGCATTTTCTGAAAAAAGGTATCAGTGGATGATGAGAATGTCAGTTTTGACAATGAACACTGTTCATTACTGAAATACTCTAGTTGAGCTGTTAGAATGTCAGAAACAAGCTTTCTGAGCTGAAAACTGCATGTTGTTACAAAGTGCATCAGTGGATGATGAGAATGTCAGTTTTGACAAAGAACACTGTTCATTACTAAAATGATCTAATTAAGCTGTTAGAATGTCAGAAACAAGCTTTCTGAGCTGAAAACTGCATTTTGCGACAAAGTGCATCAGTGGATGACGAGAATGTCAGTTTTGACAAAGAACACTGTTCATTACTAAAATGCTCTAATTAAGCTGTTAGAATGTCAGAAACAAGCTTTCTGAGCTGAAAACTGGATTTTGTGACAAAGTGCATCAGTGGATGATGAGAATGTCAGTTTTGACAAAGAACACTGTTCATTACTGAAATGCTCTATTTGAGCTGTTAGAATGTCAGAAACAAACTTTCTGAGCTGAAAACTGCATTTTGTGACAAAAGGCATCAGTGAATGATGAGAAATTCAGTTTTGACAAAGAACACTGTTCATTACTGAAATGCTCTAGTTGAGCTGTTAGAATGTCAGAAACGAGCTTTCTGAGCTGAAAACTGCATTTTTTGATAAAAGGCATCAGTGGATGATGAGAAATTCAGTTTTGACAAAGAACACTGTTCATTACAGAAATGCTCTAGTTGAGCTGTTAGAATGTCAGAAACAAGCTTTCTGAGCTGAAAACTGCATTTTGTGACAAAGTGCATCAGAGGATGATTAGAAAATCAGTTTTGACAAAGAACACAGTCCATTACAGAAATGCTCTAGTTGAGCTGGTAGAATGTCAGAAACAAGCTTTCTGAGCTGAAAACTGCATTTTGTGACAAAGTGCATCAGAGGATGATTAGAAAATCAGTTTTGACAAAGAACACAGTCCATTACAGAAATGCTCTAGTTGAGCTGTTAGAATGTCAGAAACAAGCTTTCTGAGCTGAAAACTGCATTTTGTGACAAAGTGCATCAGTGGATGATGAGAATGTCAGTTTTGACAAAGAACACTGTTCATTACTGAAATGCTCTAGTTGAGCTGTTAGAATGTCAGAAACGAGCTTTCTGAGCTGAAAACTGCATTTTGTGAAAAAAGGCATCAGTGGATGATGAGAATGTCAGTTTTGACAAAGAACACTGTTCATTACAGAAATGCTCTAGTTGAGCTGTTAGAATGTCAGAAACGAGCTTTCTGAGCTGAAAACTGCATTTTGTGACAAAGTGCATCAGTGGATGATGAGAATGTCAGTTTGGACAATGAACACATTTCTTTACTGAAATACTCTAGTTGAGCTGTTAGAATGTCAGAAACAAGCTTTCTGAGCTGAAAACTGCATTTTGTTACAAAGTGCATCAGTGGATAATGAGACTGTCAGTTTTGACAAAGAACACTGTTCATTACTAAAATGCTCTAATTAAGCTGTTAGAATGTCAGAAACAAGCTTTCTGAGCTAAAAACTGCATTTTGTGACAAAGTGCATCAGAAGATGATTAGAAAATCAGTTTTGACAAAGAACACAGTCCATTACAGAAATGCTCTAATTGAGCTGTTAGAATGTCAGAAACAAGCTTTCTGAGCTGAAAACTGCATTTTGTGACAAATTGCATCAGAGGATGATTAGAAAATCAGTTTTGACAAAGAACACAGTCCATTACAGAAATGCTCTAGTTGAGCTGTTAGAATGTCAGAAACAAGCTTTCTGAGCTGAAAACTGCATTTTGTGAAAAAAGGCATCAGTGGATGATGAGAATGTCAGTTTTGACAAAGAACACTGTTCATTACTAAAATGCTCTAATTGAGCTGTTAGAATGTCAGAAACGAGCTTTCTGAGCTGAAAACTGCATTTTGTGAAAAAAGGCATCAGTGGATGATGATAAATTCAGTTTTGACAAAGAACACAGTCCATTACAGAAATGGTCTAGTTGAGCTGTTAGAATGTCAGAAACAAGCTTTCTGAGCTTAAAACTGCATTTTCTGAAAAAAGGTATCAGTGGATGATGAGAATGTCAGTTTTGACAATGAACACTGTTCATTACTGACATACTCTAGTTGAGCTGTTAGAATGTCAGAAACAAGCTTTCTGAGCTGAAAACTGCATGTTGTTACAAAGTGCATCAGTGGATGATGAGAATGTCAGTTTTGACAAAGAACACTGTTCATTACTAAAATGATCTAATTAAGCTGTTAGAATGTCAGAAACAAGCTTTCTGAGCTGAAAACTGCATTTTGTGACAAAGTGCATCAGTGGATGACGAGAATGTCAGTTTTGACAAAGAACACTGTTCATTACTAAAATGCTCTAATTAAGCTGTTAGAATGTCAGAAACAAGCTTTCTGAGCTGAAAACTGGATTTTGTGACAAAGTGCATCAGTGGATGATGAGAATGTCAGTTTTGACAAAGAACACTGTTCATTACTGAAATGCTCTATTTGAGCTGTTAGAATGTCAGAAACAAACTTTCTGAGCTGAAAACTGCATTTTGTGACAAAAGGCATCAGTGAATGATGAGAAATTCAGTTTTGACAAAGAACACTGTTCATTACTGAAATGCTCTAGTTGAGCTGTTAGAATGTCAGAAACGAGCTTTCTGAGCTGAAAACTGCATTTTTTGATAAAAGGCATCAGTGGATGAAGAGATTTTTCAGTTTTGACAAAGAACACTGTTCATTACTGAAATGCTCTAGTTGAGCTGTTAGAATGTCAGAAACAAGCTTTCTGAGCTGAAAACGGCATTATGTGACAAAGTGCATCAGTGGATGATGAGAATGTCAGTTTTGACAAAGAACACAGTTCATTACAGAAATGCTGTAGTTGAGCTGTTAGAATGTCTGAAACAAGCTTTCTGAGCTGAAAACTGCATTTTGTGACAAAGTGCATCAGTGGATGATGAGAAATTCAGTTTTGACAAAGAACACTGTTCATTACTGAAATGCTCTAGTTGAGCTGTTAGAATGTCAGAAACGAGCTTTCTGAGCTGAAAACTGCATTTTGTGACAAATTGCATCAGTGGATGATGAGAATGTCAGTTTTGACAAAGAACACTGTTCATCACTAAAATGCTCTAATTGAGCTGTTAGAATGTCAGAAACAAGCTTTCTGAGCTGAAAACTGCATTTTGTGACAAAGTGCATCAGTGGATGATGAGAAATTCAGTTTTGACAAAGAACACTGTTCATTACTGAAATGCTCTAATTGAGCTGTTAGAATGTCAGAAACGAGCTTTCTGAGCTGAAAACTGCATTTTGTGACAAAGTGTATCAGTGGATGATGAGAAATTCAGTTTTGACAAAGAACACTGTTCATTACTGAAATGCTCTAGTTGAGCTGTTAGAATGTCAGAAACGAGCTTTCTGAGCTGAAAACTGCATTTTGTGACAAAAGGCATCAGTGGATGATGAGAAATTCAGTTTTGACAAAGAACACTGTTCATTACTGAAATGCTCTAGTTGAGCTGTTAGAATGTCAGAAACGAGCTTTCTGAGCTGAAAACTGCATTTTGTGACAAAAGGCATCAGTGAATGATGAGAAATTCAGTTTTGACAAAGAACACTGTTCATTACTGAAATGCTCTAGTTGAGCTGTTAGAATGTCAGAAACGAGCTTTCTGAGCTGAAAACTGCATTTTGTGATAAAAGGCATCAGTAGATGATGAGAAATTCAGTTTTGACAAAGAACACTGTTCATTACTGAAATGCTCTAGTTGAGCTGTTAGAATGTCAGAAACAAGATTTCTGAGCTGAAAACTGCATTCTGTGACAAAGTGCATCAGTGGATGATGAGAATGTCAGTTTTAACAAAGAACACTGTTCATTACTAAAATGCTCTAATTGAGCTGTTAGAATGTCAGAAATAAGCTTTCTGAGCTGAAAACTGCATTTTGTGAAAAAGTGCATCAGTGGATGATGAGAATGTCAGTTTTGACAAAGAACACTGTTCATTACTGAAATGCTCTAGTTGAGCTGTTAGAATGTCAGAAACGAGCTTTCTGAGCTGAAAACTGCATTTTGTGAAAAAAGGCATCAGTGGATGATGATAAATTCAGTTTTGACAAAGAACACTGTTCATTACAGAAATGCTCTGTTAGAATGTCAGAAACAAGCTTTCTGAGCTGAAAACTGCATTTTGTGACAAAGTGCATCAGTGGATGATGAGAATGTCAGTTTGGACAATGAACACATTTCTTTACTGAAATACTCTAGTTGAGCTGTTAGAATGTCAGAAACAAGCTTTCTGAGCTGAAAACTGCATTTTTTTACAAAGTGCATCAGTGGATGATGAGAATGTCAGTTTTGACAAAGAACACTGTTCATTACTAAAATGTTCTAATTAAGCTGTTAGAATGTCAGAAACAAGCTTTCTGAGCTGAAAACTGCATTTTGTGACAAAGTGCATCAGAGGATGATTAGAAAATCAGTTTTGACAAAGAACATAGTCCATTACAGAAATGCTCTAGTTGAGCTGTTAGAATGTCAGAAACAAGCTTTCTGAGCTGAAAACTGCATTTTGTGACAAAGTGCATCAGTGGATGATGAGAATGTCAGTTTTGACAAAGAACACTGTTCATTACTAAAATGCTCTAATTGAGCTGTTAGAATGTCAGAAACAAACTTTCTGAGCTGAAAACTGCATTTTGTGACAAAAGGCATCAGTGAATGATGAGAAATTCAGTTTTGACAAAGAACACTGTTCATTACTGAAATGCTCTAGTTGAGCTGTTAGAATGTCAGAAACGAGCTTTCTGAGCTGAAAACTGCATTTTTTGATAAAAGGCATCAGTGGATGATGAGAAATTCAGTTTTGACAAAGAACACTGTTCATTACTGAAATGCTCTAGTTGAGCTGTTAGAATGTCAGAAACAAGCTTTCTGAGCTGAAAACTGCATTATGTGACAAAGTGCATCAGTGGATGATGAGAATGTCAGTTTTGACAAAGAACACAGTTCATTACAGAAATGCTGTAGTTGAGCTGTTAGAATGTCTGAAACAAGCTTTCTGAGCTGAAAACTGCATTTTGTGACAAAGTGCATCAGTGGATGATGAGAAATTCAGTTTTGACAAAGAACACTGTTCATTACTGAAATGCTCTAGTTGAGCTGTTAGAATGTCAGAAACGAGCTTTCTGAGCTGAAAACTGCATTTTGTGACAAATTGCATCAGTGGATGATGAGAATGTCAGTTTTGACAAAGAACACTGTTCATCACTAAAATGCTCTAATTGAGCTGTTAGAATGTCAGAAACAAGCTTTCTGAGCTGAAAACTGCATTTTGTGACAAAGTGCATCAGTGGATGATGAGAAATTCAGTTTTGACAAAGAACACTGTTCATTACTGAAATGCTCTAATTGAGCTGTTAGAATGCAGAAACGAGCTTTCTGAGCTGAAAACTGCATTTTGTAACAAAGTGTATCAGTGGATGATGAGAAATTCAGTTTTGACAAAGAACACTGTTCATTACTGAAATGCTCTAGTTGAGCTGTTAGAATGTCAGAAACGAGCTTTCTGAGCTGAAAACTGCATTTTGTGACAAAAGGCATCAGTGAATGATGAGAAATTCAGTTTTGACAAAGAACACTGTTCATTACTGAAATGCTCTAGTTGAGCTGTTAGAATGTCAGAAACGAGCTTTCTGAGCTGAAAACTGCATTTTGTGATAAAAGGCATCAGTAGATGATGAGAAATTCAGTTTTGACAAAGAACACTGTTCATTACTGAAATGCTCTAGTTGAGCTGTTAGAATGTCAGAAACAAGATTTCTGAGCTGAAAACTGCATTTTGTGACAAAGTGCATCAGTGGATGATGAGAATGTCAGTTTTAACAAAGAACACTGTTCATTACTAAAATGCTCTAATTGAGCTGTTAGAATGTCAGAAATAAGCTTTCTGAGCTGAAAACTGCATTTTGTGACAAAAGGCATCAGTGAATGATGAGAAATTCAGTTTTGACAAAGAACACTGTTCATTACTGAAATGCTCTAGTTGAGCTGTTAGAATGTCAGAAACGAGCTTTCTGAGCTGAAAACTGCATTTTGTGATAAAAGGCATCAGTAGATGATGAGAAATTCAGTTTTGACAAAGAACACTGTTCATTACTGAAATGCTCTAGTTGAGCTGTTAGAATGTCAGAAACAAGATTTCTGAGCTGAAAACTGCATTTTGTGACAAAGTGCATCAGTGGATGATGAGAATGTCAGTTTTAACAAAGAACACTGTTCATTACTAAAATGCTCTAATTGAGCTGTTAGAATGTCAGAAATAAGCTTTCTGAGCTGAAAACTGCATTTTGTGAAAAAGTGCATCAGTGGATGATGAGAATGTCAGTTTTGACAAAGAACACTGTTCATTACTGAAATGCTCTAGTTGAGCTGTTAGAATGTCAGAAACGAGCTTTCTGAGCTGAAAACTGCATTTTGTGAAAAAAGGCATCAGTGGATGATGATAAATTCAGTTTTGACAAAGAACACTGTTCATTACAGAAATGCTCTGTTAGAATGTCAGAAACAAGCTTTCTGAGCTGAAAACTGCATTTTGTGACAAAGTGCATCAGTGGATGATGAGAATGTCAGTTTGGACAATGAACACATTTCTTTACTGAAATACTCTAGTTGAGCTGTTAGAATGTCAGAAACAAGCTTTCTGAGCTGAAAACTGCATTTTTTTACAAAGTGCATCAGTGGATGATGAGAATGTCAGTTTTGACAAAGAACACTGTTCATTACTAAAATGTTCTAATTAAGCTGTTAGAATGTCAGAAACAAGCTTTCTGAGCTGAAAACTGCATTTTGTGACAAAGTGCATCAGAGGATGATTAGAAAATCAGTTTTGACAAAGAACATAGTCCATTACAGAAATGCTCTAGTTGAGCTGTTAGAATGTCAGAAACAAGCTTTCTGAGCTGAAAACTGCATTTTGTGACAAAGTGCATCAGTGGATGATGAGAATGTCAGTTTTGACAAAGAACACTGTTCATTACTAAAATGCTCTAATTGAGCTGTTAGAATGTCAGAAACAAGATTTCTGAGCTGAAAACTGCATTTTGTGACAAAGTGCATCAGTGGATGATAAGAATGTCAGTTTTAACAAAGAACACTGTTCATTACTAAAATGCTCTAATTGAGCTGTTAGAATGTCAGAAACAAGCTTTCTGAGCTGAAAACTGCATTTTGTGACAAAAGGCATCAGTGGATGATGATAAATTCAGTTTTGACAAAGAACACTGTTCATTACAGAAATGCTCTGTTAGAATGTCAGAAACAAGCTTTCTGAGCTGAAAACTGCATTTTTTTACAAAGTGCATCAGTGGATGATGAGAATGTCAGTTTTGAAAAAGAACACTGTTCATTACTAAAATGTTCTAATTAAGCTGTTAGAATGTCAGAAACAAGCTTTCTGAGCTAAAAACTGCATTTTGTGACAAAGTGCATCAGAGGATGATTAGAAAATCAGTTTTGACAAAGAACACAGTTCATTACAGAAATGCTCTAGTTGAGCTGTTAGAATGTCAGAAACAAGCTTTCTGAGCTGAAAACTGCATTTTGTGACAAAGTGCATCAGAGGATGATTAGAAAATCAGTTTTGACAAAGAACATAGTCCATTACAGAAATGCTCTAGTTGAGCTGTTAGAATGTCAGAAACAAGCTTTCTGAGCTGAAAACTGCATTTTGTGAAAAAAGGCATCAGTGGATGATGAGAATGTCAGTTTTGACAAAGAACACTGTTCATTACTGAAATGCTCTAGTTGAGCTGTTAGAATGTCAGAAACGAGCTTTCTGAGCTGAAAACTGCATTTTGTGACAAAAGGCATCAGTGGATGATGAGAAATTCAGTTTTGACAAAGAACACTGTTCATTACTGAAATGCTCTAGTTGAGCTGTTAGAATGTCAGAAACGAGCTTTCTGAGCTGAAAACTGCATTTTGTGACAAAAGGCATCAGTGAATGATGAGAAATTCAGTTTTGACAAAGAACACTGTTCATTACTGAAATGCTCTAGTTGAGCTGTTAGAATGTCAGAAACGAGCTTTCTGAGCTGAAAACTGCATTTTGTGATAAAAGGCATCAGTAGATGATGAGAAATTCAGTTTTGACAAAGAACACTGTTCATTACTGAAATGCTCTAGTTGAGCTGTTAGAATGTCAGAAACAAGATTTCTGAGCTGAAAACTGCATTTTGTGACAAAGTGCATCAGTGGATGATGAGAATGTCAGTTTTAACAAAGAACACTGTTCATTACTAAAATGCTCTAATTGAGCTGTTAGAATGTCAGAAATAAGCTTTCTGAGCTGAAAACTGCATTTTGTGAAAAAGTGCATCAGTGGATGATGATGAATTCAGTTTTGACAAAGAACACTGTTCATTACAGAAATGCTCTAGTTGAGCTGTTAGAATGTCAGAAACAAGCTTTCTGAGCTGAAAACTGCATTTTGTGACAAAGTGCATCAGTGGATGATGAGAATGTCAGTTTGGACAATGAACACATTTCTTTACTGCAATACTCTAGTTGAGCTGTTAGAATGTCAGAAACAAGCTTTCTGAGCTGAAAACTGCATTTTGTTACAAAGTGCATCAGTGGATGATGAGACTGTCAGTTTTGACAAAGAACACTGTTCATTACTAAAATGCTCTAATTAAGCTGTTAGAATGTCAGAAACAAGCTTTCTGAGCTAAAAACTGCATTTTGTGACAAAGTGCATCAGAGGATGATTAGAAAATCAGTTTTGACAAAGAACACAGTCCATTACAGAAATGCTCTAATTGAGCTGTTAGAATGTCAGAAACAAGCTTTCTGAGCTGAAAACTGCATTTTGTGACAAATTGCATCAGAGGATGATTAGAAAATCAGTTTTGACAAAGAACACAGTCCATTACAGAAATGCTCTAGTTGAGCTGTTAGAATGTCAGAAACAAGCTTTCTGAGCTGAAAACTGCATTTTGTGAAAAAAGGCATCAGTGGATGATGAGAATGTCAGTTTTGACAAAGAACACTGTTCATTACTAAAATGCTCTAATTGAGCTGTTAGAATGTCAGAAACGAGCTTTCTGAGCTGAAAACTGCATTTTGTGACAAAAGGCATCAGTGGATGATGATAAATTCAGTTTTGACAAAGAACACAGTCCATTACAGAAATGCTCTAGTTGAGCTGTTAGAATGTCAGAAACAAGCTTTCTGAGCTTAAAACTGCATTTTCTGAAAAAAGGTATCAGTAGATGATGAGAAATTCAGTTTTGACAAAGAACACTGTTCATTACTGAAATGCTCTAGTTGAGCTGTTAGAATGTCAGAAACAAGATTTCTGAGCTGAAAACTGCATTCTGTGACAAAGTGCATCAGTGGATGATGAGAATGTCAGTTTTAACAAAGAACACTGTTCATTACTAAAATGCTCTAATTGAGCTGTTAGAATGTCAGAAATAAGCTTTCTGAGCTGAAAACTGCATTTTGTGAAAAAGTGCATCAGTGGATGATGAGAATGTCAGTTTTGACAAAGAACACTGTTCATTACTGAAATGCTCTAGTTGAGCTGTTAGAATGTCAGAAACGAGCTTTCTGAGCTGAAAACTGCATTTTGTGAAAAAAGGCATCAGTGGATGATGATAAATTCAGTTTTGACAAAGAACACTGTTCATTACAGAAATGCTCTGTTAGAATGTCAGAAACAAGCTTTCTGAGCTGAAAACTGCATTTTGTGACAAAGTGCATCAGTGGATGATGAGAATGTCAGTTTGGACAATGAACACATTTCTTTACTGAAATACTCTAGTTGAGCTGTTAGAATGTCAGAAACAAGCTTTCTGAGCTGAAAACTGCATTTTTTTACAAAGTGCATCAGTGGATGATGAGAATGTCAGTTTTGACAAAGAACACTGTTCATTACTAAAATGTTCTAATTAAGCTGTTAGAATGTCAGAAACAAGCTTTCTGAGCTGAAAACTGCATTTTGTGACAAAGTGCATCAGAGGATGATTAGAAAATTAGTTTTGACAAAGAACATAGTCCATTACAGAAATGCTCTAGTTGAGCTGTTAGAATGTCAGAAACAAGCTTTCTGAGCTGAAAACTGCATTTTGTGACAAAGTGCATCAGTGGATGATGAGAATGTCAGTTTTGACAAAGAACACTGTTCATTACTAAAATGCTCTAATTGAGCTGTTAGAATGTCAGAAACAAACTTTCTGAGCTGAAAACTGCATTTTGTGACAAAAGGCATCAGTGAATGATGAGAAATTCAGTTTTGACAAAGAACACTGTTCATTACTGAAATGCTCTAGTTGAGCTGTTAGAATGTCAGAAACGAGCTTTCTGAGCTGAAAACTGCATTTTTTGATAAAAGGCATCAGTGGATGATGAGAAATTCAGTTTTGACAAAGAACACTGTTCATTACTGAAATGCTCTAGTTGAGCTGTTAGAATGTCAGAAACAAGCTTTCTGAGCTGAAAACTGCATTATGTGACAAAGTGCATCAGTGGATGATGAGAATGTCAGTTTTGACAAAGAACACAGTTCATTACAGAAATGCTGTAGTTGAGCTGTTAGAATGTCTGAAACAAGCTTTCTGAGCTGAAAACTGCATTTTGTGACAAAGTGCATCAGTGGATGATGAGAAATTCAGTTTTGACAAAGAACACTGTTCATTACTGAAATGCTCTAGTTGAGCTGTTAGAATGTCAGAAACGAGCTTTCTGAGCTGAAAACTGCATTTTGTGACAAATTGCATCAGTGGATGATGAGAATGTCAGTTTTGACAAAGAACACTGTTCATCACTAAAATGCTCTAATTGAGCTGTTAGAATGTCAGAAACAAGCTTTCTGAGCTGAAAACTGCATTTTGTGACAAAGTGCATCAGTGGATGATGAGAAATTCAGTTTTGACAAAGAACACTGTTCATTACTGAAATGCTCTAATTGAGCTGTTAGAATGCAGAAACGAGCTTTCTGAGCTGAAAACTGCATTTTGTAACAAAGTGTATCAGTGGATGATGAGAAATTCAGTTTTGACAAAGAACACTGTTCATTACTGAAATGCTCTAGTTGAGCTGTTAGAATGTCAGAAACGAGCTTTCTGAGCTGAAAACTGCATTTTGTGACAAAAGGCATCAGTGAATGATGAGAAATTCAGTTTTGACAAAGAACACTGTTCATTACTGAAATGCTCTAGTTGAGCTGTTAGAATGTCAGAAACGAGCTTTCTGAGCTGAAAACTGCATTTTGTGATAAAAGGCATCAGTAGATGATGAGAAATTCAGTTTTGACAAAGAACACTGTTCATTACTGAAATGCTCTAGTTGAGCTGTTAGAATGTCAGAAACAAGATTTCTGAGCTGAAAACTGCATTTTGTGACAAAGTGCATCAGTGGATGATGAGAATGTCAGTTTTAACAAAGAACACTGTTCATTACTAAAATGCTCTAATTGAGCTGTTAGAATGTCAGAAATAAGCTTTCTGAGCTGAAAACTGCATTTTGTGACAAAAGGCATCAGTGAATGATGAGAAATTCAGTTTTGACAAAGAACACTGTTCATTACTGAAATGCTCTAGTTGAGCTGTTAGAATGTCAGAAACGAGCTTTCTGAGCTGAAAACTGCATTTTGTGATAAAAGGCATCAGTAGATGATGAGAAATTCAGTTTTGACAAAGAACACTGTTCATTACTGAAATGCTCTAGTTGAGCTGTTAGAATGTCAGAAACAAGATTTCTGAGCTGAAAACTGCATTTTGTGACAAAGTGCATCAGTGGATGATGAGAATGTCAGTTTTAACAAAGAACACTGTTCATTACTAAAATGCTCTAATTGAGCTGTTAGAATGTCAGAAATAAGCTTTCTGAGCTGAAAACTGCATTTTGTGAAAAAGTGCATCAGTGGATGATGAGAATGTCAGTTTTGACAAAGAACACTGTTCATTACTGAAATGCTCTAGTTGAGCTGTTAGAATGTCAGAAACGAGCTTTCTGAGCTGAAAACTGCATTTTGTGAAAAAAGGCATCAGTGGATGATGATAAATTCAGTTTTGACAAAGAACACTGTTCATTACAGAAATGCTCTGTTAGAATGTCAGAAACAAGCTTTCTGAGCTGAAAACTGCATTTTGTGACAAAGTGCATCAGTGGATGATGAGAATGTCAGTTTGGACAATGAACACATTTCTTTACTGAAATACTCTAGTTGAGCTGTTAGAATGTCAGAAACAAGCTTTCTGAGCTGAAAACTGCATTTTTTTACAAAGTGCATCAGTGGATGATGAGAATGTCAGTTTTGACAAAGAACACTGTTCATTACTAAAATGTTCTAATTAAGCTGTTAGAATGTCAGAAACAAGCTTTCTGAGCTGAAAACTGCATTTTGTGACAAAGTGCATCAGAGGATGATTAGAAAATCAGTTTTGACAAAGAACATAGTCCATTACAGAAATGCTCTAGTTGAGCTGTTAGAATGTCAGAAACAAGCTTTCTGAGCTGAAAACTGCATTTTGTGACAAAGTGCATCAGTGGATGATGAGAATGTCAGTTTTGACAAAGAACACTGTTCATTACTAAAATGCTCTAATTGAGCTGTTAGAATGTCAGAAACAAGATTTCTGAGCTGAAAACTGCATTTTGTGACAAAGTGCATCAGTGGATGATAAGAATGTCAGTTTTAACAAAGAACACTGTTCATTACTAAAATGCTCTAATTGAGCTGTTAGAATGTCAGAAACAAGCTTTCTGAGCTGAAAACTGCATTTTGTGACAAAAGGCATCAGTGGATGATGATAAATTCAGTTTTGACAAAGAACACTGTTCATTACAGAAATGCTCTGTTAGAATGTCAGAAACAAGCTTTCTGAGCTGAAAACTGCATTTTTTTACAAAGTGCATCAGTGGATGATGAGAATGTCAGTTTTGAAAAAGAACACTGTTCATTACTAAAATGTTCTAATTAAGCTGTTAGAATGTCAGAAACAAGCTTTCTGAGCTAAAAACTGCATTTTGTGACAAAGTGCATCAGAGGATGATTAGAAAATCAGTTTTGACAAAGAACACAGTTCATTACAGAAATGCTCTAGTTGAGCTGTTAGAATGTCAGAAACAAGCTTTCTGAGCTGAAAACTGCATTTTGTGACAAAGTGCATCAGAGGATGATTAGAAAATCAGTTTTGACAAAGAACATAGTCCATTACAGAAATGCTCTAGTTGAGCTGTTAGAATGTCAGAAACAAGCTTTCTGAGCTGAAAACTGCATTTTGTGAAAAAAGGCATCAGTGGATGATGAGAATGTCAGTTTTGACAAAGAACACTGTTCATTACTGAAATGCTCTAGTTGAGCTGTTAGAATGTCAGAAACGAGCTTTCTGAGCTGAAAACTGCATTTTGTGACAAAAGGCATCAGTGGATGATGAGAAATTCAGTTTTGACAAAGAACACTGTTCATTACTGAAATGCTCTAGTTGAGCTGTTAGAATGTCAGAAACGAGCTTTCTGAGCTGAAAACTGCATTTTGTGACAAAAGGCATCAGTGAATGATGAGAAATTCAGTTTTGACAAAGAACACTGTTCATTACTGAAATGCTCTAGTTGAGCTGTTAGAATGTCAGAAACGAGCTTTCTGAGCTGAAAACTGCATTTTGTGATAAAAGGCATCAGTAGATGATGAGAAATTCAGTTTTGACAAAGAACACTGTTCATTACTGAAATGCTCTAGTTGAGCTGTTAGAATGTCAGAAACAAGATTTCTGAGCTGAAAACTGCATTTTGTGACAAAGTGCATCAGTGGATGATGAGAATGTCAGTTTTAACAAAGAACACTGTTCATTACTAAAATGCTCTAATTGAGCTGTTAGAATGTCAGAAATAAGCTTTCTGAGCTGAAAACTGCATTTTGTGAAAAAGTGCATCAGTGGATGATGATGAATTCAGTTTTGACAAAGAACACTGTTCATTACAGAAATGCTCTAGTTGAGCTGTTAGAATGTCAGAAACAAGCTTTCTGAGCTGAAAACTGCATTTTGTGACAAAGTGCATCAGTGGATGATGAGAATGTCAGTTTGGACAATGAACACATTTCTTTACTGCAATACTCTAGTTGAGCTGTTAGAATGTCAGAAACAAGCTTTCTGAGCTGAAAACTGCATTTTGTTACAAAGTGCATCAGTGGATGATGAGACTGTCAGTTTTGACAAAGAACACTGTTCATTACTAAAATGCTCTAATTAAGCTGTTAGAATGTCAGAAACAAGCTTTCTGAGCTAAAAACTGCATTTTGTGACAAAGTGCATCAGAGGATGATTAGAAAATCAGTTTTGACAAAGAACACAGTCCATTACAGAAATGCTCTAATTGAGCTGTTAGAATGTCAGAAACAAGCTTTCTGAGCTGAAAACTGCATTTTGTGACAAATTGCATCAGAGGATGATTAGAAAATCAGTTTTGACAAAGAACACAGTCCATTACAGAAATGCTCTAGTTGAGCTGTTAGAATGTCAGAAACAAGCTTTCTGAGCTGAAAACTGCATTTTGTGAAAAAAGGCATCAGTGGATGATGAGAATGTCAGTTTTGACAAAGAACACTGTTCATTACTAAAATGCTCTAATTGAGCTGTTAGAATGTCAGAAACGAGCTTTCTGAGCTGAAAACTGCATTTTGTGACAAAAGGCATCAGTGGATGATGATAAATTCAGTTTTGACAAAGAACACAGTCCATTACAGAAATGCTCTAGTTGAGCTGTTAGAATGTCAGAAACAAGCTTTCTGAGCTTAAAACTGCATTTTCTGAAAAAAGGTATCAGTGGATGATGAGAATGTCAGTTTTGACAATGAACACTGTTCATTACTGAAATACTCTAGTTGAGCTGTTAGAATGTCAGAAACAAGCTTTCTGAGCTGAAAACTGCATGTTGTTACAAAGTGCATCAGTGGATGATGAGAATGTCAGTTTTGACAAAGAACACTGTTCATTACTAAAATGATCTAATTAAGCTGTTAGAATGTCAGAAACAAGCTTTCTGAGCTGAAAACTGCATTTTGTGACAAAGTGCATCAGTGGATGACGAGAATGTCAGTTTTGACAAAGAACACTGTTCATTACTAAAATGCTCTAATTAAGCTGTTAGAATGTCAGAAACAAGCTTTCTGAGCTGAAAACTGGATTTTGTGACAAAGTGCATCAGTGGATGATGAGAATGTCAGTTTTGACAAAGAACACTGTTCATTACTGAAATGCTCTATTTGAGCTGTTAGAATGTCAGAAACAAACTTTCTGAGCTGAAAACTGCATTTTGTGACAAAAGGCATCAGTGAATGATGAGAAATTCAGTTTTGACAAAGAACACTGTTCATTACTGAAATGCTCTAGTTGAGCTGTTAGAATGTCAGAAACGAGCTTTCTGAGCTGAAAACTGCATTTTTTGATAAAAGGCATCAGTGGATGATGAGAAATTCAGTTTTGACAAAGAACACTGTTCATTACTGAAATGCTCTAGTTGAGCTGTTAGAATGTCAGAAACAAGCTTTCTGAGCTGAAAACTGCATTATGTGACAAAGTGCATCAGTGGATGATGAGAATGTCAGTTTTGACAAAGAACACAGTTCATTACAGAAATGCTGTAGTTGAGCTGTTAGAATGTCTGAAACAAGCTTTCTGAGCTGAAAACTGCATTTTGTGACAAAGTGCATCAGTGGATGATGAGAAATTCAGTTTTGACAAAGAACACTGTTCATTACTGAAATGCTCTAGTTGAGCTGTTAGAATGTCAGAAACGAGTTTTCTTAGCTGAAAACTGCATTTTGTGACAAATTGCATCAGTGGATGATGAGGATGTCAGTTTTGACAAAGAACACTGTTCATCACTAAAATGCTCTAATTGAGCTGTTAGAATGTCAGAAACAAGCTTTCTGAGCTGAAAACTGCATTTTGTGACAAAGTGCATCAGTGGATGATGAGAAATTCAGTTTTGACAAAGAACACTGTTCATTACTGAAATGCTCTAATTGAGCTGTTAGAATGTCAGAAACGAGCTTTCTGAGCTGAAAACTGCATTTTGTGACAAAGTGTATCAGTGGATGATGAGAAATTCAGTTTTGACAAAGAACACTGTTCATTACTGAAATGCTCTAGTTGAGCTGTTAGAATGTCAGAAACGAGCTTTCTGAGCTGAAAACTGCATTTTGTGACAAAAGGCATCAGTGGATGATGAGAATGTCAGTTTTGACAAAGAACACAGTTCATTACAGAAATGCTGTAGTTGAGCTGTTAGAATGTCTGAAACAAGCTTTCTGAGCTGAAAACTGCATTTTGTGACAAAGTGCATCAGTGGATGATGAGAAATTCAGTTTTGACAAAGAACACTGTTCATTACTGAAATGCTCTAGTTGAGCTGTTAGAATGTCAGAAACGAGTTTTCTTAGCTGAAAACTGCATTTTGTGACAAATTGCATCAGTGGATGATGAGGATGTCAGTTTTGACAAAGAACACTGTTCATCACTAAAATGCTCTAATTGAGCTGTTAGAATGTCAGAAACAAGCTTTCTGAGCTGAAAACTGCATTTTGTGACAAAGTGCATCAGTGGATGATGAGAAATTCAGTTTTGACAAAGAACACTGTTCATTACTGAAATGCTCTAATTGAGCTGTTAGAATGTCAGAAACGAGCTTTCTGAGCTGAAAACTGCATTTTGTGACAAAGTGTATCAGTGGATGATGAGAAATTCAGTTTTGACAAAGAACACTGTTCATTACTGAAATGCTCTAGTTGAGCTGTTAGAATGTCAGAAACGAGCTTTCTGAGCTGAAAACTGCATTTTGTGACAAAAGGCATCAGTGGATGATGAGAAATTCAGTTTTGACAAAGAACACTGTTCATTACTGAAATGCTCTAGTTGAGCTGTTAGAATGTCAGAAACGAGCTTTCTGAGCTGAAAACTGCATTTTGTGACAAAAGGCATCAGTGAATGATGAGAAATTCAGTTTTGACAAAGAACACTGTTCATTACTGAAATGCTCTAGTTGAGCTGTTAGAATGTCAGAAACGAGCTTTCTGAGCTGAAAACTGCATTTTGTGATAAAAGGCATCAGTAGATGATGAGAAATTCAGTTTTGACAAAGAACACTGTTCATTACTGAAATGCTCTAGTTGAGCTGTTAGAATGTCAGAAACAAGATTTCTGAGCTGAAAACTGCATTTTGTGACAAAGTGCATCAGTGGATGATGAGAATGTCAGTTTTAACAAAGAACACTGTTCATTACTAAAATGCTCTAATTGAGCTGTTAGAATGTCAGAAATAAGCTTTCTGAGCTGAAAACTGCATTTTGTGAAAAAGTGCATCAGTGGATGATGAGAATGTCAGTTTTGACAAAAAACACTGTTCATTACTGAAATGCTCTAGTTGAGCTGTTAGAATGTCAGAAACGAGCTTTCTGAGCTGAAAACTGCATTTTGTGAAAAAAGGCATCAGTGGATGATGATAAATTCAGTTTTGACAAAGAACACTGTTCATTACAGAAATGCTCTGTTAGAATGTCAGAAACAAGCTTTCTGAGCTGAAAACTGCATTTTGTGACAAAGTGCATCAGTGGATGATGAGAATGTCAGTTTTGACAAAGAACACTGTTCATTACTAAAATGCTCTAATTGAGCTGTTAGAATGTCAGAAACAAGATTTCTGAGCTGAAAACTGCATTTTGTGACAAAGTGCATCAGTGGATGATGAGAATGTCAGTTTTAACAAAGAACACTGTTCATTACTAAAATGCTCTAATTGAGCTGTTAGAATGTCAGAAACAAGCTTTCTGAGCTGAAAACTGCATTTTGTGACAAAAGGCATCAGTGGATGATGATAAATTCAGTTTTGACAAAGAACACTGTTCATTACAGAAATGCTCTGTTAGAATGTCAGAAACAAGCTTTCTGAGCTGAAAACTGCATTTTTTTACAAAGTGCATCAGTGGATGATGAGAATGTCAGTTTTGAAAAGAACACTGTTCATTACTAAAATGTTCTAATTAAGCTGTTAGAATGTCAGAAACAAGCTTTCTGAGCTAAAAACTACATTTTGTGACAAAGTGCATCAGAGGATGATTAGAAAATCAGTTTTGACAAAGAACACAGTTCATTACAGAAATGCTCTAGTTGAGCTGTTAGAATGTCAGAAACAAGCTTTCTGAGCTGAAAACTGCATTTTGTGACAAAGTGCATCAGAGGATGATTAGAAAATCAGTTTTGACAAAGAACATAGTCCATTACAGAAATGCTCTAGTTGAGCTGTTAGAATGTCAGAAACAAGCTTTCTGAGCTGAAAACTGCATTTTGTGACAAAGTGCATCAGTGGATGATGAGAATGTCAGTTTTGACAAAGAACACTGTTCATTACTAAAATGCTCTAATTGAGCTGTTAGAATGTCAGAAACGAGCTTTCTGAGCTGAAAACTGCATTTTGTGACAAAGTGCATCAGTGGATGATGAGAATGTCAGTTTTGACAAAGAACACTGTTCATTACTAAAATGCTCTAATTGAGCTGTTAGAATGTCAGAAACAAGATTTCTGAGCTGAAAACTGCATTTTGTGACAAAGTGCATCAGTGGATGATGAGAATGTCAGTTTTAACAAAGAACACTGTTCATTACTAAAATGCTCTAATTGAGCTGTTAGAATGTCAGAAACAAGCTTTCTGAGCTGAAAACTGCATTTTGTGACAAAAGGCATCAGTGGATGATGATAAATTCAGTTTTGACAAAGAACACTGTTCATTACAGAAATGCTCTGTTAGAATGTCAGAAACAAGCTTTCTGAGCTGAAAACTGCATTTTTTTACAAAGTGCATCAGTGGATGATGAGAATGTCAGTTTTGAAAAGAACACTGTTCATTACTAAAATGTTCTAATTAAGCTGTTAGAATGTCAGAAACAAGCTTTCTGAGCTAAAAACTACATTTTGTGACAAAGTGCATCAGAGGATGATTAGAAAATCAGTTTTGACAAAGAACACAGTTCATTACAGAAATGCTCTAGTTGAGCTGTTAGAATGTCAGAAACAAGCTTTCTGAGCTGAAAACTGCATTTTGTGACAAAGTGCATCAGAGGATGATTAGAAAATCAGTTTTGACAAAGAACACAGTCCATTACAGAAATGCTCTAGTTGAGCTGTTAGAATGTCAGAAACAAGCTTTCTGAGCTGAAAACTGCATTTTGTGAAAAAAGGCATCAGTGGATGATGAGAATGTCAGTTTTGACAAAGAACACTGTTCATTACTGAAATGCTCTAGTTGAGCTGTTAGAATGTCAGAAACGAGCTTTCTGAGCTGAAAACTGCATTTTGTGACAAAAGGCATCAGTGGATGATGAGAAATTCAGTTTTGACAAAGAACACTGTTCATTACTGAAATGCTCTAGTTGAGCTGTTAGAATGTCAGAAACGAGCTTTCTGAGCTGAAAACTGCATTTTGTGACAAAAGGCATCAGTGAATGATGAGAAATTCAGTTTTGACAAAGAACACTGTTCATTACTGAAATGCTCTAGTTGAGCTGTTAGAATGTCAGAAACGAGCTTTCTGAGCTGAAAACTGCATTTTGTGATAAAAGGCATCAGTAGATGATGAGAAATTCAGTTTTGACAAAGAACACTGTTCATTACTGAAATGCTCTAGTTGAGCTGTTAGAATGTCAGAAACAAGATTTCTGAGCTGAAAACTGCATTTTGTGACAAAGTGCATCAGTGGATGATGAGAATGTCAGTTTTAACAAAGAACACTGTTCATTACTAAAATGCTCTAATTGAGCTGTTAGAATGTCAGAAATAAGCTTTCTGAGCTGAAAACTGCATTTTGTGAAAAAGTGCATCAGTGGATGATGATGAATTCAGTTTTGACAAAGAACACTGTTCATTACAGAAATGCTCTAGTTGAGCTGTTAGAATGTCAGAAACAAGCTTTCTGAGCTGAAAACTGCATTTTGTGACAAAGTGCATCAGTGGATGATGAGAATGTCAGTTTGGACAATGAACACATTTCTTTACTGCAATACTCTAGTTGAGCTGTTAGAATGTCAGAAACAAGCTTTCTGAGCTGAAAACTGCATTTTGTTACAAAGTGCATCAGTGGATGATGAGACTGTCAGTTTTGACAAAGAACACTGTTCATTACTAAAATGCTCTAATTAAGCTGTTAGAATGTCAGAAACAAGCTTTCTGAGCTAAAAACTGCATTTTGTGACAAAGTGCATCAGAGGATGATTAGAAAATCAGTTTTGACAAAGAACACAGTCCATTACAGAAATGCTCTAATTGAGCTGTTAGAATGTCAGAAACAAGCTTTCTGAGCTGAAAACTGCATTTTGTGACAAATTGCATCAGAGGATGATTAGAAAATCAGTTTTGACAAAGAACACTGTTCATTACTAAAATGCTCTAATTAAGCTGTTAGAATGTCAGAAACAAGATTTCTGAGCTGAAAACTGCATTTTGTGACAAAGTGCATCAGTGGATGATGAGAATGTCAGTTTTAACAAAGAACACTGTTCATTACTAAAATGCTCAAATTGAGCTGTTAGAATGTCAGAAACAAGATTTCTGAGCTGAAAACTGCATTTTGTGACAAAAGGCATCAGTGAATGATGAGAAATTCAGTTTTGACAAAGAACACTGTTCATTACTGAAATGCTCTAGTTGAGCTGTTAGAATGTCAGAAACGAGCTTTCTGAGCTGAAAACTGCATTTTTTGATAAAAGGCATCAGTGGATGATGAGAAATTCAGTTTTGACAAAGAACACTGTTCATTACTGAAATGCTCTAGTTGAGCTGTTAGAATGTCAGAAACAAGCTTTCTGAGCTGAAAACTGCATTATGTGACAAAGTGCATCAGTGGATGATGAGAATGTCAGTTTTGACAAAGAACACAGTTCATTACAGAAATGCTGTAGTTGAGCTGTTAGAATGTCTGAAACAAGCTTTCTGAGCTGAAAACTGCATTTTGTGACAAAGTGCATCAGTGGATGATGAGAAATTCAGTTTTGACAAAGAACACTGTTCATTACTGAAATGCTCTAGTTGAGCTGTTAGAATGTCAGAAACGAGTTTTCTTAGCTGAAAACTGCATTTTGTGACAAATTGCATCAGTGGATGATGAGGATGTCAGTTTTGACAAAGAACACTGTTCATCACTAAAATGCTCTAATTGAGCTGTTAGAATGTCAGAAACAAGCTTTCTGAGCTGAAAACTGCATTTTGTGACAAAGTGCATCAGTGGATGATGAGAAATTCAGTTTTGACAAAGAACACTGTTCATTACTGAAATGCTCTAATTGAGCTGTTAGAATGTCAGAAACGAGCTTTCTGAGCTGAAAACTGCATTTTGTGACAAAGTGTATCAGTGGATGATGAGAAATTCAGTTTTGACAAAGAACACTGTTCATTACTGAAATGCTCTAGTTGAGCTGTTAGAATGTCAGAAACGAGCTTTCTGAGCTGAAAACTGCATTTTGTGACAAAAGGCATCAGTGGATGATGAGAAATTCAGTTTTGACAAAGAACACTGTTCATTACTGAAATGCTCTAGTTGAGCTGTTAGAATGTCAGAAACGAGCTTTCTGAGCTGAAAACTGCATTTTGTGACAAAAGGCATCAGTGAATGATGAGAAATTCAGTTTTGACAAAGAACACTGTTCATTACTGAAATGCTCTAGTTGAGCTGTTAGAATGTCAGAAACGAGCTTTCTGAGCTGAAAACTGCATTTTGTGATAAAAGGCATCAGTAGATGATGAGAAATTCAGTTTTGACAAAGAACACTGTTCATTACTGAAATGCTCTAGTTGAGCTGTTAGAATGTCAGAAACAAGCTTTCTGAGCTGAAAACTGCATTTTGTGACAAAGTGCATCAGTGGATGATGAGAAATTCAGTTTTGACAAAGAACACTGTTCATTACTAAAATGCTCCAATTGAGCTGTTAGAATGTCAGAAACAAGCTTTCTGAGCTGAAAACTGCATTTTGTGACAAAGTGCATCAGTGGATGATGAGAATGTCAGTTTTAACAAAGAACACTGTTCATTACTAAAATGCTCTAATTGAGCTGTTAGAATGTCAGAAACAAGCTTTCTGAGCTGAAAACTGCATTATGTGACAAAGTGCATCAGTGGATGATGAGAAATTCAGTTTTGACAAAGAACACTGTTCATTACTAAAATGCTCCAATTGAGCTGTTAGAATGTCAGAAACAAGCTTTCTGAGCTGAAAACTGCATTTTGTGACAAAGTGCATCAGTGGATGATGAGAATGTCAGTTTTAACAAAGAACACTGTTCATTACTAAAATGCTCTAATTGAGCTGTTAGAATGTCAGAAACAAGCTTTCTGAGCTGAAAACTGCATTATGTGACAAAGTGCATCAGTGGATGATGAGAATGTCAGTTTTGACAAAGAACACAGTTCATTACAGAAATGCTGTAGTTGAGCTGTTAGAATGTCTGAAACAAGCTTTCTGAGCTGAAAACTGCATTTTGTGACAAAGTGCATCAGTGGATGATGAGAAATTCAGTTTTGACAAAGAACACTGTTCATTACTGAAATGCTCTAGTTGAGCTGTTAGAATGTCAGAAACGAGTTTTCTTAGCTGAAAACTGCATTTTGTGACAAATTGCATCAGTGGATGATGAGGATGTCAGTTTTGACAAAGAACACTGTTCATCACTAAAATGCTCTAATTGAGCTGTTAGAATGTCAGAAACAAGCTTTCTGAGCTGAAAACTGCATTTTGTGACAAAGTGCATCAGTGGATGATGAGAAATTCAGTTTTGACAAAGAACACTGTTCATTACTGAAATGCTCTAATTGAGCTGTTAGAATGTCAGAAACGAGCTTTCTGAGCTGAAAACTGCATTTTGTGACAAAGTGTATCAGTGGATGATGAGAAATTCAGTTTTGACAAAGAACACTGTTCATTACTGAAATGCTCTAGTTGAGCTGTTAGAATGTCAGAAACGAGCTTTCTGAGCTGAAAACTGCATTTTGTGACAAAAGGCATCAGTGGATGATGAGAAATTCAGTTTTGACAAAGAACACTGTTCATTACTGAAATGCTCTAGTTGAGCTGTTAGAATGTCAGAAACGAGCTTTCTGAGCTGAAAACTGCATTTTGTGACAAAAGGCATCAGTGAATGATGAGAAATTCAGTTTTGACAAAGAACACTGTTCATTACTGAAATGCTCTAGTTGAGCTGTTAGAATGTCAGAAACGAGCTTTCTGAGCTGAAAACTGCATTTTGTGATAAAAGGCATCAGTAGATGATGAGAAATTCAGTTTTGACAAAGAACACTGTTCATTACTGAAATGCTCTAGTTGAGCTGTTAGAATGTCAGAAACAAGCTTTCTGAGCTGAAAACTGCATTTTGTGACAAAGTGCATCAGTGGATGATGAGAAATTCAGTTTTGACAAAGAACACTGTTCATTACTAAAATGCTCCAATTGAGCTGTTAGAATGTCAGAAACAAGCTTTCTGAGCTGAAAACTGCATTTTGTGACAAAGTGCATCAGTGGATGATGAGAATGTCAGTTTTAACAAAGAACACTGTTCATTACTAAAATGCTCTAATTGAGCTGTTAGAATGTCAGAAATAAGCTTTCTGAGCTGAAAACTGCATTTTGTGAAAAAGTGCATCAGTGGATGATGATGAATTCAGTTTTGACAAAGAACACTGTTCATTACAGAAATGCTCTAGTTGAGCTGTTAGAATGTCAGAAACAAGCTTTCTGAGCTGAAAACTGCATTTTGTGACAAAGTGCATCAGTGGATGATGAGAATGTCAGTTTGGACAATGAACACATTTCTTTACTGCAATACTCTAGTTGAGCTGTTAGAATGTCAGAAACAAGCTTTCTGAGCTGAAAACTGCATTTTGTTACAAAGTGCATCAGTGGATGATGAGACTGTCAGTTTTGACAAAGAACACTGTTCATTACTAAAATGCTCTAATTAAGCTGTTAGAATGTCAGAAACAAGCTTTCTGAGCTAAAAACTGCATTTTGTGACAAAGTGCATCAGAGGATGATTAGAAAATCAGTTTTGACAAAGAACACAGTCCATTACAGAAATGCTCTAATTGAGCTGTTAGAATGTCAGAAACAAGCTTTCTGAGCTGAAAACTGCATTTTGTGACAAATTGCATCAGAGAATGATTAGAAAATCAGTTTTGACAAAGAACACTGTTCATTACTAAAATGCTCTAATTAAGCTGTTAGAATGTCAGAAACAAGATTTCTGAGCTGAAAACTGCATTTTGTGACAAAGTGCATCAGTGGATGATGAGAATGTCAGTTTTAACAAAGAACACTGTTCATTACTAAAATGCTCAAATTGAGCTGTTAGAATGTCAGAAACAAGCTTTCTGAGCTGAAAACTGCATTTTGTGAAAAAAGGCATCAGTGGATGATGATAAATTCAGTTTTGACAAAGAACACTGTTCATTACAGAAATGCTCTAGTTGAGCTGTTAGAATGTCAGAAACAAGCTTTCTGAGCTAAAAACTGCATTTTGTGACAAAGTGCATCAGAGGATGATTAGAAAATCAGTTTTGACAAAGAACACAGTCCATTACAGAAATGCTCTAATTGAGCTGTTAGAATGTCAGAAACAAGCTTTCTGAGCTGAAAACTGCATTTTGTGACAAATTGCATCAGAGGATGATTAGAAAATCAGTTTTGACAAAGAACACAGTCCATTACAGAAATGCTCTAGTTGAGCTGTTAGAATGTCAGAAACAAGCTTTCTGAGCTGAAAACTGCATTTTGTGAAAAAAGGCATCAGTGGATGATGAGAATGTCAGTTTTGACAAAGAACACTGTTCATTACTAAAATGCTCTAATTGAGCTGTTAGAATGTCAGAAACGAGCTTTCTGAGCTGAAAACTGCATTTTGTGAAAAAAGGCATCAGTGGATGATGATAAATTCAGTTTTGACAAAGAACACAGTCCATTACAGAAATGCTCTAGTTGAGCTGTTAGAATGTCAGAAACAAGCTTTCTGAGCTTAAAACTGCATTTTCTGAAAAAAGGTATCAGTGGATGATGAGAATGTCAGTTTTGACAATGAACACTGTTCATTACTGAAATACTCTAGTTGAGCTGTTAGAATGTCAGAAACAAGCTTTCTGAGCTGAAAACTGCATGTTGTTACAAAGTGCATCAGTGGATGATGAGAATGTCAGTTTTGACAAAGAACACTGTTCATTACTAAAATGATCTAATTAAGCTGTTAGAATGTCAGAAACAAGCTTTCTGAGCTGAAAACTGCATTTTGTGACAAAGTGCATCAGTGGATGACGAGAATGTCAGTTTTGACAAAGAACACTGTTCATTACTAAAATGCTCTAATTAAGCTGTTAGAATGTCAGAAACAAGCTTTCTGAGCTGAAAACTGGATTTTGTGACAAAGTGCATCAGTGGATGATGAGAATGTCAGTTTTGACAAAGAACACTGTTCATTACTGAAATGCTCTATTTGAGCTGTTAGAATGTCAGAAACAAACTTTCTGAGCTGAAAACTGCATTTTGTGACAAAAGGCATCAGTGAATGATGAGAAATTCAGTTTTGACAAAGAACACTGTTCATTACTGAAATGCTCTAGTTGAGCTGTTAGAATGTCAGAAACGAGCTTTCTGAGCTGAAAACTGCATTTTTTGATAAAAGGCATCAGTGGATGATGAGAAATTCAGTTTTGACAAAGAACACTGTTCATTACTGAAATGCTCTAGTTGAGCTGTTAGAATGTCAGAAACAAGCTTTCTGAGCTGAAAACTGCATTATGTGACAAAGTGCATCAGTGGATGATGAGAATGTCAGTTTTGACAAAGAACACAGTTCATTACAGAAATGCTGTAGTTGAGCTGTTAGAATGTCTGAAACAAGCTTTCTGAGCTGAAAACTGCATTTTGTGACAAAGTGCATCAGTGGATGATGAGAAATTCAGTTTTGACAAAGAACACTGTTCATTACTGAAATGCTCTAGTTGAGCTGTTAGAATGTCAGAAACGAGTTTTCTTAGCTGAAAACTGCATTTTGTGACAAATTGCATCAGTGGATGATGAGGATGTCAGTTTTGACAAAGAACACTGTTCATCACTAAAATGCTCTAATTGAGCTGTTAGAATGTCAGAAACAAGCTTTCTGAGCTGAAAACTGCATTTTGTGACAAAGTGCATCAGTGGATGATGAGAAATTCAGTTTTGACAAAGAACACTGTTCATTACTGAAATGCTCTAATTGAGCTGTTAGAATGTCAGAAACGAGCTTTCTGAGCTGAAAACTGCATTTTGTGACAAAGTGTATCAGTGGATGATGAGAAATTCAGTTTTGACAAAGAACACTGTTCATTACTGAAATGCTCTAGTTGAGCTGTTAGAATGTCAGAAACGAGCTTTCTGAGCTGAAAACTGCATTTTGTGACAAAAGGCATCAGTGGATGATGAGAAATTCAGTTTTGACAAAGAACACTGTTAATTACTGAAATGCTCTAGTTGAGCTGTTAGAATGTCAGAAACGAGCTTTCTGAGCTGAAAACTGCATTTTGTGACAAAAGGCATCAGTGAATGATGAGAAATTCAGTTTTGACAAAGAACACTGTTCATTACTGAAATGCTCTAGTTGAGCTGTTAGAATGTCAGAAACAAGATTTCTGAGCTGAAAACTGCATTTTGTGACAAAGTGCATCAGTGGATGATGAGAATGTCAGTTTTAACAAAGAACACTGTTCATTACTAAAATGCTCTAATTGAGCTGTTAGAATGTCAGAAATAAGCTTTCTGAGCTGCAAACTGCATTTTGTGAAAAAGTGCATCAGTGGATGATGAGAATGTCAGTTTTGACAAAGAACACTGTTCATTACTGAAATGCTCTAGTTGAGCTGTTAGAATGTCAGAAACAAGCTTTCTGAGCTGAAAACTGCATTTTGTGACAAAAGGCATCAGTGGATGATGATAAATTCAGTTTTGACAAAGAACACTGTTCATTACAGAAATGCTCTGTTAGAATGTCAGAAACAAGCTTTCTGAGCTGAAAACTGCATTTTTTTACAAAGTGCATCAGTGGATGATGAGAATGTCAGTTTTGAAAAGAACACTGTTCATTACTAAAATGTTCTAATTAAGCTGTTAGAATGTCAGAAACAAGCTTTCTGAGCTAAAAACTACATTTTGTGACAAAGTGCATCAGAGGATGATTAGAAAATCAGTTTTGACAAAGAACACAGTTCATTACAGAAATGCTCTAGTTGAGCTGTTAGAATGTCAGAAACAAGCTTTCTGAGCTGAAAACTGCATTTTGTGACAAAGTGCATCAGAGGATGATTAGAAAATCAGTTTTGACAAAGAACACAGTCCATTACAGAAATGCTCTAGTTGAGCTGTTAGAATGTCAGAAACAAGCTTTCTGAGCTGAAAACTGCATTTTGTGAAAAAAGGCATCAGTGGATGATGAGAATGTCAGTTTTGACAAAGAACACTGTTCATTACTGAAATGCTCTAGTTGAGCTGTTAGAATGTCAGAAACGAGCTTTCTGAGCTGAAAACTGCATTTTGTGACAAAAGGCATCAGTGGATGATGAGAAATTCAGTTTTGACAAAGAACACTGTTCATTACTGAAATGCTCTAGTTGAGCTGTTAGAATGTCAGAAACGAGCTTTTTGAGCTGAAAACTGCATTTTGTGACAAAAGGCATCAGTGAATGATGAGAAATTCAGTTTTGACAAAGAACACTGTTCATTACTGAAATGCTCTAGTTGAGCTGTTAGAATGTCAGAAACGAGCTTTCTGAGCTGAAAACTGCATTTTGTGATAAAAGGCATCAGTAGATGATGAGAAATTCAGTTTTGACAAAGAACACTGTTCATTACTGAAATGCTCTAGTTGAGCTGTTAGAATGTCAGAAACAAGATTTCTGAGCTGAAAACTGCATTTTGTGACAAAGTGCATCAGTGGATGATGAGAATGTCAGTTTTAACAAAGAACACTGTTCATTACTAAAATGCTCTAATTGAGCTGTTAGAATGTCAGAAATAAGCTTTCTGAGCTGAAAACTGCATTTTGTGAAAAAGTGCATCAGTGGATGATGATGAATTCAGTTTTGACAAAGAACACTGTTCATTACAGAAATGCTCTAGTTGAGCTGTTAGAATGTCAGAAACAAGCTTTCTGAGCTGAAAACTGCATTTTGTGACAAAGTGCATCAGTGGATGATGAGAATGTCAGTTTGGACAATGAACACATTTCTTTACTGCAATACTCTAGTTGAGCTGTTAGAATGTCAGAAACAAGCTTTCTGAGCTGAAAACTGCATTTTGTTACAAAGTGCATCAGTGGATGATGAGACTGTCAGTTTTGACAAAGAACACTGTTCATTACTAAAATGCTCTAATTAAGCTGTTAGAATGTCAGAAACAAGCTTTCTGAGCTAAAAACTGCATTTTGTGACAAAGTGCATCAGAGGATGATTAGAAAATCAGTTTTGACAAAGAACACAGTCCATTACAGAAATGCTCTAATTGAGCTGTTAGAATGTCAGAAACAAGCTTTCTGAGCTGAAAACTGCATTTTGTGACAAATTGCATCAGAGGATGATTAGAAAATCAGTTTTGACAAAGAACACAGTCCATTACAGAAATGCTCTAGTTGAGCTGTTAGAATGTCAGAAACAAGCTTTCTGAGCTGAAAACTGCATTTTGTGAAAAAAGGCATCAGTGGATGATGAGAATGTCAGTTTTGACAAAGAACACTGTTCATTACTAAAATGCTCTAATTGAGCTGTTAGAATGTCAGAAACGAGCTTTCTGAGCTGAAAACTGCATTTTGTGACAAAAGGCATCAGTGGATGATGATAAATTCAGTTTTGACAAAGAACACAGTCCATTACAGAAATGCTCTAGTTGAGCTGTTAGAATGTCAGAAACAAGCTTTCTGAGCTTAAAACTGCATTTTCTGAAAAAAGGTATCAGTGGATGATGAGAATGTCAGTTTTGACAATGAACACTGTTCATTACTGAAATACTCTAGTTGAGCTGTTAGAATGTCAGAAACAAGCTTTCTGAGCTGAAAACTGCATGTTGTTACAAAGTGCATCAGTGGATGATGAGAATGTCAGTTTTGACAAAGAACACTGTTCATTACTAAAATGATCTAATTAAGCTGTTAGAATGTCAGAAACAAGCTTTCTGAGCTGAAAACTGCATTTTGTGACAAAGTGCATCAGTGGATGACGAGAATGTCAGTTTTGACAAAGAACACTGTTCATTACTAAAATGCTCTAATTAAGCTGTTAGAATGTCAGAAACAAGCTTTCTGAGCTGAAAACTGGATTTTGTGACAAAGTGCATCAGTGGATGATGAGAATGTCAGTTTTGACAAAGAACACTGTTCATTACTGAAATGCTCTATTTGAGCTGTTAGAATGTCAGAAACAAACTTTCTGAGCTGAAAACTGCATTTTGTGACAAAAGGCATCAGTGAATGATGAGAAATTCAGTTTTGACAAAGAACACTGTTCATTACTGAAATGCTCTAGTTGAGCTGTTAGAATGTCAGAAACGAGCTTTCTGAGCTGAAAACTGCATTTTTTGATAAAAGGCATCAGTGGATGATGAGAAATTCAGTTTTGACAAAGAACACTGTTCATTACTGAAATGCTCTAGTTGAGCTGTTAGAATGTCAGAAACAAGCTTTCTGAGCTGAAAACTGCATTATGTGACAAAGTGCATCAGTGGATGATGAGAATGTCAGTTTTGACAAAGAACACAGTTCATTACAGAAATGCTGTAGTTGAGCTGTTAGAATGTCTGAAACAAGCTTTCTGAGCTGAAAACTGCATTTTGTGACAAAGTGCATCAGTGGATGATGAGAAATTCAGTTTTGACAAAGAACACTGTTCATTACTGAAATGCTCTAGTTGAGCTGTTAGAATGTCAGAAACGAGTTTTCTTAGCTGAAAACTGCATTTTGTGACAAATTGCATCAGTGGATGATGAGGATGTCAGTTTTGACAAAGAACACTGTTCATCACTAAAATGCTCTAATTGAGCTGTTAGAATGTCAGAAACAAGCTTTCTGAGCTGAAAACTGCATTTTGTGACAAAGTGCATCAGTGGATGATGAGAAATTCAGTTTTGACAAAGAACACTGTTCATTACTGAAATGCTCTAATTGAGCTGTTAGAATGTCAGAAACGAGCTTTCTGAGCTGAAAACTGCATTTTGTGACAAAGTGTATCAGTGGATGATGAGAAATTCAGTTTTGACAAAGAACACTGTTCATTACTGAAATGCTCTAGTTGAGCTGTTAGAATGTCAGAAACGAGCTTTCTGAGCTGAAAACTGCATTTTGTGACAAAAGGCATCAGTGGATGATGAGAAATTCAGTTTTGACAAAGAACACTGTTCATTACTGAAATGCTCTAGTTGAGCTGTTAGAATGTCAGAAACGAGCTTTCTGAGCTGAAAACTGCATTTTGTGACAAAAGGCATCAGTGAATGATGAGAAATTCAGTTTTGACAAAGAACACTGTTCATTACTGAAATGCTCTAGTTGAGCTGTTAGAATGTCAGAAACGAGCTTTCTGAGCTGAAAACTGCATTTTGTGATAAAAGGCATCAGTAGATGATGAGAAATTCAGTTTTGACAAAGAACACTGTTCATTACTGAAATGCTCTAGTTGAGCTGTTAGAATGTCAGAAACAAGATTTCTGAGCTGAAAACTGCATTTTGTGACAAAGTGCATCAGTGGATGATGAGAATGTCAGTTTTAACAAAGAACACTGTTCATTACTAAAATGCTCTAATTGAGCTGTTAGAATGTCAGAAATAAGCTTTCTGAGCTGAAAACTGCATTTTGTGAAAAAGTGCATCAGTGGATGATGAGAATGTCAGTTTTGACAAAGAACACTGTTCATTACTGAAATGCTCTAGTTGAGCTGTTAGAATGTCAGAAACGAGCTTTCTGAGCTGAAAACTGCATTTTGTGAAAAAAGGCATCAGTGGATGATGATAAATTCAGTTTTGACAAAGAACACTGTTCATTACAGAAATGCTCTGTTAGAATGTCAGAAACAAGCTTTCTGAGCTGAAAACTGCATTTTGTGACAAAGTGCATCAGTGGATGATGAGAATGTCAGTTTTGACAAAGAACACTGTTCATTACTAAAATGCTCTAATTGAGCTGTTAGAATGTCAGAAACAAGATTTCTGAGCTGAAAACTGCATTTTGTGACAAAGTGCATCAGAGGATGATTAGAAAATCAGTTTTGACAAAGAACACTGTTCATTACTAAAATGCTCTAATTGAGCTGTTAGAATGTCAGAAACAAGCTTTCTGAGCTGAAAACTGCATTTTGTGACAAAAGGCATCAGTGGATGATGATAAATTCAGTTTTGACAAAGAACACTGTTCATTACAGAAATGCTCTGTTAGAATGTCAGAAACAAGCTTTCTGAGCTGAAAACTGCATTTTTTTACAAAGTGCATCAGTGGATGATGAGAATGTCAGTTTTGAAAAGAACACTGTTCATTACTAAAATGTTCTAATTAAGCTGTTAGAATGTCAGAAACAAGCTTTCTGAGCTAAAAACTACATTTTGTGACAAAGTGCATCAGAGGATGATTAGAAAATCAGTTTTGACAAAGAACACAGTTCATTACAGAAATGCTCTAGTTGAGCTGTTAGAATGTCAGAAACAAGCTTTCTGAGCTGAAAACTGCATTTTGTGACAAAGTGCATCAGAGGATGATTAGAAAATCAGTTTTGACAAAGAACATAGTCCATTACAGAAATGCTCTAGTTGAGCTGTTAGAATGTCAGAAACAAGATTTCTGAGCTGAAAACTGCATTTTGTGACAAAGTGCATCAGTGGATGATGAGAATGTCAGTTTTGACAAAGAACACTGTTCATTACTAAAATGCTCTAATTGAGCTGTTAGAATGTCAGAAACGAGCTTTCTGAGCTGAAAACTGCATTTTGTGACAAAGTGCATCAGTGGATGATGAGAATGTCAGTTTTGACAAAGAACACTGTTCATTACTAAAATGCTCTAATTGAGCTGTTAGAATGTCAGAAACAAGATTTCTGAGCTGAAAACTGCATTTTGTGACAAAGTGCATCAGTGGATGATGAGAATGTCAGTTTTAACAAAGAACACTGTTCATTACTAAAATGCTCTAATTGAGCTGTTAGAATGTCAGAAACAAGCTTTCTGAGCTGAAAACTGCATTTTGTGACAAAAGGCATCAGTGGATGATGATAAATTCAGTTTTGACAAAGAACACTGTTCATTACAGAAATGCTCTGTTAGAATGTCAGAAACAAGCTTTCTGAGCTGAAAACTGCATTTTTTTACAAAGTGCATCAGTGGATGATGAGAATGTCAGTTTTGAAAAGAACACTGTTCATTACTAAAATGTTCTAATTAAGCTGTTAGAATGTCAGAAACAAGCTTTCTGAGCTAAAAACTACATTTTGTGACAAAGTGCATCAGAGGATGATTAGAAAATCAGTTTTGACAAAGAACACAGTTCATTACAGAAATGCTCTAGTTGAGCTGTTAGAATGTCAGAAACAAGCTTTCTGAGCTGAAAACTGCATTTTGTGACAAAGTGCATCAGAGGATGATTAGAAAATCAGTTTTGACAAAGAACATAGTCCATTACAGAAATGCTCTAGTTGAGCTGTTAGAATGTCAGAAACAAGCTTTCTGAGCTGAAAACTGCATTTTGTGACAAAGTGCATCAGTGGATGATGAGAATGTCAGTTTTGACAAAGAACACTGTTCATTACTAAAATGCTCTAATTGAGCTGTTAGAATGTCAGAAACAAGATTTCTGAGCTGAAAACTGCATTTTGTGACAAAGTGCATCAGTGGATGATGAGAATGTCAGTTTTAACAAAGAACACTGTTCATTACTAAAATGCTCTAATTGAGCTGTTAGAATGTCAGAAACAAGCTTTCTGAGCTGAAAACTGCATTTTGTGACAAAGTGCATCAGTGGATGATGAGAATGTCAGTTTTGACAAGAACACTGTTCATTACTGAAATGCTCTAGTTGAGCTGTTAGAATGTCAGAAACGAGCTTTCTGAGCTGAAAACTGCATTTTGTGAAAAAAGGCATCAGTGGATGATGATAAATTCAGTTTTGACAAAGAACACTGTTCATTACAGAAATGCTCTAGTTGAGCTGTTAGAATGTCAGAAACAAGCTTTCTGAGCTGAAAACTGCATTTTGTGACAAAAGGCATCAGTGAATGATGAGAAATTCAGTTTTGACAAAGAACACTGTTCATTACTGAAATGCTCTAGTTGAGCTGTTAGAATGTCAGAAACGAGCTTTCTGAGCTGAAAACTGCATTTTGTGACAAAGTGCATCAGTGGATGATGAGAATGTCAGTTTTGACAAAGAACACTGTTCATTACTGAAATGCTCTAGTTGAGCTGTTAGAATGTCAGAAACGAGCTTTCTGAGCTGAAAACTGCATTTTGTGAAAAAAGGCATCAGTGGATGATGATAAATTTAGTTTTGACAAAGAACACTGTTCATTACAGAAATGCTCTAGTTGAGCTGTTAGAATGTCAGAAACAAGCTTTCTGAGCTGAAAACTGCATTTTGTGACAAAGTGCATCAGAGGATGATTAGAAAATCAGTTTTGACAAAGAACACAGTCCATTACAGAAATGCTCTAGTTGAGCTGTTAGAATGTCAGAAACAAGCTTTCTGAGCTGAAAACTGCATTTTGTGAAAAAAGGCATCAGTGGATGATGAGAATGTCAGTTTTGACAAAGAACACTGTTCATTACTAAAATGCTCTAATTGAGCTGTTAGAATGTCAGAAACGAGCTTTCTGAGCTGAAAACTGCATTTTGTGAAAAAAGGCATCAGTGGATGATGAGAAATTCAGTTTTGACAAAGAACACTGTTCATTACTGAAATGCTCTAGTTGAGCTGTTAGAATGTCAGAAACGAGCTTTCTGAGCTGAAAACTGCATTTTGTGACAAATTGCATCAGTGGATGATGAGAATGTCAGTTTTGACAAAGAACACTGTTCATCACTAAAATGCTCTAATTGAGCTGTTAGAATGTCAGAAACGAGCTTTCTGAGCTGAAAACTGCATTTTGTGACAAAGTGTATCAGTGGATGATGAGAAATTCAGTTTTGACAAAGAACACTGTTCATTACTGAAATGCTCTAGTTGAGCTGTTAGAATGTCAGAAACGAGCTTTCTGAGCTGAAAACTGCATTTTGTGATAAAAGGCATCAGTAGATGATGAGAAATTCAGTTTTGACAAAGAACACTGTTCATTACTGAAATGCTCTAGTTGAGCTGTTAGAATGTCAGAAACAAGATTTCTGAGCTGAAAACTGCATTTTGTGACAAAGTGCATCAGTGGATGATGAGAATGTCAGTTTTAACAAAGAACACTGTTCATTACTAAAATGCTCTAATTGAGCTGTTAGAATGTCAGAAATAAGCTTTCTGAGCTGAAAACTGCATTTTGTGAAAAAGTGCATCAGTGGATGATGAGAATGTCAGTTTTGACAAAGAACACTGTTCATTACTGAAATGCTCTAGTTGAGCTGTTAGAATGTCAGAAACGAGCTTTCTGAGCTGAAAACTGCATTTTGTGAAAAAAGGCATCAGTGGATGATGATAAATTCAGTTTTGACAAAGAACACTGTTCATTACAGAAATGCTCTGTTAGAATGTCAGAAACAAGCTTTCTGAGCTGAAAACTGCATTTTGTGACAAAGTGCATCAGTGGATGATGAGAATGTCAGTTTGGACAATGAACACATTTCTTTACTGAAATACTCTAGTTGAGCTGTTAGAATGTCAGAAACAAGCTTTCTGAGCTGAAAACTGCATTTTTTTACAAAGTGCATCAGTGGATGATGAGAATGTCAGTTTTGACAAAGAACACTGTTCATTACTAAAATGTACTAATTAAGCTGTTAGAATGTCAGAAACAAGCTTTCTGAGCTAAAAACTGCATTTTGTGACAAAGTGCATCAGAGGATGATTAGAAAATCAGTTTTGACAAAGAACACAGTTCATTACAGAAATGCTCTAGTTGAGCTGTTAGAATGTCAGAAACAAGCTTTCTGAGCTGAAAACTGCATTTTGTGACAAAGTGCATCAGATGATGATTAGAAAATCAGTTTTGACAAAGAACATAGTCCATTACAGAAATGCTCTAGTTGAGCTGTTAGAATGTCAGAAACAAGCTTTCTGAGCTGAAAACTGCATTTTGTGACAAAGTGCATCAGTGGATGATGAGAATGTCAGTTTTGACAAAGAACACTGTTCATTACTAAAATGCTCTAATTGAGCTGTTAGAATGTCAGAAACAAGATTTCTGAGCTGAAAACTGCATTTTGTGACAAAGTGCATCAGTGGATGATGAGAATGTCAGTTTTAACAAAGAACACTGTTCATTACTAAAATGCTCTAATTGAGCTGTTAGAATGTCAGAAACAAGCTTTCTGAGCTGAAAACTGCATTTTGTGAAAAAGTGCATCAGTGGATGATGAGAATGTCAGTTTTGACAAGAACACTGTTCATTACTGAAATGCTCTAGTTGAGCTGTTAGAATGTCAGAAACGAGCTTTCTGAGCTGAAAACTGCATTTTGTGAAAAAAGGCATCAGTGGATGATGATAAATTCAGTTTTGACAAAGAACAGTGTTCATTACAGAAATGCTCTAGTTGAGCTGTTAGAATGTCAGAAACAAGCTTTCTGAGCTGAAAACTGCATTTTGTGACAAAAGGCATCAGTGAATGATGAGAAATTCAGTTTTGACAAAGAACACTGTTCATTACTGAAATGCTCTAGTTGAGCTGTTAGAATGTCAGAAACGAGCTTTCTGAGCTGAAAACTGCATTTTGTGACAAAGTGCATCAGTGGATGATGAGAATGTCAGTTTTGACAAAGAACACTGTTCATTACTGAAATGCTCTAGTTGAGCTGTTAGAATGTCAGAAACGAGCTTTCTGAGCTGAAAACTGCATTTTGTGAAAAAAGGCATCAGTGGATGATGATAAATTCAGTTTTGACAAAGAACACTGTTCATTACAGAAATGCTCTAGTTGAGCTGTTAGAATGTCAGAAACAAGCTTTCTGAGCTGAAAACTGCATTTTGTGACAAAGTGCATCGGAGGATGATTAGAAAATCAGTTTTGACAAAGAACACAGTCCATTACAGAAATGCTCTAGTTGAGCTGTTAGAATGACAGAAACAAGCTTTCTGAGCTGAAAACTGCATTTTGTGACAAAGTGCATCAGTGGATGATGAGAATGTCAGTTTTGACAAAGAACACTGTTCATTACTGAAATGCTCTAGTTGAGCTGTTAGAATGTCAGAAACGAGCTTTCTGAGCTGAAAACTGCATTTTGTGAAAAAAGGCATCAGTGGATGATGATAAATTCAGTTTTGACAAAGAACACTGTTCATTACAGAAATGCTCTAGTTGAGCTGTTAGAATGTCAGAAACAAGCTTTCTGAGCTGAAAACTGCATTTTGTGACAAAGTGCATCAGTGGATGATGAGAATGTCAGTTTGGACAATGAACACATTTCTTTACTGAAATACTCTAGTTGAGCTGTTAGAATGTCAGAAACAAGCTTTCTGAGCTGAAAACTGCATTTTGTTACAAAGTGAATCAGTGGATGATGAGACTGTCAGTTTTGACAAAGAACACTGTTCATTACTAAAATGCTCTAATTAAGCTGTTAGAATGTCAGAAACAAGCTTTCTGAGCTAAAAACTGCATTTTGTGACAAAGTGCATCAGAGGATGATTAGAAAATCAGTTTTGACAAAGAACACAGTCCATTACAGAAATGCTCTAGTTGAGCTGTTAGAATGTCAGAAACAAGCTTTCTGAGCTGAAAACTGCATTTTGTGACAAATTGCATCAGAGGATGATTAGAAAATCAGTTTTGACAAAGAACACAGTCCATTACAGAAATGCTCTAGTTGAGCTGTTAGAATGTCAGAAACAAGCTTTCTGAGCTGAAAACTGCATTTTGTGAAAAAAGGCATCAGTGGATGATGATAATGTCAGTTTTGACAAAGAACACTGTTCATTACTAAAATGCTCTAATTGAGCTGTTAGAATGTCAGAAACGAGCTTTCTGAGCTGAAAACTGGATTTTGTGACAAAGTGCATCAGTGGATGATGAGAATGTCAGTTTTGTCAAAGAACACTGTTCATTACTGAAATGCTCTATTTGAGCTGTTAGAATGTCAGAAACAAACTTTCTGAGCTGAAAACTGCATTTTGTGACAAAAGGCATCAGTGAATGATGAGAAATTCAGTTTTGACAAAGAACACTGTTCATTACTGAAATGCTCTAGTTGAGCTGTTAGAATGTCAGAAACGAGCTTTCTGAGCTGAAAACTGCATTTTTTGATAAAAGGCATCAGTGGATGATGAGAATGTCAGTTTTGACAAAGAACACAGTCCATTACAGAAATGCTGTAGTTGAGCTGTTAGAATGTCTGAAACAAGCTTTCTGAGCTGAAGACTGCATTTTGTGACAAAGTGCATCAGTGGATGATGAGAAATTCAGTTTTGACAAAGAACACTGTTCATTACTGAAATGCTCTAGTTGAGCTGTTAGAATGTCAGAAACGAGCTTTCTGAGCTGAAAACTGCATTTTGTGACAAATTGCATCAGTGGATGATGAGAATGTCAGTTTTGACAAAGAACACTGTTCATCACTAAAATGCTCTAATTGAGCTGTTAGAATGTCAGAAACAAGCTTTCTGAGCTGAAAACTGCATTTTGTGACAAAGTGCATCAGTGGATGATGAGAAATTCAGTTTTGACAAAGAACACTGTTCATTACTGAAATGCTCTAATTGGGCTGTTAGAATGTCAGAAACGAGCTTTCTGAGCTGAAAACTGCATTTTGTGACAAAGTGTATCAGTGGATGATGAGAAATTCAGTTTTGACAAAGAACACTGTTCATTACTGAAATGCTCTAGTTGAGCTGTTAGAATGTCAGAAACGAGCTTTCTGAGCTGAAAACTGCATTTTGTGACAAAAGGCATCAGTGGATGATGAGAAATTCAGTTTTGACAAAGAACACTGTTCATTACTGAAATGCTCTAGTTGAGCTGTTAGAATGTCAGAAACGAGCTTTCTGAGCTGAAAACTGCATTTTGTGACAAAAGGCATCAGTGAATGATGAGAAATTCAGTTTTGACAAAGAACACTGTTCATTACTGAAATGCCCTAGTTGAGCTGTTAGAATGTCAGAAACGAGCTTTCTGAGCTGAAACTGCATTTTGTGATAAAAGGCATCAGTAGATGATGAGAAATTCAGTTTTGACAAAGAACACTGTTCATTACAGAAATGCTCTAGTTGAGCTGTTAGAATGTCAGAAACAAGCTTTCTGAGCTGAAAACTGCATTTTGTGACAAAGTGCATCGGAGGATGATTAGAAAATCAGTTTTGACAAAGAACACAGTCCATTACAGAAATGCTCTAGTTGAGCTGTTAGAATGACAGAAACAAGCTTTCTGAGCTGAAAACTGCATTTTGTGACAAAGTGCATCAGTGGATGATGAGAATGTCAGTTTTGACAAAGAACACTGTTCATTACTGAAATGCTCTAGTTGAGCTGTTAGAATGTCAGAAACGAGCTTTCTGAGCTGAAAACTGCATTTTGTGAAAAAAGGCATCAGTGGATGATGATAAATTCAGTTTTGACAAAGAACACTGTTCATTACAGAAATGCTCTAGTTGAGCTGTTAGAATGTCAGAAACAAGCTTTCTGAGCTGAAAACTGCATTTTGTGACAAAGTGCATCAGTGGATGATGAGAATGTCAGTTTGGACAATGAACACATTTCTTTACTGAAATACTCTAGTTGAGCTGTTAGAATGTCAGAAACAAGCTTTCTGAGCTGAAAACTGCATTTTGTTACAAAGTGAATCAGTGGATGATGAGACTGTCAGTTTTGACAAAGAACACTGTTCATTACTAAAATGCTCTAATTAAGCTGTTAGAATGTCAGAAACAAGCTTTCTGAGCTAAAAACTGCATTTTGTGACAAAGTGCATCAGAGGATGATTAGAAAATCAGTTTTGACAAAGAACACAGTCCATTACAGAAATGCTCTAGTTGAGCTGTTAGAATGTCAGAAACAAGCTTTCTGAGCTGAAAACTGCATTTTGTGACAAATTGCATCAGAGGATGATTAGAAAATCAGTTTTGACAAAGAACACAGTCCATTACAGAAATGCTCTAGTTGAGCTGTTAGAATGTCAGAAACAAGCTTTCTGAGCTGAAAACTGCATTTTGTGAAAAAAGGCATCAGTGGATGATGATAATGTCAGTTTTGACAAAGAACACTGTTCATTACTAAAATGCTCTAATTGAGCTGTTAGAATGTCAGAAACGAGCTTTCTGAGCTGAAAACTGGATTTTGTGACAAAGTGCATCAGTGGATGATGAGAATGTCAGTTTTGTCAAAGAACACTGTTCATTACTGAAATGCTCTATTTGAGCTGTTAGAATGTCAGAAACAAACTTTCTGAGCTGAAAACTGCATTTTGTGACAAAAGGCATCAGTGAATGATGAGAAATTCAGTTTTGACAAAGAACACTGTTCATTACTGAAATGCTCTAGTTGAGCTGTTAGAATGTCAGAAACGAGCTTTCTGAGCTGAAAACTGCATTTTTTGATAAAAGGCATCAGTGGATGATGAGAATGTCAGTTTTGACAAAGAACACAGTCCATTACAGAAATGCTGTAGTTGAGCTGTTAGAATGTCTGAAACAAGCTTTCTGAGCTGAAGACTGCATTTTGTGACAAAGTGCATCAGTGGATGATGAGAAATTCAGTTTTGACAAAGAACACTGTTCATTACTGAAATGCTCTAGTTGAGCTGTTAGAATGTCAGAAACGAGCTTTCTGAGCTGAAAACTGCATTTTGTGACAAATTGCATCAGTGGATGATGAGAATGTCAGTTTTGACAAAGAACACTGTTCATCACTAAAATGCTCTAATTGAGCTGTTAGAATGTCAGAAACAAGCTTTCTGAGCTGAAAACTGCATTTTGTGACAAAGTGCATCAGTGGATGATGAGAAATTCAGTTTTGACAAAGAACACTGTTCATTACTGAAATGCTCTAATTGGGCTGTTAGAATGTCAGAAACGAGCTTTCTGAGCTGAAAACTGCATTTTGTGACAAAGTGTATCAGTGGATGATGAGAAATTCAGTTTTGACAAAGAACACTGTTCATTACTGAAATGCTCTAGTTGAGCTGTTAGAATGTCAGAAACGAGCTTTCTGAGCTGAAAACTGCATTTTGTGACAAAAGGCATCAGTGGATGATGAGAAATTCAGTTTTGACAAAGAACACTGTTCATTACTGAAATGCTCTAGTTGAGCTGTTAGAATGTCAGAAACGAGCTTTCTGAGCTGAAAACTGCATTTTGTGACAAAAGGCATCAGTGAATGATGAGAAATTCAGTTTTGACAAAGAACACTGTTCATTACTGAAATGCCCTAGTTGAGCTGTTAGAATGTCAGAAACGAGCTTTCTGAGCTGAAACTGCATTTTGTGATAAAAGGCATCAGTAGATGATGAGAAATTCAGTTTTGACAAAGAACACTGTTCATTACTGAAATGCTCTAGTTGAGCTGTTAGAATGTCAGAAACAAGATTTCTGAGCTGAAAACTGCATTTTGTGACAAAGTGCATCAGTGGATGATGAGAATGTCAGTTTTAACAAAGAACACTGTTCATTACTAAAATGCTCTAATTGAGCTGTTAGAATGTCAGAAATAAGCTTTCTGAGCTGAAAACTGCATTTTGTGAAAAAGTGCATCAGTGGATGATGAGAATGTCAGTTTTGACAAAGAACACTGTTCATTACTGAAATGCTCTAGTTGAGCTGTTAGAATGTCAGAAACGAGCTTTCTGAGCTGAAAACTGCATTTTGTGAAAAAAGGCATCAGTGGATGATGATAAATTCAGTTTTGACAAAGAACACTGTTCATTACAGAAATGCTCTGTTAGAATGTCAGAAACAAGCTTTCTGAGCTGAAAACTGCGTTTTGTGACAAAGTGCATCAGTGGATGATGAGAATGTCAGTTTGGACAATGAACACATTTCTTTACTGAAATACTCTAGTTGAGCTGTTAGAATGTCAGAAACAAGCTTTCTGAGCTGAAAACTGCATTTTTTTACAAAGTGCATCAGTGGATGATGAGAATGTCAGTTTTGACAAAGAACACTGTTCATTACTAAAATGTTCTAATTAAGCTGTTAGAATGTCAGAAACAAGCTTTCTGAGCTAAAAACTTCATTTTGTGACAAAGTGCATCAGAGGATGATTAGAAAATCAGTTTTGACAAAGAACACAGTTCATTACAGAAATGCTCTAGTTGAGCTGTTAGAATGTCAGAAACAAGCTTTCTGAGCTGAAAACTGCATTTTGTGACAAAGTGCATCAGAGGATGATTAGAAAATCAGTTTTGACAAAGAACATAGTCCATTACAGAAATGCTCTAGTTGAGCTGTTAGAATGTCAGAAACAAGCTTTCTGAGCTGAAAACTGCATTTTGTGACAAAGTGCATCAGTGGATGATGAGAATGTCAGTTTTGACAAAGAACACTGTTCATTACTAAAATGCTCTAATTGAGCTGTTAGAATGTCAGAAACAAGATTTCTGAGCTGAAAACTGCATTTTGTGACAAAGTGCATCAGTGGATGATGAGAATGTCAGTTTTGACAAGAACACTGTTCATTACTGAAATGCTCTAGTTGAGCTGTTAGAATGTCAGAAACGAGCTTTCTGAGCTGAAAACTGCATTTTGTGAAAAAAGGCATCAGTGGATGATGATAAATTCAGTTTTGACAAAGAACACTGTTCATTACAGAAATGCTCTAGTTGAGCTGTTAGAATGTCAGAAACAAGCTTTCTAAGCTGAAAACTGCATTTTGTGACAAAGTGCATCAGTGGATGATGAGAATGTCAGGTTGGACAATGAACAAATTTCTTTACTGAAATACTCTAGTTGAGCTGTTAGAATGTCAGAAACAAGCTTTCTGAGCTGAAAACTGCATTTTGTGACAAAGTGCATCAGTGGATGATGAGAATGTCAGTTTTGACAAAGAACACTGTTCATTACTAAAATGCTCTAATTGAGCTGTTAGAATGTCAGAAACGAGCTTTCTGAGCTGAAAACTGCATTTTGTGAAAAAAGTCATCAGTGGATGATGATAAATTCAGTTTTGACAAAGAACACAGTCCATTACAGAAATGCTCTAGTTGAGCTGTTAGAAAGTCAGAAACAAGCTTTCTGAGCTGAAAACTGCATTTTCTGAAAAAAGGCATCAGTGGATGATGAGAATGTCAGTTTTGACAATGAACACAGTTCATTACTGAAATACTCTAGTTGAGCTGTTAGAATGTCAGAAACAAGCTTTCTGAGCTGAAAACTGCATGTTGTTACAAAGTGCATCAGTGGATGATGAGAATGTCAGTTTTGACAAAGAACACTGTTCATTACTAAAATGCTCTAATTAAGCTGTTAGAATGTCAGAAACAAGCTTTCTGAGCTGAAAACTGCATTTTGTGACAAAGTGCATCAGTGGATGACGAGAATGTCAGTTTTGACAAAGAACACTGTTCATTACTGAAATGCTCTAGTTGAGCTGTTAGAATGTCAGAAACGAGCTTTCTGAGCTGAAAACTGCATTTTGTGACAAAAGGCATCAGTGGATGATGAGAATGTCAGTTTTGACAAAGAACACTGTTCATTACTGAAATGCTCTAGTAAGCTGTTGAATGTCAGAAACAAGCTTTCTGAGCTGAAAACTGCATTTTGTGAAAAAGGCATCAGTGGATGATGATGAATTCAGTTTTGACAAAGAACACAGTCCATTACAGAAATGCTCTAGTTGAGATGTTAGAATGTCTGAAACAAGCTTTCTGAGCTGAAAACTGCATTTTGTGACAAAGTGCATCAGTGGATGATGAGAAATTCAGTTTTGACAAAGAACACTGTTCATTACTGAAATGCTCTAGTTGAGCTGTTAGAATGTCAGAAACGAGCTTTCTGAGCTGAAAACTGCATTTTGTGACAAAGTGCATCAGTGGATGATGAGAATGTCAGTTTTGACAAAGAACACTGTTCATTACTGAAATGCTCTAGTTGAGCTGTTGAATGTCAGAAACAAGCTTTCTGAGCTGAAAACTGCATTTTGTGAAAAAAGGCATCAGTGGATGATGATAAATTCAGTTTTGACAAAGAACACAGTCCATTACAGAAATGCTCTAGTTGAGCTGTTAGAATGTCAGAAACGAGCTTTCTGAGCTGAAAACTGCATTTTGTGACAAAAGGCATCAGTGAATGATGAGAATGTCAGTTTTGACAAAGAACACTGTTCATTACTGAAATGCTCTAGTTGAGCTGTTAGAATGTCAGAAACGAGCTTTCTGAGCTGAAAACTGCATTTTGTGATAAAAGGCATCAGTGGATGATGAGAAATTCAGTTTTGACAAAGAACACTGTTCATTACTGAAATGCTCTAGTTGAGCTGTTAGAATGTCAGAAACGAGCTTTCTGAGCTGAAAACTGCATTTTGTGACAAAAGGCATCAGTGGATGATGAGAAATTCAGTTTTGACAAAGAACACTGTTCATTACTGAAATGCTCTAGTTGAGCTGTTAGAATGTCAGAAACAAGATTTCTGAGCTGAAAACTGCATTTTGTGACAAAGTGCATCAGTGGATGATGAGAATGTCAGTTTTAACAAAGAACACTGTTCATTACTAAAATGCTCTAATTGAGCTGTTAGAATGTCAGAAACAAGCTTTCTGAGCTGAAAACTGCGTTTTGTGACAAAGTTCATCAGTGGATGATGAGAATGTCAGTTTTGACAAAGAACACTGTTCATTACTAAAATGCTCTAATTGAGCTGTTAGAATGTCAGAAACAAGCTTTCTGAGCTGAAAACTGCATTTTGTGACAAAGTGCATCAGTGGATGATGAGAATGTCAGTTTGGACAATGAACACATTTCTTTACTGAAATACTCTAGTTGAGCTGTTAGAATGTCAGAAACAAGCTTTCTGAGCTGAAAACTGCATTTTGTGACAAAAGGCATCAGTGAATGATGAGAAATTCAGTTTTGACAAAGAACACTGTTCATTACTGAAATGCTCTAGTTGAGCTGTTAGAATGTCAGAAACGAGCTTTCTGAGCTGAAAACTGCATTTTGTGATAAAAGGCATCAGTGGATGATGAGAAATTCAGTTTTGACAAAGAACACTGTTCATTACTGAAATGCTCTAGTTGAGCTGTTAGAATGTCAGAAACGAGCTTTCTGAGCTGAAAACTGCATTTTGTGACAAAAGGCATCAGTGAATGATGAGAAATTCAGTTTTGACAAAGAACACTGTTCATTACTGAAATGCTCTAGTTGAGCTGTTAGAATGTCAGAAACGAGCTTTCTGAGCTGAAAACTGCATTTTGTGACAAAGTGCATCAGTAGATGATGAGAATGTCAGTTTTGACAAGAACACTGTTCATTACTGAAATGCTCTAGTTGAGCTGTTAGAATGTCAGAAACGAGCTTTCTGAGCTGAAAACTGCATTTTGTGAAAAAAGGCATCAGTGGATGATGATAAATTCAGTTTTGACAAAGAACACTGTTCATTACAGAAATGCTCTAGTTGAGCTGTTAGAATGTCAGAAACAAGCTTTCTAAGCTGAAAACTGCATTTTGTGACAAAGTGCATCAGTGGATGATGAGAATGTCAGTTTGGACAATGAACAAATTTCTTTACTGAAATACTCTAGTTGAGCTGTTAGAATGTCAGAAACAAGCTTTCTGAGCTGAAAACTGCATTTTGTGACAAAGTGCATCAGTGGATGATGAGAATGTCAGTTTTGACAAAGAACACTGTTCATTACTAAAATGCTCTAATTGAGCTGTTAGAATGTCAGAAACGAGCTTTCTGAGCTGAAAACTGCATTTTGTGAAAAAAGGCATCAGTGGATGATGATAAATTCAGTTTTGACAAAGAACACAGTCCATTACAGAAATGCTCTAGTTGAGCTGTTAGAAAGTCAGAAACAAGCTTTCTGAGCTGAAAACTGCATTTTCTGAAAAAAGGCATCAGTGGATGATGAGAATGTCAGTTTTGACAATGAACACAGTTCATTACTGAAATACTCTAGTTGAGCTGTTAGAATGTCAGAAACAAGCTTTCTGAGCTGAAAACTGCATGTTGTTACAAAGTGCATCAGTGGATGATGAGAATGTCAGTTTTGACAAAGAACACTGTTCATTACTAAAATGCTCTAATTAAGCTGTTAGAATGTCAGAAACAAGCTTTCTGAGCTGAAAACTGCATTTTGTGACAAAGTGCATCAGTGGATGACGAGAATGTCAGTTTTGACAAAGAACACTGTTCATTACTGAAATGCTCTAGTTGAGCTGTTAGAATGTCAGAAACGAGCTTTCTGAGCTGAAAACTGCATTTTGTGACAAAAGGCATCAGTGGATGATGAGAATGTCAGTTTTGACAAAGAACACTGTTCATTACTGAAATGCTCTAGTTGAGCTGTTGAATGTCAGAAACAAGCTTTCTGAGCTGAAAACTGCATTTTGTGAAAAAAGGCATCAGTGGATGATGATGAATTCAGTTTTGACAAAGAACACAGTCCATTACAGAAATGCTCTAGTTGAGATGTTAGAATGTCTGAAACAAGCTTTCTGAGCTGAAAACTGCATTTTGTGACAAAGTGCATCAGTGGATGATGAGAAATTCAGTTTTGACAAAGAACACTGTTCATTACTGAAATGCTCTAGTTGAGCTGTTAGAATGTCAGAAACGAGCTTTCTGAGCTGAAAACTGCATTTTGTGACAAAGTGCATCAGTGGATGATGAGAATGTCAGTTTTGACAAAGAACACTGTTCATTACTGAAATGCTCTAGTTGAGCTGTTGAATGTCAGAAACAAGCTTTCTGAGCTGAAAACTGCATTTTGTGAAAAAAGGCATCAGTGGATGATGATAAATTCAGTTTTGACAAAGAACACAGTCCATTACAGAAATGCTCTAGTTGAGCTGTTAGAATGTCAGAAACGAGCTTTCTGAGCTGAAAACTGCATTTTGTGACAAAAGGCATCAGTGAATGATGAGAAATTCAGTTTTGACAAAGAACACTGTTCATTACTGAAATGCTCTAGTTGAGCTGTTAGAATGTCAGAAACGAGCTTTCTGAGCTGAAAACTGCATTTTGTGATAAAAGGCATCAGTGGATGATGAGAAATTCAGTTTTGACAAAGAACACTGTTCATTACTGAAATGCTCTAGTTGAGCTGTTAGAATGTCAGAAACGAGCTTTCTGAGCTGAAAACTGCATTTTGTGACAAAAGGCATCAGTGGATGATGAGAAATTCAGTTTTGACAAAGAACACTGTTCATTACTGAAATGCTCTAGTTGAGCTGTTAGAATGTCAGAAACAAGATTTCTGAGCTGAAAACTGCATTTTGTGACAAAGTGCATCAGTGGATGATGAGAATGTCAGTTTTAACAAAGAACACTGTTCATTACTAAAATGCTCTAATTGAGCTGTTAGAATGTCAGAAACAAGCTTTCTGAGCTGAAAACTGCGTTTTGTGACAAAGTTCCTCAGTGGATGATGAGAATGTCAGTTTTGACAAAGAACACTGTTCATTACTAAAATGCTCTAATTGAGCTGTTAGAATGTCAGAAACAAGCTTTCTGAGCTGAAAACTGCATTTTGTGACAAAGTGCATCAGTGGATGATGAGAATCTCAGTTTGGACAATGAACACATTTCTTTACTGAAATACTCTAGTTGAGCTGTTAGAATGTCAGAAACAAGCTTTCTGAGCTGAAAACTGCATTTTGTGACAAAAGGCATCAGTGAATGATGAGAAATTCAGTTTTGACAAAGAACACTGTTCATTACTGAAATGCTCTAGTTGAGCTGTTAGAACGTCAGAAACGAGCTTTCTGAGCTGAAAACTGCATTTTGTGATAAAAGGCATCAGTGGATGATGAGAAATTCAGTTTTGACAAAGAACACTGTTCATTACTGAAATGCTCTAGTTGAGCTGTTAGAATGTCAGAAACGAGCTTTCTGAGCTGAAAACTGCATTTTGTGACAAAAGGCATCAGTGAATGATGAGAAATTCAGTTTTGACAAAGAACACTGTTCATTACTGAAATGCTCTAGTTGAGCTGTTAGAATGTCAGAAACGAGCTTTCTGAGCTGAAAACTGCATTTTGTGATAAAAGGCATCAGTGGATGATGAGAAATTCAGTTTTGACAAAGAACACTGTTCATTACTGAAATGCTCTAGTTGAGCTGTTAGAATGTCAGAAACAAGATTTCTGAGCTGAAAACTGCATTTTGTGACAAAGTGCATCAGTGGATGATGAGAATGTCAGTTTTAACAAAGAACACTGTTCATTACTAAAATGCTCTAATTGAGCTGTTAGAATGTCAGAAACAAGCTTTCTGAGCTGAAAACTGCGTTTTGTGACAAAGTTCATCAGTGGATGATGAGAATGTCAGTTTTGACAAAGAACACTGTTCATTACTAAAATGCTCTAATTGAGCTGTTAGAATTTCAGAAACAAGCTTTCTGAGCTGAAAACTGCATTTTGTGACAAAGTGCATCAGTGGATGATGAGAATGTCAGTTTGGACAATGAACACATTTCTTTACTGAAATACTCTAGTTGAGCTGTTAGAATGCCAGAAACAAGCTTTCTGAGCTGAAAACTGCATTTTGTTACAAAGTGCATCAGTGGATGATGAGAATGTCAGTTTTGACAAAGAACACTGTTCATTACTAAAATGCTCTAATTAAGCTGTTAGAATGTCAGAAACAAGCTTTCTGAGCTAAAAACTGCATTTTGTGACAAAGTGCATCATAGGATGATTTGAAAATCAGTTTTGACAAAGAACACAGTCCATTACAGAAATGCTCTAGTTGAGCTGTTAGAATGTCAGAAACAAGCTTTCTGAGCTGAAAACTGCATTTTCTGAAAAAAGGCATCAGTGGATGATGAGAATGTCAGTTTTGACAATGAACACAGTTCATTACTGAAATACTCTAGTTGAGCTGTTAGAATGTCAGAAACAAGCTTTCTGAGCTGAAAACTGCATGTTGTTACAAAGTGCATCAGTGGATGATGAGAATGTCAGTTTTGACAAAGAACACTGTTCATTACTAAAATGCTCAAATTAAGCTGTTAGAATGTCAGAAACAAGCTTTCTGAGCTGAAAACTGCATTTTGTGACAAAGTGCATCAGTGGATGATGATAAATTCAGTTTTGACAAAGAACACAGTCCATTACAGAAATGCTCTAGTTGAGCTGTTAGAATGTCAGAAACAAGCTTTCTGAGCTTAAAACTGCATTTTCTGAAAAAAGGCATCAGTGGATGATGAGAATGTCAGTTTTGACAATGAACACTGTTCATTACTGAAATACTCTAGTTGAGCTGTTAGAATGTCAGAAACAAGCTTTCTGAGCTGAAAACTGCATGTTGTTACAAAGTGCATCAGTGGATGATGAGAATGTCAGTTTTGACAAAGAACACTGTTCATTACTAAAATGCTCTAATTAAGCTGTTAGAATGTCAGAAACAAGCTTTCTGAGCTGAAAACTGCATTTTGTGACAAAGTGCATCAGTGGATGACGAGAATGTCAGTTTGACAAAGAACACTGTTCATTACTAAAATGCTCTAATTAAGCTGTTAGAATGTCAGAAACAAGCTTTCTGAGTCGAAAACTGGATTTTGTGACAAAGTGCATCAGTGGATGATGAGAATGTCAGTTTTGACAATGAACACAGTTCATTACTGAAATACTCTAGTTGAGCTGTTAGAATGTCAGAAACAAGCTTTCTCAGCTGAAAACTGCATTTTGTGACAAATTGCATCAGTGGATGATGAGAATGTCAGTTTTGACAAAGAACACTGTTCATTACTAAAATGCTCTAGTTGAGCTGTTAGAATGTCAGAAACAAGCTTTCTGAGCTGAAAACTGCATTTTGTGACAAAGTGCATCAGTGGATGATGAGAAATTCAGTTTTGACAAAGAACACTGTTCATTACTGAAATGCTCTATTTGAGCTGTTAGAATGTCAGAAACAAACTTTCTGAGCTGAAAACTGCATTTTGTGACAAAAGGCATCAGTGAATGTTGAGAAATTCAGTTTTGACAAAGAACACTGTTCATTACTGAAATGCTCTAGTTGAGCTGTTAGAATGTCAGAAACGAGCTTTCTGAGCTGAAAACTGCATTTTGTGATAAAAGGCATCAGTGGATGATGAGAAATTCAGTTTTGACAAAGAACACTGTTCATTACTGAAATGCTCTAGTTGAGCTGTTAGAATGTCAGAAACAAGCTTTCTGAGCTGAAAACTGCATTTTGTGACAAAGTGCATCAGTGGATGATGAGAATGTCAGTTTTGACAAAGAACACTGTTCATTACTGAAATGCTCTAGTTGAGCTGTTGAATGTCAGAAACAAGCTTTCTGAGCTGAAAACTGCATTTTGTGAAAAAAGGCATCAGTGGATGATGATAAATTCAGTTTTGACAAAGAACACAGTCCATTACAGAAATGCTCTAGTTGAGCTGTTAGAATGTCTGAAACAAGCTTTCTGAGCTGAAAACTGCATTTTATGACAAAGTGCATCAGTGAATGATGAGAAATTCAGTTTTGACAAAGAACACTGTTCATTACTGAAATGCTCTAGTTGAGCTGTTAGAATGTCAGAAACGAGCTTTCTGAGCTGAAAACTGCATTTTGTGACAAAGTGCATCAGTGGATGATGAGAATGTCAGTTTTGACAAAGAACACTGTTCATTACTGAAATGCTCTAGTTGAGCTGTTGAATGTCAGAAACAAGCTTTCTGAGCTGAAAACTGCATTTTGTGAAAAAAGGCATCAGTGGATGATGATAAATTCAGTTTTGACAAAGAACACAGTCCATTACAGAAATGCTCTAGTTGAGCTGTTAGAATGTCAGAAACGAGCTTTCTGAGCTGAAAACTGCATTTTGTGACAAAAGGCATCAGTGAATGATGAGAAATTCAGTTTTGACAAAGAACACTGTTCATTACTGAAATGCTCTAGTTGAGCTGTTAGAATGTCAGAAACGAGCTTTCTGAGCTGAAAACTGCATTTTGTGATAAAAGGCATCAGTGGATGATGAGAAATTCAGTTTTGACAAAGAACACTGTTCATTACTGAAATGCTCTAGTTGAGCTGTTAGAATGTCAGAAACGAGCTTTCTGAGCTGAAAACTGCATTTTGTGACAAAAGGCATCAGTGGATGATGAGAAATTCAGTTTTGACAAAGAACACTGTTCATTACTGAAATGCTCTAGTTGAGCTGTTAGAATGTCAGAAACAAGATTTCTGAGCTGAAAACTGCATTTTGTGACAAAGTGCATCAGTGGATGATGAGAATGTCAGTTTTAACAAAGAACACTGTTCATTACTAAAATGCTCTAATTGAGCTGTTAGAATGTCAGAAACAAGCTTTCTGAGCTGAAAACTGCGTTTTGTGACAAAGTTCATCAGTGGATGATGAGAATGTCAGTTTTGACAAAGAACACTGTTCATTACTAAAATGCTCTAATTGAGCTGTTAGAATGTCAGAATCAAGCTTTCTGAGCTGAAAACTGCATTTTGTGACAAAGTGCATCAGTGGATGATGAGAATGTCAGTTTGGACAATGAACACATTTCTTTACTGAAATACTCTAGTTGAGCTGTTAGAATGTCAGAAACAAGCTTTCTGAGCTGAAAACTGCATTTTGTGACAAAAGGCATCAGTGAATGATGAGAAATTCAGTTTTGACAAAGAACACTGTTCATTACTGAAATGCTCTAGTTGAGCTGTTAGAATGTCAGAAACGAGCTTTCTGAGCTGAAAACTGCATTTTGTGATAAAAGGCATCAGTGGATTATGAGAAATTCAGTTTTGACAAAGAACACTGTTCATTACTGAAATGCTCTAGTTGAGCTGTTAGAATGTCAGAAACGAGCTTTCTGAGCTGAAAACTGCATTTTGTGACAAAAGGCATCAGTGAATGATGAGAAATTCAGTTTTGACAAAGAACACTGTTCATTACTGAAATGCTCTAGTTGAGCTGTTGAATGTCAGAAACAAGCTTTCTGAGCTGAAAACTGCATTTTGTGAAAAAAGGCATCAGTGGATGATGATAAATTCAGTTTTGACAAAGAACACAGTCCATTACAGAAATGCTCTAGTTGAGCTGTTAGAATGTCAGAAACGAGCTTTCTGAGCTGAAAACTGCATTTTGTGACAAAAGGCATCAGTGAATGATGAGAAATTCAGTTTTGACAAAGAACACTGTTCATTACTGAAATGCTCTAGTTGAGCTGTTAGAATGTCAGAAACGAGCTTTCTGAGCTGAAAACTGCATTTTGTGATAAAAGGCATCAGTGGATGATGAGAAATTCAGTTTTGACAAAGAACACTGTTCATTACTGAAATGCTCTAGTTGAGCTGTTAGAATGTCAGAAACGAGCTTTCTGAGCTGAAAACTGCATTTTGTGACAAAAGGCATCAGTGGATGATGAGAAATTCAGTTTTGACAAAGAACACTGTTCATTACTGAAATGCTCTAGTTGAGCTGTAAGAATGTCAGAAACAAGATTTCTGAGCTGAAAACTGCATTTTGTGACAAAGTGCATCAGTGGATGATGAGAATGTCAGTTTTAACAAAGAACACTGTTCATTACTAAAATGCTCTAATTGAGCTGTTAGAATGTCAGAAACAAGCTTTCTGAGCTGAAAACTGCGTTTTGTGACAAAGTTCATCAGTGGATGATGAGAATGTCAGTTTTGACAAAGAACACTGTTCATTACTAAAATGCTCTAATTGAGCTGTTAGAATGTCAGAATCAAGCTTTCTGAGCTGAAAACTGCATTTTGTGACAAAGTGCATCAGTGGATGATGAGAATGTCAGTTTGGACAATGAACACATTTCTTTACTGAAATACTCTAGTTGAGCTGTTAGAATGTCAGAAACAAGCTTTCTGAGCTGAAAACTGCATTTTGTGACAAAAGGCATCAGTGAATGATGAGAAATTCAGTTTTGACAAAGAACACTGTTCATTACTGAAATGCTCTAGTTGAGCTGTTAGAATGTCAGAAACGAGCTTTCTGAGCTGAAAACTGCATTTTGTGATAAAAGGCATCAGTGGATTATGAGAAATTCAGTTTTGACAAAGAACACTGTTCATTACTGAAATGCTCTAGTTGAGCTGTTAGAATGTCAGAAACGAGCTTTCTGAGCTGAAAACTGCATTTTGTGACAAAAGGCATCAGTGAATGATGAGAAATTCAGTTTTGACAAAGAACACTGTTCATTACTGAAATGCTCTAGTTGAGCTGTTAGAATGTCAGAAACGAGCTTTCTGAGCTGAAAACTGCATTTTGTGACAAAAGGCATCAATGAATGATGAGAAATTCAGTTTTGACAAAGAACACTGTTCATTACTGAAATGCTCTAGTTGAGCTGTTAGAATGTCAGAAACAAGCTTTCTGAGCTGAAAACTGCATTTTGTGACAAAGTGCATCAGTGGATGACGAGAATGTCAGTTTTGACAAAGAACACAGTCCATTACAGAAATGCTCTAGTTGAGCTGTTAGAATGTCAGAAACAAGCTTTCTGAGCTGAAAACTGCATTTTGTGACAAAGTGCATCAGTGGATGATGAGAATGTCAGTTTTAACAAAGAACACTGTTCATTACTAAAATGCTCTAATTGAGCTGTTAGAATGTCAGAAACAAGCTTTCTGAGCTGAAAACTGCGTTTTGTGACAAAGTTCATCAGTGGATGATGAGAATGTCAGTTTTGACAAAGAACACTGTTCATTACTAAAATGCTCTAGTTGAGCTGTTAGAATGTCAGAAACAAGCTTTCTGAGCTGAAAACTGCATTTTGTGACAAAGTGCATCAGTGGATGATGAGAATGTCAGTTTTGACAAAGAACACTGTTCATTACTAAAAGGCTCTAATTGAGCTGTTAGAATGTCAGAAACGAGCTTTCTGAGCTGAAAACTGCATTTTGTGAAAAAAGGCATCAGTGGATGATGAGAATATCAGTTTTGACAAAGAACACTGTTCATTACTGAAATGCTCTAGTTGAGCTGTTAGAATGTCAGAAACGAGCTTTCTGAGCTGAAAACTGCATTTTGTGAAAAAAGGCATCAGTGGATGATGAGAATGTCAGTTTTGACAAAGAACACTGTGCATTACTAAAATGCTCTAATTGAGCTGTTAGAATGTCAGAAACGAGCTTTCTGAGTCGAAAACTGCATTTTGTGAAAAAAGGCATCAGTGGATGATGATAAATTCAGTTTTGACAAAGAACACAGTCCATTACAGAAATGCTCTAGTTGAGCTGTTAGAATGTCAGAAACAAGCTTTCTGAGCTGAAAACTGCATTTTGTGACAAAGTGCATCAGTGGATGATGAGAATGTCAGTTTTGACTAAGAACACTGTTCATTACTGAAATGCTCTAGTTGAGCTGTTAGAATGTCAGAAACGAGCTTTCTGAGCTGAAAACTGCATTTTGTGAAAAAAGGCATCAGTGGATGATGACAATGTCAGTTTTGACAAAGAACACTGTTCATTACTAAAATGCTCTAATTGAGCTGTTAGAATGTCAGAAACGAGCTTTCTGAGCTGAAAACTGCATTTTGTGAAAAAAGGCATCAGTGGATGATGATAAATTCAGTTTTGACAAAGAACACAGTCCATTACAGAAATGCTCTAGTTGAGCTGTTAGAATGTCAGAAACAAGCTTTCTGAGCTTAAAACTGCATTTTCTGAAAAAAGGCATCAGTGGATGATGAGAATGTCAGTTTTGACAATGAACACTGTTCATTACTGAAATACTCTAGTTGAGCTGTTAGAATGTCAGAAACAAGCTTTCTGAGCTGAAAACTGCATGTTGTTACAAAGTGCATCAGTGGATGATGAGAATGTCAGTTTTGACAAAGAACACTGTTCATTACTGAAATGCTCTAGTTGAGCTGTTGAATGTCAGAAACAAGCTTTCTGAGCTGAAAACTGCATTTTGTGAAAAAAGGCATCAGTGGATGATGATAAATTCAGTTTTGACAAAGAACACTGTTCATTACTGAAATGCTCTAGTTGAGCTGTTAGAATGTCTGAAACAAGCTTTCTGAGCTGAAAACTGCATTTTGTGACAAAGTGCATCAGTGGATGATGAGAATGTCAGTTTTGACAAAGAACACTGTTCATTACTAAAATGCTCTAATTAAGCTGTTAGAATGTCAGAAACAAGCTTTCTGAGCTAAAACTGCATTTTGTGACAAAGTGCATCAGAGGATGATTTGAAAATCAGTTTTGACAAAGAACACAGTCCATTACAGAAATGCTCTAGTTGAGCTGTTAGAATGTCAGAAACGAGCTTTCTGAGCTGAAAACTGCATTTTGTGACAAAGTGCATCAGAGGATGATTAGAAAATCAGTTTTGACAAAGAACACAGTCCATTACAGAAATGCTCTAGTTGAGCTGTTAGAATGTCAGAAACAAGCTTTCTGAGCTGAAAACTGCATTTTGTGACAAAGTGCATCAGTGGATGATGAGAATGTCAGTTTTGACAAAGAACACTGTTCATTACTAAAAGGCTCTAATTGAGCTGTTAGAATGTCAGAAACGAGCTTTCTGAGCTGAAAACTGCATTTTGTGAAAAAAGGCATCAGTGGATGATGAGAATATCAGTTTTGACAAAGAACACTGTTCATTACTGAAATGCTCTAGTTGAGCTGTTAGAATGTCAGAAACGAGCTTTCTGAGCTGAAAACTGCATTTTGTGAAAAAAGGCATCAGTGGATGATGAGAATGTCAGTTTTGACAAAGAACACTGTGCATTACTAAAATGCTCTAATTGAGCTGTTAGAATGTCAGAAACGAGCTTTCTGAGTTGAAAACTGCATTTTGTGAAAAAAGGCATCAGTGGATGATGATAAATTCAGTTTTGACAAAGAACACAGTCCATTACTGAAATGCTCTAGTTGAGCTGTTAGAATGTCAGAAACGAGCTTTCTGAGCTGAAAACTGCATTTTGTGAAAAAAGGCATCAGTGGATGATGAGAATGTCAGTTTTGACAAAGAACACTGTTCATTACTAAAATGCTCTAATTGAGCTGTTAGAATGTCAGAAACGAGGTTTCTGAGCTGAAAACTGCATTTTGTGAAAAAAGGCATCAGTGGATGATGATAAATTCAGTTTTGACAAAGAACACAGTCCATTACAGAAATGCTCTAGTTGAGCTGTTAGAATGTCAGAAACAAGCTTTCTGAGCTTAAAACTGCATTTTCTGAAAAAAGGCATCAGTGGATGATGAGAATGTCAGTTTTGACAATGAACACAGTTCATTTCTGAAATACTCTAGTTGAGCTGTTAGAATGTCAGAAACAAGCTTTCTGAGCTGAAAACTGCATGTTGTTACAAAGTGCATCAGTGGATGATGAGAATGTCAGTTTTGACAAAGAACACTGTTCATTACTAAAATGCTCTAATTAAGCTGTTAGAATGTCAGAAACAAGCTTTCTGAGCTGAAAACTGCATTTTGTGACAAAGTGCATCAGTGGATGACGAGAATGTCAGTTTGACAAAGAACACTGTTCATTACTAAAATGCTCTAATTGAGCTGTTAGAATGTCAGAAACAAGCTTTCTGAGCTGAAAACTGCGTTTTGTGACAAAGTTCATCAGTGGATGATGAGAATGTCAGTTTTGACAAAGAACACTGTTCATTACTAAAATGCTCTAGTTGAGCTGTTAGAATGTCAGAAACAAGCTTTCTGAGCTGAAAACTGCATTTTGTGACAAAGTGCATCAGTGGATGATGAGAATGTCAGTTTTGACAAAGAACACTGTTCATTACTAAAAGGCTCTAATTGAGCTGTTAGAATGTCAGAAACGAGCTTTCTGAGCTGAAAACTGCATTTTGTGAAAAAAGGCATCAGTGGATGATGAGAATATCAGTTTTGATAAAGAACACTGTTCATTACTGAAATGCTCTAGTTGAGCTGTTAGAATGTCAGAAACAAGCTTTCTGAGCTGAAAACTGCATTTTGTGAAAAAAGGCATCAGTGGATGATGATAAATTCAGTTTTGACAAAGAACACAGTCCATTACAGAAATGCTCTAGTTGAGCTGTTAGAATGTCAGAAACGAGCTTTCTGAGCTGAAAACTGCATTTTGTGACAAAAGGCATCAGTGAATGATGAGAAATTCAGTTTTGACAAAGAACACTGTTCATTACTGAAATGCTCTAGTTGAGCTGTTAGAATGTCAGAAACGAGCTTTCTGAGCTGAAAACTGCATTTTGTGATAAAAGGCATCAGTGGATGATGAGAAATTCAGTTTTGACAAAGAACACTGTTCATTACTGAAATGCTCTAGTTGAGCTGTTAGAATGTCAGAAACGAGCTTTCTGAGCTGAAAACTGCATTTTGTGACAAAAGGCATCAGTGGATGATGAGAAATTCAGTTTTGACAAAGAACACTGTTCATTACTGAAATGCTCTAGTTGAGCTGTTAGAATGTCAGAAACAAGATTTCTGAGCTGAAAACTGCATTTTGTGACAAAGTGCATCAGTGGATGATGAGAATGTCAGTTTTAACAAAGAACACTGTTCATTACTAAAATGCTCTAATTGAGCTGTTAGAATGTCAGAAACAAGCTTTCTGAGCTGAAAACTGCGTTTTGTGACAAAGTTCATCAGTGGATGATGAGAATGTCAGTTTTGACAAAGAACACTGTTCATTACTAAAATGCTCTAATTGAGCTGTTAGAATGTCAGAATCAAGCTTTCTGAGCTGAAAACTGCATTTTGTGACAAAGTGCATCAGTGGATGATGAGAATGTCAGTTTGGACAATGAACACATTTCTTTACTGAAATACTCTAGTTGAGCTGTTAGAATGTCAGAAACAAGCTTTCTGAGCTGAAAACTGCATTTTGTGACAAAAGGCATCAGTGAATGATGAGAAATTCAGTTTTGACAAAGAACACTGTTCATTACTGAAATGCTCTAGTTGAGCTGTTAGAATGTCAGAAACGAGCTTTCTGAGCTGAAAACTGCATTTTGTGATAAAAGGCATCAGTGGATGATGAGAAATTCAGTTTTGACAAAGAACACTGTTCATTACTGAAATGCTCTAGTTGAGCTGTTAGAATGTCAGAAACGAGCTTTCTGAGCTGAAAACTGCATTTTGTGACAAAAGGCATCAGTGAATGATGAGAAATTCAGTTTTGACAAAGAACACTGTTCATTACTGAAATGCTCTAGTTGAGCTGTTAGAATGTCAGAAACGAGCTTTCTGAGCTGAAAACTGCATTTTGTGACAAAAGGCATCAATGAATGATGAGAAATTCAGTTTTGACAAAGAACACTGTTCATTACTGAAATGCTCTAGTTGAGCTGTTAGAATGTCAGAAACAAGCTTTCTGAGCTGAAAACTGCATTTTGTGACAAAGTGCATCAGTGGATGACGAGAATGTCAGTTTTGACAAAGAACACAGTCCATTACAGAAATGCTCTAGTTGAGCTGTTAGAATGTCAGAAACAAGCTTTCTGAGCTGAAAACTGCATTTTGTGACAAAGTGCATCAGTGGATGATGAGAAATTCAGTTTTAACAAAGAACACTGTTCATTACTAAAATGCTCTAATTGAGCTGTTAGAATGTCAGAAACAAGCTTTCTGAGCTGAAAACTGCGTTTTGTGACAAAGTTCATCAGTGGATGATGAGAATGTCAGTTTTGACAAAGAACACTGTTCATTACTAAAATGCTCTAGTTGAGCTGTTAGAATGTCAGAAACAAGCTTTCTGAGCTGAAAACTGCATTTTGTGACAAAGTGCATCAGTGGATGATGAGAATGTCAGTTTTGACAAAGAACACTGTTCATTACTAAAAGGCTCTAATTGAGCTGTTAGAATGTCAGAAACGAGCTTTCTGAGCTGAAAACTGCATTTTGTGAAAAAAGGCATCAGTGGATGATGAGAATATCAGTTTTGACAAAGAACACTGTTCATTACTGAAATGCTCTAGTTGAGCTGTTAGAATGTCAGAAACGAGCTTTCTGAGCTGAAAACTGCATTTTGTGAAAAAAGGCATCAGTGGATGATGAGAATGTCAGTTTTGACAAAGAACACTGTGCATTACTAAAATGCTCTAATTGAGCTGTTAGAATGTCAGAAACGAGCTTTCTGAGTCGAAAACTGCATTTTGTGAAAAAAGGCATCAGTGGATGATGATAAATTCAGTTTTGACAAAGAACACAGTCCATTACAGAAATGCTCTAGTTGAGCTGTTAGAATGTCAGAAACAAGCTTTCTGAGCTGAAAACTGCATTTTGTGACAAAGTGCATCAGTGGATGATGAGAATGTCAGTTTTGACTAAGAACACTGTTCATTACTGAAATGCTCTAGTTGAGCTGTTAGAATGTCAGAAACGAGCTTTCTGAGCTGAAAACTGCATTTTGTGAAAAAAGGCATCAGTGGATGATGAGAATGTCAGTTTTGACAAAGAACACTGTTCATTACTAAAATGCTCTAATTGAGCTGTTAGAATGTCAGAAACGAGCTTTCTGAGCTGAAAACTGCATTTTGTGAAAAAAGGCATCAGTGGATGATGAGAATGTCAGTTTTGACAATGAACACTGTTCATTACTGAAATACTCTAGTTGAGCTGTTAGAATGTCAGAAACAAGCTTTCTGAGCTGAAAACTGCATGTTGTTACAAAGTGCATCAGTGGATGATGAGAATGTCAGTTTTGACAAAGAACACTGTTCATTACTGAAATGCTCTAGTTGAGCTGTTGAATGTCAGAAACAAGCTTTCTGAGCTGAAAACTGCATTTTGTGAAAAAAGGCATCAGTGGATGATGATAAATTCAGTTTTGACAAAGAACACTGTTCATTACTGAAATGCTCTAGTTGAGCTGTTAGAATGTCTGAAACAAGCTTTCTGAGCTGAAAACTGCATTTTGTGACAAAGTGCATCAGTGGATGATGAGAATGTCAGTTTTGACAAAGAACACTGTTCATTACTAAAATGCTCTAATTAAGCTGTTAGAATGTCAGAAACAAGCTTTCTGAGCTAAAACTGCATTTTGTGACAAAGTGCATCAGAGGATGATTTGAAAATCAGTTTTGACAAAGAACACAGTCCATTACAGAAATGCTCTAGTTGAGCTGTTAGAATGTCAGAAACGAGCTTTCTGAGCTGAAAACTGCATTTTGTGACAAAGTGCATCAGAGGATGATTAGAAAATCAGTTTTGACAAAGAACACAGTCCATTACAGAAATGCTCTAGTTGAGCTGTTAGAATGTCAGAAACAAGCTTTCTGAGCTGAAAACTGCATTTTGTGACAAAGTGCATCAGTGGATGATGAGAATGTCAGTTTTGACAAAGAACACTGTTCATTACTAAAAGGCTCTAATTGAGCTGTTAGAATGTCAGAAACGAGCTTTCTGAGCTGAAAACTGCATTTTGTGAAAAAAGGCATCAGTGGATGATGAGAATATCAGTTTTGACAAAGAACACTGTTCATTACTGAAATGCTCTAGTTGAGCTGTTAGAATGTCAGAAACGAGCTTTCTGAGCTGAAAACTGCATTTTGTGAAAAAAGGCATCAGTGGATGATGAGAATGTCAGTTTTGACAAAGAACACTGTGCATTACTAAAATGCTCTAATTGAGCTGTTAGAATGTCAGAAACGAGCTTTCTGAGTTGAAAACTGCATTTTGTGAAAAAAGGCATCAGTGGATGATGATAAATTCAGTTTTAACAAAGAACACAGTCCATTACAGAAATGCTCTAGTTGAGCTGTTAGAATGTCAGAAACAAGCTTTCTGAGCTTAAAACTGCATTTTCTGAAAAAAGGCATCAGTGGATGATGAGAATGTCAGTTTTGACAATGAACACAGTTCATTTCTGAAATACTCTAGTTGAGCTGTTAGAATGTCAGAAACAAGCTTTCTGAGCTGAAAACTGCATGTTGTTACAAAGTGCATCAGTGGATGATGAGAATGTCAGTTTTGACAAAGAACACTGTTCATTACTAAAATGCTCTAATTAAGCTGTTAGAATGTCAGAAACAAGCTTTCTGAGCTGAAAACTGCATTTTGTGACAAAGTGCATCAGTGGATGACGAGAATGTCAGTTTGACAAAGAACACTGTTCATTACTAAAATGCTCTAATTGAGCTGTTAGAATGTCAGAAACAAGCTTTCTGAGCTGAAAACTGCGTTTTGTGACAAAGTTCATCAGTGGATGATGAGAATGTCAGTTTTGACAAAGAACACTGTTCATTACTAAAATGCTCTAGTTGAGCTGTTAGAATGTCAGAAACAAGCTTTCTGAGCTGAAAACTGCATTTTGTGACAAAGTGCATCAGTGGATGATGAGAATGTCAGTTTTGACAAAGAACACTGTTCATTACTAAAAGGCTCTAATTGAGCTGTTAGAATGTCAGAAACGAGCTTTCTGAGCTGAAAACTGCATTTTGTGAAAAAAGGCATCAGTGGATGATGAGAATATCAGTTTTGATAAAGAACACTGTTCATTACTGAAATGCTCTAGTTGAGCTGTTAGAATGTCAGAAACAAGCTTTCTGAGCTGAAAACTGCATTTTGTGAAAAAAGGCATCAGTGGATGATGAGAATGTCAGTTTTGACAAAGAACACTGTGCATTACTAAAATGCTCTAATTGAGCTGTTAGAATGTCAGAAACGAGCTTTCTGAGTTGAAAACTGCATTTTGTGAAAAAAGGCATCAGTGGATGATGATAAATTCAGTTTTGACAAAGAACACAGTCCATTACAGAAATGCTCTAGTTGAGCTGTTAGAATGTCAGAAACAAGCTTTCTGAGCTGAAAACTGCATTTTGTGACAAAGTGCATCAGTGGATGATGAGAATGTCAGTTTTGACTAAGAACACTGTTCATTACTGAAATGCTCTAGTTGAGCTGTTAGAATGTCAGAAACGAGCTTTCTGAGCTGAAAACTGCATTTTGTGAAAAAAGGCATCAGTGGATGATGAGAATGTCAGTTTTGACAAAGAACACTGTTCATTACTAAAATGCTCTAATTGAGCTGTTAGAATGTCAGAAACAAGCTTTCTGAGCTTAAAACTGCATTTTCTGAAAAAAGGCATCAGTGGATGATGAGAATGTCAGTTTTGACAATGAACACAGTTCATTTCTGAAATACTCTAGTTGAGCTGTTAGAATGTCAGAAACAAGCTTTCTGAGCTGAAAACTGCATGTTGTTACAAAGTGCATCAGTGGATGATGAGAATGTCAGTTTTGACAAAGAACACTGTTCATTACTAAAATGCTCTAATTGAGCTGTTAGAATGTTAGAAACAAGCTTTCTGAGCTGAAAACTGCATTTTGTGACAAAGTGCATCACTGGATGATGAGAAATTCAGTTTTGACTAAGAACACTGTTCATTACTGAAATGCTCTAGTTGAGCTGTTAGAATGTCAGAAACGAGCTTTCTGAGCTGAAAACTGCATTTTGTGATAAAAGGCATCAATGGATGATGAGAAACTCAGTTTTGACAAAGAACACTGTTCATTACTGAAATGCTCTAGTTGAGCTGTTAGAATGTCAGAAACAAGATTTCTGAGCTGAAAACTGCATTTTGTGACAAAGTGCATCAGTGGATGATGAGAATGTCAGTTTTAACAAAGAACACTGTTCATTACTAAAATGCTCTAATTGAGCTGTTAGAATGTCAGAAACAAGCTTTCTGAGCTGAAAACTGCGTTTTGTGACAAAGTTCATCAGTGGATGATGAGAATGTCAGTTTTGACAAAGAACACTGTTCATTACTAAAATGCTCTAGTTGAGCTGTTAGAATGTCAGAAACAAGCTTTCTGAGCTGAAAACTGCATTTTGTGACAAAGTGCATCAGTGGATGATGAGAAATTCAGTTTTGACAAAGAACACTGTTCATTACTAAAAGGCTCTAATTGAGCTGTTAGAATGTCAGAAACGAGCTTTCTGAGCTGAAAACTGCATTTTGTGAAAAAAGGCATCAGTGGATGATGAGAATATCAGTTTTGACAAAGAACACTGTTCATTACTGAAATGCTCTAGTTGAGCTGTTAGAATGTCAGAAACGAGCTTTCTGAGCTGAAAACTGCATTTTGTGAAAAAAGGCATCAGTGGATGATGAGAATGTCAGTTTTGACAAAGAACACTGTGCATTACTAAAATGCTCTAATTGAGCTGTTAGAATGTCAGAAACGAGCTTTCTGAGTTGAAAACTGCATTTTGTGAAAAAAGGCATCAGTGGATGATGATAAATTCAGTTTTGACAAAGAACACAGTCCATTACAGAAATGCTCTAGTTGAGCTGTTAGAATGTCAGAAACAAGCTTTCTGAGCTGAAAACTGCATTTTGTGACAAAGTGCATCAGTGGATGATGAGAATGTCAGTTTTGACTAAGAACACTGTTCATTACTGAAATGCTCTAGTTGAGCTGTTAGAATGTCAGAAACGAGCTTTCTGAGCTGAAAACTGCATTTTGTGACAAAGTGCATCAGTGGATGACGAGAATGTCAGTTTGACAAAGAACACTGTTCATTACTAAAATGCTCTAATTGAGCTGTTAGAATGTCAGAAACAAGCTTTCTGAGCTTAAAACTGCATTTTCTGAAAAAAGGCATCAGTGGATGATGAGAATGTCAGTTTTGACAATGAACACAGTTCATTTCTGAAATACTCTAGTTGAGCTGTTAGAATGTCAGAAACAAGCTTTCTGAGCTGAAAACTGCATGTTGTTACAAAGTGCATCAGTGGATGATGAGAATGTCAGTTTTGACAAAGAACACTGTTCATTACTAAAATGCTCTAATTGAGCTGTTAGAATGTTAGAAACAAGCTTTCTGAGCTGAAAACTGCATTTTGTGACAAAGTGCATCAGTGGATGATGAGAAATTCAGTTTTGACTAAGAACACTGTTCATTACTGAAATGCTCTAGTTGAGCTGTTAGAATGTCAGAAACGAGCTTTCTGAGCTGAAAACTGCATTTTGTGATAAAAGGCATCAATGGATGATGAGAAATTCAGTTTTGACAAAGAACACTGTTCATTACTGAAATGCTCTAGTTGAACTGTTAGAATGTCAGAAACAAGATTTCTGAGCTGAAAACTGCATTTTGTGACAAAGTGCATCAGTGGATGATGAGAATGTCAGTTTTAACAAAGAACACTGTTCATTACTAAAATGCTCTAATTGAGCTGTTAGAATGTCAGAAACAAGCTTTCTGAGCTGAAAACTGCATTTTGTGACAAAGTGCATCAGTGGATGATGAGAATGTCAGTTTTGACAAAGAACACTGTTCATTACTAAAAGGCTCTAATTGAGCTGTTAGAATGTCAGAAACGAGCTTTCTGAGCTGAAAACTGCATTTTGTGAAAAAAGGCATCAGTGGATGATGAGAATATCAGTTTTGATAAAGAACACTGTTCATTACTGAAATGCTCTAGTTGAGCTGTTAGAATGTCAGAAACAAGCTTTCTGAGCTGAAAACTGCATTTTGTGAAAAAAGGCATCAGTGGATGATGAGAATATCAGTTTTGACAAAGAACACTGTTCATTACTGAAATGCTCTAGTTGAGCTGTTAGAATGTCAGAAACGAGCTTTCTGAGCTGAAAACTGCATTTTGTGAAAAAAGGCATCAGTGGATGATGAGAATGTCAGTTTTGACAAAGAACACTGTGCATTACTAAAATGCTCTAATTGAGCTGTTAGAATGTCAGAAACGAGCTTTCTGAGTTGAAAACTGCATTTTGTGAAAAAAGGCATCAGTGGATGATGATAAATTCAGTTTTGACAAAGAACACAGTCCATTACTGAAATGCTCTAGTTGAGCTGTTAGAATGTCAGAAACGAGCTTTCTGAGCTGAAAACTGCATTTTGTGAAAAAAGGCATCAGTGGATGATGAGAATGTCAGTTTTGACAAAGAACACTGTTCATTACTAAAATGCTCTAGTTGAGCTGTTAGAATGTCAGAAACGAGCTTTCTGAGCTGAAAACTGCATTTTGTGATAAAAGGCATCAATGGATGATGAGAAACTCAGTTTTGACAAAGAACACTGTTCATTACTGAAATGCTCTAGTTGAGCTGTTAGAATGTCAGAAACAAGATTTCTGAGCTGAAAACTGCATTTTGTGACAAAGTGCATCAGTGGATGATGAGAATGTCAGTTTTAACAAAGAACACTGTTCATTACTAAAATGCTCTAATTGAGCTGTTAGAATGTCAGAAACAAGCTTTCTGAGCTGAAAACTGCGTTTTGTGACAAAGTTCATCAGTGGATGATGAGAATGTCAGTTTTGACAAAGAACACTGTTCATTACTAAAATGCTCTAGTTGAGCTGTTAGAATGTCAGAAACAAGCTTTCTGAGCTGAAAACTGCATTTTGTGACAAAGTGCATCAGTGGATGATGAGAAATTCAGTTTTGACAAAGAACACTGTTCATTACTAAAAGGCTCTAATTGAGCTGTTAGAATGTCAGAAACGAGCTTTCTGAGCTGAAAACTGCATTTTGTGAAAAAAGGCATCAGTGGATGATGAGAATATCAGTTTTGACAAAGAACACTGTTCATTACTGAAATGCTCTAGTTGAGCTGTTAGAATGTCAGAAACGAGCTTTCTGAGCTGAAAACTGCATTTTGTGAAAAAAGGCATCAGTGGATGATGAGAATGTCAGTTTTGACAAAGAACACTGTGCATTACTAAAATGCTCTAATTGAGCTGTTAGAATGTCAGAAACGAGCTTTCTGAGTTGAAAACTGCATTTTGTGAAAAAAGGCATCAGTGGATGATGATAAATTCAGTTTTGACAAAGAACACAGTCCATTACAGAAATGCTCTAGTTGAGCTGTTAGAATGTCAGAAACAAGCTTTCTGAGCTGAAAACTGCATTTTGTGACAAAGTGCATCAGTGGATGATGAGAATGTCAGTTTTGACTAAGAACACTGTTCATTACTGAAATGCTCTAGTTGAGCTGTTAGAATGTCAGAAACGAGCTTTCTGAGCTGAAAACTGCATTTTGTGACAAAGTGCATCAGTGGATGACGAGAATGTCAGTTTGACAAAGAACACTGTTCATTACTAAAATGCTCTAATTGAGCTGTTAGAATGTCAGAAACAAGCTTTCTGAGCTTAAAACTGCATTTTCTGAAAAAAGGCATCAGTGGATGATGAGAATGTCAGTTTTGACAATGAACACAGTTCATTTCTGAAATACTCTAGTTGAGCTGTTAGAATGTCAGAAACAAGCTTTCTGAGCTGAAAACTGCATGTTGTTACAAAGTGCATCAGTGGATGATGAGAATGTCAGTTTTGACAAAGAACACTGTTCATTACTAAAATGCTCTAATTGAGCTGTTAGAATGTTAGAAACAAGCTTTCTGAGCTGAAAACTGCATTTTGTGACAAAGTGCATCAGTGGATGATGAGAAATTCAGTTTTGACTAAGAACACTGTTCATTACTGAAATGCTCTAGTTGAGCTGTTAGAATGTCAGAAACGAGCTTTCTGAGCTGAAAACTGCATTTTGTGATAAAAGGCATCAATGGATGATGAGAAATTCAGTTTTGACAAAGAACACTGTTCATTACTGAAATGCTCTAGTTGAGCTGTTAGAATGTCAGAAACAAGATTTCTGAGCTGAAAACTGCATTTTGTGACAAAGTGCATCAGTGGATGATGAGAATGTCAGTTTTAACAAAGAACACTGTTCATTACTAAAATGCTCTAATTGAGCTGTTAGAATGTCAGAAACAAGCTTTCTGAGCTGAAAACTGCATTTTGTGACAAAGTGCATCAGTGGATGATGAGAATGTCAGTTTTGACAAAGAACACTGTTCATTACTAAAAGGCTCTAATTGAGCTGTTAGAATGTCAGAAACGAGCTTTCTGAGCTGAAAACTGCATTTTGTGAAAAAAGGCATCAGTGGATGATGAGAATATCAGTTTTGATAAAGAACACTGTTCATTACTGAAATGCTCTAGTTGAGCTGTTAGAATGTCAGAAACAAGCTTTCTGAGCTGAAAACTGCATTTTGTGAAAAAAGGCATCAGTGGATGATGAGAATATCAGTTTTGACAAAGAACACTGTTCATTACTGAAATGCTCTAGTTGAGCTGTTAGAATGTCAGAAACGAGCTTTCTGAGCTGAAAACTGCATTTTGTGAAAAAAGGCATCAGTGGATGATGAGAATGTCAGTTTTGACAAAAAACACTGTGCATTACTAAAATGCTCTAATTGAGCTGTTAGAATGTCAGAAACGAGCTTTCTGAGTTGAAAACTGCATTTTGTGAAAAAAGGCATCAGTGGATGATGATAAATTCAGTTTTGACAAAGAACACAGTCCATTACTGAAATGCTCTAGTTGAGCTGTTAGAATGTCAGAAACGAGCTTTCTGAGCTGAAAACTGCATTTTGTGAAAAAAGGCATCAGTGGATGATGAGAATGTCAGTTTTGACAAAGAACACTGTTCATTACTAAAATGCTCTAATTGAGCTGTTAGAATGTCAGAAACGAGCTTTCTGAGCTGAAAACTGCATTTTGTGAAAAAAGGCATCAGTGGATGATGATAAATTCAGTTTTGACAAAGAACACAGTCCATTACAGAAATGCTCTAGTTGAGCTGTTAGAATGTCAGAAACAAGCTTTCTGAGCTTAAAACTGCATTTTCTGAAAAAAGGCATCAGTGGATGATGAGAATGTCAGTTTTGACAATGAACACAGTTCATTTCTGAAATACTCTAGTTGAGCTGTTAGAATGTCAGAAACAAGCTTTCTGAGCTGAAAACTGCATGTTGTTACAAAGTGCATCAGTGGATGATGAGAATGTCAGTTTTGACAAAGAACACTGTTCATTACTAAAATGCTCTAATTAAGCTGTTAGAATGTCAGAAACAAGCTTTCTGAGCTGAAAACTGCATTTTGTGACAAAGTGCATCAGTGGATGACGAGAATGTCAGTTTGACAAAGAACACTGTTCATTACTAAAATGCTCTAATTGAGCTGTTAGAATGTCAGAAACAAGCTTTCTGAGCTGAAAACTGCGTTTTGTGACAAAGTTCATCAGTGGATGATGAGAATGTCAGTTTTGACAAAGAACACTGTTCATTACTAAAATGCTCTAGTTGAGCTGTTAGAATGTCAGAAACAAGCTTTCTGAGCTGAAAACTGCATTTTGTGACAAAGTGCATCAGTGGATGATGAGAATGTCAGTTTTGACAAAGAACACTGTTCATTACTAAAAGGCTCTAATTGAGCTGTTAGAATGTCAGAAACGAGCTTTCTGAGCTGAAAACTGCATTTTGTGAAAAAAGGCATCAGTGGATGATGAGAATATCAGTTTTGATAAAGAACACTGTTCATTACTGAAATGCTCTAGTTGAGCTGTTAGAATGTCAGAAACAAGCTTTCTGAGCTGAAAACTGCATTTTGTGAAAAAAGGCATCAGTGGATGATGAGAATGTCAGTTTTGACAAAGAACACTGTGCATTACTAAAATGCTCTAATTGAGCTGTTAGAATGTCAGAAACGAGCTTTCTGAGTTGAAAACTGCATTTTGTGAAAAAAGGCATCAGTGGATGATGATAAATTCAGTTTTGACAAAGAACACAGTCCATTACAGAAATGCTCTAGTTGAGCTGTTAGAATGTCAGAAACAAGCTTTCTGAGCTGAAAACTGCATTTTGTGACAAAGTGCATCAGTGGATGATGAGAATGTCAGTTTTTACTAAGAACACTGTTCATTACTGAAATGCTCTAGTTGAGCTGTTAGAATGTCAGAAACGAGCTTTCTGAGCTGAAAACTGCATTTTGTGAAAAAAGGCATCAGTGGATGATGAGAATGTCAGTTTTGACAAAGAACACTGTTCATTACTGAAATGCTCTAGTTGAGCTGTTAGAATGTCAGAAACGAGCTTTCTGAGCTGAAAACTGCATTTTGTGAAAAAAGGCATCAGTGGATGATGAGAATGTCAGTTTTGACAAAGAACACTGTTCATTACTAAAATGCTCTAATTGAGCTGTTAGAATGTCAGAAACAAGCTTTCTGAGCTTAAAACTGCATTTTCTGAAAAAAGGCATCAGTGGATGATGAGAATGTCAGTTTTGACAATGAACACAGTTCATTTCTGAAATACTCTAGTTGAGCTGTTAGAATGTCAGAAACAAGCTTTCTGAGCTGAAAACTGCATGTTGTTACAAAGTGCATCAGTGGATGATGAGAATGTCAGTTTTGACAAAGAACACTGTTCATTACTAAAATGCTCTAATTGAGCTGTTAGAATGTTAGAAACAAGCTTTCTGAGCTGAAAACTGCATTTTGTGACAAAGTGCATCACTGGATGATGAGAAATTCAGTTTTGACTAAGAACACTGTTCATTACTGAAATGCTCTAGTTGAGCTGTTAGAATGTCAGAAACGAGCTTTCTGAGCTGAAAACTGCATTTTGTGATAAAAGGCATCAATGGATGATGAGAAACTCAGTTTTGACAAAGAACACTGTTCATTACTGAAATGCTCTAGTTGAGCTGTTAGAATGTCAGAAACAAGATTTCTGAGCTGAAAACTGCATTTTGTGACAAAGTGCATCAGTGGATGATGAGAATGTCAGTTTTAACAAAGAACACTGTTCATTACTAAAATGCTCTAATTGAGCTGTTAGAATGTCAGAAACAAGCTTTCTGAGCTGAAAACTGCGTTTTGTGACAAAGTTCATCAGTGGATGATGAGAATGTCAGTTTTGACAAAGAACACTGTTCATTACTAAAATGCTCTAGTTGAGCTGTTAGAATGTCAGAAACAAGCTTTCTGAGCTGAAAACTGCATTTTGTGACAAAGTGCATCAGTGGATGATGAGAATGTCAGTTTTGACAAAGAACACTGTTCATTACTAAAAGGCTCTAATTGAGCTGTTAGAATGTCAGAAACGAGCTTTCTGAGCTGAAAACTGCATTTTGTGAAAAAAGGCATCAGTGGATGATGAGAATATCAGTTTTGACAAAGAACACTGTTCATTACTGAAATGCTCTAGTTGAGCTGTTAGAATGTCAGAAACGAGCTTTCTGAGCTGAAAACTGCATTTTGTGAAAAAAGGCATCAGTGGATGATGAGAATGTCAGTTTTGACAAAGAACACTGTGCATTACTAAAATGCTCTAATTGAGCTGTTAGAATGTCAGAAACGAGCTTTCTGAGTTGAAAACTGCATTTTGTGAAAAAAGGCATCAGTGGATGATGATAAATTCAGTTTTGACAAAGAACACAGTCCATTACAGAAATGCTCTAGTTGAGCTGTTAGAATGTCAGAAACAAGCTTTCTGAGCTGAAAACTGCATTTTGTGACAAAGTGCATCAGTGGATGATGAGAATGTCAGTTTTGACTAAGAACACTGTTCATTACTGAAATGCTCTAGTTGAGCTGTTAGAATGTCAGAAACGAGCTTTCTGAGCTGAAAACTGCATTTTGTGAAAAAAGGCATCAGTGGATGATGAGAATGTCAGTTTTGACAAAGAACACTGTTCATTACTAAAATGCTCTAATTGAGCTGTTAGAATGTCAGAAACGAGCTTTCTGAGCTGAAAACTGCATTTTGTGAAAAAAGGCATCAGTGGATGATGATAAATTCAGTTTTGACAAAGAACACAGTCCATTACAGAAATGCTCTAGTTGAGCTGTTAGAATGTCAGAAACAAGCTTTCTGAGCTGAAAACTGCATTTTGTGACAAAGTGCATCAGTGGATGATGAGAATGTCAGTTTTTACTAAGAACACTGTTCATTACTGAAATGCTCTAGTTGAGCTGTTAGAATGTCAGAAACAAGCTTTCTGAGCTGAAAACTGCATTTTGTGAAAAAAGGCATCAGTGGATGATGAGAATGTCAGTTTTGACAAAGAACACTGTTCATTACTGAAATGCTCTAGTTGAGCTGTTAGAATGTCAGAAACGAGCTTTCTGAGCTGAAAACTGCATTTTGTGAAAAAAGGCATCAGTGGATGATGAGAATGTCAGTTTTGACAAAGAACACTGTTCATTACTAAAATGCTCTAATTGAGCTGTTAGAATGTCAGAAACAAGCTTTCTGAGCTTAAAACTGCATTTTCTGAAAAAAGGCATCAGTGGATGATGAGAATGTCAGTTTTGACAATGAACACAGTTCATTTCTGAAATACTCTAGTTGAGCTGTTAGAATGTCAGAAACAAGCTTTCTGAGCTGAAAACTGCATGTTGTTACAAAGTGCATCAGTGGATGATGAGAATGTCAGTTTTGACAAAGAACACTGTTCATTACTAAAATGCTCTAATTGAGCTGTTAGAATGTTAGAAACAAGCTTTCTGAGCTGAAAACTGCATTTTGTGACAAAGTGCATCACTGGATGATGAGAAATTCAGTTTTGACTAAGAACACTGTTCATTACTGAAATGCTCTAGTTGAGCTGTTAGAATGTCAGAAACGAGCTTTCTGAGCTGAAAACTGCATTTTGTGATAAAAGGCATCAATGGATGATGAGAAACTCAGTTTTGACAAAGAACACTGTTCATTACTGAAATGCTCTAGTTGAGCTGTTAGAATGTCAGAAACAAGATTTCTGAGCTGAAAACTGCATTTTGTGACAAAGTGCATCAGTGGATGATGAGAATGTCAGTTTTAACAAAGAACACTGTTCATTACTAAAATGCTCTAATTGAGCTGTTAGAATGTCAGAAACAAGCTTTCTGAGCTGAAAACTGCGTTTTGTGACAAAGTTCATCAGTGGATGATGAGAATGTCAGTTTTGACAAAGAACACTGTTCATTACTAAAATGCTCTAGTTGAGCTGTTAGAATGTCAGAAACAAGCTTTCTGAGCTGAAAACTGCATTTTGTGACAAAGTGCATCAGTGGATGATGAGAATGTCAGTTTTGACAAAGAACACTGTTCATTACTAAAAGGCTCTAATTGAGCTGTTAGAATGTCAGAAACGAGCTTTCTGAGCTGAAAACTGCATTTTGTGAAAAAAGGCATCAGTGGATGATGAGAATATCAGTTTTGACAAAGAACACTGTTCATTACTGAAATGCTCTAGTTGAGCTGTTAGAATGTCAGAAACGAGCTTTCTGAGCTGAAAACTGCATTTTGTGAAAAAAGGCATCAGTGGATGATGAGAATGTCAGTTTTGACAAAGAACACTGTGCATTACTAAAATGCTCTAATTGAGCTGTTAGAATGTCAGAAACGAGCTTTCTGAGTTGAAAACTGCATTTTGTGAAAAAAGGCATCAGTGGATGATGATAAATTCAGTTTTGACAAAGAACACAGTCCATTACAGAAATGCTCTAGTTGAGCTGTTAGAATGTCAGAAACAAGCTTTCTGAGCTGAAAACTGCATTTTGTGACAAAGTGCATCAGTGGATGATGAGAATGTCAGTTTTGACTAAGAACACTGTTCATTACTGAAATGCTCTAGTTGAGCTGTTAGAATGTCAGAAACGAGCTTTCTGAGCTGAAAACTGCATTTTGTGAAAAAAGGCATCAGTGGATGATGAGAATGTCAGTTTTGACAAAGAACACTGTTCATTACTAAAATGCTCTAATTGAGCTGTTAGAATGTCAGAAACGAGCTTTCTGAGCTGAAAACTGCATTTTGTGAAAAAAGGCATCAGTGGATGATGATAAATTCAGTTTTGACAAAGAACACAGTCCATTACAGAAATGCTCTAGTTGAGCTGTTAGAATGTCAGAAACAAGCTTTCTGAGCTTAAAACTGCATTTTCTGAAAAAAGGCATCAGTGGATGATGAGAATGTCAGTTTTGACAATGAACACAGTTCATTTCTGAAATACTCTAGTTGAGCTGTTAGAATGTCAGAAACAAGCTTTCTGAGCTGAAAACTGCATGTTGTTACAAAGTGCATCAGTGGATGATGAGAATGTCAGTTTTGACAAAGAACACTGTTCATTACTAAAATGCTCTAATTAAGCTGTTAGAATGTCAGAAACAAGCTTTCTGAGCTGAAAACTGCATTTTGTGACAAAGTGCATCAGTGGATGACGAGAATGTCAGTTTGACAAAGAACACTGTTCATTACTAAAATGCTCTAATTGAGCTGTTAGAATGTCAGAAACAAGCTTTCTGAGCTTAAAACTGCATTTTCTGAAAAAAGGCATCAGTGGATGATGAGAATGTCAGTTTTGACAATGAACACAGTTCATTTCAGAAATACTCTAGTTGAGCTGTTAGAATGTCAGAAACAAGCTTTCTGAGCTGAAAACTGCATGTTGTTACAAAGTGCATCAGTGGATGATGAGAATGTCAGTTTTGACAAAGAACACTGTTCATTACTAAAATGCTCTAATTGAGCTGTTAGAATGTTAGAAACAAGCTTTCTGAGCTGAAAACTGCATTTTGTGACAAAGTGCATCAGTGGATGATGAGAAATTCAGTTTTGACTAAGAACACTGTTCATTACTGAAATGCTCTAGTTGAGCTGTTAGAATGTCAGAAACGAGCTTTCTGAGCTGAAAACTGCATTTTGTGATAAAAGGCATCAATGGATGATGAGAAATTCAGTTTTGACAAAGAACACTGTTCATTACTGAAATGCTCTAGTTGAGCTGTTAGAATGTCAGAAACAAGATTTCTGAGCTGAAAACTGCATTTTGTGACAAAGTGCATCAGTGGATGATGAGAATGTCAGTTTTAACAAAGAACACTGTTCATTACTAAAATGCTCTAATTGAGCTGTTAGAATGTCAGAAACAAGCTTTCTGAGCTGAAAACTGCATTTTGTGACAAAGTGCATCAGTGGATGATGAGAATGTCAGTTTTGACAAAGAACACTGTTCATTACTAAAAGGCTCTAATTGAGCTGTTAGAATGTCAGAAACGAGCTTTCTGAGCTGAAAACTGCATTTTGTGAAAAAAGGCATCAGTGGATGATGAGAATATCAGTTTTGATAAAGAACACTGTTCATTACTGAAATGCTCTAGTTGAGCTGTTAGAATGTCAGAAACAAGCTTTCTGAGCTGAAAACTGCATTTTGTGAAAAAAGGCATCAGTGGATGATGAGAATGTCAGTTTTGACAAAGAACACTGTGCATTACTAAAATGCTCTAATTGAGCTGTTAGAATGTCAGAAACGAGCTTTCTGAGTTGAAAACTGCATTTTGTGAAAAAAGGCATCAGTGGATGATGATAAATTCAGTTTTGACAAAGAACACAGTCCATTACAGAAATGCTCTAGTTGAGCTGTTAGAATGTCAGAAACAAGCTTTCTGAGCTGAAAACTGCATTTTGTGACAAAGTGCATCAGTGGATGATGAGAATGTCAGTTTTGACTAAGAACACTGTTCATTACTGAAATGCTCTAGTTGAGCTGTTAGAATGTCAGAAACGAGCTTTCTGAGCTGAAAACTGCATTTTGTGAAAAAAGGCATCAGTGGATGATGAGAATGTCAGTTTTGACAAAGAACACTGTTCATTACTGAAATGCTCTAGTTGAGCTGTTAGAATGTCAGAAACGAGCTTTCTGAGCTGAAAACTGCATTTTGTGAAAAAAGGCATCAGTGGATGATGAGAATGTCAGTTTTGACAAAGAACACTGTTCATTACTAAAATGCTCTAATTGAGCTGTTAGAATGTCAGAAACAAGCTTTCTGAGCTTAAAACTGCATTTTCTGAAAAAAGGCATCAGTGGATGATGAGAATGTCAGTTTTGACAATGAACACAGTTCATTTCTGAAATACTCTAGTTGAGCTGTTAGAATGTCAGAAACAAGCTTTCTGAGCTGAAAACTGCATGTTGTTACAAAGTGCATCAGTGGATGATGAGAATGTCAGTTTTGACAAAGAACACTGTTCATTACTAAAATGCTCTAATTGAGCTGTTAGAATGTTAGAAACAAGCTTTCTGAGCTGAAAACTGCATTTTGTGACAAAGTGCATCAGTGGATGATGAGAAATTCAGTTTTGACTAAGAACACTGTTCATTACTGAAATGCTCTAGTTGAGCTGTTAGAATGTCAGAAACGAGCTTTCTGAGCTGAAAACTGCATTTTGTGATAAAAGGCATCAATGGATGATGAGAAACTCAGTTTTGACAAAGAACACTGTTCATTACTGAAATGCTCTAGTTGAGCTGTTAGAATGTCAGAAACAAGATTTCTGAGCTGAAAACTGCATTTTGTGACAAAGTGCATCAGTGGATGATGAGAATGTCAGTTTTAACAAAGAACACTGTTCATTACTAAAATGCTCTAATTGAGCTGTTAGAATGTCAGAAACAAGCTTTCTGAGCTGAAAACTGCGTTTTGTGACAAAGTTCATCAGTGGATGATGAGAATGTCAGTTTTGACAAAGAACACTGTTCATTACTAAAATGCTCTAGTTGAGCTGTTAGAATGTCAGAAACAAGCTTTCTGAGCTGAAAACTGCATTTTGTGACAAAGTGCATCAGTGGATGATGAGAATGTCAGTTTTGACAAAGAACACTGTTCATTACTAAAAGGCTCTAATTGAGCTGTTAGAATGTCAGAAACGAGCTTTCTGAGCTGAAAACTGCATTTTGTGAAAAAAGGCATCAGTGGATGATGAGAATATCAGTTTTGACAAAGAACACTGTTCATTACTGAAATGCTCTAGTTGAGCTGTTAGAATGTCAGAAACGAGCTTTCTGAGCTGAAAACTGCATTTTGTGAAAAAAGGCATCAGTGGATGATGAGAATGTCAGTTTTGACAAAGAACACTGTGCATTACTAAAATGCTCTAATTGAGCTGTTAGAATGTCAGAAACGAGCTTTCTGAGTTGAAAACTGCATTTTGTGAAAAAAGGCATCAGTGGATGATGATAAATTCAGTTTTGACAAAGAACACAGTCCATTACAGAAATGCTCTAGTTGAGCTGTTAGAATGTCAGAAACAAGCTTTCTGAGCTGAAAACTGCATTTTGTGACAAAGTGCATCAGTGGATGATGAGAATGTCAGTTTTGACTAAGAACACTGTTCATTACTGAAATGCTCTAGTTGAGCTGTTAGAATGTCAGAAACGAGCTTTCTGAGCTGAAAACTGCATTTTGTGAAAAAAGGCATCAGTGGATGATGAGAATGTCAGTTTTGACAAAGAACACTGTTCATTACTAAAATGCTCTAATTGAGCTGTTAGAATGTCAGAAACGAGCTTTCTGAGCTGAAAACTGCATTTTGTGAAAAAAGGCATCAGTGGATGATGATAAATTCAGTTTTGACAAAGAACACAGTCCATTACAGAAATGCTCTAGTTGAGCTGTTAGAATGTCAGAAACAAGCTTTCTGAGCTTAAAACTGCATTTTCTGAAAAAAGGCATCAGTGGATGATGAGAATGTCAGTTTTGACAATGAACACAGTTCATTTCTGAAATACTCTAGTTGAGCTGTTAGAATGTCAGAAACAAGCTTTCTGAGCTGAAAACTGCATGTTGTTACAAAGTGCATCAGTGGATGATGAGAATGTCAGTTTTGACAAAGAACACTGTTCATTACTAAAATGCTCTAATTAAGCTGTTAGAATGTCAGAAACAAGCTTTCTGAGCTGAAAACTGCATTTTGTGACAAAGTGCATCAGTGGATGACGAGAATGTCAGTTTGACAAAGAACACTGTTCATTACTAAAATGCTCTAATTGAGCTGTTAGAATGTCAGAAACAAGCTTTCTGAGCTTAAAACTGCATTTTCTGAAAAAAGGCATCAGTGGATGATGAGAATGTCAGTTTTGACAATGAACACAGTTCATTTCTGAAATACTCTAGTTGAGCTGTTAGAATGTCAGAAACAAGCTTTCTGAGCTGAAAACTGCATGTTGTTACAAAGTGCATCAGTGGATGATGAGAATGTCAGTTTTGACAAAGAACACTGTTCATTACTAAAATGCTCTAATTGAGCTGTTAGAATGTTAGAAACAAGCTTTCTGAGCTGAAAACTGCATTTTGTGACAAAGTGCATCAGTGGATGATGAGAAATTCAGTTTTGACTAAGAACACTGTTCATTACTGAAATGCTCTAGTTGAGCTGTTAGAATGTCAGAAACGAGCTTTCTGAGCTGAAAACTGCATTTTGTGATAAAAGGCATCAATGGATGATGAGAAATTCAGTTTTGACAAAGAACACTGTTCATTACTGAAATGCTCTAGTTGAGCTGTTAGAATGTCAGAAACAAGATTTCTGAGCTGAAAACTGCATTTTGTGACAAAGTGCATCAGTGGATGATGAGAATGTCAGTTTTAACAAAGAACACTGTTCATTACTAAAATGCTCTAATTGAGCTGTTAGAATGTCAGAAACAAGCTTTCTGAGCTGAAAACTGCGTTTTGTGACAAAGTTCATCAGTGGATGATGAGAATGTCAGTTTTGACAAAGAACACTGTTCATTACTAAAATGCTCTAGTTGAGCTGTTAGAATGTCAGAAACAAGCTTTCTGAGCTGAAAACTGCATTTTGTGACAAAGTGCATCAGTGGATGATGAGAATGTCAGTTTTGACAAAGAACACTGTTCATTACTAAAAGGCTCTAATTGAGCTGTTAGAATGTCAGAAACGAGCTTTCTGAGCTGAAAACTGCATTTTGTGAAAAAAGGCATCAGTGGATGATGAGAATATCAGTTTTGACAAAGAACACTGTTCATTACTGAAATGCTCTAGTTGAGCTGTTAGAATGTCAGAAACGAGCTTTCTGAGCTGAAAACTGCATTTTGTGAAAAAAGGCATCAGTGGATGATGAGAATGTCAGTTTTGACAAAGAACACTGTGCATTACTAAAATGCTCTAATTGAGCTGTTAGAATGTCAGAAACGAGCTTTCTGAGTTGAAAACTGCATTTTGTGAAAAAAGGCATCAGTGGATGATGATAAATTCAGTTTTGACAAAGAACACAGTCCATTACAGAAATGCTCTAGTTGAGCTGTTAGAATGTCAGAAACAAGCTTTCTGAGCTGAAAACTGCATTTTGTGACAAAGTGCATCAGTGGATGATGAGAATGTCAGTTTTGACTAAGAACACTGTTCATTACTGAAATGCTCTAGTTGAGCTGTTAGAATGTCAGAAACGAGCTTTCTGAGCTGAAAACTGCATTTTGTGAAAAAAGGCATCAGTGGATGATGAGAATGTCAGTTTTGACAAAGAACACTGTTCATTACTAAAATGCTCTAATTGAGCTGTTAGAATGTCAGAAACGAGCTTTCTGAGCTGAAAACTGCATTTTGTGAAAAAAGGCATCAGTGGATGATGATAAATTCAGTTTTGACAAAGAACACAGTCCATTACAGAAATGCTCTAGTTGAGCTGTTAGAATGTCAGAAACAAGCTTTCTGAGCTTAAAACTGCATTTTCTGAAAAAAGGCATCAGTGGATGATGAGAATGTCAGTTTTGACAATGAACACAGTTCATTTCTGAAATACTCTAGTTGAGCTGTTAGAATGTCAGAAACAAGCTTTCTGAGCTGAAAACTGCATGTTGTTACAAAGTGCATCAGTGGATGATGAGAATGTCAGTTTTGACAAAGAACACTGTTCATTACTAAAATGCTCTAATTAAGCTGTTAGAATGTCAGAAACAAGCTTTCTGAGCTGAAAACTGCATTTTGTGACAAAGTGCATCAGTGGATGACGAGAATGTCAGTTTGACAAAGAACACTGTTCATTACTAAAATGCTCTAATTGAGCTGTTAGAATGTCAGAAACAAGCTTTCTGAGCTGAAAACTGCATTTTGTGAAAAAAGGCATCAGTGGATGATGATAAATTCAGTTTTGACAAAGAACACAGTCCATTACAGAAATGCTCTAGTTGAGCTGTTAGAATGTCAGAAACAAGCTTTCTGAGCTGAAAACTGCATTTTGTGACAAAGTGCATCAGTGGATGATGAGAATGTCAGTTTTGACAAAGAACACTGTTCATTACTAAAAGGCTCTAATTGAGCTGTTAGAATGTCAGAAACGAGCTTTCTGAGCTGAAAACTGCATTTTGTGAAAAAAGGCATCAGTGGATGATGAGAATATCAGTTTTGACAAAGAACACTGTTCATTACTGAAATGCTCTAGTTGAGCTGTTAGAATGTCAGAAACAAGCTTTCTGAGCTTAAAACTGCATTTTCTGAAAAAAGGCATCAGTGGATGATGAGAATGTCAGTTTTGACAATGAACACAGTTCATTTCTGAAATACTCTAGTTGAGCTGTTAGAATGTCAGAAACAAGCTTTCTGAGCTGAAAACTGCATGTTGTTACAAAGTGCATCAGTGGATGATGAGAATGTCAGTTTTGACAAAGAACACTGTTCATTACTAAAATGCTCTAATTAAGCTGTTAGAATGTCAGAAACAAGCTTTCTGAGCTGAAAACTGCATTTTGTGACAAAGTGCATCAGCGGATGACGAGAATGTCAGTTTGACAAAGAACACTGTTCATTACTAAAATGCTCTAATTGAGCTGTTAGAATGTCAGAAACAAGCTTTCTGAGCTGAAAACTGCGTTTTGTGACCAAGTTCATCAGTGGATGATGAGAATGTCAGTTTTGACAAAGAACACTGTTCATTACTAAAATGCTCTAGTTGAGCTGTTAGAATGTCAGAAACAAGCTTTCTGAGCTGAAAACTGCATTTTGTGACAAAGTGCATCAGTGGATGATGAGAATGTCAGTTTTGACAAAGAACACTGTTCATTACTAAAAGGCTCTAATTGAGCTGTTAGAATGTCAGAAACGAGCTTTCTGAGCTGAAAACTGCATTTTGTGAAAAAAGGCATCAGTGGATGATGAGAATATCAGTTTTGACAAAGAACACTGTTCATTACTGAAATGCTCTAGTTGAGCTGTTAGAATGTCAGAAACAAGCTTTCTGAGCTGAAAACTGCATTTTGTGAAAAAAGGCATCAGTGGATGATGAGAATGTCAGTTTTGACAAAGAACACTGTGCATTACTAAAATGCTCTAATTGAGCTGTTAGAATGTCAGAAACGAGCTTTCTGAGTTGAAAACTGCATTTTGTGAAAAAAGGCATCAGTGGATGATGATAAATTCAGTTTTGACAAAGAACACTGTTCATTACTAAAATGCTCTAGTTGAGCTGTTAGATTGTCAGAAACAAGCTTTCTGAGCTGAAAACTGCATTTTGTGACAAAGTGCATCAGTGGATGATGAGAATGTCAGTTTTGACAAAGAACACTGTTCATTACTAAAAGGCTCTAATTGAGCTGTTAGAATGTCAGAAACGAGCTTTCTGAGCTGAAAACTGCATTTTGTGAAAAAAGGCATCAGTGGATGATGAGAATATCAGTTTTGACAAAGAACACTGTTCATTACTGAAATGCTCTAGTTGAGCTGTTAGAATGTCAGAAACAAGATTTCTGAGCTGAAAACTGCATTTTGTGACAAAGTGCATCAGTGGATGATGAGAATGTCAGTTTTAACAAAGAACACTGTTCATTACTAAAATGCTCTAATTGAGCTGTTAGAATGTCAGAAACAAGCTTTCTGAGCTGAAAACTGCGTTTTGTGACAAAGTTCATCAGTGGATGATGAGAATGTCAGTTTTGACAAAGAACACTGTTCATTACTAAAATGCTCTAGTTGAGCTGTTAGAATGTCAGAAACAAGCTTTCTGAGCTGAAAACTGCATTTTGTGACAAAGTGAATCAGTGGATGATGAGAATGTCAGTTTTGACAAAAGAACACTGTTCATTACTAAAAGGCTCTAATTGAGCTGTTAGAATGTCAGAAACGAGCTTTCTGAGCTGAAAACTGCATTTTGTGACAAAGTGCATCAGCGGATGACGAGAATGTCAGTTTGACAAAGAACACTGTTCATTACTAAAATGCTCTAATTGAGCTGTTAGAATGTCAGAAACAAGCTTTCTGAGCTGAAAACTGCGTTTTGTGACCAAGTTCATCAGTGGATGATGAGAATGTCAGTTTTGACAAAGAACACTGTTCATTACTAAAATGCTCTAGTTGAGCTGTTAGAATGTCAGAAACAAGCTTTCTGAGCTGAAAACTGCATTTTGTGACAAAGTGCATCAGTGGATGATGAGAATGTCAGTTTTGACAAAGAACACTGTTCATTACTAAAAGGCTCTAATTGAGCTGTTAGAATGTCAGAAACAAGCTTTCTGAGCTGAAAACTGCATTTTGTGAAAAAAGGCATCAGTGGATGATGAGAATATCAGTTTTGACAAAGAACACTGTTCATTACTGAAATGCTCTAGTTGAGCTGTTAGAATGTCAGAAACAAGCTTTCTGAGCTGAAAACTGCATTTTGTGAAAAAAGGCATCAGTGGATGATGAGAATGTCAGTTTTGACAAAGAACACTGTGCATTACTAAAATGCTCTAATTGAGCTGTTAGAATGTCAGAAACGAGCTTTCTGAGCTGAAAACTGCATTTTGTGAAAAAAGGCATCAGTGGATGATGAGAATATCAGTTTTGACAAAGAACACTGTTCATTACTGAAATGCTCTAGTTGAGCTGTTAGAATGTCAGAAACAAGATTTCTGAGCTGAAAACTGCATTTTGTGACAAAGTGCATCAGTGGATGATGAGAATGTCAGTTTTGACAATGAACACTGTTCATTACTAAAATGCTCTAATTGAGCTGTTAGAATGTCAGAAACAAGCTTTCTGAGCTGAAAACTGCATGTTGTGACAAAGTGCATCAGCGGATGACGAGAATGTCAGTTTGACAAAGAACACTGTTCATTACTAAAATGCTCTAATTGAGCTGTTAGAATGTCAGAAACAAGCTTTCTGAGCTGAAAACTGCGTTTTGTGACCAAGTTCATCAGTGGATGATGAGAATGTCAGTTTTGACAAAGAACACTGTTCATTACTAAAATGCTCTAGTTGAGCTGTTAGAATGTCAGAAACAAGCTTTCTGAGCTGAAAACTGCATTTTGTGACAAAGTGCATCAGTGGATGATGAGAATGTCAGTTTTGACAAAGAACACTGTTCATTACTAAAAGGCTCTAATTGAGCTGTTAGAATGTCAGAAACGAGCTTTCTGAGCTGAAAACTGCATTTTGTGAAAAAAGGCATCAGTGGATGATGAGAATATCAGTTTTGACAAAGAACACTGTTCATTACTGAAATGCTCTAGTTGAGCTGTTAGAATGTCAGAAACGAGCTTTCTGAGTTGAAAACTGCATTTTGTGAAAAAAGGCATCAGTGGATGATGATAAATTCAGTTTTGACAAAGAACACAGTCCATTACAGAAATGCTCTAGTTGAGCTGTTAGAATGTCAGAAACAAGCTTTCTGAGCTGAAAACTGCATTTTGTGACAAAGTGCATCAGTGGATGATGAGAATGTCAGTTTTGACTAAGAACACTGTTCATTACTGAAATGCTCTAGTTGAGCTGTTAGAATGTCAGAAACGAGCTTTCTGAGCTGAAAACTGCATTTTGTGAAAAAAGGCATCAGTGGATGATGAGAATGTCAGTTTTGACAAAGAACACTGTTCATTACTAAAATGCTCTAATTGAGCTGTTAGAATGTCAGAAACGAGCTTTCTGAGCTGAAAACTGCATTTTGTGAAAAAAGGCATCAGTGGATGATGATAAATTCAGTTTTGACAAAGAACACAGTCCATTACAGAAATGCTCTAGTTGAGCTGTTAGAATGTCAGAAACAAGCTTTCTGAGCTTAAAACTGCATTTTCTGAAAAAAGGCATCAGTGGATGATGAGAATGTCAGTTTTGACAATGAACACAGTTCATTTCTGAAATACTCTAGTTGAGCTGTTAGAATGTCAGAAACAAGCTTTCTGAGCTGAAAACTGCATGTTGTTACAAAGTGCATCAGTGGATGATGAGAATGTCAGTTTTGACAAAGAACACTGTTCATTACTAAAATGCTCTAATTAAGCTGTTAGAATGTCAGAAACAAGCTTTCTGAGCTGAAAACTGCATTTTGTGACAAAGTGCATCAGTGGATGACGAGAATGTCAGTTTGACAAAGAACACTGTTCATTACTAAAATGCTCTAATTGCGCTGTTAGAATGTCAGAAACAAGCTTTCTGAGCTTAAAACTGCATTTTCTGAAAAAAGGCATCAGTGGATGATGAGAATGTCAGTTTTGACAATGAACACAGTTCATTTCTGAAATACTCTAGTTGAGCTGTTAGAATGTCAGAAACAAGCTTTCTGAGCTGAAAACTGCATGTTGTTACAAAGTGCATCAGTGGATGATGAGAATGTCAGTTTTGACAAAGAACACTGTTCATTACTAAAATGCTCTAATTGAGCTGTTAGAATGTTAGAAACAAGCTTTCTGAGCTGAAAACTGCATTTTGTGACAAAGTGCATCAGTGGATGATGAGAAATTCAGTTTTGACTAAGAACACTGTTCATTACTGAAATGCTCTAGTTGAGCTGTTAGAATGTCAGAAACGAGCTTTCTGAGCTGAAAACTGCATTTTGTGATAAAAGGCATCAATGGATGATGAGAAATTCAGTTTTGACGAAGAACACTGTTCATTACTGAAATGCTCTAGTTGAGCTGTTAGAATGTCAGAAACAAGATTTCTGAGCTGAAAACTGCATTTTGTGACAAAGTGCATCAGTGGATGATGAGAATGTCAGTTTTAACAAAGAACACTGTTCATTACTAAAATGCTCTAATTGAGCTGTTAGAATGTCAGAAACAAGCTTTCTGAGCTGAAAACTGCGTTTTGTGACAAAGTTCATCAGTGGATGATGAGAATGTCAGTTTTGACAAAGAACACTGTTCATTACTAAAATGCTCTAGTTGAGCTGTTAGAATGTCAGAAACAAGCTTTCTGAGCTGAAAACTGCATTTTGTGACAAAGTGCATCAGTGGATGATGAGAATGTCAGTTTTGACAAAGAACACTGTTCATTACTAAAAGGCTCTAATTGAGCTGTTAGAATGTCAGAAACGAGCTTTCTGAGCTGAAAACTGCATTTTGTGAAAAAAGGCATCAGTGGATGATGAGAATATCAGTTTTGACAAAGAACACTGTTCATTACTGAAATGCTCTAGTTGAGCTGTTAGAATGTCAGAAACGAGCTTTCTGAGCTGAAAACTGCATTTTGTGAAAAAAGGCATCAGTGGATGATGAGAATGTCAGTTTTGACAAAGAACACTGTTCATTACTAAAATGCTCTAATTGAGCTGTTAGAATGTCAGAAACAAGCTTTCTGAGCTGAAAACTGCGTTTTGTGACCAAGTTCATCAGTGGATGATGAGAATGTCAGTTTTGACAAAGAACACTGTTCATTACTAAAATGCTCTAGTTGAGCTGTTAGAATGTCAGAAACAAGCTTTCTGAGCTGAAAACTGCATTTTGTGACAAAGTGCATCAGTGGATGATGAGAATGTCAGTTTTGACAAAGAACACTGTTCATTACTAAAAGGCTCTAATTGAGCTGTTAGAATGTCAGAAACGAGCTTTCTGAGCTGAAAACTGCATTTTGTGAAAAAAGGCATCAGTGGATGATGAGAATATCAGTTTTGACAAAGAACACTGTTCATTACTGAAATGCTCTAGTTGAGCTGTTAGAATGTCAGAAACAAGCTTTCTGAGCTGAAAACTGCATTTTGTGAAAAAAGGCATCAGTGGATGATGAGAATGTCAGTTTTGACAAAGAACACTGTGCATTACTAAAATGCTCTAATTGAGCTGTTAGAATGTCAGAAACGAGCTTTCTGAGTTGAAAACTGCATTTTGTGAAAAAAGGCATCAGTGGATGATGATAAATTCAGTTTTGACAAAGAACACTGTTCATTACTAAAATGCTCTAGTTGAGCTGTTAGATTGTCAGAAACAAGCTTTCTGAGCTGAAAACTGCATTTTGTGACAAAGTGCATCAGTGGATGATGAGAATGTCAGTTTTGACAAAGAACACTGTTCATTACTAAAAGGCTCTAATTGAGCTGTTAGAATGTCAGAAACGAGCTTTCTGAGCTGAAAACTGCATTTTGTGAAAAAAGGCATCAGTGGATGATGAGAATATCAGTTTTGACAAAGAACACTGTTCATTACTGAAATGCTCTAGTTGAGCTGTTAGAATGTCAGAAACAAGATTTCTGAGCTGAAAACTGCATTTTGTGACAAAGTGCATCAGTGGATGATGAGAATGTCAGTTTTAACAAAGAACACTGTTCATTACTAAAATGCTCTAATTGAGCTGTTAGAATGTCAGAAACAAGCTTTCTGAGCTGAAAACTGCGTTTTGTGACAAAGTTCATCAGTGGATGATGAGAATGTCAGTTTTGACAAAGAACACTGTTCATTACTAAAATGCTCTAGTTGAGCTGTTAGAATGTCAGAAACAAGCTTTCTGAGCTGAAAACTGCATTTTGTGACAAAGTGCATCAGTGGATGATGAGAATGTCAGTTTTGACAAAGAACACTGTTCATTACTAAAAGGCTCTAATTGAGCTGTTAGAATGTCAGAAACGAGCTTTCTGAGCTGAAAACTGCATTTTGTGACAAAGTGCATCAGCGGATGACGAGAATGTCAGTTTGACAAAGAACACTGTTCATTACTAAAATGCTCTAATTGAGCTGTTAGAATGTCAGAAACAAGCTTTCTGAGCTGAAAACTGCGTTTTGTGACCAAGTTCATCAGTGGATGATGAGAATGTCAGTTTTGACAAAGAACACTGTTCATTACTAAAATGCTCTAGTTGAGCTGTTAGAATGTCAGAAACAAGCTTTCTGAGCTGAAAACTGCATTTTGTGACAAAGTGCATCAGTGGATGATGAGAATGTCAGTTTTGACAAAGAACACTGTTCATTACTAAAAGGCTCTAATTGAGCTGTTAGAATGTCAGAAACGAGCTTTCTGAGCTGAAAACTGCATTTTGTGAAAAAAGGCATCAGTGGATGATGAGAATATCAGTTTTGACAAAGAACACTGTTCATTACTGAAATGCTCTAGTTGAGCTGTTAGAATGTCAGAAACAAGCTTTCTGAGCTGAAAACTGCATTTTGTGAAAAAAGGCATCAGTGGATGATGAGAATGTCAGTTTTGACAAAGAACACTGTGCATTACTAAAATGCTCTAATTGAGCTGTTAGAATGTCAGAAACGAGCTTTCTGAGCTGAAAACTGCATTTTGTGAAAAAAGGCATCAGTGGATGATGAGAATATCAGTTTTGACAAAGAACACTGTTCATTACTGAAATGCTCTAGTTGAGCTGTTAGAATGTCAGAAACAAGCTTTCTGAGCTTAAAACTGCATTTTCTGAAAAAAGGCATCAGTGGATGATGAGAATGTCAGTTTTGACAATGAACACAGTTCATTTCTGAAATACTCTAGTTGAGCTGTTAGAATGTCAGAAACAAGCTTTCTGAGCTGAAAACTGCATGTTGTTACAAAGTGCATCAGTGGATGATGAGAATGTCAGTTTTGACAAAGAACACTGTTCATTACTAAAATGCTCTAATTAAGCTGTTAGAATGTCAGAAACAAGCTTTCTGAGCTGAAAACTGCATTTTGTGACAAAGTGCATCAGCGGATGATGAGAATGTCAGTTTTGACAAAGAACACTGTTCATTACTAAAATGCTCTAGTTGAGCTGTAAGAATGTCAGAAACAAGCTTTCTGAGCTGAAAACTGCATTTTGTGACAAAGTGCATCAGTGGATGATGAGAATGTCAGTTTTGACAAAGAACACTGTTCATTACTAAAAGGCTCTAATTGAGCTGTTAGAATGTCAGAAACGAGCTTTCTGAGTTGAAAACTGCATTTTTTAAAAAAAGGCATCAGTGGATGATGATAAATTCAGTTTTGACAAAGAACACAGTCCATTACAGAAATGCTCTAGTTGAGCTGTTAGAATGTCAGAAACAAGCTTTCTGAGCTGAAAACTGCATTTTGTGACAAAGTGCATCAGTGGATGATGAGAATGTCAGTTTTGACTAAGAACACTGTTCATTACTGAAATGCTCTAGTTGAGCTGTTAGAATGTCAGAAACGAGCTTTCTGAGCTGAAAACTGCATTTTGTGAAAAAAGGCATCAGTGGATGATGAGAATGTCAGTTTTGACAAAGAACACTGTTCATTACTAAAATGCTCTAATTTAGCTGTTAGAATGTCAGAAACGAGCTTTCTGAGCTGAAAACTGCATTTTGTGAAAAAAGGCATCAGTGGATGATGATAAATTCAGTTTTGACAAAGAACACAGTCCATTACAGAAATGCTCTAGTTGAGCTGTTAGAATGTCAGAAACAAGCTTTCTGAGCTTAAAACTGCATTTTCTGAAAAAAGGCATCAGTGGATGATGAGAATGTCAGTTTTGACAATGAACACAGTTCATTTCTGAAATACTCTAGTTGAGCTGTTAGAATGTCAGAAACAAGCTTTCTGAGCTGAAAACTGCATGTTGTTACAAAGTGCATCAGTGGATGATGAGAATGTCAGTTTTGACAAAGAACACTGTTCATTACTAAAATGCTCTAATTAAGCTGTTAGAATGTCAGAAACAAGCTTTCTGAGCTGAAAACTGCATTTTGTGACAAAGTGCATCAGTGGATGACGAGAATGTCAGTTTGACAAAGAACACTGTTCATTACTAAAATGCTCTAATTGAGCTGTTAGAATGTCAGAAACAAGCTTTCTGAGCTTAAAACTGCATTTTCTGAAAAAAGGCATCAGTGGATGATGAGAATGTCAGTTTTGACAATGAACACAGTTCATTTCTGAAATACTCTAGTTGAGCTGTTTGAATGTCAGAAACAAGCTTTCTGAGCTGAAAACTGCATGTTGTTACAAAGTGCATCAGTGGATGATGAGAATGTCAGTTTTGACAAAGAACACTGTTCATTACTAAAATGCTCTAATTGAGCTGTTAGAATGTTAGAAACAAGCTTTCTGAGCTGAAAACTGCATTTTGTGACAAAGTGCATCAGTGGATGATGAGAAATTCAGTTTTGACTAAGAACACTGTTCATTACTGAAATGCTCTAGTTGAGCTGTTAGAATGTCAGAAACGAGCTTTCTGAGCTGAAAACTGCATTTTGTGATAAAAGGCATCAATGGATGATGAGAAATTCAGTTTTGACAAAGAACACTGTTCATTACTGAAATGCTCTAGTTGAGCTGTTAGAATGTCAGAAACAAGATTTCTGAGCTGAAAACTGCATTTTGTGACAAAGTGCATCAGTGGATGATGAGAATGTCAGTTTTAACAAAGAACACTGTTCATTACTAAAATGCTCTAATTGAGCTGTTAGAATGTCAGAAACAAGCTTTCTGAGCTGAAAACTGCGTTTTGTGACAAAGTTCATCAGTGGATGATGAGAATGTCAGTTTTGACAAAGAACACTGTTCATTACTAAAATGCTCTAGTTGAGCTGTTAGAATGTCAGAAACAAGCTTTCTGAGCTGAAAACTGCATTTTGTGACAAAGTGCATCAGTGGATGATGAGAATGTCAGTTTTGACAAAGAACACTGTTCATTACTAAAAGGCTCTAATTGAGCTGTTAGAATGTCAGAAACGAGCTTTCTGAGCTGAAAACTGCATTTTGTGAAAAAAGGCATCAGTGGATGATGAGAATATCAGTTTTGACAAAGAACACTGTTCATTACTGAAATGCTCTAGTTGAGCTGTTAGAATGTCAGAAACGAGCTTTCTGAGCTGAAAACTGCATTTTGTGAAAAAAGGCATCAGTGGATGATGAGAATGTCAGTTTTGACAAAGAACACTGTGCATTACTAAAATGCTCTAATTGAGCTGTTAGAATGTCAGAAACGAGCTTTCTGAGTTGAAAACTGCATTTTGTGAAAAAAGGCATCAGTGGATGATGATAAATTCAGTTTTGACAAAGAACACAGTCCATTACAGAAATGCTCTAGTTGAGCTGTTAGAATGTCAGAAACAAGCTTTCTGAGCTGAAAACTGCATTTTGTGACAAAGTGCATCAGTGGATGATGAGAATGTCAGTTTTGACTAAGAACACTGTTCATTACTGAAATGCTCTAGTTGAGCTGTTAGAATGTCAGAAACGAGCTTTCTGAGCTGAAAACTGCATTTTGTGAAAAAAGGCATCAGTGGATGATGAGAATGTCAGTTTTGACAAAGAACACTGTTCATTACTAAAATGCTCTAATTGAGCTGTTAGAATGTCAGAAACGAGCTTTCTGAGCTGAAAACTGCATTTTGTGAAAAAAGGCATCAGTGGATGATGATAAATTCAGTTTTGACAAAGAACACAGTCCATTACAGAAATGCTCTAGTTGAGCTGTTAGAATGTCAGAAACAAGCTTTCTGAGCTTAAAACTGCATTTTCTGAAAAAAGGCATCAGTGGATGATGAGAATGTCAGTTTTGACAATGAACACAGTTCATTTCTGAAATACTCTAGTTGAGCTGTTAGAATGTCAGAAACAAGCTTTCTGAGCTGAAAACTGCATGTTGTTACAAAGTGCATCAGTGGATGATGAGAATGTCAGTTTTGACAAAGAACACTGTTCATTACTAAAATGCTCTAATTAAGCTGTTAGAATGTCAGAAACAAGCTTTCTGAGCTGAAAACTGCATTTTGTGACAAAGTGCATCAGTGGATGACGAGAATGTCAGTTTGACAAAGAACACTGTTCATTACTAAAATGCTCTAATTGAGCTGTTAGAATGTCAGAAACAAGCTTTCTGAGCTGAAAACTGCATTTTGTGAAAAAAGGCATCAGTGGATGATGATAAATTCAGTTTTGACAAAGAACACAGTCCATTACAGAAATGCTCTAGTTGAGCTGTTAGAATGTCAGAAACAAGCTTTCTGAGCTGAAAACTGCATTTTGTGACAAAGTGCATCAGTGGATGATGAGAATGTCAGTTTTGACAAAGAACACTGTTCATTACTAAAAGGCTCTAATTGAGCTGTTAGAATGTCAGAAACGAGCTTTCTGAGCTGAAAACTGCATTTTGTGAAAAAAGGCATCAGTGGATGATGAGAATATCAGTTTTGACAAAGAACACTGTTCATTACTGAAATGCTCTAGTTGAGCTGTTAGAATGTCAGAAACAAGCTTTCTGAGCTTAAAACTGCATTTTCTGAAAAAAGGCATCAGTGGATGATGAGAATGTCAGTTTTGACAATGAACACAGTTCATTTCTGAAATACTCTAGTTGAGCTGTTAGAATGTCAGAAACAAGCTTTCTGAGCTGAAAACTGCATGTTGTTACAAAGTGCATCAGTGGATGATGAGAATGTCAGTTTTGACAAAGAACACTGTTCATTACTAAAATGCTCTAATTAAGCTGTTAGAATGTCAGAAACAAGCTTTCTGAGCTGAAAACTGCATTTTGTGACAAAGTGCATCAGCGGATGACGAGAATGTCAGTTTGACAAAGAACACTGTTCATTACTAAAATGCTCTAATTGAGCTGTTAGAATGTCAGAAACAAGCTTTCTGAGCTGAAAACTGCGTTTTGTGACCAAGTTCATCAGTGGATGATGAGAATGTCAGTTTTGACAAAGAACACTGTTCATTACTAAAATGCTCTAGTTGAGCTGTTAGAATGTCAGAAACAAGCTTTCTGAGCTGAAAACTGCATTTTATGACAAAGTGCATCAGTGGATGATGAGAATGTCAGTTTTGACAAAGAACACTGTTCATTACTAAAAGGCTCTAATTGAGCTGTTAGAATGTCAGAAACGAGCTTTCTGAGCTGAAAACTGCATTTTGTGAAAAAAGGCATCAGTGGATGATGAGAATATCAGTTTTGACAAAGAACACTGTTCATTACTGAAATGCTCTAGTTGAGCTGTTAGAATGTCAGAAACAAGCTTTCTGAGCTGAAACTGCATTTTGTGAAAAAAGGCATCAGTGGATGATGAGAATGTCAGTTTTGACAAAGAACACTGTGCATTACTAAAATGCTCTAATTGAGCTGTTAGAATGTCAGAAACGAGCTTTCTGAGTTGAAAACTGCATTTTGTGAAAAAAGGCATCAGTGGATGATGATAAATTCAGTTTTGACAAAGAACACTGTTCATTACTAAAATGCTCTAGTTGAGCTGTTAGATTGTCAGAAACAAGCTTTCTGAGCTGAAAACTGCATTTTGTGACAAAGTGCATCAGTGGATGATGAGAATGTCAGTTTTGACAAAGAACACTGTTCATTACTAAAAGGCTCTAATTGAGCTGTTAGAATGTCAGAAACGAGCTTTCTGAGCTGAAAACTGCATTTTGTGAAAAAAGGCATCAGTGGATGATGAGAATATCAGTTTTGACAAAGAACACTGTTCATTACTGAAATGCTCTAGTTGAGCTGTTAGAATGTCAGAAACGAGCTTTCTGAGCTGAAAACTGCATTTTGTGAAAAAAGGCATCAGTGGATGATGAGAATGTCAGTTTTGACAAAGAACACTGTGCATTACTAAAATGCTCTAATTGAGCTGTTAGAATGTCAGAAACGAGCTTTCTGAGTTGAAAACTGCATTTTGTGAAAAAAGGCATCAGTGGATGATGATAAATTCAGTTTTGACAAAGAACACTGTTCATTACTGAAATGCTCTAGTTGAGCTGTTAGAATGTCTGAAACAAGCTTTCTGAGCTGAAAACTGCATTTTGTGACAAAGTGCATCAGTGGATGATGAGAAATTCAGTTTTGACTAAGAACACTGTTCATTACTGAAATGCTCTAGTTGAGCTGTTAGAATGTCAGAAACGAGCTTTCTGAGCTGAAAACTGCATTTTGTGATAAAAGGCATCAATGGATGATGAGAAATTCAGTTTTGACAAAGAACACTGTTCATTACTGAAATGCTCTAGTTGAGCTGTTAGAATGTCAGAAACAAGATTTCTGAGCTGAAAACTGCATTTTGTGACAAAGTGCATCAGTGGATGATGAGAATGTCAGTTTTGACAAAGAACACTGTTCATTACTAAAATGCTCTAATTAAGCTGTTAGAATGTCAGAAACAAGCTTTCTGAGCTAAAAACTGCATTTTGTGACAAAGTGCATCAGAGGATGATTTGAAAATCAGTTTTGACAAAGAACACAGTCCATTACAGAAATGCTCTAGTTGAGCTGTTAGAATGTCAGAAACGAGCTTTCTGAGCTGAAAACTGCATTTTGTGACAAAGTGCATCAGAGGATGATTATAAAATCAGTTTTGACAAAGAACACAGTCCATTACATAAATGCTCTAGTTGAGCTGTTAGAATGTCAGAAACAAGCTTTCTGAGCTGAAAACTGCATTTTGTGACAAAGTGCATCAGTGGATGATGAGAATGTCAGTTTTGACAAAGAACACTGTTCATTACTAAAAGGCTCTAATTGAGCTGTTAGAATGTCAGAAACGAGCTTTCTGAGCTGAAAACTGCATTTTGTGAAAAAAGGCATCAGTGGATGATGAGAATATCAGTTTTGACAAAGAACACTGTTCATTACTGAAATGCTCTAGTTGAGCTGTTAGAATGTCAGAAACGAGCTTTCTGAGCTGAAAACTGCATTTTGTGAAAAAAGGCATCAGTGGATGATGAGAATGTCAGTTTTGACAAAGAACACTGTGCATTACTAAAATGCTCTAATTGAGCTGTTAGAATGTCAGAAACGAGCTTTCTGAGTTGAAAACTGCATTTTGTGAAAAAAGGCATCAGTGGATGATGATAAATTCAGTTTTGACAAAGAACACAGTCCATTACAGAAATGCTCTAGTTGAGCTGTTAGAATGTCAGAAACAAGCTTTCTGAGCTGAAAACTGCATTTTGTGACAAAGTGCATCAGTGGATGATGAGAATGTCAGTTTTGACTAAGAACACTGTTCATTACTGAAATGCTCTAGTTGAGCTGTTAGAATGTCAGAAACGAGCTTTCTGAGCTGAAAACTGCATTTTGTGAAAAAAGGCATCAGTGGATGATGAGAATGTCAGTTTTTACAAAGAACACTGTTCATTACTAAAATGCTCTAATTGAGCTGTTAGAATGTCAGAAACGAGCTTTCTGAGCTGAAAACTGCATTTTGTGAAAAAAGGCATCAGTGGATGATGATAAATTCAGTTTTGACAAAGAACACAGTCCATTACAGAAATGCTCTAGTTGAGCTGTTAGAATGTCAGAAACAAGCTTTCTGAGCTTAAAACTGCATTTTCTGAAAAAAGGCATCAGTGGATGATGAGAATGTCAGTTTTGACAATGAACACAGTTCATTACTGAATACTCTAGTTGAGCTGTTAGAATGTCAGAAACAAGCTTTCTGAGCTGAAAACTGCATGTTGTTACAAAGTGCATCAGTGGATGATGAGAATGTCAGTTTTGACAAAGAACACTGTTCATTACTAAAATGCTCTAATTAAGCTGTTAGAATGTCAGAAACAAGCTTTCTGAGCTGAAAACTGCATTTTGTGACAAAGTGCATCAGTGGATGATGAGAATGTCAGTTTTGACAAAGAACACTGTTCATTACTGAAATGCTCTAGTTGAGCTGTTGAATGTCAGAAACAAGCTTTCTGAGCTGAAAACTGCATTTTGTGAAAAAAGGCATCAGTGGATGATGATAAATTCAGTTTTGACAAAGAACACAGTCCATTACAGAAATGCTCTAGTTGAGCTGTTAGAATGTCAGAAACGAGCTTTCTGAGCTGAAAACTGCATTTTGTGACAAAAGGCATCAGTGAATGATGAGAAATTCAGTTTTGACAAAGAACACTGTTCATTACTGAAATGCTCTAGTTGAGCTGTTAGAATGTCAGAAACGAGCTTTCTGAGCTGAAAACTGCATTTTGTGATAAAAGGCATCAGTGGATGATGAGAAATTCAGTTTTGACAAAGAACACTGTTCTTTACTGAAATGCTCTAGTTGAGCTGTTAGAATGTCAGAAACGAGCTTTCTGAGCTGAAAACTGCATTTTGTGACAAAAGGCATCAGTGGATGATGAGAAATTCAGTTTTGACAAAGAACACTGTTCATTACTGAAATGCTCTAGTTGAGCTGTTAGAATGTCAGAAACAAGATTTCTGAGCTGAAAACTGCATTTTGTGACAAAGTGCATCAGTGGATGATGAGAATGTCAGTTTTAACAAAGAACACTGTTCATTACTAAAATGCTCTAATTGAGCTGTTAGAATGTCAGAAACAAGCTTTCTGAGCTGAAAACTGCGTTTTGTGACAAAGTTCATCAGTGGATGATGAGAATGTCAGTTTTGACAAAGAACACTGTTCATTACTAAAATGCTCTAATTGAGCTGTTAGAATGTCAGAAACAAGCTTTCTGAGCTGAAAACTGCATTTTGTGACAAAGTTCATCAGTGGATGATGAGAATGTCAGTTTGGACAATGAACACATTTCTTTACTGAAATACTCTAGTTGAGCTGTTAGAATGTCAGAAACAAGCTTTCTGAGCTGAAAACTGCATTTTGTGACAAAAGGCATCAGTGAATGATGAGAAATTCAGTTTTGACAAAGAACACTGTTCATTACTGAAATGCTCTAGTTGAGCTGTTAGAATGTCAGAAACGAGCTTTCTGAGCTGAAAACTGCATTTTGTGACAAAGTGCATCAGTGGATGATGAGAATGTCAGTTTTGACAAAGAACACTGTTCATTACTGAAATGCTCTAGTTGAGCTGTTGAATGTCAGAAACAAGCTTTCTGAGCTGAAAACTGCATTTTGTGAAAAAAGGCATCAGTGGATGATGATAAATTCAGTTTTGACAAAGAACACAGTCCATTACAGAAATGCTCTAGTTGAGCTGTTAGAATGTCAGAAACGAGCTTTCTGAGCTGAAAACTGCATTTTGTGACAAAAGGCATCAGTGAATGATGAGAAATTCAGTTTTGACAAAGAACACTGTTCATTACTGAAATGCTCTAGTTGAGCTGTTAGAATGTCAGAAACGAGCTTTCTGAGCTGAAAACTGCATTTTGTGATAAAAGGCATCAGTGGATGATGAGAAATTCAGTTTTGACAAAGAACACTGTTCATTACTGAAATGCTCTAGTTAAACTATTAGAATGTCAGAAACGAGCTTTCTGAGCTGAAAACTGCATTTTGTGACAAAAGGCATCAGTGAATGATGAGAAATTCAGTTTTGACAAAGAACACTGTTCATTACTGAAATGCTCTAGTTGAGCTGTTAGAATGTCAGAAACAAGCTTTCTGAGCTGAAAACTGCATTTTGTGATAAAAGGCATCAGTGGATGATGAGAAATTCAGTTTTGACAAAGAACACTGTTCATTACTGAAATGCTCTAGTTGAGCTGTTAGAATGTCAGAAACAAGATTTCTGAGCTGAAAACTGCATTTTGTGACAAAGTGCATCAGTGGATGATGAGAATGTCAGTTTTAACAAAGAACACTGTTCATTACTAAAATGCTCTAATTGAGCTGTTAGAATGTCAGAAACAAGCTTTCTGAGCTGAAAACTGCGTTTTGTGACAAAGTTCATCAGTGGATGATGAGAATGTCAGTTTTGACAAAGAACACTGTTCATTACTAAAATGCTCTAATTGAGCTGTTAGAATGTCAGAAACAAGCTTTCTGAGCTGAAAACTGCATTTTGTGACAAAGTGCATCAGTGGATGATGAGAATGTCAGTTTGGACAATGAACACATTTCTTTACTAAAATACTCTAGTTGAGCTGTTAGAATGTCAGAAACAAGCTTTCTGAGCTGAAAACTGCATTTTGTGACAAAAGGCATCAGTGAATGATGAGAAATTCAGTTTTGACAAAGAACACTGTTCATTACTGAAATGCTCTAGTTGAGCTGTTAGAATGTCAGAAACGAGCTTTCTGAGCTGAAAACTGCATTTTGTGATAAAATGCATCAGTGGATGATGAGAAATTCAGTTTTGACAAAGAACACTGTTCATTACTGAAATGCTCTAGTTGAGCTGTTAGAATGTCAGAAACGAGCTTTCTGAGCTGAAAACTGCATTTTGTGACAAAAGGCATCAGTGAATGATGAGAAATTCAGTTTTGACAAAGAACACTGTTCATTACTGAAATGCTCTAGTTGAGCTGTTAGAATGTCAGAAACAAGCTTTCTGAGCTGAAAACTGCATTTTGTGACAAAAGGCATCAGTGAATGATGAGAAATTCAGTTTTGACAAAGAACACTGTTCATTACTGAAATGCTCTAGTTGAGCTGTTAGAATGTCAGAAACGAGCTTTCTGAGCTGAAAACTGCATTTTGTGATAAAAGGCATCAGTGGATGATGAGAAATTCAGTTTTGACAAAGAACACTGTTCATTACTGAAATGCTCTAGTTGAGCTGTTAGAATGTCAGAAACAAGATTTCTGAGCTGAAAACTGCATTTTGTGACAAAGTGCATCAGTGGATGATGAGAATGTCAGTTTTGACAAAGAACACTGTTCATTACTAAAATGCTCTAATTAAGCTGTTAGAATGTCAGAAACAAGCTTTCTGAGCTGAAAACTGCATTTTGTGACAAAGTGCATCAGTGGATGACGAGAATGTCAGTTTGACAAAGAACACTGTTCATTACTAAAATGCTCTAATTAAGCTGTTAGAATGTCAGAAACAAGCTTTCTGAGTCGAAAACTGGATTTTGTGACAAAGTGCATCAGTGGATGATGAGAATGTCAGTTTTGACAATGAACACAGTTCATTACTGAAATACTCTAGTTTAGCTGTTAGAATGTCAGAAACAAGCTTTCTCAGCTGAAAACTGCATTTTGTGACAAATTGCATCAGTGGATGATGAGAATGTCAGTTTTGACAAAGAACACTGTTCATTACTAAAATGCTCTAGTTGAGCTGTTAGAATGTCAGAAACAAGCTTTCTGAGCTGAAAACTGCATTTTGTGACAAAGTGCATCAGTGGATGATGAGAAATTCAGTTTTGACAAAGAACACTGTTCATTACTGAAATGCTCTATTTGAGCTGTTAGAATGTCAGAAACAAACTTTCTGAGCTGAAAACTGCATTTTGTGACAAAAGGCATCAGTGAATGTTGAGAAATTCAGTTTTGACAAAGAACACTGTTCATTACTGAAATGCTCTAGTTGAGCTGTTAGAATGTCAGAAACAAGCTTTCTGAGCTGAAAACTGCATTTCGTGACAAAGTGCATCAGTGGATGATGAGAATGTCAGTTTTTACAAAGAACACTGTTCATTACTGAAATGCTCTAGTTGAGCTGTTGAATGTCAGAAACAAGCTTTCTGAGCTGAAAACTGCATTTTGTGAAAAAAAGGCATCAGTGGATGATGATAAATTCAGTTTTGACAAAGAACACAGTCCATTACAGAAATGCTCTAGTTGAGCTGTTAGAATGTCTGAAACAAGCTTTCTGAGCTGAAAACTGCATTTTGTGACAAAGTGCATCAGTGGATGATGAGAAATTCAGTTTTGACAAAGAACACTGTTCATTACTGAAATGCTCTAGTTGAGCTGTTAGAATGTCAGAAACGAGCTTTCTGAGCTGAAAACTGCATTTTGTGACAAAGTGCATCAGTGGATGATGAGAATGTCAGTTTTGACAAAGAACACTGTTCATTACTGAAATGCTCTAGTTGAGCTGTTGAATGTCAGAAACAAGCTTTCTGAGCTGAAAACTGCATTTTGTGAAAAAAGGCATCAGTGGATGATGATGAATTCAGTTTAGACAAAGAACACAGTCCATTACAGAAATGCTCTAGTTGAGCTGTTAGAATGTCAGAAACGAGCTTTCTGAGCTGAAAACTGCATTTTGTGACAAAAGGCATCAGTGAATGATGAGAAATTCAGTTTTGACAAAGAACACTGTTCATTACTGAAATGCTCTAGTTGAGCTGTTAGAATGTCAGAAACGAGCTTTCTGAGCTGAAAACTGCATTTTGTGATAAAAGGCATCAGTGGATGATGAGAAATTCAGTTTTGACAAAGAACACTGTTCTTTACTGAAATGCTCTAGTTGAGCTGTTAGAATGTCAGAAACGAGCTTTCTGAGCTGAAAACTGCATTTTGTGACAAAAGGCATCAGTGGATGATGAGAAATTCATTTTTGACAAAGAACACTGTTCATTACTGAAATGCTCTAGTTGAGCTGTTAGAATGTCAGAAACAAGATTTCTGAGCTGAAAACTGCATTTTGTGACAAAGTGCATCAGTGGATGATGAGAATGTCAGTTTTAACAAAGAACACTGTTCATTACTAAAATGCTCTAATTGAGCTGTTAGAATGTCAGAAACAAGCTTTCTGAGCTGAAAACTGCGTTTTGTGACAAAGTTCATCAGTGGATGATGAGAATATCAGTTTTGACAAAGAACACTGTTCATTACTAAAGTGCTCTAATTGAGCTGTTAGAATGTCAGAAACAAGCTTTCTGAGCTGAAAACTGCATTTTGTGACAAAGTTCATCAGTGGATGATGAGAATGTCAGTTTGGACAATGAACACATTTCTTTACTGAAATACTCTAGTTGAGCTGTTAGAATGTCAGAAACAAGCTTTCTGAGCTGAAAACTGCATTTTGTGACAAAAGGCATCAGTGAATGATGAGAAATTCAGTTTTGACAAAGAACACTGTTCATTACTGAAATGCTCTAGTTGAGCTGTTAGAATGTCAGAAACGAGCTTTCTGAGCTGAAAACTGCATTTTGTGATAAAAGGCATCAGTGGATGATGAGAAATTCAGTTTTGACAAAGAACACTGTTCATTACTGAAATGCTCTAGTTGAGCTGTTAGAATGTCAGAAACGAGCTTTCTGAGCTGAAAACTGCATTTTGAGACAAAAGGCATCAGTGAATGATGAGAAATTCAGTTTTGACAAAGAACACTGTTCATTACTGAAATGCTCTAGTTGAGCTGTTAGAATGTCAGAAACGAGCTTTCTGAGCTGAAAACTGCATTTTGTGACAAAAGGCATCAGTGAATGATGAGAAATTCAGTTTTGACAAAGAACACTGTTCATTACTGAAATGCTCTAGTTGAGCTGTTAGAATGTCAGAAACGAGCTTTCTGAGCTGAAAACTGCATTTTGTGACAAAGTGCATCAGTGGATGATGAGAATGTCAGTTTTGACAAAGAACACTGTTCATTACTGAAATGCTCTAGTTGAGCTGTTGAATGTCAGAAACAAGCTTTCTGAGCTGAAAACTGCATTTTGTGAAAAAAGGCATCAGTGGATGATGATAAATTCAGTTTTGACAAAGAACACAGTCCATTACAGAAATGCTCTAGTTGAGCTGTTAGAATGTCAGAAACGAGCTTTCTGAGCTGAAAACTGCATTTTGTGACAAAAGGCATCAGTGAATGATGAGAAATTCAGTTTTGACAAAGAACACTGTTCATTACTGAAATGCTCTAGTTGAGCTGTTAGAATGTCAGAAACGAGCTTTCTGAGCTGAAAACTGCATTTTGTGATAAAAGGCATCAGTGGATGATGAGAAATTCAGTTTTGACAAAGAACACTGTTCATTACTGAAATGCTCTAGTTAAACTGTTAGAAGGTCAGAAACGAGCTTTCTGAGCTGAAAACTGCATTTTGTGACAAAAGGCATCAGTGAATGATGAGAAATTCAGTTTTGACAAAGAACACTGTTCATTACTGAAATGCTCTAGTTGAGCTGTTAGAATGTCAGAAACGAGCTTTCTGAGCTGAAAACTGCATTTTGTGACAAAAGGCATCAGTGAATGATGAGAAATTCAGTTTTTACAAAGAACACTGTTCATTACTGAAATGCTCTAGTTGAGCTGTTAGAATGTCAGAAACAAGCTTTCTGAGCTGAAAACTGCATTTTGTGATAAAAGGCATCAGTGGATGATGAGAAATTCAGTTTTGACAAAGAACACTGTTCATTACTGAAATGCTCTAGTTGAGCTGTTAGAATGTCAGAAACAAGATTTCTGAGCTGAAAACTGCATTTTGTGACAAAGTGCATCAGTGGATGATGAGAATGTCAGTTTTAACAAAGAACACTGTTCATTACTAAAATGCTCTAATTGAGCTGTTATAATGTCAGAAACAAGCTTTCTGAGCTGAAAACTGCGTTTTGTGACAAAGTTCATCAGTGGATGATGAGAATGTCAGTTTTGACAAAGAACACTGTTCATTACTAAAATGCTCTAATTGAGCTGTTAGAATGTCAGAAACAAGCTTTCTGAGCTGAAAACTGCATTTTGTGACAAAGTGCATCAGTGGATGATGAGAATGTCAGTTTGGACAATGAACACATTTCTTTACTAAAATACTCTAGTTGAGCTGTTAGAATGTCAGAAACAAGCTTTCTGAGCTGAAAACTGCATTTTGTGAAAAAAGGCATCAGTGGATGATGATAAATTCAGTTTTGACAAAGAACACTGTTCATTACTGAAATGCTCTAGTTGAGCTGTTAGAATGTCAGAAACGAGCTTTCTGAGCTGAAAACTGCATTTTGTGACAAAGTGCATCAGTGGATGATGAGAATGTCAGTTTTGACAAAGAACACTGTTCATTACTGAAATGCTCTAGTTGAGCTGTTGAATGTCAGAAACAAGCTTTCTGAGCTGAAAACTGCATTTTGTGAAAAAAGGCATCAGTGGATGATGATGAATTCAGTTTAGACAAAGAACACAGTCCATTACAGAAATGCTCTAGTTGAGCTGTTAGAATGTCAGAAACGAGCTTTCTGAGCTGAAAACTGCATTTTGTGACAAAAGGCATCAGTGAATGATGAGAAATTCAGTTTTGACAAAGAACACTGTTCATTACTGAAATGCTCTAGTTGAGCTGTTAGAATGTCAGAAACGAGCTTTCTGAGCTGAAAACTGCATTTTGTGATAAAAGGCATCAGTGGATGATGAGAAATTCAGTTTTGACAAAGAACACTGTTCTTTACTGAAATGCTCTAGTTGAGCTGTTAGAATGTCAGAAACGAGCTTTCTGAGCTGAAAACTGCATTTTGTGACAAAAGGCATCAGTGGATGATGAGAAATTCAGTTTTGACAAAGAACACTGTTCATTACTGAAATGCTCTAGTTGAGCTGTTAGAATGTCAGAAACAAGATTTCTGAGCTGAAAACTGCATTTTGTGACAAAGTGCATCAGTGGATGATGAGAATGTCAGTTTTAACAAAGAACACTGTTCATTACTAAAATGCTCTAATTGAGCTGTTAGAATGTCAGAAACAAGCTTTCTGAGCTGAAAACTGCGTTTTGTGACAAAGTTCATCAGTGGATGATGAGAATATCAGTTTTGACAAAGAACACTGTTCATTACTAAAGTGCTCTAATTGAGCTGTTAGAATGTCAGAAACAAGCTTTCTGAGCTGAAAACTGCATTTTGTGACAAAGTTCATCAGTGGATGATGAGAATGTCAGTTTGGACAATGAACACATTTCTTTACTGAAATACTCTAGTTGAGCTGTTAGAATGTCAGAAACAAGCTTTCTGAGCTGAAAACTGCATTTTGTGACAAAAGGCATCAGTGAATGATGAGAAATTCAGTTTTGACAAAGAACACTGTTCATTACTGAAATGCTCTAGTTGAGCTGTTAGAATGTCAGAAACGAGCTTTCTGAGCTGAAAACTGCATTTTGTGATAAAAGGCATCAGTGGATGATGAGAAATTCAGTTTTGACAAAGAACACTGTTCATTACTGAAATGCTCTAGTTGAGCTGTTAGAATGTCAGAAACGAGCTTTCTGAGCTGAAAACTGCATTTTGAGACAAAAGGCATCAGTGAATGATGAGAAATTCAGTTTTGACAAAGAACACTGTTCATTACTGAAATGCTCTAGTTGAGCTGTTAGAATGTCAGAAACGAGCTTTCTGAGCTGAAAACTGCATTTTGTGACAAAAGGCATCAGTGAATGATGAGAAATTCAGTTTTGACAAAGAACACTGTTCATTACTGAAATGCTCTAGTTGAGCTGTTAGAATGTCAGAAACGAGCTTTCTGAGCTGAAAACTGCATTTTGTGACAAAGTGCATCAGTGGATGATGAGAATGTCAGTTTTGACAAAGAACACTGTTCATTACTGAAATGCTCTAGTTGAGCTGTTGAATGTCAGAAACAAGCTTTCTGAGCTGAAAACTGCATTTTGTGAAAAAAGGCATCAGTGGATGATGATAAATTCAGTTTTGACAAAGAACACAGTCCATTACAGAAATGCTCTAGTTGAGCTGTTAGAATGTCAGAAACGAGCTTTCTGAGCTGAAAACTGCATTTTGTGACAAAAGGCATCAGTGAATGATGAGAAATTCAGTTTTGACAAAGAACACTGTTCATTACTGAAATGCTCTAGTTGAGCTGTTAGAATGTCAGAAACGAGCTTTCTGAGCTGAAAACTGCATTTTGTGATAAAAGGCATCAGTGGATGATGAGAAATTCAGTTTTGACAAAGAACACTGTTCATTACTGAAATGCTCTAGTTAAACTGTTAGAAGGTCAGAAACGAGCTTTCTGAGCTGAAAACTGCATTTTGTGACAAAAGGCATCAGTGAATGATGAGAAATTCAGTTTTGACAAAGAACACTGTTCATTACTGAAATGCTCTAGTTGAGCTGTTAGAATGTCAGAAACGAGCTTTCTGAGCTGAAAACTGCATTTTGTGACAAAAGGCATCAGTGAATGATGAGAAATTCAGTTTTTACAAAGAACACTGTTCATTACTGAAATGCTCTAGTTGAGCTGTTAGAATGTCAGAAACAAGCTTTCTGAGCTGAAAACTGCATTTTGTGATAAAAGGCATCAGTGGATGATGAGAAATTCAGTTTTGACAAAGAACACTGTTCATTACTGAAATGCTCTAGTTGAGCTGTTAGAATGTCAGAAACAAGATTTCTGAGCTGAAAACTGCATTTTGTGACAAAGTGCATCAGTGGATGATGAGAATGTCAGTTTTAACAAAGAACACTGTTCATTACTAAAATGCTCTAATTGAGCTGTTATAATGTCAGAAACAAGCTTTCTGAGCTGAAAACTGCGTTTTGTGACAAAGTTCATCAGTGGATGATGAGAATGTCAGTTTTGACAAAGAACACTGTTCATTACTAAAATGCTCTAGTTGAGCTGTTAGAATGTCAGAAACGAGCTTTCTGAGCTGAAAACTGCATTTTGTGATAAAATGCATCAGTGGATGATGAGAAATTCTTTTTGACAAAGAACACTGTTCATTACTGAAATGCTCTAGTTGAGCTGTTAGAATGTCAGAAACGAGCTTTCTGAGCTGAAAACTGCATTTTGTGACAAAAGGCATCAGTGAATGATGAGAAATTCAGTTTTGACAAAGAACACTGTTCATTACTGAAATGCTCTAGTTGAGCTGTTAGAATGTCAGAAACAAGCTTTCTGAGCTGAAAACTGCTTTTTGTGACAAAAGGCATCAGTGAATGATGAGAAATTCAGTTTTGACAAAGAACACTGTTCATTACTGAAATGCTCTAGTTGAGCTGTTAGAATGTCAGAAACGAGCTTTCTGAGCTGAAAACTGCATTTTGTGAAAAAAGGCATCAGTGGATGATGATAAATTCAGTTTTGACAAAGAACACAGTTCATTACTGAAATACTCTAGTTGAGCTGTTAGAATGTCAGAAACGAGCTTTCTGAGCTGAAAACTGCATTTTGTGATAAAAGGCATCAGTGGATGATGAGAAATTCAGTTTTGACAAAGAACACTGTTCATTACTGAAATGCTCTAGTTAAACTGTTAGAATGTCAGAAACGAGCTTTCTGAGCTGAAAACTGCATTTTGTGACAAAAGGCATCAGTGAATGATGAGAAATTCAGTTTTGACAAAGAACACTGTTCATTACTGAAATGCTCTAGTTGAGCTGTTAGAATGTCAGAAACGAGCTTTCTGAGCTGAAAACTGCATTTTGTGACAAAAGGCATCAGTGAATGATGAGAAATTCAGTTTTTACAAAGAACACTGTTCATTACTGAAATGCTCTAGTTGAGCTGTTAGAATGTCAGAAACAAGCTTTCTGAGCTGAAAACTGCATTTTGTGATAAAAGGCATCAGTGGATGATGAGAAATTCAGTTTTGACAAAGAACACTGTTCATTACTGAAATGCTCTAGTTGAGCTGTTAGAATGTCAGAAACAAGATTTCTGAGCTGAAAACTGCATTTTGTGACAAAGTGCATCAGTGGATGATGAGAATGTCAGTTTTAACAAAGAACACTGTTCATTACTAAAATGCTCTAATTGAGCTGTTATAATGTCAGAAACAAGCTTTCTGAGCTGAAAACTGCGTTTTGTGACAAAGTTCATCAGTGGATGATGAGAATGTCAGTTTTGACAAAGAACACTGTTCATTACTAAAATGCTCTAATTGAGCTGTTAGAATGTCAGAAACAAGCTTTCTGAGCTGAAAACTGCATTTTGTGACAAAGTGCATCAGTGGATGATGAGAATGTCAGTTTGGACAATGAACACATTTCTTTACTAAAATACTCTAGTTGAGCTGTTAGAATGTCAGAAACAAGCTTTCTGAGCTGAAAACTGCATTTTGTGACAAAAGGCATCAGTGAATGATGAGAAATTCAGTTTTGACAAAGAACACTGTTCATTACTGAAATGCTCTAGTTGAGCTGTTAGAATGTCAGAAACGAGCTTTCTGAGCTGAAAACTGCATTTTGTGATAAAATGCATCAGTGGATGATGAGAAATTCAGTTTTGACAAAGAACACTGTTCATTACTGAAATGCTCTAGTTGAGCTGTTAGAATGTCAGAAACGAGCTTTCTGAGCTGAAAACTGCATTTTGTGACAAAAGGCATCAGTGAATGATGAGAAATTCAGTTTTGACAAAGAACACTGTTCATTACTGAAATGCTCTAGTTGAGCTGTTAGAATGTCAGAAACAAGCTTTCTGAGCTGAAAACTGCTTTTTGTGACAAAAGGCATCAGTGAATGATGAGAAATTCAGTTTTGACAAAGAACACTGTTCATTACTGAAATGCTCTAGTTGAGCTGTTAGAATGTCAGAAACGAGCTTTCTGAGCTGAAAACTGCATTTTGTGAAAAAAGGCATCAGTGGATGATGATAAATTCAGTTTTGACAAAGAACACAGTTCATTACTGAAATACTCTAGTTGAGCTGTTAGAATGTCAGAAACAAGCTTTCTGAGCTGAAAACTGCATGTTGTTACAAAGTGCATCAGTGGATGATGAGAATGTCAGTTTTGACAAAGAACACTGTTCATTACTAAAATGCTCTAATTAAGCTGTTAGAATGTCAGAAACAAGCTTTCTGAGCTGAAAACTGCATTTTGTGACAAAGTGCATCAGTGGATGACGAGAATGTCAGTTTGACAAAGAACACTGTTCATTACTGAAATACTCTAGTTGAGCTGTTAGAATGTCAGAAACAAGCTTTCTCAGCTGAAAACTGCATTTTGTGACAAATTGCATCAGTGGATGATGAGAATGTCAGTTTTGACAAAGAACACTGTTCATTACTAAAATGCTCTAGTTGAGCTGTTAGAATGTCAGAAACAAGCTTTCTGAGCTGAAAACTGCATTTTGTGACAAAGTGCATCAGTGGATGATGAGAAATTCAGTTTTGACAAAGAACACTGTTCATTACTGAAATGCTCTAGTTGAGCTGTTAGAATGTCAGAAACAAGCTTTCTGAGCTGAAAACTGCTTTTTGTGACAAAAGGCATCAGTGAATGATGAGAAATTCAGTTTTGACAAAGAACACTGTTCATTACTGAAATGCTCTAGTTGAGCTGTTAGAATGTCAGAAACGAGCTTTCTGAGCTGAAAACTGCATTTTGTGATAAAAGGCATCAGTGGATGATGAGAAATTCAGTTTTGACAAAGAACACTGTTCATTACTGAAATGCTCTAGTTGAGCTGTTAGAATGTCAGAAACAAGATTTCTGAGCTGAAAACTGCATTTTGTGACAAAGTGCATCAGTGGATGATGAGAATGTCAGTTTTAACAAAGAACACTGTTCATTACTAAAATGCTCTAATTGAGCTGTTAGAATTTCAGAAACGAGCTTTCTGAGCTGAAAACTGCATTTTGTGAAAAAAGGCATCAGTGGATGATGATAAATTCAGTTTTGACAAAGAACACAGGTCATTACTGAAATACTCTAGTTGAGCTGTTAGAATGTCAGAAACAAGCTTTCTGAGCTGAAAACTGCATGTTGTTACAAAGTGCATCAGTGGATGATGAGAATGTCAGTTTTGACAAAGAACACTGTTCATTACTAAAATTCTCTAATTAAGCTGTTAGAATGTCAGAAACAAGCTTTCTGAGCTGAAAACTGCATTTTGTGACAAAAGGCATCAGTGAATGTTGAGAAATTCAGTTTTGACAAAGAACACTGTTCATTACTGAAATGCTCTAATTGAGCTGTTAGAATGTCAGAAACAAGCTTTCTGAGCTGAAAACTGCGTTTTGTGACAAAGTTCATCAGTGGATGATGAGAATATCAGTTTTGACAAAGAACACTGTTCATTACTAAAGTGCTCTAATTGAGCTGTTAGAATGTCAGAAACAAGCTTTCTGAGCTGAAAACTGCATTTTGTGACAAAGTTCATCAGTGGATGATGAGAATGTCAGTTTGGACAATGAACACATTTCTTTACTGAAATACTCTAGTTGAGCTGTTAGAATGTCAGAAACAAGCTTTCTGAGCTGAAAACTGCATTTTGTGACAAAAGGCATCAGTGAATGATGAGAAATTCAGTTTTGACAAAGAACACTGTTCATTACTGAAATGCTCTAGTTGAGCTGTTAGAATGTCAGAAACGAGCTTTCTGAGCTGAAAACTGCATTTTGTGATAAAAGGCATCAGTGGATGATGAGAAATTCAGTTTTGACAAAGAACACTGTTCATTACTGAAATGCTCTAGTTGAGCTGTTAGAATGTCAGAAACGAGCTTTCTGAGCTGAAAACTGCATTTTGAGACAAAAGGCATCAGTGAATGATGAGAAATTCAGTTTTGACAAAGAACACTGTTCATTACTGAAATGCTCTAGTTGAGCTGTTAGAATGTCAGAAACGAGCTTTCTGAGCTGAAAACTGCATTTTGTGACAAAAGGCATCAGTGAATGATGAGAAATTCAGTTTTGACAAAGAACACTGTTCATTACTGAAATGCTCTAGTTGAGCTGTTAGAATGTCAGAAACGAGCTTTCTGAGCTGAAAACTGCATTTTGTGACAAAGTGCATCAGTGGATGATGAGAATGTCAGTTTTGACAAAGAACACTGTTCATTACTGAAATGCTCTAGTTGAGCTGTTGAATGTCAGAAACAAGCTTTCTGAGCTGAAAACTGCATTTTGTGAAAAAAGGCATCAGTGGATGATGATAAATTCAGTTTTGACAAAGAACACAGTCCATTACAGAAATGCTCTAGTTGAGCTGTTAGAATGTCAGAAACGAGCTTTCTGAGCTGAAAACTGCATTTTGTGACAAAAGGCATCAGTGAATGATGAGAAATTCAGTTTTGACAAAGAACACTGTTCATTACTGAAATGCTCTAGTTGAGCTGTTAGAATGTCAGAAACGAGCTTTCTGAGCTGAAAACTGCATTTTGTGATAAAAGGCATCAGTGGATGATGAGAAATTCAGTTTTGACAAAGAACACTGTTCATTACTGAAATGCTCTAGTTAAACTGTTAGAAGGTCAGAAACGAGCTTTCTGAGCTGAAAACTGCATTTTGTGACAAAAGGCATCAGTGAATGATGAGAAATTCAGTTTTGACAAAGAACACTGTTCATTACTGAAATGCTCTAGTTGAGCTGTTAGAATGTCAGAAACGAGCTTTCTGAGCTGAAAACTGCATTTTGTGACAAAAGGCATCAGTGAATGATGAGAAATTCAGTTTTTACAAAGAACACTGTTCATTACTGAAATGCTCTAGTTGAGCTGTTAGAATGTCAGAAACAAGCTTTCTGAGCTGAAAACTGCATTTTGTGATAAAAGGCATCAGTGGATGATGAGAAATTCAGTTTTGACAAAGAACACTGTTCATTACTGAAATGCTCTAGTTGAGCTGTTAGAATGTCAGAAACAAGATTTCTGAGCTGAAAACTGCATTTTGTGACAAAGTGCATCAGTGGATGATGAGAATGTCAGTTTTAACAAAGAACACTGTTCATTACTAAAATGCTCTAATTGAGCTGTTATAATGTCAGAAACAAGCTTTCTGAGCTGAAAACTGCGTTTTGTGACAAAGTTCATCAGTGGATGATGAGAATGTCAGTTTTGACAAAGAACACTGTTCATTACTAAAATGCTCTAATTGAGCTGTTAGAATGTCAGAAACAAGCTTTCTGAGCTGAAAACTGCATTTTGTGACAAAGTGCATCAGTGGATGATGAGAATGTCAGTTTGGACAATGAACACATTTCTTTACTAAAATACTCTAGTTGAGCTGTTAGAATGTCAGAAACAAGCTTTCTGAGCTGAAAACTGCATTTTGTGAAAAAAGGCATCAGTGGATGATGATAAATTCAGTTTTGACAAAGAACACTGTTCATTACTGAAATGCTCTAGTTGAGCTGTTAGAATGTCAGAAACGAGCTTTCTGAGCTGAAAACTGCATTTTGTGACAAAGTGCATCAGTGGATGATGAGAATGTCAGTTTTGACAAAGAACACTGTTCATTACTGAAATGCTCTAGTTGAGCTGTTGAATGTCAGAAACAAGCTTTCTGAGCTGAAAACTGCATTTTGTGAAAAAAGGCATCAGTGGATGATGATGAATTCAGTTTAGACAAAGAACACAGTCCATTACAGAAATGCTCTAGTTGAGCTGTTAGAATGTCAGAAACGAGCTTTCTGAGCTGAAAACTGCATTTTGTGACAAAAGGCATCAGTGAATGATGAGAAATTCAGTTTTGACAAAGAACACTGTTCATTACTGAAATGCTCTAGTTGAGCTGTTAGAATGTCAGAAACGAGCTTTCTGAGCTGAAAACTGCATTTTGTGATAAAAGGCATCAGTGGATGATGAGAAATTCAGTTTTGACAAAGAACACTGTTCTTTACTGAAATGCTCTAGTTGAGCTGTTAGAATGTCAGAAACGAGCTTTCTGAGCTGAAAACTGCATTTTGTGACAAAAGGCATCAGTGGATGATGAGAAATTCAGTTTTGACAAAGAACACTGTTCATTACTGAAATGCTCTAGTTGAGCTGTTAGAATGTCAGAAACAAGATTTCTGAGCTGAAAACTGCATTTTGTGACAAAGTGCATCAGTGGATGATGAGAATGTCAGTTTTAACAAAGAACACTGTTCATTACTAAAATGCTCTAATTGAGCTGTTAGAATGTCAGAAACAAGCTTTCTGAGCTGAAAACTGCGTTTTGTGACAAAGTTCATCAGTGGATGATGAGAATATCAGTTTTGACAAAGAACACTGTTCATTACTAAAGTGCTCTAATTGAGCTGTTAGAATGTCAGAAACAAGCTTTCTGAGCTGAAAACTGCATTTTGTGACAAAGTTCATCAGTGGATGATGAGAATGTCAGTTTGGACAATGAACACATTTCTTTACTGAAATACTCTAGTTGAGCTGTTAGAATGTCAGAAACAAGCTTTCTGAGCTGAAAACTGCATTTTGTGACAAAAGGCATCAGTGAATGATGAGAAATTCAGTTTTGACAAAGAACACTGTTCATTACTGAAATGCTCTAGTTGAGCTGTTAGAATGTCAGAAACGAGCTTTCTGAGCTGAAAACTGCATTTTGTGATAAAAGGCATCAGTGGATGATGAGAAATTCAGTTTTGACAAAGAACACTGTTCATTACTGAAATGCTCTAGTTGAGCTGTTAGAATGTCAGAAACGAGCTTTCTGAGCTGAAAACTGCATTTTGAGACAAAAGGCATCAGTGAATGATGAGAAATTCAGTTTTGACAAAGAACACTGTTCATTACTGAAATGCTCTAGTTGAGCTGTTAGAATGTCAGAAACGAGCTTTCTGAGCTGAAAACTGCATTTTGTGACAAAAGGCATCAGTGAATGATGAGAAATTCAGTTTTGACAAAGAACACTGTTCATTACTGAAATGCTCTAGTTGAGCTGTTAGAATGTCAGAAACGAGCTTTCTGAGCTGAAAACTGCATTTTGTGACAAAGTGCATCAGTGGATGATGAGAATGTCAGTTTTGACAAAGAACACTGTTCATTACTGAAATGCTCTAGTTGAGCTGTTGAATGTCAGAAACAAGCTTTCTGAGCTGAAAACTGCATTTTGTGAAAAAAGGCATCAGTGGATGATGATAAATTCAGTTTTGACAAAGAACACAGTCCATTACAGAAATGCTCTAGTTGAGCTGTTAGAATGTCAGAAACGAGCTTTCTGAGCTGAAAACTGCATTTTGTGACAAAAGGCATCAGTGAATGATGAGAAATTCAGTTTTGACAAAGAACACTGTTCATTACTGAAATGCTCTAGTTGAGCTGTTAGAATGTCAGAAACGAGCTTTCTGAGCTGAAAACTGCATTTTGTGATAAAAGGCATCAGTGGATGATGAGAAATTCAGTTTTGACAAAGAACACTGTTCATTACTGAAATGCTCTAGTTAAACTGTTAGAAGGTCAGAAACGAGCTTTCTGAGCTGAAAACTGCATTTTGTGACAAAAGGCATCAGTGAATGATGAGAAATTCAGTTTTGACAAAGAACACTGTTCATTACTGAAATGCTCTAGTTGAGCTGTTAGAATGTCAGAAACGAGCTTTCTGAGCTGAAAACTGCATTTTGTGACAAAAGGCATCAGTGAATGATGAGAAATTCAGTTTTTACAAAGAACACTGTTCATTACTGAAATGCTCTAGTTGAGCTGTTAGAATGTCAGAAACAAGCTTTCTGAGCTGAAAACTGCATTTTGTGATAAAAGGCATCAGTGGATGATGAGAAATTCAGTTTTGACAAAGAACACTGTTCATTACTGAAATGCTCTAGTTGAGCTGTTAGAATGTCAGAAACAAGATTTCTGAGCTGAAAACTGCATTTTGTGACAAAGTGCATCAGTGGATGATGAGAATGTCAGTTTTAACAAAGAACACTGTTCATTACTAAAATGCTCTAATTGAGCTGTTATAATGTCAGAAACAAGCTTTCTGAGCTGAAAACTGCGTTTTGTGACAAAGTTCATCAGTGGATGATGAGAATGTCAGTTTTGACAAAGAACACTGTTCATTACTAAAATGCTCTAGTTGAGCTGTTAGAATGTCAGAAACGAGCTTTCTGAGCTGAAAACTGCATTTTGTGATAAAATGCATCAGTGGATGATGAGAAATTCTTTTTGACAAAGAACACTGTTCATTACTGAAATGCTCTAGTTGAGCTGTTAGAATGTCAGAAACGAGCTTTCTGAGCTGAAAACTGCATTTTGTGACAAAAGGCATCAGTGAATGATGAGAAATTCAGTTTTGACAAAGAACACTGTTCATTACTGAAATGCTCTAGTTGAGCTGTTAGAATGTCAGAAACAAGCTTTCTGAGCTGAAAACTGCTTTTTGTGACAAAAGGCATCAGTGAATGATGAGAAATTCAGTTTTGACAAAGAACACTGTTCATTACTGAAATGCTCTAGTTGAGCTGTTAGAATGTCAGAAACGAGCTTTCTGAGCTGAAAACTGCATTTTGTGAAAAAAGGCATCAGTGGATGATGATAAATTCAGTTTTGACAAAGAACACAGTTCATTACTGAAATACTCTAGTTGAGCTGTTAGAATGTCAGAAACGAGCTTTCTGAGCTGAAAACTGCATTTTGTGATAAAAGGCATCAGTGGATGATGAGAAATTCAGTTTTGACAAAGAACACTGTTCATTACTGAAATGCTCTAGTTAAACTGTTAGAATGTCAGAAACGAGCTTTCTGAGCTGAAAACTGCATTTTGTGACAAAAGGCATCAGTGAATGATGAGAAATTCAGTTTTGACAAAGAACACTGTTCATTACTGAAATGCTCTAGTTGAGCTGTTAGAATGTCAGAAACGAGCTTTCTGAGCTGAAAACTGCATTTTGTGACAAAAGGCATCAGTGAATGATGAGAAATTCAGTTTTTACAAAGAACACTGTTCATTACTGAAATGCTCTAGTTGAGCTGTTAGAATGTCAGAAACAAGCTTTCTGAGCTGAAAACTGCATTTTGTGATAAAAGGCATCAGTGGATGATGAGAAATTCAGTTTTGACAAAGAACACTGTTCATTACTGAAATGCTCTAGTTGAGCTGTTAGAATGTCAGAAACAAGATTTCTGAGCTGAAAACTGCATTTTGTGACAAAGTGCATCAGTGGATGATGAGAATGTCAGTTTTAACAAAGAACACTGTTCATTACTAAAATGCTCTAATTGAGCTGTTATAATGTCAGAAACAAGCTTTCTGAGCTGAAAACTGCGTTTTGTGACAAAGTTCATCAGTGGATGATGAGAATGTCAGTTTTGACAAAGAACACTGTTCATTACTAAAATGCTCTAATTGAGCTGTTAGAATGTCAGAAACAAGCTTTCTGAGCTGAAAACTGCATTTTGTGACAAAGTGCATCAGTGGATGATGAGAATGTCAGTTTGGACAATGAACACATTTCTTTACTAAAATACTCTAGTTGAGCTGTTAGAATGTCAGAAACAAGCTTTCTGAGCTGAAAACTGCATTTTGTGACAAAAGGCATCAGTGAATGATGAGAAATTCAGTTTTGACAAAGAACACTGTTCATTACTGAAATGCTCTAGTTGAGCTGTTAGAATGTCAGAAACGAGCTTTCTGAGCTGAAAACTGCATTTTGTGATAAAATGCATCAGTGGATGATGAGAAATTCAGTTTTGACAAAGAACACTGTTCATTACTGAAATGCTCTAGTTGAGCTGTTAGAATGTCAGAAACGAGCTTTCTGAGCTGAAAACTGCATTTTGTGACAAAAGGCATCAGTGAATGATGAGAAATTCAGTTTTGACAAAGAACACTGTTCATTACTGAAATGCTCTAGTTGAGCTGTTAGAATGTCAGAAACAAGCTTTCTGAGCTGAAAACTGCTTTTTGTGACAAAAGGCATCAGTGAATGATGAGAAATTCAGTTTTGACAAAGAACACTGTTCATTACTGAAATGCTCTAGTTGAGCTGTTAGAATGTCAGAAACGAGCTTTCTGAGCTGAAAACTGCATTTTGTGAAAAAAGGCATCAGTGGATGATGATAAATTCAGTTTTGACAAAGAACACAGTTCATTACTGAAATACTCTAGTTGAGCTGTTAGAATGTCAGAAACAAGCTTTCTGAGCTGAAAACTGCATGTTGTTACAAAGTGCATCAGTGGATGATGAGAATGTCAGTTTTGACAAAGAACACTGTTCATTACTAAAATGCTCTAATTAAGCTGTTAGAATGTCAGAAACAAGCTTTCTGAGCTGAAAACTGCATTTTGTGACAAAGTGCATCAGTGGATGACGAGAATGTCAGTTTGACAAAGAACACTGTTCATTACTGAAATACTCTAGTTGAGCTGTTAGAATGTCAGAAACAAGCTTTCTCAGCTGAAAACTGCATTTTGTGACAAATTGCATCAGTGGATGATGAGAATGTCAGTTTTGACAAAGAACACTGTTCATTACTAAAATGCTCTAGTTGAGCTGTTAGAATGTCAGAAACAAGCTTTCTGAGCTGAAAACTGCATTTTGTGACAAAGTGCATCAGTGGATGATGAGAAATTCAGTTTTGACAAAGAACACTGTTCATTACTGAAATGCTCTAGTTGAGCTGTTAGAATGTCAGAAACAAGCTTTCTGAGCTGAAAACTGCTTTTTGTGACAAAAGGCATCAGTGAATGATGAGAAATTCAGTTTTGACAAAGAACACTGTTCATTACTGAAATGCTCTAGTTGAGCTGTTAGAATGTCAGAAACGAGCTTTCTGAGCTGAAAACTGCATTTTGTGATAAAAGGCATCAGTGGATGATGAGAAATTCAGTTTTGACAAAGAACACTGTTCATTACTGAAATGCTCTAGTTGAGCTGTTAGAATGTCAGAAACAAGATTTCTGAGCTGAAAACTGCATTTTGTGACAAAGTGCATCAGTGGATGATGAGAATGTCAGTTTTAACAAAGAACACTGTTCATTACTAAAATGCTCTAATTGAGCTGTTAGAATTTCAGAAACGAGCTTTCTGAGCTGAAAACTGCATTTTGTGAAAAAAGGCATCAGTGGATGATGATAAATTCAGTTTTGACAAAGAACACAGGTCATTACTGAAATACTCTAGTTGAGCTGTTAGAATGTCAGAAACAAGCTTTCTGAGCTGAAAACTGCATGTTGTTACAAAGTGCATCAGTGGATGATGAGAATGTCAGTTTTGACAAAGAACACTGTTCATTACTAAAATTCTCTAATTAAGCTGTTAGAATGTCAGAAACAAGCTTTCTGAGCTGAAAACTGCATTTTGTGACAAAGTGCATCAGTGGATGACGAGAATGTCAGTTTGACAAAGAACACTGTTCATTACTGAAATACTCTAGTTGAGCTGTTAGAATGTCAGAAACAAGCTTTCTCAGCTGAAAACTGCATTTTGTGACAAATTGCATCAGTGGATGATGAGAATGTCAGTTTTGACAAAGAACACTGTTCATTACTAAAATGCTCTAGTTGAGCTGTTAGAATGTCAGAAACAAGCTTTCTGAGCTGAAAACTGCATTTTGTGACAAAGTGCATCAGTGGATGATGAGAAATTCAGTTTTGACAAAGAACACTGTTCATTACTGAAATTCTCTATTTGAGCTGTTAGAATGTCAGAAACAAACTTTCTGAGCTGAAAACTGCATTTTGTGACAAAAGGCATCAGTGAATGTTGAGAAATTCAGTTTTGACAAAGAACACTGTTCATTACTGAAATGCTCTAGTTGAGCTGTTAGAATGTCAGAAACAAGCTTTCTGAGCTGAAAACTGCATTTTGTGATAAAAGGCATCAGTGGATGATGAGAAATTCAGTTTTGACAAAGAACACTGTTCATTACTGAAATGCTCTAGTTGAGCTGTTAGAATGTCAAAAACAAGCTTTCTGAGCTGAAAACTGCATTTTGTGACAAAGTGCATCAGTGGATGATGAGAATGTCAGTTTTGACAAAGAACACTGTTCATTACTGAAATGCTCTAGTTGAGCTGTTGAATGTCAGAAACAAGCTTTCTGAGCTGAAAACTGCATTTTGTGAAAAAAGGCATCAGTGGATGATGATAAATTCAGTTTTGACAAAGAACACAGTCCATTACAGAAATGCTCTAGTTGAGCTGTTAGAATGTCTGAAACAAGCTTTCTGAGCTGAAAACTGCATTTTGTGACAAAGTGCATCAGTGGATGATGAGAAATTCAGTTTTGACAAAGAACAATGTTCATTACTGAAATGCTCTAGTTGAGCTGTTAGAATGTCAGAAACTAGCTTTCTGAGCTGAAAACTGCATTTTGTGACAAAGTGCATCAGTGGATGATGAGAATGTCAGTTTTGACAAAGAACACTGTTCATTACTGAAATGCTCTAGTTGAGCTGTTGAATGTCAGAAACAAGCTTTCTGAGCTGAAAACTGCATTTTGTGAAAAAAGGCATCAGTGGATGATGATAAATTCAGTTTTGACAAAGAACACAGTCCATTACAGAAATGCTCTAGTTGAGCTGTTAGAATGTCAGAAACGAGCTTTCTGAGCTGAAAACTGCATTTTGTGACAAAAGGCATCAGTGAATGATGAGAAATTCAGTTTTGACAAAGAACACTGTTCATTACTGAAATGCTCTAGTTGAGCTGTTAGAATGTCAGAAACGAGCTTTCTGAGCTGAAAACTGCATTTTGTGATAAAAGGCATCAGTGGATGATGAGAAATTCAGTTTTAACAAAGAACACTGTTCATTACTAAAATGCTCTAATTGAGCTGTTAGAATGTCAGAAACAAGCTTTCTGAGCTGAAAACTGCGTTTTGTGACAAAGTTCATCAGTGGATGATGAGAATGTCAGTTTTGACAAAGAACACTGTTCATTACTAAAATGCTCTAGTTGAGCTGTTAGAATGTCAGAAACAAGCTTTCTGAGCTGAAAACTGCATTTTGTGACAAAAGGCATCAGTGAATGATGAGAAATTCAGTTTTGACAAAGAACACTGTTCATTACTGAAATGTTCTAGTTGAGCTGTTAGAATGTCAGAAACGAGCTTTCTGAGCTGAAAACTGCATTTTGTGATAAAAAGGCATCAGTGGATGATGAGAAATTCAGTTTTGACAAAGAACACTGTTCATTACTGAAATGCTCTAGTTGAGCTGTTAGAATGTCAGAAACGAGCTTTTGTCACGGAGTGTGTACAGAACCCAAACGCAGGCAGCAGAGTTAAATAACAAAAACTTTATTTAAACAAAAGACCCTCGATGGGGAGAACATGATCTAAAACAAGACAAAAATGTAAACTAAAACTTTCCACAAGGGGAACAAAACAAACAAAGTCCTTTGAATAATAAATCAACAAAATCCACAAACTTAGAACAGGAACAAACACGATAATCCATAGACAGGAATAATCCAACAAGGTGACGTGAGGAGGTACGATAATGACAAAATGACAATGAACCGACAAGGGACAGAGGGAAAACTGGGGCTGATAAAGGGAAACACTAACAAGGACTGATGACACAGGGAGAGTGGCCACAGGTGACAAGGATGAAACACTAAGGGAAAGCTAACAGGAGGATTGCACGAGGCAGGTGAGGGGACTGAAACACTAAGGGAAAGATGGATCAGGGCTGGAGACAAGACTAACACTAATGGACTGCAAACAGGGAAACAAGGGGGCGGGGCTAAAGGACGTGACACCGGAGAGAGAGCATGGCTTCTCAAACCAAAACAATGCTCTTTCTCCACACAAAACACATGGGACTGACATGATCCTGCCACAAGACTCGAAAACCAAGACAAGGAGGCAGGATCATGACAGAGCACCCGCCTTAAAGAACTCCTCCAGGAGTTCTTCAAGATCACACTAAACATGACAAGACTGACAGACAGGAGGACAGACACCATAAACACAGAACAGAACACACTAGGGGCAGGGCTGACATGACTAGAAAGGGATTGGGGTTGGACAATAAAATAAACATCAATGGGAAGGGGGGAGGCGGAATTGGTGGGAAAAACTTGGGAACATTACTGGGTGGAGACTTAGGAGGGACAGGACCCTGCTTCCTAGAGCTGGGCGGAGGGGTGGGGTAGGAAGGTCTGGGCATGGAAGGGATACCTCTCTTGGAGTGGGAGGAACTAGAAGGGGTAGGGCATGACAGGAAGGCGGTAGTAGGGAACGGCTGGGGCAAGGCTGACTGGCTTGACGGGACCACCGGGCTTGACGGGACCACCGGGCTTGACGGGACCACCGGGCTTGACGGGACCACCGGGCTTGACGGGACCACCGGGCTTGACGGGACCACCGGGCTTGACGGGACCACCGGGCTTGACGGGACCACCGGGCTTGACGGGACCACCGGGCTTGACGGGACCACCGGGCTTGACGGGACCACCGGACTTGACGGCTGGGCAGGGCTGGATACCGGTGCTGGGCAGGGCAGGATGGTGCAGCTCTCCTCTGCTTCTTCCTCTTTGACCGGCTCACAGGACGTGTGGCCGGCTGCAGAGTAGCGGTGGGGGACCCCACTATCTCTGTGCTGGATGAGTCGGACGGGGAGTCCCACGACTCCCTCCGTCCACGCCTACCACGGAGGCTAGCTGGTGGTGGAGCAGAGTGTGTGGTGACGCACAAAACCCCAATCCTCAGGGAACGACTCTCTGGGATCGAAGGCAGGAGAGAGCGTGCAGCCGAGGGGCAGCTGGAGGCAAGACTGCTGACCAGTTGCTGAAAGGACCCCCGGATCAGCCTCTCCCGTTCCTCCAACGGTGGAGGCTTAACGAGGCCCGCCAGGAAGTAGGCATTCATGAGCGTCTCTGGCAGAAAACCCCGTCTTGCCACAGACGCTTGAGCATACTCACTAAGGGATCTATCTCCCTGAGGCTGGAAAGGACCATCGCCCCGCTGAATTAAGTCAGCAGTCGACTGCCACCAATGCTGGTGGTCCTGGCTGACAGAGGACTGCTCACGGTCCCTGGCTGCCTGCTGGGTTCTCTGTGGTCGGTTCATTCTGTCACGGTGTGTGGACAGAACCCAAACGCAGGCAGCAGAGTTAAATAACAAAAACTTTATTTAAACAAAAGACCCTCGATGGGGAGAACATGAACTAAAACAAGACAAAAGTGTAAACTAAAACTTCCCACATGGGGAACAAAACAAACAAAGTCCTTTGAATAATAAATCAACAAAATCCACAAACTTAGACCAGGAACAAACACGATAATCCATAGACAGGAATAATCCAACAAGGTGACGTGACGTGAGGAGGTACGATAATGACAAAATGACAATGAACCGACAAGGGACAGAGGGAAAACTGGGGCTGATAAAGGGAAACACTAACAAGGACTGATGACACAGGGAGAGTGGCCATAGGTGACAAGGATGAAACAATAAGGGAAAGCTAACAGGAGGATTGCACGAGGCAGGTGAGGGGACTGAAACACTAAGGGAAAGATGGATCAGGGACCCGTTTCAATAAGGAGGTTCAAGCAACACTGAGTTAAAATATGAACTCTGAGTTGATTTACTCAGATAATCGCTACTCTGAGTTTTCTGTTTCAGAACAGCTGGTTTCAATCAGTTCAATCCACTCTGAGTAAGTTCACCCGAGGTTACTCGTGTTCACCGCGGCTTTAAAAAGCCATCATCAATTGAGCGAAGATAACATGATTCACCATGGCAACGCCACGTGACAAAAAGCGTTCCGTTTATTTCTCGCAGTCGAATTGGAGGCACTATATATATGTGTATATATACACATTTACATGTAAGATATATATATATATATATATATATATATATATATATATAAACACATAGGCCTATATACCTTCGATTTTTGTCATGTAGTTGCAATCCTTCTGCAATAAAAAGAACATGGCAGCAGCTGAAAATAAAATATAAAAACATCATTCAGTCCGGTGAGTTTAAATGCTCTTGCTTGTAGGATGCCTGACTGGGAAATGTTTGATATATTTAATAAACTGGCTTTGAAAGTTATGAGGATATGAGAACCGAGCACTGTGGCTGTAGAAGACAAAAAACGGAGTGAAGAGCTCTGCAGTGTGTAAGAATCACTCCCTGACCAACAGACAGAGACGCTCTACGGCTCATCGTTAGAGCGCCTGTCTCCCATTCGGGCCAACGTCGGTTCGAAGACCGCTCGAGTGGGACCGGCTACATGTGCACCCAATCACATTGGGAAATCCTTAAGGGTATTTGAATTATTAGCTACTTCCAGAGGTGGCAGCAAGACCACATTTATTTGATCAGATTAATTCAGAAAGACGTTCACCATTCACCTGTAATCCTATGAAACTCCTCTTTGATGGCTCTCACAGGAAACTTAACACAAATTTATAAAAAGTGCTTGAGAGCGATTCACACTTTTCTTACTGCTCTGCATACAGTTGCCTTGCTAACGTGTTCTGCATCGGTGTTATATAGAAAGCTTCCGTTAGCAAAGAAACGTGACCATAAAAATAATCTGCTCAGATGTAAGAGCGCATTCACGAGAGAGGTTTGTGATGTAAGGATGAAGCAGATTATGAATATATTTAATGGACTGTAAAGAAAAACTGTATCGCTCAAATAAAAAATCCTCCGGATATGATAAAACATCCAAACGGGGCTTCACCATATATTCTCTCCCGACGTAAATGTAACTCTCTCTGAATGAATGCAGCTTCCTCGTCTACGGGTTCCTGAATAAACGGACATTTAATGTCTGTGTCACGAACTTGTGCGCGATTAAGGAAAACGAATGAAATAACAAACGGCGAAGGCAATTTCAACACCACTCGCGCTTCTAAAAGGGGCGGAGATTGTAACAAACCTCGGGTTAGTGGAATAAAACCTGCTCCCGACCAGGTTAGGTTCACAGAGTAGGTTACTATGGTTACTCACTCTAAGTATAAGATACCTTGATTTCTGAAACGGGCTTGACTTACCCCGCGGTCACGGGTTTGATATACCTCGCGTTCTGAAACTGAAAACCCAGAGTATCCCGTTTTCTGGGGTTAACTTACTCTGAGTTTGCACTTACCCTGCTTTCTGAAACGGGTCCCAGGGCTGGAGACAAGACTAACACTAATGGACTGCAAACAGGGAAACAAGGGGGCGGGGCTAAAGGACGTGACACCGGAGAGAGAGCATGGCTTCTCAAACCAAAACAATGCTCTTTCTCCACACAAAACACATGGGACTGTCATGATCCTGCCACAAGACTCGAAAACCAAGACAAGGAGGCAGGATCATGACAGCTTTCTGAGCTGAAAACTGCATTTTGTGACAAAAGGCATCAGTGAATGATGAGAAATTCAGTTTTGACAAAGAACACTGTTCATTACTGAAATGCTCTAGTTGAGCTGTTAGAATGTCAGAAACGAGCTTTCTGAGCTGAAAACTGCATTTTGTGACAAAAGGCATCAGTGAATGATGAGAAATTCAGTTTTGACAAAGAACACTGTTCATTACTGAAATGCTCTAGTTGAGCTGTTAGAATGTCAGAAACGAGCTTTCTGAGCTGAAAACTGCATTTTGTGATAAAAGGCATCAGTGGATGATGAGAAATTCAGTTTTGACAAAGAACACTGTTCATTACTGAAATGCTCTAGTTGAGCTGTTAGAATGTCAGAAACAAGATTTCTGAGCTGAAAACTGCATTTTGTGACAAAGTGCATCAGTGGATGATGAGAATGTCATTTTTAACAAAGAACACTGTTCATTACTAAAATGCTCTAATTGAGCTGTTAGAATGTCAGAAACAAGCTTTCTGAGCTGAAAACTGCGTTTTGTGACAAAGTTCATCAGTGGATGATGAGAATGTCACTTTTGACAAAGAACACTGTTCATTACTAAAATGCTCTAATTGAGCTGTTAGAATGTCAGAAACAAGCTTTCTGAGCTGAAAACTGCATTTTGTGACAAAGTGCATCAGTGGATGATGAGAATGTCAGTTTGGACAATGAACACATTTCTTTACTGAAATACTCTAGTTGAGCTGTTAGAATGTCAGAAACAAGCTTTCTGAGCTGAAAACTGCATTTTGTTACAAAGTGCATCAGTGGATAATGAGAATGTCAGTTTTGACAAAGAACACTGTTCATTACTAAAATGCTCTAATTAAGCTGTTAGAATGTCAGAAACAAGCTTTCTGAGCTAAAAACTGCATTTTGTGACAAAGTGCATCAGAGGATGATTTGAAAATCAGTTTTGACAAAGAACACAGTCCATTACAGAAATGCTCTAGTTGAGCTGTTAGAATGTCAGAAACAAGCTTTCTGAGCTGAAAACTGCATTTTGTGACAAAGTGCATCAGAGGATGATGAGAATGTCAGTTTTGACAAAGAACACTGTTCATTACTAAAAGGCTCTAATTGAGCTGTTAGATTGTCAGAAACGAGCTTTCTGAGCTGAAAACTGCATTTTGTGAAAAAAGGCATCAGTGGATGATGATAAATTCAGTTTTGACAAAGAACACAGTCCATTACAGAAATGTTCTAGTTGAGCTGTTAAAATGTCAGAAACAAGCTTTCTGAGCTGAAAACTGCATTTTCTGAAAAAAGGCATCAGTGGATGATGAGAATGTCAGTTTTGACAATGAACACAGTTCATTACTGAAATACTCTAGTTGAGCTGTTAGAATGTCAGAAACAAGCTTTCTGAGCTGAAAACTGCATGTTGTTACAAAGTGCATCAGTGGATGATGAGAATGTCAGTTTTGACAAAGAACACTGTTCATTACTAAAATGCTCTAATTAAGCTGTTAGAATGTCATAAAACAAGCTTTCTGAGCTGAAAACTGCATTTTGTGACAAAGTGCATCAGTGGATGATGAGAATGTCAGTTTTGACAAAGAACACAGTCCATTACAGAAATGCTCTAGTTGAGCTGTTAGAATGTCAGAAACAAGCTTTCTGAGCTGAAAACTGCATTTTGTGACAAAGTGCATCAGTGGATGATGAGAATGTCAGTTTTGACAAAGAACACTGTTCATTACTGAAATGCTCTAGTTGAGCTGTTAGAATGTCAGAAACGAGCTTTCTGAGCTGAAAACTGCATTTTGTGAAAAAAGGCATCAGTGGATGATGAGAATGTCAGTTTTGACAAAGAACACTGTTCATTACTAAAATGCTCTAATTGAGCTGTTAGAATGTCAGAAACGAGCTTTCTGAGCTGAAAACTGCATTTTGTGAAAAAAGGCATCAGTGGATGATGATAAATTCAGTTTTGACAATGAACACTGTTCATTACTGAAATACTCTAGTTGAGCTGTTAGAATGTCAGAAACAAGCTTTCTGAGCTGAAAACTGCATGTTGTTACAAAGTGCATCAGTGGATGATGAGAATGTCAGTTTTGACAAAGAACACTGTTCATTACTAAAATGCTCTAATTAAGCTGTTAGAATGTCAGAAACAAGCTTTCTGAGCTGAAAACTGCATTTTGTGACAAAGTGCATCAGTGGATGATGAGAATGTCAGTTTTGACAAAGAACACTGTTCATTACTAAAATGCTCTAATTAAGCTGTTAGAATGTCAGAAACAAGCTTTCTGAGCTAAAAACTGCATTTTGTGACAAAGTGCATCAGTGGATGGTGAGAATGTCAGTTTTGACAATGAACACAGTTCATTACTGAAATACTCTAGTTGAGCTGTTAGAATGTCAGAAACAAGCTTTCTCAGCTGAAAACTGCATTTTGTGACAAATTGCATCAGTGGATGATGAGAATGTCAGTTTTGACAAAGAACACTGTTCATTACTAAAATGCTCTAATTGAGCTGTTAGAATGTCAGAAACAAGCTTTCTGAGCTGAAAACTGCATTTTGTGACAAAGTGCATCAGTGGATGATGAGAAATTCAGTTTTGACAAAGAACACTGTTCATTACTGAAATGCTCTATTTGAGCTGTTAGAATGTCAGAAACAAACTTTCTGAGCTGAAAACTGCATTTTGTGACAAAATGTCACAAAATGATTTGGACAGAACCCAGATGCAGGCAGACGAGGGGTTAAATATAAATGTTTATTAAATCAAACACCCGCAATGGGGAAAAACAAGAACAAAAACACACTAGCAACCAAACACTGGAAACAAACACCTCCCACGAGGGGGATAAAAACAAAACAAGAATCTTCAGGAAAAATAATAAGTTCACAAACTGTAAACAGGAACCAGGTAATCCAATAACAGGGGATAACACCGTGCACGCAAGACATCAGTGTTGTACAATAGATATAAGACAAAGACAATGCACCAACACTGAACAGAGAGAAACTGAGACCATATAAAGGGAGACACTAACGAGGAGTGATTACATGGGGAGAGTGGTGACAGCTGATGGGAATGAAACCCTAACGAGGTGAATTACAAAACAGACGATGGGAATGAAACCCTAACAGGAGATAGGAGGGTGGGGCTGAGAGACATAACAGGAAGACACGTGGCATTAAGTAACAACATAAAGCCACATGTCTCCACACATAACACAACAGAAACACGAAAGACGTGGCAATGTCATGACTCTGCCCAGGGAGCTAGAAAGCTCGAGACAGGAAGGACAGAGTCCTAACATTACCCCCGCCCCCAGAAACGCCCCATGGCGTCTCAAGGGAGAAACTTCAGCGGGCCAAAACACAAAAGCACAAAGACAAACACCACAAGCACAACACAGAACAAACTAAAGGGAACATAAGGGAGGCTATGAAGGGGTTCGGGTGGGTCAACAAAAGCAACAAACATGGGAGGGGGGGTGGGGGAATGGGAGGCCAAACCTTGGGGACACCAGAAAAGGGTGGGACAGGTTGAGGAGACTTGAAACAACCGGACGAGACCGGCGGGGACTTGAAGCAACCGGACGAGACCGGCGGGGACTTGAAGCAACCGGACGAGACCGGCGGGGACTTGAAGCAACCGGACGAGACCGGCGGGGACTTGAAGCAACCGGACGAGACCGGCGGGGACTTGAAGCAACCGGACGAGACCGGCGGGGACCTGAAGCAACCGGACGAGACCGGCGGGGACTTGAAGGGGCTAGGGAGAGGTGTGTGTCCAAGGGGGGAAAAAGCTTGAGGTGATGCCGGCCGGAGAACTGGCTGAGGCACCGGCTGGAAGGCCACCTGCGGAAGGGCAGGTCCGGCCGCCTGCGGAAGGGCAGGTCCGGCCGCCTGCGGAAGGGCAGGTCCGGCCGCCTGCGGAAGGGCAGGTCCTGACGCCTGCGGAAGGGCAGGTCCTGACGCCTGCGGAAGGGCAGGTCCTGACGCCTGCGGAAGGGCAGGTCCTGACGCCTGCGGAGAGGCAGGTCCTGAAGCCTGCGGAAGGGCAGGTCCTGATGCCTGCGGAAGGGCAGGTCCTGAAGCCTGCGGAAAGGCAGGTCCTGAAGCCTGCGGAAAGGCAGGTCCTGAAGCCTGCGGAAAGGCAGGTCCTGAAGCCTGCGGAAAGGCAGGTCCTGAAGCCTGCGGAAAGGCAGGTCCTGAAGCCTGCGGAAAGGCAGGTCCTGAAGCCTGCGGAAAGGCAGGTCCTGAAGCCTGCGGAAAGGCAGGTCCTGAAGCCTGCGGAAAGGCAGGTCCTGAAGCCTGCGGAAGGGCAGGTCCTGATGCCTGCGGAAAGGCAGGTCCTGACGCCTGCTGGATCGCTGGCTGTGAACCCGGCTGGAGAACCGGAAGGAGCGCCGGCTGGGCTGGGTTACGTGCCCCCCTCCGTTGCCTCTTCCTCTTCTGCCGAGCCAATCTCCTGGTAGTCGGCTGGAGGAAGGAGGTGAAGGACGGGGCTGGCTCCGCGTTGGAGGCCTCCGAAGAGGACCCCCAGGACTCTCTCCTTCCACGCTTGCCCTGAAGACTGGTAGGTGGTGAAGAGGTTGCAGGGTCCGAGGCTGATGGTGCGGTGGTGGTCACCACCCCAAGCTCCAGGGTGTGATCCTCGGGGATGGGGCCCAACGGAGAAGACAACCTCGGACAGACGGAGACACTGGGCTCCGGTCGGCTCATGGCGAACTGGAGCACACCCTCGAAGCCAAGCGGTCTCAGCCTCCTCATCTCCTCAGGCGATAGGGGGACCCTCAGTCCGCTGTTGAACGCCGCAGTCACCTCTTCCTCCCCGTAGAGCTCCTCCACTGCGGCTTCCAGGAACCTGTCCAGGTACTCGTCCCGGTCCAAGTTCCCCTGGCGAATGCTGGAGAGGGGACCAGGCTGGCGAGGCCTTGCAGGGAAAATCGCCGCCTGCTGGGTTCTTATGGGTTGGTGCATTCTGTCACAAAATGATTTGGACAGAACCCAGATGCAGGCAGACGAGGGGTTAAATATAAATGTTTATTAAATCAAACACCCGCAATGGGGAAAAACAAGAACAAAAACACACTAGCAACCAAACACTGGAAACAAACACCTCCCACGAGGGGGATAAAAACAAAACAAGAATCTTCAGGAAAAATAATAAGTTCACAAACTGTAAACAGGAACCAGGTAATCCAATAACAGGGGATAACACCGTGCACGCAAGACATCAGTGTTGTACAATAGATATAAGACAAAGACAATGCACCGACACTGAACAGAGAGAAACTGAGACCATATAAAGGGAGACACTAACGAGGAGTGATTACATGGGGAGAGTGGTGACAGCTGATGGGAATGAAACCCTAACGAGGTGAATTACAAAACAGACGATGGGAATGAAACCCTAACAGGAGATAGGAGGGTGGGGCTGAGAGACATAACAGGAAGACACGTGGCATTAAGTAACAACATAAAGCCACATGTCTCCACACATAACACAACAGAAACACGAAAGACGTGGCAATGTCATGACTCTGCCCAGGGAGCTAGAAAGCTCGAGACAGGAAGGACAGAGTCCTAACACAAAAGGCATCAGTGAATGATGAGAAATTCAGTTTTGACAAAGAACACTGTTCATTACTGAAATGCTCTAGTTGAGCTGTTAGAATGTCAGAAACAAGCTTTCTGAGCTGAAAACTGCATTTTGTGACAAAGTGCATCAGTGGATGATGAGAATGTCAGTTTTGACAAAGAACACAGTCCATTACTGAAATGCTCTAGTTGAGCTGTTGAATGTCAGAAACAAGCTTTCTGAGCTGAAAACTGCATTTTGTGAAAAAAGGCATCAGTGGATGATGATAAATTCAGTTTTGACAAAGAACACAGTCCATTACAGAAATGCTCTAGTTGAGCTGTTAGAATGTCTGAAACAAGCTTTCTGAGCTGAAAACTGCATTTTGTGACAAAGTGCATCAGTGGATGATGAGAAATTCAGTTTTGACAAAGAACACTGTTCATTACTGAAAAGCTCTAGATGAGCTGTTAGAATGTCAGAAACGAGCTTTCTGAGCTGAAAACTGCATTTTGTGACAAATTGCATCAGTGGATGATGAGAATGTCAGTTTTGACAAAGAACACTGTTCATCACTAAAATGCTCTAATTGAGCTGTTAGAATGTCAGAAACAAGCTTTCTGAGCTGAAAACTGCATTTTGTGACAAAGTGCATCAGTGGATGATGAGAAATTCAGTTTTGACAAAGAACACTGTTCATTACTGAAATGCTCTAGTTGAGCTGTTAGAATGTCAGAAACGAGCTTTCTGAGCTGAAAACTGCATTTTGTGACAAAAGGCATCAGTGAATGATGAGAAATTCAGTTTTGACAAAGAACACTGTTCATTACTGAAATGCTCTAGTTGAGCTGTTAGAATGTCAGAAACGAGCTTTCTGAGCTGAAAACTGCATTTTGTGATAAAAGGCATCAGTGGATGATGAGAAATTCAGTTTTGACAAAGAACACTGTTCATTACTGAAATGCTCTAGTTGAGCTGTTAGAATGTCAGAAACAAGATTTCTGAGCTGAAAACTGCATTTTGTGACAAAGTAAATCAGTGGATGATGAGAATGTCAGTTTTGACAAAGAACACTGTTCATTACTAAAATGCTCTAATTGAGCTGTTAGAATGTCAGAAACAAGCTTTCTGAGCTGAAAACTGCATTTTGTGACAAAGTGCATCAGTGGATGATGAGAATGTCAGTTTTGACAAAGAACACTGTTCATTACTGAAATGCTCTAGTTGAGCTGTTAGAATGTCAGAAACGAGCTTTCTGAGCTGAAAACTGCATTTTGTGAAAAAAGGCATCAGTGGATGATGATAAATTCAGTTTTGACAAAGAACACTGTTCATTACAGAAATGCTCTAGTTGAGCTGTTAAAATGTCAGAAACAAGCTTTCTGAGCTGAAAACTGCATTTTGTGACAAAGTGCATCAGTGGATGATGAGAATGTCAGTTTGGACAATGAACACATTTCTTTACTGAAATACTCTAGTTGAGCTGTTAGAATGTCAGAAACAAGCTTTCTGAGCTGAAAACTGCATTTTGTTACAAAGTGCATCAGTGGATGATGAGAATGTCAGTTTTGACAAAGAACACTGTTCATTACTAAAATGCTCTAATTAAACTGTTAGAATGTCAGAAACAAGCTTTCTGAGCTAAAAACTGCATTTTGTGACAAAGTGCATCAGAGGATGATTAGAAAATCAGTTTTGACAAAGAACACAGTCCATTACAGAAATGCTCTAGTTGAGCTGTTGGAATGTCAGAAACAAGCTTTCTGAGCTGAAAACTGCATTTTGTTACAAAGTGCATCAGTGGATGATGAGAATGTCAGTTTTGACAAAGAACACTGTTCATTACTAAAATGCTCTAATTAAACTGTTAGAATGTCAGAAACAAGCTTTCTGAGCTAAAAACTGCATTTTGTGACAAAGTGCATCAGAGGATGATTAGAAAATCAGTTTTGACAAAGAACACTGTTCATTACTAAAATGCTCTAATTGAGCTGTTAGAATGTCAGAAACGAGCTTTCTGAGCTGAAAACTGCATTTTGTGAAAAAAGGCATCAGTGGATGATGATGAATTCAGTTTTGACAAAGAACACTGTTCATTACTAAAATGCTCTAGTTGAGCTGTTAGAATGTCAGAAACAAGCTTTCTGAGCTGAAAACTGCATTTTGTGAAAAAAGGCATCAGTGGATGATGATAAATTCAGTTTTGACAAAGAACACAGTCCATTACAGAAATGTTCTAGTTGAGCTGTTAAAATGTCAGAAACAAGCTTTCTGAGCTGAAAACTGCATTTTCTGAAAAAAGGCATCAGTGGATGATGAGAATGTCAGTTTTGACAATGAACACATTTCTTTACTGAAATACTCTAGTTGAGCTGTTAGAATGTCAGAAACAAGCTTTCTGAGCTGAAAACTGCATTTTGTTACAAAGTGCATCAGTGGATAATGAGAATGTCAGTTTTGACAAAGAACACTGTTCATTACTAAAATGCTCTAATTAAGCTGTTAGAATGTCAGAAACAAGCTTTCTGAGCTAAAAACTGCATTTTGTGACAAAGTGCATCAGAGGATGATTTGAAAATCAGTTTTGACAAAGAACACAGTCCATTACAGAAATGCTCTAGTTGAGCTGTTAGAATGTCAGAAACAAGCTTTCTGAGCTGAAAACTGCATTTTGTGACAAAGTGCATCAGAGGATGATGAGAATGTCAGTTTTGACAAAGAACACTGTTCATTACTAAAAGGCTCTAATTGAGCTGTTAGATTGTCAGAAACGAGCTTTCTGAGCTGAAAACTGCATTTTGTGAAAAAAGGCATCAGTGGATGATGATAAATTCAGTTTTGACAAAGAACACAGTCCATTACAGAAATGTTCTAGTTGAGCTGTTAAAATGTCAGAAACAAGCTTTCTGAGCTGAAAACTGCATTTTCTGAAAAAAGGCATCAGTGGATGATGAGAATGTCAGTTTTGACAATGAACACAGTTCATTACTGAAATACTCTAGTTGAGCTGTTAGAATGTCAGAAACAAGCTTTCTGAGCTGAAAACTGCATGTTGTTACAAAGTGCATCAGTGGATGATGAGAATGTCAGTTTTGACAAAGAACACTGTTCATTACTAAAATGCTCTAATTAAGCTGTTAGAATGTCATAAAACAAGCTTTCTGAGCTGAAAACTGCATTTTGTGACAAAGTGCATCAGTGGATGATGAGAATGTCAGTTTTGACAAAGAACACAGTCCATTACAGAAATGCTCTAGTTGAGCTGTTAGAATGTCAGAAACAAGCTTTCTGAGCTGAAAACTGCATTTTGTGACAAAGTGCATCAGTGGATGATGAGAATGTCAGTTTTGACAAAGAACACTGTTCATTACTGAAATGCTCTAGTTGAGCTGTTAGAATGTCAGAAACGAGCTTTCTGAGCTGAAAACTGCATTTTGTGAAAAAAGGCATCAGTGGATGATGAGAATGTCAGTTTTGACAAAGAACACTGTTCATTACTAAAATGCTCTAATTGAGCTGTTAGAATGTCAGAAACGAGCTTTCTGAGCTGAAAACTGCATTTTGTGAAAAAAGGCATCAGTGGATGATGATAAATTCAGTTTTGACAATGAACACTGTTCATTACTGAAATACTCTAGTTGAGCTGTTAGAATGTCAGAAACAAGCTTTCTGAGCTGAAAACTGCATGTTGTTACAAAGTGCATCAGTGGATGATGAGAATGTCAGTTTTGACAAAGAACACTGTTCATTACTAAAATGCTCTAATTAAGCTGTTAGAATGTCAGAAACAAGCTTTCTGAGCTGAAAACTGCATTTTGTGACAAAGTGCATCAGTGGATGATGAGAATGTCAGTTTTGACAAAGAACACTGTTCATTACTAAAATGCTCTAATTAAGCTGTTAGAATGTCAGAAACAAGCTTTCTGAGCTAAAAACTGCATTTTGTGACAAAGTGCATCAGTGGATGGTGAGAATGTCAGTTTTGACAATGAACACAGTTCATTACTGAAATACTCTAGTTGAGCTGTTAGAATGTCAGAAACAAGCTTTCTCAGCTGAAAACTGCATTTTGTGACAAATTGCATCAGTGGATGATGAGAATGTCAGTTTTGACAAAGAACACTGTTCATTACTAAAATGCTCTAATTGAGCTGTTAGAATGTCAGAAACAAGCTTTCTGAGCTGAAAACTGCATTTTGTGACAAAGTGCATCAGTGGATGATGAGAAATTCAGTTTTGACAAAGAACACTGTTCATTACTGAAATGCTCTATTTGAGCTGTTAGAATGTCAGAAACAAACTTTCTGAGCTGAAAACTGCATTTTGTGACAAAAGGCATCAGTGAATGATGAGAAATTCAGTTTTGACAAAGAACACTGTTCATTACTGAAATGCTCTAGTTGAGCTGTTAGAATGTCAGAAACAAGCTTTCTGAGCTGAAAACTGCATTTTGTGACAAAGTGCATCAGTGGATGATGAGAATGTCAGTTTTGACAAAGAACACAGTCCATTACTGAAATGCTCTAGTTGAGCTGTTGAATGTCAGAAACAAGCTTTCTGAGCTGAAAACTGCATTTTGTGAAAAAAGGCATCAGTGGATGATGATAAATTCAGTTTTGACAAAGAACACAGTCCATTACAGAAATGCTCTAGTTGAGCTGTTAGAATGTCTGAAACAAGCTTTCTGAGCTGAAAACTGCATTTTGTGACAAAGTGCATCAGTGGATGATGAGAAATTCAGTTTTGACAAAGAACACTGTTCATTACTGAAAAGCTCTAGATGAGCTGTTAGAATGTCAGAAACGAGCTTTCTGAGCTGAAAACTGCATTTTGTGACAAATTGCATCAGTGGATGATGAGAATGTCAGTTTTGACAAAGAACACTGTTCATCACTAAAATGCTCTAATTGAGCTGTTAGAATGTCAGAAACAAGCTTTCTGAGCTGAAAACTGCATTTTGTGACAAAGTGCATCAGTGGATTATGAGAAATTCAGTTTTGACAAAGAACACTGTTCATTACTGAAATGCTCTAGTTGAGCTGTTAGAATGTCAGAAACGAGCTTTCTGAGCTGAAAACTGCATTTTGTGACAAAAGGCATCAGTGAATGATGAGAAATTCAGTTTTGACAAAGAACACTGTTCATTACTGAAATGCTCTAGTTGAGCTGTTAGAATGTCAGAAACGAGCTTTCTGAGCTGAAAACTGCATTTTGTGATAAAAGGCATCAGTGGATGATGAGAAATTCAGTTTTGACAAAGAACACTGTTCATTACTGAAATGCTCTAGTTGAGCTGTTAGAATGTCAGAAACAAGATTTCTGAGCTGAAAACTGCATTTTGTGACAAAGTAAATCAGTGGATGATGAGAATGTCAGTTTTGACAAAGAACACTGTTCATTACTAAAATGCTCTAATTGAGCTGTTAGAATGTCAGAAACAAGCTTTCTGAGCTGAAAACTGCATTTTGTGACAAAGTGCATCAGTGGATGATGAGAATGTCAGTTTTGACAAAGAACACTGTTCATTACTGAAATGCTCTAGTTGAGCTGTTAGAATGTCAGAAACGAGCTTTCTGAGCTGAAAACTGCATTTTGTGAAAAAAGGCATCAGTGGATGATGATAAATTCAGTTTTGACAAAGAACACTGTTCATTACAGAAATGCTCTAGTTGAGCTGTTAAAATGTCAGAAACAAGCTTTCTGAGCTGAAAACTGCATTTTGTGACAAAGTGCATCAGTGGATGATGAGAATGTCAGTTTGGACAATGAACACATTTCTTTACTGAAATACTCTAGTTGAGCTGTTAGAATGTCAGAAACAAGCTTTCGGAGCTGAAAACTGCATTTTGTTACAAAGTGCATCAGTGGATGATGAGAATGTCAGTTTTGACAAAGAACACTGTTCATTACTAAAATGCTCTAATTAAACTGTTAGAATGTCAGAAACAAGCTTTCTGAGCTAAAAACTGCATTTTGTGACAAAGTGCATCAGAGGATGATTAGAAAATCAGTTTTGACAAAGAACACAGTCCATTACAGAAATGCTCTAGTTCAGCTGTTAGAATGTCAGAAACAAGCTTTCTGAGCTGAAAACTGCATTTTGTTACAAAGTGCATCAGTGGATGATGAGAATGTCAGTTTTGACAAAGAACACTGTTCATTACTAAAATGCTCTAATTAAACTGTTAGAATGTCAGAAACAAGCTTTCTGAGCTAAAAACTGCATTTTGTGACAAAGTGCATCAGAGGATGATTAGAAAATCAGTTTTGACAAAGAACACTGTTCATTACTAAAATGCTCTAATTGAGCTGTTAGAATGTCAGAAACGAGCTTTCTGAGCTGAAAACTGCATTTTGTGAAAAAAGGCATCAGTGGATGATGATGAATTCAGTTTTGACAAAGAACACTGTTCATTACTAAAATGCTCTAGTTGAGCTGTTAGAATGTCAGAAACAAGCTTTCTGAGCTGAAAACTGCATTTTGTGAAAAAAGGCATCAGTGGATGATGATAAATTCAGTTTTGACAAAGAACACAGTCCATTACAGAAATGCTATAGTTGAGCTGTTAGAATGTCAGAAACAAGCTTTCTGAGCTGAAAACTGCATTTTGTGACAAAGTGCATCAGTGGATGATGAGAATGTCAGTTTTGACAATGAACACAGTTCATTACTGAAATACTCTAGTTGAGCTGTTAGAATGTCAGAAAACAAGCTTTCTGAGCTGAAAACTGCATTTTGTGACAAAGTGCATCAGTGGATGATGAGAATGTCAGTTTTGACAAAGAACACTGTTCATTACTAAAATGCTCTAATTGAGCTATTAGAATGTCAGAAACAAGCTTTCTGAACTGAAAACTGCATTTTGTGACAAAGTGCATCAGTGGATGATGAGAAATTCAGTTTTGACAAAGAACACTGTTCATTACTAAAATGCTCTTATTGAGCTGTTAGAATTTCAGAAACGAGCTTTCTGAGCTGAAAACTGCATTTTGTGACAAAGTGCATAGGTGGATGATGAGACTGTCAGTTTTGACAATGAACACAGTTCATTACTGAAATACTCTAGTTGAGGTTTTAGAATGTCAGAAACGAGCTTTCAGAGCTGAAAACTGCATTTTGTGAAAAAAAGGCATCAGTCGATGATGATAAATTCAGTTTTGACAAAGAACACTGTTCATTACTAAAATGCTCTAATTGAGCTGTTAGAATGTCAGAAACAAGCTTTCTGAGCTGAAAACTGCATTTTGTGAAAAAAGGCATCAGTGGATGATGATAAATTCAGTTTTGACAAAGAACACAGTCCATTACAGAAATGCTCTAGTTGAGCTGTTAGAATGTGAGAAACAAGCTTTCTGAGCTGAAAACTGCATTTTGTGACAAATTGCATCAGTGGATGATGAGAAGTTCAGTTTTGACAAAGAACACTGTTCATTACTAAAATGCTCTAATTGAGCTGTTAGAATGTCAGAAACAAACTTTCTGAGCTGAAAACTGCATTTTGTGACAAAAGGCATCAGTGAATGATGAGAAATTCAGTTTTGACAAAGAACACTGTTCATTACTGAAATGCTCTAGTTGAGCTGTTAGAATGTCAGAAACGAGCTTTCTGAGCTGAAAACTGCATTTTGTGAATAAAGGCATCAGTGGATGATGATGAATTCAGTTTTGACAAAGAACACTGTTCATTACTAAAATGCTCTAATTGAGCTGTTAGAATGTCAGAAACAAGCTTTCTGAGCTGAAAACTGCATTTTGTGAAAAAAGGCATCAGTGGATGATGATAAATTCAGTTTTGACAAAGAACACTGTTCATTACTAAAATGCTCTAATTGAGCTGTTAGAATGTCAGAAACAAGCTTTCTGAGCTGAAAACTGCATTTTTTGAAAAAAGGCATCAGTGGATGATGAGAATGTCAGTTTTGACAAAGAACACTGTTCATTACTAAAATGCTCTAGTTGAGCTGTTAGAATGTCAGAAACGAGCTTTCTGAGCTGAAAACTGCATTTTGTGAAAAAAGGCATCAGTGGATGATGATGAATTCAGTTTTGACAAAGAACACTGTTCATTACTAAAATGCTCTAATTGAGCTGTTAGAATGTCAGAAACAAGCTTTCTGAGCTGAAAACTGCATTTTGTGAAAAAAGGCATCAGTGGATGATGATAAATTCAGTTTTGACAAAGAACACTGTTCATTACTAAAATGCTCTAATTGAGCTGTTAGAATGTCAGAAACAAGCTTTCTGAGCTGAAAACTGCATTTTGTGAAAAAAGGCATCAGTGGATGATAATAAATTCAGTTTTGACAAAGAACACTGTTCATTACTAAAATGCTCTAATTGAGCTGTTAGAATGTCAGAAACAAGCTTTCTGAGCTGAAAACTGCATTTTGTGAAAAAAGGCATCAGTGGATGATGATGAATTCAGTTTTGACAAAGAACACTGTTCATTACTAAAATGCTCTAATTGAGCTGTTAGAATGTCAGAAACAAGCTTTCTGAGCTGAAAACTGCATTTTTTGAAAAAAGGCATCAGTGGATGACGAGAATGTCAGTTTTGACAAAGAACACTGTTCATTACTAAAATGCTCTAGTTGAGCTGTTAGAATGTCAGAAACGAGCTTTCTGAGCTGAAAACTGCATTTTGTGAAAAAAGGCATCAGTGGATGATGATATATTTATATTTATATTTATTTATTTGGCAGACGCTTTTATCCAAAGCGACTTACAAGTAGTTTTTTTTACAGTGACACATTACTGCAGAGCAATCAGGGGTAAGGTGCCTTGCTCAAGGGCACTTCAGTCATGACCTGCTGGCACTGATATTTGAACCAGCAACCTTCTTATCACAAGCCCAACGCTCCAACCCCCAGGCCACAACTGACTCATGATGAATTCAGTTTTGACAAAGAACACTGTTCATTACTAAAATGCTCTAGTTGATCTGTTAGAATGTCAGAAACAAGCTTTCTGAGCTGAAAACTGCATTTTGTGAAAAAAGGCATCAGTGGATGATGATAAATTCAGTTTTGACAAAGAACACAGTCCATTACAGAAATGCTATAGTTGAGCTGTTAGAATGTCAGAAACAAGCTTTCTGAGCTGAAAACTGCATTTTGTGACAAAGTGCATCAGTGGATGATGAGAATGTCAGTTTTGACAAAGAACACTGTTCATTACTAAAATGCTCTAATTGAGCTATTAGAATGTCAGAAACAAGCTTTCTGAGCTGAAAACTGCATTTTGTGACAAAGTGCATCAGTGGATGATGAGAAATTCAGTTTTGACAAAGAACACTGTTCATTACTAAAATGCTCTTATTGAGCTGTTAGAATGTCAGAAACGAGCTTTCTGAGCTGAAAACTGCATTTTGTGACAAAGTGCATCAGTGGATGATGAGAATGTCAGTTTTGACAAAGAACACTGTTCATTACTAAAATGCTCTAACTGAGCTGTTAGAAAGTCAGAAACAAGCTTTCTGAGCTGAAAACTGCATTTTGTGACAAAGTGCATATGTGGATGATGAGAATGTCAGTTTTGACAAAGAACACTGTTCATTACTGAAATGCTCTAGTTGAGCTGTTAGAATGTCAGAAACGAGCTTTCTGAGCTGAAAACTGCATTTTGTGACAAAGTGCATCAGTGGATGATGAGAATGTCAGTTTTGACAAAGAACACTGTTCATTACTAAAATGCTCTAACTGAGCTGTTAGAAAGTCAGAAACAAGCTTTCTGAGCTGAAAACTGCATTTTGTGACAAAGTGCATATGTGGATGATGAGAATGTCAGTTTTGACAAAGAACACTGTTCATTACTGAAATGCTCTAGTTGAGCTGTTAGAATGTCAGAAACAAGCTTTCTGAGCTGAAAACTGCATTTTATGAAAAAAGGCATCAGTGGATGATGAGAATGTCAGTTTTGAGAAAGAACACTGTTCATTTCTAAAATGCTCTAGTTGAGCTGTTAGAATGTCAGAAACAAGCTTTCTGAGCTGAAAACTGCATTTTGTGAAAAAAGGCATCAGTGGATGATGATAAATTCAGTTTTGACAAAGAACACTGTTCATTACTAAAATGCTCTAATTGAGCTGTTAGAATGTCAGAAACAAGCTTTCTGAGCTGAAAACTGCATTTTGTGAAAAAAAGGCATCAGTGGATGATGATAAATTCAGTTTTGACAAAGAACACAGTCCATTACAGAAATGCTCTAGTTGAGCTGTTAGAATGTCAGGAACAAGCTTTCTGAGCTGAAAACTGCATTTTCTGTAAAAAGGCATCAGTGGATGATTAGAAAATCAGTTTTGACAAAGAACACAGTCCATTACAGAAATGCTCTAGTTGAGCTGTTAGAATGTCAGAAACAAGCTTTCTGAGCTGAAAACTGCATTTTGTGACAAAGTGCATCAGAGGATGATGAAAAAATCAGTTTTGACAAAGGACACAGTCCATTACAGAAATGCTCTAGTTGAGCTGTTAGAATGTCAGAAACAAGCTTTCTGAGCTGAAAACTGCATTTTGTGACAAAGTGCATCAGTGGATGATGAGAATGTCAGTTTTGACAAAGAACACTGTTCATTACTAAAATGCTCTAATTGAGCTGTTAGAATGTCAGAAACAAGCTTTCTGAGCTGAAAACTGCATTTTGTGACAAAGTGCATCAGTGGATGATGAGAATGTCAGTTTTGACAAAGAACACTGTTCATTACTGAAATGCTCTAGTTGAGCTGTTAGAATGTCAGAAACGAGCTTTCTGAGCTGAAAACTGCATTTTGTGAAAAAAGGCATCAGTGGATGATGATAAATTCAGTTTTGACAAAGAACACTGTTCATTACAGAAATGCTCTAGTTGAGCTGTTAGAATGTCAGAAACAAGCTTTCTGAGCTGAAAACTGCATTTTGTGACAAAGTGCATCAGTGGATGATGAGAATGTCAGTTTGGACAATGAACACATTTCTTTACTGAAATACTCTAGTTGAGCTGTTAGAATGTCAGAAACAAGCTTTCTGAGCTGAAAACTGCATTTTGTGAAAAAAGGCATCAGTGGATGATGATAAATTCAGTTTTGACAAAGAACACTGTTCATTACTAAAATGCTCTAATTGAGCTGTTAGAATGTCAGAAACAAGCTTTCTGAGCTGAAAACTGCATTTTGTGAAAAAAAGGCATCAGTGGATGATGATAAATTCAGTTTTGACAAAGAACACAGTCCATTACAGAAATGCTATAGTTGAGCTGTTAGAATGTCAGAAACAAGCTTTCTGAGCTGAAAACTACATTTTGTGTCAATGTGCATCAGTGGATGATGAGAATGTCAGTTTTGACAATGAACACATTTCTTTACTGAAATACTCTAGTTGAGCTGTTAGAATGTCAGAAACAAGCTTTCTGAGCTGAAAACTGCATTTTGTTACAAAGTGCATCAGTGGATGATGAGAATGTCAGTTTTGACAAAGAACACTGTTCATTACTAAAATGCTCTAGTTAAGCTGTTAGAATGTCAGAAACAAGCTTTCTGAGCTAAAAACTGCATTTTGTGACAAAGTGCATCAGAGGATGATTAGAAAATCAGTTTTGACAAAGAACACAGTCCATTACAGAAATGCTCTAGTTGAGCTGTTAGAATGTCAGAAACAAGCTTTCTGAGCTGAAAACTGCATTTTGTGACAAAGTGCATCAGACGATGATTAGAAAATCAGTTTTGACAAAGAACACAGTCCATTATAGAAATGCTCTAGTTGAGCTGTTAGAATGTCAGAATCAAGCTTTCTGAGCTGAAAACTGCATTTTGTGACAAAGTGCATCAGTGGATGATGAGAATGTCAGTTTTTACAAAGAACACTGTACATTACTAAAATGCTCTAATTGAGCTGTTAGAATGTCAGAAACAAGCTTTCTGAGCTGAAAACTGCATGTTGTGACAAAGTGCATCAGTGGATGATGAGAATGTCAGTTTTGACAAAGAACACTGTTCATTACTAAAATGCTCTAAATGATGTTTTATTAACAAAGTTCGGGAGGAACCTAAGCATATAAATCAGCCCGATGTTCCATCAGCAGTAATCACCTATCAGCCGAGCACGCTATCTCTACTTAATTATCTAGGCTGGTTCACCATCAGCAATCACCTATCAGCCGAGCACGTAATCTCTACTTAATGATCTAGGCTGGTCCACCATCAGCAATCACCGTATCTACCCTATCAGCTCCTGCAAGCTCTATCATAAATAGACAAACAATCTTACCTGTTGCATCTTGCCAGATAAGCATCGTCAAGTTTCGCCACTATGTCAGAGTCTCCCGTGGTCTCTAAAGTAGCAAACGTTCCAGATCCTTCGGTGCCATCATGCGCACCCCAGCTTTCCAGCCCAGGTTTCGGATTATACGGACTATTTCCAAGCTTCGCCGCGGGGCCGCCATCCCCGCCGCTCTGAGCGGCGTGCATCTAAGAGGAAGGGTTCGTCATCGCTCCCACCGGCACGATCTTCACCTCATTCACCGGCGCCATCATACGCCTCTGCGCTCCCCAAGATATCCGCATGCAGCAAGTGGACGATCCAGAGCCTTCGTCTGGCCCTTGCCAACGCGGACGTCCCATTCAGCAGGCGGATGTCAACTAGAGCTCTACACCCTCTACCTTTCGTCCCAGGCTGATGTCCCCTCGATGAGGTTGGCACGATCGGCTGTCAATAATGAGCCAGGCTCGGCTCGGGGTCCCGTCCATTCCAGGCACGGGCAATCTACCTCCGCGGCTCGGCATGGCCTCCCTCACTCGAGCCGACGCAGCAAGCCTTCGGCAAGTCTTGGAAGCGTTCAGGTCATGCTAGAAGCCACGGATATCCCGATCGAGCACCTCCGGCAGCCCGCGGCATATCAGCTCAATGCGTGGGACACCACCGCGACTGCAGATGACCGCCCCGTCCAGGCTTGCCGGCAACTCTCAGGAGCCCTGGCTCAACCATACGTCTCAGGCGCGAGGCTGCCTCCGGCGGGGATACAACTGCTGGTCTCTGGACCACAATTCTTTGGCGCCGCCGCTAGCGCAAGCTCGTCTCCGTTACACGCACAAACGCCCGACATTAGATTCGCCTTGCCCGCCCCGGGCTCTTGGCTCCCCAGTGCGAGCCTGCCTCCGCTGGGGACACAAGCGCTGGTCTCCGGACCGCAGTTCTTCGCTGCCGCCGCCAGCGCGAGCATGTCTCCGTTAGATGCACAAGCGGCCGCCATTAGATTCGCCTTGCCCGCCCCGGGCTCTTGGCTCCCCAGTGCGAGGTTGCCTCCGCTGGGGACACAAGCGCTGGTCTCCGTACCACAATTCCTTGACACTGCTGCCACCGCTACCACGAGCCTATCTCTGTTAGACGCACAAGCTGCCGCCATTAGATTCGCTTTTCCCGCCCCTTGATCTTGGCCCGCGGCGCCGGAATTGATTTCTAGCGTGAGGCTGCCTCCGTTAGAGTCACAGGCCTCAGTCCCTGGGCCTCATATCTTCGGCGCCGCTGCCAACGCTAGCACGAGCTTGTCGCCGAACAACGCGCAAACGGCTGCCATTCTCTCTCTTCAACAGGCACGCCCCACGTTTTCATTGGCCACAGCCGCTGCGATGCCAGCACCTCCACACGCGCATGTGATGGAACTTCCACCAGTCTCAAGTTGAGCTGTTAGAATGTCAGAAACCAGCTTTCTGAGCTGAAAACTGCATTTTGTGACAAAGTGCATCAGTGGATGATGAGAATGTCAGTTTGGACAATGAACACATTTCTTTACTGAAATACTCTAGTTGAGCTGTTAGAATGTCAGAAACAAGCTTTCTGAGCTGAAAACTGCATTTTGTTACAAAGTGCATCAGTGGATGATGAGACTGTCAGTTTTGACAAAGAACACTGTTCATTACTAAAATGCTCTAATTAAGCTGTTAGAATGTCAGAAACAAGCTTTCTGAGCTAAAAACTGCATTTTGTGACAAAGTGCATCAGAGGATGATTAGAAAATCAGTTTTGACAAAGAACACAGTCCATTACAGAAATGCTCTAGTTGAGCTGTTAGAATGTCAGAAACAAGCTTTCTGAGCTGAAAACTGCATTTTGTGACAAATTGCATCAGAGGATGATTAGAAAATCAGTTTTGACAAAGAACACAGTCCATTACAGAAATGCTCTAGTTGAGCTGTTAGAATGTCAGAAACAAGCTTTCTGAGCTGAAAACTGCATTTTGTGACAAAGTGCATCAGTGGATGATGAGAATGTCAGTTTTGACAAAGAACACTGTTCATTACTAAAATGCTCTAATTGAGCTGTTAGAATGTCAGAAACGAGCTTTCTGAGCTGAAAACTGCATTTTGTGAAAAAAGGCATCAGTGGATGATGATAAATTCAGTTTTGACAAAGAACACAGTCCATTACAGAAATGCTCTAGTTGAGCTGTTAGAATGTCAGAAACAAGCTTTCTGAGCTGAAAACTGCATTTTCTGAAAAAAGGCATCAGTGGATGATGAGAATGTCAGTTTTGACAATGAACACAGTTCATTACTGAAATACTCTAGTTGAGCTGTTAGAATGTCAGAAACAAGCTTTCTGAGCTGAAAACTGCATTTTGTGACAAAGTGAATCAGTGGATGACGAGAATGTCAGTTTTAACAAAGAACACTGTTCATTACTAAAATGCTCTAATTGAGCTGTTAGAATGTCAGAAACGAGCTTTCTGAGCTGAAAACTGCATTTTGTGACAAAAGGCATCAGTGAATGATGAGAATGTCAGTTTTGACTAAGAACACTGTTCATTACTGAAATGCTCTAGTTGAGCTGTTAGAATGTCAGAAACAAACTTTCTGAGCTGAAAACTGCATTTTGTGACAAAAGGCATCAGTGGATGATGAGAATGTCAGTTTTGACTAAGAACACTGTTCATTACTGAAATGCTCTAGTTGAGCTGTTAGAATGTCAGAAACGAGCTTTCTGAGCTGAAAACTGCATTTTGTGAAAAAAGGCATCAGTGGATGATGAGAATGTCAGTTTTGACAAAGAACACTGTTCATTACTAAAATGCTCTAGTTGAGCTGTTAGAATGTCAGAAACAAGCTTTCTGAGCTTAAAACTGCATTTTCTGAAAAAAGGCATCAGTGGATGATGAGAATATCAATTTTGACAATGAACACTGTTCATTACTGAAATACTCTAGTTGAGCTGTTAGAATGTCAGAAACAAGCTTTCTGAGCTGAAAACTGCATGTTGTTACAAAGTGCATCAGTGGATGATGAGAATGTCAGTTTTGACAAAGAACACTGTTCATTACTAAAATGCTCTAATTAAGCTGTTAGAATGTCAGAAACAAGCTTTCTGAGCTGAAAACTGGATTTTGTGACAAAGTGCATCAGTGGATGATGAGAAATTCAGTTTTGACAAAGAACACTGTTCATTACTGAAATGCTCTAGTTGAGCTGTTAGAATGTCAGAAACAAGCTTTCTGAGCTGAAAACTGCATTTTGTGACAAATTGCATCAGTGGATGATGAGAATGTCAGTTTTGACAAAGAACACTGTTCATCGCTAAAATGCTCTAGTTGAGCTGTTAGAATGTCAGAAACGAGCTTTCTGAGCTGAAAACTGCATTTTGTGACAAATTGCATCAGTGGATGATGAGAATGTCAGTTTTGACAAAGAACACTGTTCATCACTAAAATGCTCTAATTGAGCTGTTAGAATGTCAGAAACAAGCTTTCTGAGCTGAAAACTGCATTTTGTGACAAAGTGCATCAGTGGATGATGAGAAATTCAGTTTTGACAAAGAACACTGTTCATTACTGAAATGCTCTAATTGAGCTGTTAGAATGTCAGAAACGAGCTTTCTGAGCTGAAAACTGCATTTTGTGACAAAGTGTATCAGTGGATGATGAGAAATTCAGTTTTGACAAAGAACACTGTTCATTACTGAAATGCTCTAGTTGAGCTGTTAGAATGTCAGAAACGAGCTTTCTGAGCTGAAAACTGCATTTTGTGAAAAAAAGCCTTAAGTGAATGATGAGAAATTCAGTTTTGACAAAGAACACTGTTCATTACTGAAATGCTCTAGTTGAGCTGTTAGAATGTCAGAAACGAGCTTTCTGAGCTGAAAACTGCATTTTGTGACAAAAGGCATCAGTGAATGATGAGAAATTCAGTTTTGACAAAGAACACTGTTCATTACTGAAATGCTCTAGTTGAGCTGTTAGAATGTCAGAAACGAGCTTTCTGAGCTGAAAACTGCATTTTGTGATAAAAGGCATCAGTGGATGATGAGAAATTCAGTTTTGACAAAGAACACTGTTCATTACTGAAATGCTCTAGTTGAGCTGTTAGAATGTCAGAAACAAGATTTCTGAGCTGAAAAATGCATTTTGTGACAAAGTGCATCAGTGGATGATGAGAATGTCAGTTTTAACAAAGAACACTGTTCATTACTAAAATGCTCTAATTGAGCTGTTAGAATGTCAGAAACAAGCTTTCTGAGCTGAAAACTGCATTTTGTGAAAAAGTGCATCAGTGGATGATGAGAATGTCAGTTTTGACAAAGAACACTGTTCATTACTGAAATGCTCTAGTTGAGCTGTTAGAATGTCAGAAACGAGCTTTCTGAGCTGAAAACTGCATTTTGTGAAAAAAGGCATCAGTGGATGATGATAAATTCAGTTTTGACAAAGAACACTGTTCATTACAGAAATGCTCTAGTTGAGCTGTTAGAATGTCAGAAACAAGCTTTCTGAGCTGAAAACTGCATTTTGTGACAAAGTGCATCAGTGGATGATGAGAATGTCAGTTTGGACAATGAACACATTTCTTTACTGAAATACTCTAGTTGAGCTGTTAGAATGTCAGAAACAAGCTTTCTGAGCTGAAAACTGCATTTTGTTACAAAGTGCATCAGTGGATGATGAGAATGTCAGTTTTGACAAAGAACACTGTTCATTACTAAAATGCTCTAATTAAGCTGTTAGAATGTCAGAAACAAGCTTTCTGAGCTAAAAACTGCATTTTGTGACAAAGTGCATCAGAGGATGATTAGAAAATCAGTTTTGACAAAGAACACAGTCCATTACAGAAATGCTCTAGTTGAGCTGTTAGAATGTCAGAAACAAGCTTTCTGAGCTGAAAACTGCATTTTGTGACAAAGTGCATCAGAGGATGATTAGAAAATCAGTTTTGACAAAGAACACAGTCCATTACAGAAATGCTCTAGTTGAGCTGTTAGAATGTCAGAAACAAGCTTTCTGAGCTGAAAACTGCATTTTGTGACAAAGTGCATCAGTGGATGATGAGAATGTCAGTTTGGACAATGAACACATTTCTTTACTGAAATACTCTAGTTGAGCTGTTAGAATGTCAGAAACAAGCTTTCTGAGCTGAAAACTGCATTTTGTTACAAAGTGCATCAGTGGATGATGAGACTGTCAGTTTTGACAAAGAACACTGTTCATTACTAAAATGCTCTAATTAAGCTGTTAGAATGTCAGAAACAAGCTTTCTGAGCTAAAAACTGCATTTTGTGACAAAGTGCATCAGAGGATGATTAGAAAATCAGTTTTGACAAAGAACACAGTCCATTACAGAAATGCTCTAGTTGAGCTGTTAGAATGTCAGAAACAAGCTTTCTGAGCTGAAAACTGCATTTTGTGACAAATTGCATCAGAGGATGATTAGAAAATCAGTTTTGACAAAGAACACAGTCCATTACAGAAATGCTCTAGTTGAGCTGTTAGAATGTCAGAAACAAGCTTTCTGAGCTGAAAACTGCATTTTGTGACAAAGTGCATCAGTGGATGATGAGAATGTCAGTTTTGACAAAGAACACTGTTCATTACTAAAATGCTCTAATTGAGCTGTTAGAATGTCAGAAACGAGCTTTCTGAGCTGAAAACTGCATTTTGTGAAAAAAGGCATCAGTGGATGATGATAAATTCAGTTTTGACAAAGAACACAGTCCATTACAGAAATGCTCTAGTTGAGCTGTTAGAATGTCAGAAACAAGCTTTCTGAGCTGAAAACTGCATTTTCTGAAAAAAGGCATCAGTGGATGATGAGAATGTCAGTTTTGACAATGAACACAGTTCATTACTGAAATACTCTAGTTGAGCTGTTAGAATGTCAGAAACAAGCTTTCTGAGCTGAAAACTGCATTTTGTGACAAAGTGAATCAGTGGATGACGAGAATGTCAGTTTTGACAAAGAACACAGTCCATTACAGAAATGCTCTAGTTGAGCTGTTAGAATGTCAGAAACAAGCTTTCTGAGCTGAAAACTGCATTTTGTGACAAAGTGCATCAGTGGATGACGAGAATGTCAGTTTTGACAAAGAACACTGTTCATTACTGAAATGCTCTAGTTGAGCTGTTAGAATGTCAGAAACGAGCTTTCTGAGCTGAAAACTGCATTTTGTGAAAAAAGGCATCAGTGGATGATGAGAATGTCAGTTTTGACAAATAACACTGTTCATTACTAAAATGCTCTAATTGAGCTGTTAGAATGTCAGAAACGAGCTTTCTGAGCTGAAAACTGCATTTTGTGAAAAAAGGCATCAGTGGATGATGATAAATTCAGTTTTGACAAAGAACACAGTCCATTACAGAAATGCTCTAGTTGAGCTGTTAAAATGTCAGAAACAAGCTTTCTGAGCTTAAAACTGCATTTTCTGAAAAAAGGTATCAGTGGATGATGAGAATGTCAGTTTTGACAATGAACACTGTTCATTACTGAAATACTCTAGTTGAGCTTTTAGAATGTCAGAAACAAGCTTTCTGAGCTGAAAACTGCATGTTGTTACAAAGTGCATCAGTGGATGATGAGAATGTCAGTTTTGACAAAGAACACTGTTCATTACTAAAATGATCTAATTAAGCTGTTAGAATGTCAGAAACAAGCTTTCTGAGCTGAAAACTGCATTTTGTGACAAAGTGCATCAGTGGATGACGAGAATGTCAGTTTTGACAAAGAACACTGTTCATTACTAAAATGCTCTAATTAAGCTGTTAGAATGTCAGAAACAAGCTTTCTGAGCTGAAAACTGGATTTTGTGACAAAGTGCATCAGTGGATGATGAGAATGTCAGTTTTGACAAAGAACACTGTTCATTACTGAAATGCTCTATTTGAGCTGTTAGAATGTCAGAAACAAACTTTCTGAGCTGAAAACTGCATTTTGTGACAAAAGGCATCAGTGAATGATGAGAAATTCAGTTTTGACAAAGAACACTGTTCATTACTGAAATGCTCTAGTTGAGCTGTTAGAATGTCAGAAACGAGCTTTCTGAGCTGAAAACTGCATTTTGTGAAAAAAGGCATCAGTGGATGATGATAAATTCAGTTTTGACAAAGAACACTGTTCATTACAGAAATGCTCTAGTTGAGCTGTTAGAATGTCAGAAACAAGCTTTCTGAGCTGAAAACTGCATTTTGTGACAAAGTGCATCAGTGGATGATGAGAATGTCAGTTTGGACAATGAACACATTTCTTTACTGAAATACTCTAGTTGAGCTGTTAGAATGTCAGAAACAAGCTTTCTGAGCTGAAAACTGCATTTTGTTACAAAGTGCATCAGTGGATGATGAGAATGTCAGTTTTGACAAAGAACACTGTTCATTACTAAAATGCTCTAATTAAGCTGTTAGAATGTCAGAAACAAGCTTTCTGAGCTAAAAACTGCATTTTGTGACAAAGTGCATCAGAGGATGATTAGAAAATCAGTTTTGACAAAGAACACAGTCCATTACAGAAATGCTCTAGTTGAGCTGTTAGAATGTCAGAAACAAGCTTTCTGAGCTGAAAACTGCATTTTGTGACAAAGTGCATCAGAGGATGATTAGAAAATCAGTTTTGACAAAGAACACAGTCCATTACAGAAATGCTCTAGTTGAGCTGTTAGAATGTCAGAAACAAGCTTTCTGAGCTGAAAACTGCATTTTGTGACAAAGTGCATCAGTGGATGATGAGAATGTCAGTTTGGACAATGAACACATTTCTTTACTGAAATACTCTAGTTGAGCTGTTAGAATGTCAGAAACAAGCTTTCTGAGCTGAAAACTGCATTTTGTTACAAAGTGCATCAGTGGATGATGAGACTGTCAGTTTTGACAAAGAACACTGTTCATTACTAAAATGCTCTAATTAAGCTGTTAGAATGTCAGAAACAAGCTTTCTGAGCTAAAAACTGCATTTTGTGACAAAGTGCATCAGAGGATGATTAGAAAATCAGTTTTGACAAAGAACACAGTCCATTACAGAAATGCTCTAGTTGAGCTGTTAGAATGTCAGAAACAAGCTTTCTGAGCTGAAAACTGCATTTTGTGACAAATTGCATCAGAGGATGATTAGAAAATCAGTTTTGACAAAGAACACAGTCCATTACAGAAATGCTCTAGTTGAGCTGTTAGAATGTCAGAAACAAGCTTTCTGAGCTGAAAACTGCATTTTGTGACAAAGTGCATCAGTGGATGATGAGAATGTCAGTTTTGACAAAGAACACTGTTCATTACTAAAATGCTCTAATTGAGCTGTTAGAATGTCAGAAACGAGCTTTCTGAGCTGAAAACTGCATTTTGTGAAAAAAGGCATCAGTGGATGATGATAAATTCAGTTTTGACAAAGAACACAGTCCATTACAGAAATGTTCTAGTTGAGCTGTTAGAATGTCAGAAACAAGCTTTCTGAGCTGAAAACTGCATTTTCTGAAAAAAGGCATCAGTGGATGATGAGAATGTCAGTTTTGACAATGAACACAGTTCATTACTGAAATACTCTAGTTGAGCTGTTAGAATGTCAGAAACAAGCTTTCTGAGCTGAAAACTGCATTTTGTGACAAAGTGAATCAGTGGATGACGAGAATGTCAGTTTTGACAAAGAACACAGTCCATTACAGAAATGCTCTAGTTGAGCTGTTAGAATGTCAGAAACAAGCTTTCTGAGCTGAAAACTGCATTTTGTGACAAAGTGCATCAGTGGATGATGAGAATGTCAGTTTTGACAAAGAACACTGTTCATTACTGAAATGCTCTAGTTGAGCTGTTAGAATGTCAGAAACGAGCTTTCTGAGCTGAAAACTGCATTTTGTGAAAAAAGGCATCAGTGGATGATGAGAATGTCAGTTTTGACAAATAACACTGTTCATTACTAAAATGCTCTAATTGAGCTGTTAGAATGTCAGAAACGAGCTTTCTGAGCTGAAAACTGCATTTTGTGAAAAAAGGCATCAGTGGACGATAATAAATTCAGTTTTGACAAAGAACACAGTCCATTACAGAAATGCTCTAGTTGAGCTGTTAGAATGTCAGAAACAAGCTTTCTGAGCTTAAAACTGCATTTTCTGAAAAAAGGTATCAGTGGATGATGAGAATGTCAGTTTTGACAATGAACACTGTTCATTACTGAAATACTCTAGTTGAGCTGTTAGAATGTCAGAAACGAGCTTTCTGAGCTGAAAACTGCATGTTGTTACAAAGTGCATCAGTGGATGATGAGAATGTCAGTTTTGACAAAGAACACTGTTCATTACTAAAATGATCTAATTAAGCTGTTAGAATGTCAGAAACAAGCTTTCTGAGCTGAAAACTGCATTTTGTGACAAAGTGCATCAGTGGATGACGAGAGTGTCAGTTTTGACAAAGAACACTGTTCATTACTAAAATGCTCTAATTAAGCTGTTAGAATGTCAGAAACAAGCTTTCTGAGCTGAAAACTGGATTTTGTGACAAAGTGCATCAGTGGATGATGAGAATGTCAGTTTTGACAAAGAACACTGTTCATTACTGAAATGCTCTATTTGAGCTGTTAGAATGTCAGAAACAAACTTTCTGAGCTGAAAACTGCATTTTGTGACAAAAGGCATCAGTGAATGATGAGAAATTCAGTTTTGACAAAGAACACTGTTCATTACTGAAATGCTCTAGTTGAGCTGTTAGAATGTCAGAAACGAGCTTTCTGAGCTGAAAACTGCATTTTGTGAAAAAAGGCATCAGTGGATGATGATAAATTCAGTTTTGACAAAGAACACTGTTCATTACAGAAATGCTCTAGTTGAGCTGTTAGAATGTCAGAAACAAGCTTTCTGAGCTGAAAACTGCATTTTGTGACAAAGTGCATCAGTGGATGATGAGAATGTCAGTTTGGACAATGAACACATTTCTTTACTGAAATACTCTAGTTGAGCTGTTAGAATGTCAGAAACAAGCTTTCCGAGCTGAAAACTGCATTTTGTTACAAAGTGCATCAGTGGATGATGACAATGTCAGTTTTGACAAAGAACACTGTTCATTACTAAAATGCTCTAATTAAGCTGTTAGAATGTCAGAAACAAGCTTTCTGAGCTAAAAACTGCATTTTGTGACAAAGTGCATCAGAGGATGATTAGAAAATCAGTTTTGACAAAGAACACAGTCCATTACAGAAATGCTCTAGTTGAGCTGTTAGAATGTCAGAAACAAGCTTTCTGAGCTGAAAACTGCATGTTGTGACAAAGTGCATCAGAGGATGATTAGAAAATCAGTTTTGACAAAGAACACAGTCCATTACAGAAATGCTCTAGTTGAGCTGTTAGAATGTCAGAAACAAGCTTTCTGAGCTGAAAACTGCATTTTGTGACAAAGTGCATCAGTGGATGATGAGAATGTCAGTTTGGACAATGAACACATTTCTTTACTGAAATACTCTAGTTGAGCTGTTAGAATGTCAGAAACAAGCTTTCTGAGCTGAAAACTGCATTTTGTTACAAAGTGCATCAGTGGATGATGAGACTGTCAGTTTTGACAAAGAACACTGTTCATTACTAAAATGCTCTAATTAAGCTGTTAGAATGTCAGAAACAAGCTTTCTGAGCTAAAAACTGCATTTTGTGACAAAGTGCATCAGAGGATGATTAGAAAATCAGTTTTGACAAAGAACACAGTCCATTACAGAAATGCTCTAGTTGAGCTGTTAGAATGTCAGAAACAAGCTTTCTGAGCTGAAAACTGCATTTTGTGACAAATTGCATCAGAGGATGATTAGAAAATCAGTTTTGACAAAGAACACAGTCCATTACAGAAATGCTCTAGTTGAGCTGTTAGAATGTCAGAAACAAGCTTTCTGAGCTGAAAACTGCATTTTGTGACAAAGTGCATCAGTGGATGATGAGAATGTCAGTTTTGACAAAGAACACTGTTCATTACTAAAATGCTCTAATTGAGCTGTTAGAATGTCAGAAACGAGCTTTCTGAGCTGAAAACTGCATTTTGTGAAAAAAGGCATCAGTGGATGATGATAAATTCAGTTTTGACAAAGAACACAGTCCATTACAGAAATGCTCTAGTTGAGCTGTTAGAATGTCAGAAACAAGCTTTCTGAGCTTAAAACTGCATTTTCTGAAAAAAGGTATCAGTGGATGATGAGAATGTCAGTTTTGACAATGAACACTGTTCATTACTGAAATACTCTAGTTGAGCTGTTAGAATGTCAGAAACGAGCTTTCTGAGCTGAAAACTGCATGTTGTTACAAAGTGCATCAGTGGATGATGAGAATGTCAGTTTTGACAAAGAACACTGTTCATTACTAAAATGATCTAATTAAGCTGTTAGAATGTCAGAAACAAGCTTTCTGAGCTGAAAACTGCATTTTGTGACAAAGTGCATCAGTGGATGACGAGAATGTCAGTTTTGACAAAGAACACTGTTCATTACTAAAATGCTCTAATTAAGCTGTTAGAATGTCAGAAACAAGCTTTCTGAGCTGAAAACTGGATTTTGTGACAAAGTGCATCAGTGGATGATGAGAATGTCAGTTTTGACAAAGAACACTGTTCATTACTGAAATGCTCTATTTGAGCTGTTAGAATGTCAGAAACAAACTTTCTGAGCTGAAAACTGCATTTTGTGACAAAAGGCATCAGTGAATGATGAGAAATTCAGTTTTGACAAAGAACACTGTTCATTACTGAAATGCTCTAGTTGAGCTGTTAGAATGTCAGAAACGAGCTTTCTGAGCTGAAAACTGCATTTTTTGATAAAAGGCATCAGTGGATGATGAGAAATTCAGTTTTGACAAAGAACACTGTTCATTACTGAAATGCTCTAGTTGAGCTGTTAGAATGTCAGAAACAAGCTTTCTGAGCTGAAAACTGCATTATGTGACAAAGTGCATCAGTGGATGATGAGAATGTCAGTTTTGACAAAGAACACAGTCCATTACAGAAATGCTGTAGTTGAGCTGTTAGAATGTCTGAAACAAGCTTTCTGAGCTGAAAACTGCATTTTGTGACAAAGTGCATCAGTGGATGATGAGAAATTCAGTTTTGACAAAGAACACTGTTCATTACTGAAATGCTCTAGTTGAGCTGTTAGAATGTCAGAAACTAGCTTTCTGAGCTGAAAACTGCATTTTGTGACAAAGTGCATCAGTGGATGATGAGAATGTCAGTTTTGACAAAGAACACTGTTCATCACTAAAATGCTCTAATTGAGCTGTTAGAATGTCAGAAACAAGCTTTCTGAGCTGAAAACTGCATTTTGTGACAAAGTGCATCAGTGGATGATGAGAAATTCAGTTTTGACAAAGAACACTGTTCATTACTGAAATGCTCTAATTGAGCTGTTAGAATGTCAGAAACGAGCTTTCTGAGCTGAAAACTGCATTTTGTGACAAAGTGTATCAGTGGATGATGAGAAATTCAGTTTTGACAAAGAACACTGTTCATTACTGAAATGCTCTAGTTGAGCTGTTAGAATGTCAGAAACGAGCTTTCTGAGCTGAAAACTGCATTTTGTGACAAAAGGCATCAGTGGATGATGAGAAATTCAGTTTTGACAAAGAACACTGTTCATTACTGAAATGCTCTAGTTGAGCTGTTAGAATGTCAGAAACGAGCTTTCTGAGCTGAAAACTGCATTTTGTGACAAAAGGCATCAGTGAATGATGAGAAATTCAGTTTTGACAAAGAACACTGTTCATTACTGAAATGCTCTAGTTGAGCTGTTAGAATGTCAGAAACGAGCTTTCTGAGCTGAAAACTGCATTTTGTGATAAAAGGCATCAGTAGATGATGAGAAATTCAGTTTTGACAAAGAACACTGTTCATTACTGAAATGCTCTAGTTGAGCTGTTAGAATGTCAGAAACGAGCTTTCTGAGCTGAAAACTGCATTTTTTGATAAAAGGCATCAGTGGATGATGAGAAATTCAGTTTTGACAAAGAACACTGTTCATTACTGAAATGCTCTAGTTGAGCTGTTAGAATGTCAGAAACAAGATTTCTGAGCTGAAATCTGCATTTTGTGACAAAGTGCATCAGTGGATGATGAGAATGTCAGTTTTGACAAAGAACACTGTTCATTACTGAAATGCTCTAGTTGAGCTGTTAGAATGTCAGAAACGAGCTTTCTGAGCTGAAAACTGCATTTTGTGAAAAAAGGCATCAGTGGATGATGATAAATTCAGTTTTGACAAAGAACACTGTTCATTACAGAAATGCTCTAGTTGAGCTGTTAGAATGTCAGAAACAAGCTTTCTGAGCTGAAAACTGCATTTTGTGACAAAGTGCATCAGTGGATGATGAGAATGTCAGTTTTGACAAAGAACACTGTTCATTACTGAAATGCTCTAGTTGAGCTGTTAGAATGTCAGAAACGAGCTTTCTGAGCTGAAAACTGCATTTTGTGAAAAAAGGCATCAGTGGATGATGATAAATTCAGTTTTGACAAAGAACACTGTTCATTACAGAAATGCTCTAGTTGAGCTGTTAGAATGTCAGAAACAAACTTTCTGAGCTGAAAACTGCATTTTGTGACAAAGTGCATCAGAAGATGATTAGAAAATCAGTTTTGACAAAGAACACAGTCCATTACAGAAATGCTCTAGTTGAGCTGTTAGAATGTCAGAAACAAGCTTTCTGAGCTGAAAACTGCATTTTGTGACAAAGTGCATCAGAGGATGATTAGAAAATCAGTTTTGACAAAGAACACAGTCCATTACAGAAATGCTCTAGTTGAGCTGTTAGAATGTCAGAAACAAGCTTTCTGAGCTGAAAACTGCATTTTGTGACAAAGTGCATCAGTGGATGATGAGAATGTCAGTTTTGACAAAGAACACTGTTCATTACTAAAATGCTCTAATTGAGCTGTTAGAATGTCAGAAACAAGATTTCTGAGCTGAAAACTGCATTTTGTGACAAAGTGCATCAGTGGATGATGAGAATGTCAGTTTTAACAAAGAACACTGTTCATTACTAAAATGCTCTAATTGAGCTGTTAGAATGTCAGAAACAAGCTTTCTGAGCTGAAAACTGCATTTTGTGACAAAGTGCATCAGTGGATGATGAGAATGTCAGTTTTGACAAAGAACACTGTTCATTACTGAAATGCTCTAGTTGAGCTGTTAGAATGTCAGAAACGAGCTTTCTGAGCTGAAAACTGCATTTTGTGAAAAAAGGCATCAGTGGATGATGATAAATTCAGTTTTGACAAAGAACACAGTCCATTACAGAAATGTTCTAGTTGAGCTGTTAGAATGTCAGAAACAAGCTTTCTGAGCTGAAAACTGCATTTTCTGAAAAAAGGCATCAGTGGATGATGAGAATGTCAGTTTTGACAATGAACACAGTTCATTACTGAAATACTCTAGTTGAGCTGTTAGAATGTCAGAAACAAGCTTTCTGAGCTGAAAACTGCATTTTGTGACAAAGTGAATCAGTGGATGACGAGAATGTCAGTTTTGACAAAGAACACAGTCCATTACAGAAATGCTCTAGTTGAGCTGTTAGAATGTCAGAAACAAGCTTTCTGAGCTGAAAACTGCATTTTGTGACAAAGTGCATCAGTGGATGATGAGAATGTCAGTTTTGACAAAGAACACTGTTCATTACTGAAATGCTCTAGTTGAGCTGTTAGAATGTCAGAAACGAGCTTTCTGAGCTGAAAACTGCATTTTGTGAAAAAAGGCATCAGTGGATGATGAGAATGTCAGTTTTGACAAATAACACTGTTCATTACTAAAATGCTCTAATTGAGCTGTTAGAATGTCAGAAACGAGCTTTCTGAGCTGAAAACTGCATTTTGTGAAAAAAGGCATCAGTGGACGATAATAAATTCAGTTTTGACAAAGAACACAGTCCATTACAGAAATGCTCTAGTTGAGCTGTTAGAATGTCAGAAACAAGCTTTCTGAGCTTAAAACTGCATTTTCTGAAAAAAGGTATCAGTGGATGATGAGAATGTCAGTTTTGACAATGAACACTGTTCATTACTGAAATACTCTAGTTGAGCTGTTAGAATGTCAGAAACGAGCTTTCTGAGCTGAAAACTGCATGTTGTTACAAAGTGCATCAGTGGATGATGAGAATGTCAGTTTTGACAAAGAACACTGTTCATTACTAAAATGATCTAATTAAGCTGTTAGAATGTCAGAAACAAGCTTTCTGAGCTGAAAACTGCATTTTGTGACAAAGTGCATCAGTGGATGACGAGAGTGTCAGTTTTGACAAAGAACACTGTTCATTACTAAAATGCTCTAATTAAGCTGTTAGAATGTCAGAAACAAGCTTTCTGAGCTGAAAACTGGATTTTGTGACAAAGTGCATCAGTGGATGATGAGAATGTCAGTTTTGACAAAGAACACTGTTCATTACTGAAATGCTCTATTTGAGCTGTTAGAATGTCAGAAACAAACTTTCTGAGCTGAAAACTGCATTTTGTGACAAAAGGCATCAGTGAATGATGAGAAATTCAGTTTTGACAAAGAACACTGTTCATTACTGAAATGCTCTAGTTGAGCTGTTAGAATGTCAGAAACGAGCTTTCTGAGCTGAAAACTGCATTTTGTGAAAAAAGGCATCAGTGGATGATGATAAATTCAGTTTTGACAAAGAACACTGTTCATTACAGAAATGCTCTAGTTGAGCTGTTAGAATGTCAGAAACAAGCTTTCTGAGCTGAAAACTGCATTTTGTGACAAAGTGCATCAGTGGATGATGAGAATGTCAGTTTGGACAATGAACACATTTCTTTACTGAAATACTCTAGTTGAGCTGTTAGAATGTCAGAAACAAGCTTTCCGAGCTGAAAACTGCATTTTGTTACAAAGTGCATCAGTGGATGATGACAATGTCAGTTTTGACAAAGAACACTGTTCATTACTAAAATGCTCTAATTAAGCTGTTAGAATGTCAGAAACAAGCTTTCTGAGCTAAAAACTGCATTTTGTGACAAAGTGCATCAGAGGATGATTAGAAAATCAGTTTTGACAAAGAACACAGTCCATTACAGAAATGCTCTAGTTGAGCTGTTAGAATGTCAGAAACAAGCTTTCTGAGCTGAAAACTGCATTTTGTGACAAAGTGCATCAGAGGATGATTAGAAAATCAGTTTTGACAAAGAACACAGTCCATTACAGAAATGCTCTAGTTGAGCTGTTAGAATGTCAGAAACAAGCTTTCTGAGCTGAAAACTGCATTTTGTGACAAAGTGCATCAGTGGATGATGAGAATGTCAGTTTGGACAATGAACACATTTCTTTACTGAAATACTCTAGTTGAGCTGTTAGAATGTCAGAAACAAGCTTTCTGAGCTGAAAACTGCATTTTGTTACAAAGTGCATCAGTGGATGATGAGACTGTCAGTTTTGACAAAGAACACTGTTCATTACTAAAATGCTCTAATTAAGCTGTTAGAATGTCAGAAACAAGCTTTCTGAGCTAAAAACTGCATTTTGTGACAAAGTGCATCAGAGGATGATTAGAAAATCAGTTTTGACAAAGAACACAGTCCATTACAGAAATGCTCTAGTTGAGCTGTTAGAATGTCAGAAACAAGCTTTCTGAGCTGAAAACTGCATTTTGTGACAAATTGCATCAGAGGATGATTAGAAAATCAGTTTTGACAAAGAACACAGTCCATTACAGAAATGCTCTAGTTGAGCTGTTAGAATGTCAGAAACAAGCTTTCTGAGCTGAAAACTGCATTTTGTGACAAAGTGCATCAGTGGATGATGAGAATGTCAGTTTTGACAAAGAACACTGTTCATTACTAAAATGCTCTAATTGAGCTGTTAGAATGTCAGAAACGAGCTTTCTGAGCTGAAAACTGCATTTTGTGAAAAAAGGCATCAGTGGATGATGATAAATTCAGTTTTGACAAAGAACACAGTCCATTACAGAAATGTTCTAGTTGAGCTGTTAGAATGTCAGAAACAAGCTTTCTGAGCTGAAAACTGCATTTTCTGAAAAAAGGCATCAGTGGATGATGAGAATGTCAGTTTTGACAATGAACACAGTTCATTACTGAAATACTCTAGTTGAGCTGTTAGAATGTCAGAAACAAGCTTTCTGAGCTGAAAACTGCATTTTGTGACAAAGTGAATCAGTGGATGACGAGAATGTCAGTTTTGACAAAGAACACAGTCCATTACAGAAATGCTCTAGTTGAGCTGTTAGAATGTCAGAAACAAGCTTTCTGAGCTGAAAACTGCATTTTGTGACAAAGTGCATCAGTGGATGATGAGAATGTCAGTTTTGACAAAGAACACTGTTCATTACTGAAATGCTCTAGTTGAGCTGTTAGAATGTCAGAAACGAGCTTTCTGAGCTGAAAACTGCATTTTGTGAAAAAAGGCATCAGTGGATGATGAGAATGTCAGTTTTGACAAATAACACTCTTCATTACTAAAATGCTCTAATTGAGCTGTTAGAATGTCAGAAACGAGCTTTCTGAGCTGAAAACTGCATTTTGTGAAAAAAGGCATCAGTGGATGATGATAAATTCAGTTTTGACAAAGAACACAGTCCATTACAGAAATGCTCTAGTTGAGCTGTTAGAATGTCAGAAACAAGCTTTCTGAGCTTAAAACTGCATTTTCTGAAAAAAGGTATCAGTGGATGATGAGAATGTCAGTTTTGACAATGAACACTGTTCATTACTGAAATACTCTAGTTGAGCTGTTAGAATGTCAGAAACGAGCTTTCTGAGCTGAAAACTGCATGTTGTTACAAAGTGCATCAGTGGATGATGAGAATGTCAGTTTTGACAAAGAACACTGTTCATTACTAAAATGATCTAATTAAGCTGTTAGAATGTCAGAAACAAGCTTTCTGAGCTGAAAACTGCATTTTGTGACAAAGTGCATCAGTGGATGACGAGAATGTCAGTTTTGACAAAGAACACTGTTCATTACTAAAATGCTCTAATTAAGCTGTTAGAATGTCAGAAACAAGCTTTCTGAGCTGAAAACTGGATTTTGTGACAAAGTGCATCAGTGGATGATGAGAATGTCAGTTTTGACAAAGAACACTGTTCATTACTGAAATGCTCTATTTGAGCTGTTAGAATGTCAGAAACAAACTTTCTGAGCTGAAAACTGCATTTTGTGACAAAAGGCATCAGTGAATGATGAGAAATTCAGTTTTGACAAAGAACACTGTTCATTACTGAAATGCTCTAGTTGAGCTGTTAGAATGTCAGAAACGAGCTTTCTGAGCTGAAAACTGCATTTTTTGATAAAAGGCATCAGTGGATGATGAGAAATTCAGTTTTGACAAAGAACACTGTTCATTACTGAAATGCTCTAGTTGAGCTGTTAGAATGTCAGAAACAAGCTTTCTGAGCTGAAAACTGCATTATGTGACAAAGTGCATCAGTGGATGATGAGAATGTCAGTTTTGACAAAGAACACAGTCCATTACAGAAATGCTGTAGTTGAGCTGTTAGAATGTCTGAAACAAGCTTTCTGAGCTGAAAACTGCATTTTGTGACAAAGTGCATCAGTGGATGATGAGAAATTCAGTTTTGACAAAGAACACTGTTCATTACTGAAATGCTCTAGTTGAGCTGTTAGAATGTCAGAAACTAGCTTTCTGAGCTGAAAACTGCATTTTGTGACAAAGTGCATCAGTGGATGATGAGAATGTCAGTTTTGACAAAGAACACTGTTCATCACTAAAATGCTCTAATTGAGCTGTTAGAATGTCAGAAACAAGCTTTCTGAGCTGAAAACTGCATTTTGTGACAAAGTGCATCAGTGGATGATGAGAAATTCAGTTTTGACAAAGAACACTGTTCATTACTGAAATGCTCTAATTGAGCTGTTAGAATGTCAGAAACGAGCTTTCTGAGCTGAAAACTGCATTTTGTGACAAAGTGTATCAGTGGATGATGAGAAATTCAGTTTTGACAAAGAACACTGTTCATTACTGAAATGCTCTAGTTGAGCTGTTAGAATGTCAGAAACGAGCTTTCTGAGCTGAAAACTGCATTTTGTGACAAAAGGCATCAGTGGATGATGAGAAATTCAGTTTTGACAAAGAACACTGTTCATTACTGAAATGCTCTAGTTGAGCTGTTAGAATGTCAGAAACGAGCTTTCTGAGCTGAAAACTGCATTTTGTGACAAAAGGCATCAGTGAATGATGAGAAATTCAGTTTTGACAAAGAACACTGTTCATTACTGAAATGCTCTAGTTGAGCTGTTAGAATGTCAGAAACGAGCTTTCTGAGCTGAAAACTGCATTTTGTGATAAAAGGCATCAGTAGATGATGAGAAATTCAGTTTTGACAAAGAACACTGTTCATTACTGAAATGCTCTAGTTGAGCTGTTAGAATGTCAGAAACGAGCTTTCTGAGCTGAAAACTGCATTTTTTGATAAAAGGCATCAGTGGATGATGAGAAATTCAGTTTTGACAAAGAACACTGTTCATTACTGAAATGCTCTAGTTGAGCTGTTAGAATGTCAGAAACAAGATTTCTGAGCTGAAATCTGCATTTTGTGACAAAGTGCATCAGTGGATGATGAGAATGTCAGTTTTGACAAAGAACACTGTTCATTACTGAAATGCTCTAGTTGAGCTGTTAGAATGTCAGAAACGAGCTTTCTGAGCTGAAAACTGCATTTTGTGAAAAAAGGCATCAGTGGATGATGATAAATTCAGTTTTGACAAAGAACACTGTTCATTACAGAAATGCTCTAGTTGAGCTGTTAGAATGTCAGAAACAAGCTTTCTGAGCTGAAAACTGCATTTTGTGACAAAGTGCATCAGTGGATGATGAGAATGTCAGTTTTGACAAAGAACACTGTTCATTACTGAAATGCTCTAGTTGAGCTGTTAGAATGTCAGAAACGAGCTTTCTGAGCTGAAAACTGCATTTTGTGAAAAAAGGCATCAGTGGATGATGATAAATTCAGTTTTGACAAAGAACACTGTTCATTACAGAAATGCTCTAGTTGAGCTGTTAGAATGTCAGAAACAAACTTTCTGAGCTGAAAACTGCATTTTGTGACAAAGTGCATCAGAAGATGATTAGAAAATCAGTTTTGACAAAGAACACAGTCCATTACAGAAATGCTCTAGTTGAGCTGTTAGAATGTCAGAAACAAGCTTTCTGAGCTGAAAACTGCATTTTGTGACAAAGTGCATCAGAGGATGATTAGAAAATCAGTTTTGACAAAGAACACAGTCCATTACAGAAATGCTCTAGTTGAGCTGTTAGAATGTCAGAAACAAGCTTTCTGAGCTGAAAACTGCATTTTGTGACAAAGTGCATCAGTGGATGATGAGAATGTCAGTTTTGACAAAGAACACTGTTCATTACTAAAATGCTCTAATTGAGCTGTTAGAATGTCAGAAACAAGATTTCTGAGCTGAAAACTGCATTTTGTGACAAAGTGCATCAGTGGATGATGAGAATGTCAGTTTTAACAAAGAACACTGTTCATTACTAAAATGCTCTAATTGAGCTGTTAGAATGTCAGAAACAAGCTTTCTGAGCTGAAAACTGCATTTTGTGACAAAGTGCATCAGTGGATGATGAGAATGTCAGTTTTGACAAAGAACACTGTTCATTACTGAAATGCTCTAGTTGAGCTGTTAGAATGTCAGAAACGAGCTTTCTGAGCTGAAAACTGCATTTTGTGAAAAAAGGCATCAGTGGATGATGATAAATTCAGTTTTGACAAAGAACACTGTTCATTACAGAAATGCTCTAGTTGAGCTGTTAGAATGTCAGAAACAAGCTTTCTGAGCTGAAAACTGCATTTTGTGACAAAGTGCATCAGTGGATGATGAGAATGTCAGTTTGGACAATGAACACATTTCTTTACTGAAATGCTCTAGTTGAGCTGTTAGAATGTCAGAAACAAGCTTTCTGAGCTGAAAACTGCATTTTGTTACAAAGTGCATCAGTGGATGATGAGACTGTCAGTTTTGACAAAGAACACTGTTCATTACTAAAATGCTCTAATTAAGCTGTTAGAATGTCAGAAACAAGCTTTCTGAGCTAAAAACTGCATTTTGTGACAAAGTGCATCAGAGGATGATTAGAAAATCAGTTTTGACAAAGAACACAGTCCATTACAGAAATGCTCTAGTTGAGCTGTTAGAATGTCAGAAACAAGCTTTCTGAGCTGAAAACTGCATTTTGTGACAAATTGCATCAGAGGATGATTAGAAAATCAGTTTTGACAAAGAACACAGTCCATTACAGAAATGCTCTAGTTGAGCTGTTAGAATGTCAGAAACAAGCTTTCTGAGCTGAAAACTGCATTTTGTGAAAAAAGGCATCAGTGGATGATGAGAATGTCAGTTTTGACAAAGAACACTGTTCATTACTAAAATGCTCTAATTGAGCTGTTAGAATGTCAGAAACGAGCTTTCTGAGCTGAAAACTGCATTTTGTGAAAAAAGGCATCAGTGGATGATGATAAATTCAGTTTTGACAAAGAACACAGTCCATTACAGAAATGCTCTAGTTGAGCTGTTAGAATGTCAGAAACAAGCTTTCTGAGCTTAAAACTGCATTTTCTGAAAAAAGGTATCAGTGGATGATGAGAATGTCAGTTTTGACAATGAACACTGTTCATTACTGAAATACTCTAGTTGAGCTGTTAGAATGTCAGAAACAAGCTTTATGAGCTGAAAACTGCATGTTGTTACAAAGTGCATCAGTGGATGATGAGAATGTCAGTTTTGACAAAGAACACTGTTCATTACTAAAATGATCTAATTAAGCTGTTAGAATGTCAGAAACAAGCTTTCTGAGCTGAAAACTGCATTTTGTGACAAAGTGCATCAGTGGATGACGAGAATGTCAGTTTTGACAAAGAACACTGTTCATTACTAAAATGCTCTAATTAAGCTGTTAGAATGTCAGAAACAAGCTTTCTGAGCTGAAAACTGGATTTTGTGACAAAGTGCATCAGTGGATGATGAGAATGTCAGTTTTGACAAAGAACACTGTTCATTACTGAAATGCTCTATTTGAGCTGTTAGAATGTCAGAAACAAACTTTCTGAGCTGAAAACTGCATTTTGTGACAAAAGGCATCAGTGAATGATGAGAAATTCAGTTTTGACAAAGAACACTGTTCATTACTGAAATGCTCTAGTTGAGCTGTTAGAATGTCAGAAACGAGCTTTCTGAGCTGAAAACTGCATTTTTTGATAAAAGGCATCAGTGGATGATGAGAAATTCAGTTTTGACAAAGAACACTGTTCATTACTGAAATGCTCTAGTTGAGCTGTTAGAATGTCAGAAACAAGCTTTCTGAGCTGAAAACTGCATTATGTGACAAAGTGCATCAGTGGATGATGAGAATGTCAGTTTTGACAAAGAACACAGTCCATTACAGAAATGCTGTAGTTGAGCTGTTAGAATGTCTGAAACAAGCTTTCTGAGCTGAAAACTGCATTTTGTGACAAAGTGCATCAGTGGATGATGAGAAATTCAGTTTTGACAAAGAACACTGTTCATTACTGAAATGCTCTAGTTGAGCTGTTAGAATGTCAGAAACGAGCTTTCTGAGCTGAAAACTGCATTTTGTGACAAATTGCATCAGTGGATGATGAGAATGTTAGTTTTGACAAAGAACACTGTTCATCACTAAAATGCTCTAATTGAGCTGTTAGAATGTCAGAAACAAGCTTTCTGAGCTGAAAACTGCATTTTGTGACAAAGTGCATCAGTGGATGATGAGAAATTCAGTTTTGACAAAGAACACTGTTCATTACTAAAATGCTCTAATTGAGCTGTTAGAATGTCAGAAACGAGCTTTCTGAGCTGAAAACTGCATTTTGTGACAAAGTGTATCAGTGGATGATGAGAAATTCAGTTTTGACAAAGAACACTGTTCATTACTGAAATGCTCTAATTGAGCTGTTAGAATGTCAGAAACGAGCTTTCTGAGCTGAAAACTCCATTTTGTGACAAAAGGCATCAGTGGATGATGAGAAATTCAGTTTTGACAAAGAACACTGTTCATTACTGAAATGCTCTAGTTGAGCTGTTAGAATGTCAGAAACGAGCTTTCTGAGCTGAAAACTGCATTTTTTGATAAAAGGCATCAGTGGATGATGAGAAATTCAGTTTTGACAAAGAACACTGTTCATTACTGAAATGCTCTAATTGAGCTGTTAGAATGTCAGAAACGAGCTTTCTGAGCTGAAAACTGCATTTTGTGACAAAGTGTATCAGTGGATGATGAGAAATTCAGTTTTGACAAAGAACACTGTTCATTACTGAAATGCTCTAGTTGAGCTGTTAGAATGTCAGAAACGAGCTTTCTGAGCTGAAAACTGCATTTTGTGACAAAAGGCATCAGTGGATGATGAGAAATTCAGTTTTGACAAAGAACACTGTTCATTACTGAAATGCTCTAGTTGAGCTGTTAGAATGTCAGAAACGAGCTTTCTGAGCTGAAAACTGCATTTTGTGACAAAAGGCATCAGTGAATGATGAGAAATTCAGTTTTGACAAAGAACACTGTTCATTACTGAAATGCTCTAGTTGAGCTGTTAGAATGTCAGAAACGAGCTTTCTGAGCTGAAAACTGCATTTTGTGATAAAAGGCATCAGTAGATGATGAGAAATTCAGTTTTGACAAAGAACACTGTTCATTACTGAAATGCTCTAGTTGAGCTGTTAGAATGTCAGAAACGAGCTTTCTGAGCTGAAAACTGCATTTTTTGATAAAAGGCATCAGTGGATGATGAGAAATTCAGTTTTGACAAAGAACACTGTTCATTACTGAAATGCTCTAGTTGAGCTGTTAGAATGTCAGAAACAAGATTTCTGAGCTAAAATCTGCATTTTGTGACAAAGTGCATCAGTGGATGATGAGAATGTCAGTTTTAACAAAGAACACTGTTCATTACTAAAATGCTCTAATTGAGCTGTTAGAATGTCAGAAACAAGCTTTCTGAGCTGAAAACTGCATTTTGTGACAAAGTGCATCAGTGGATGATGAGAATGTCAGTTTTGACAAAGAACACTGTTCATTACTGAAATGCTCTAGTTGAGCTGTTAGAATGTCAGAAACGAGCTTTCTGAGCTGAAAACTGCATTTTGTGACAAAGTGCATCAGAGGATGATTAGAAAATCAGTTTTGACAAAGAACACAGTCCATTACAGAAATGCTCTAGTTGAGCTGTTAGAATGTCAGAAACAAGCTTTCTGAGCTGAAAACTGCATTTTGTGACAAAGTGCATCAGTGGATGATGAGAATGTCAGTTTTGACAAAGAACACTGTTCATTACTAAAATGCTCTAATTGAGCTGTTAGAATGTCAGAAACAACATTTCTGAGCTGAAAACTGCATTTTGTGACAAAGTGCATCAGTGGATGATGAGAATGTCAGTTTTAAAAAAGAACACTGTTCATTACTAAAATGCTCTAATTGAGCTGTTAGAATGTCAGAAACAAGCTTTCTGAGCTGAAAACTGCATTTTGTGACAAAGTGCATCAGTGGATGATGAGAATGTCAGTTTTGACAAAGAACACTGTTCATTACTGAAATGCTCTAGTTGAGCTGTTAGAATGTCAGAAACGAGCTTTCTGAGCTGAAAACTGCATTTTGTTAAAAAAGGCATCAGTGGATGATGATAAATTCAGTTTTGACAAAGAACACTGTTCATTACAGAAATGCTCTAGTTGAGCTGTTAGAATGTCAGAAACAAGCTTTCTGAGCTGAAAACTGCATTTTGTGACAAAGTGCATCAGTGGATGATGAGAATGTCAGTTTGGACAATGAACACATTTCTTTACTGAAATACTCTAGTTGAGCTGTTAGAATGTCAGAAACAAGCTTTCTGAGCTGAAAACTGCATTTTGTTACAAAGTGCATCAGTGGATGATGAGACTGTCAGTTTTGACAAAGAACACTGTTCATTACTAAAATGCTCTAATTAAGCTGTTAGAATGTCAGAAACAAGCTTTCTGAGCTAAAAACTGCATTTTGTGACAAAGTGCATCAGAGGATGATTAGAAAATCAGTTTTGACAAAGAACACAGTCCATTACAGAAATGCTCTAATTGAGCTGTTAGAATGTCAGAAACAAGCTTTCTGAGCTGAAAACTGCATTTTGTGACAAATTGCATCAGAGGATGATTAGAAAATCAGTTTTGACAAAGAACACAGTCCATTACAGAAATGCTCTAGTTGAGCTGTTAGAATGTCAGAAACAAGCTTTCTGAGCTGAAAACTGCATTTTGTGAAAAAAGGCATCAGTGGATGATGAGAATGTCAGTTTTGACAAAGAACACTGTTCATTACTAAAATGTTCTAATTGAGCTGTTAGAATGTCAGAAACGAGCTTTCTGAGCTGAAAACTGCATTTTGTGAAAAAAGGCATCAGTGGATGATGATAAATTCAGTTTTGACAAAGAACACAGTCCATTACAGAAATGCTCTAGTTGAGCTGTTAGAATGTCAGAAACAAGCTTTCTGAGCTGAAAACTGCATTTTGTGACAAAGTGCATCAGTGGATGATGAGAATGTCAGTTTGGACAATGAACACATTTCTTTACTGAAATACTCTAGTTGAGCTGTTAGAATGTCAGAAACAAGCTTTCTGAGCTGAAAACTGCATTTTGTTACAAAGTGCATCAGTGGATGATGAGACTGTCAGTTTTGACAAAGAACACTGTTCATTACTAAAATGCTCTAATTAAGCTGTTAGAATGTCAGAAACAAGCTTTCTGAGCTAAAAACTGCATTTTGTGACAAAGTGCATCAGAGGATGATTAGAAAATCAGTTTTGACAAAGAACACAGTCCATTACAGAAATGCTCTAGTTGAGCTGTTAGAATGTCAGAAACAAGCTTTCTGAGCTGAAAACTGCATTTTGTGACAAATTGCATCAGAGGATGATTAGAAAATCAGTTTTGACAAAGAACACAGTCCATTACAGAAATGCTCTAGTTGAGCTGTTAGAATGTCAGAAACAAGCTTTCTGAGCTGAAAACTGCATTTTGTGACAAAGTGCATCAGTGGATGATGAGAATGTCAGTTTTGACAAAGAACACTGTTCATTACTAAAATGCTCTAATTGAGCTGTTAGAATGTCAGAAACGAGCTTTCTGAGCTGAAAACTGCATTTTGTGAAAAAAGGCATCAGTGGATGATGATAAATTCAGTTTTGACAAAGAACACAGTCCATTACAGAAATGTTCTAGTTGAGCTGTTAGAATGTCAGAAACAAGCTTTCTGAGCTGAAAACTGCATTTTCTGAAAAAAGGCATCAGTGGATGATGAGAATGTCAGTTTTGACAATGAACACAGTTCATTACTGAAATACTCTAGTTGAGCTGTTAGAATGTCAGAAACAAGCTTTCTGAGCTGAAAACTGCATTTTGTGACAAAGTGAATCAGTGGATGACGAGAATGTCAGTTTTGACAAAGAACACAGTCCATTACAGAAATGCTCTAGTTGAGCTGTTAGAATGTCAGAAACAAGCTTTCTGAGCTGAAAACTGCATTTTGTGACAAAGTGCATCAGTGGATGATGAGAATGTCAGTTTTGACAAAGAACACTGTTCATTACTGAAATGCTCTAGTTGAGCTGTTAGAATGTCAGAAACGAGCTTTCTGAGCTGAAAACTGCATTTTGTGAAAAAAGGCATCAGTGGATGATGAGAATGTCAGTTTTGACAAATAACACTCTTCATTACTAAAATGCTCTAATTGAGCTGTTAGAATGTCAGAAACGAGCTTTCTGAGCTGAAAACTGCATTTTGTGAAAAAAGGCATCAGTGGATGATGATAAATTCAGTTTTGACAAAGAACACAGTCCATTACAGAAATGCTCTAGTTGAGCTGTTAGAATGTCAGAAACAAGCTTTCTGAGCTTAAAACTGCATTTTCTGATAAAAGGTATCAGTGGATGATGAGAATGTCAGTTTTGACAATGAACACTGTTCATTACTGAAATACTCTAGTTGAGCTGTTAGAATGTCAGAAACGAGCTTTCTGAGCTGAAAACTGCATGTTGTTACAAAGTGCATCAGTGGATGATGAGAATGTCAGTTTTGACAAAGAACACTGTTCATTACTAAAATGATCTAATTAAGCTGTTAGAATGTCAGAAACAAGCTTTCTGAGCTGAAAACTGCATTTTGTGACAAAGTGCATCAGTGGATGACGAGAATGTCAGTTTTGACAAAGAACACTGTTCATTACTAAAATGCTCTAATTAAGCTGTTAGAATGTCAGAAACAAGCTTTCTGAGCTGAAAACTGGATTTTGTGACAAAGTGCATCAGTGGATGATGAGAATGTCAGTTTTGACAAAGAACACTGTTCATTACTGAAATGCTCTATTTGAGCTGTTAGAATGTCAGAAACAAACTTTCTGAGCTGAAAACTGCATTTTGTGACAAAAGGCATCAGTGAATGATGAGAAATTCAGTTTTGACAAAGAACACTGTTCATTACTGAAATGCTCTAGTTGAGCTGTTAGAATGTCAGAAACGAGCTTTCTGAGCTGAAAACTGCATTTTTTGATAAAAGGCATCAGTGGATGTTGAGAAATTCAGTTTTGACAAAGAACACTGTTCATTACTGAAATGCTCTAGTTGAGCTGTTAGAATGTCAGAAACAAGCTTTCTGAGCTGAAAACTGCATTATGTGACAAAGTGCATCAGTGGATGATGAGAATGTCAGTTTTGACAAAGAACACAGTCCATTACAGAAATGCTGTAGTTGAGCTGTTAGAATGTCTGAAACAAGCTTTCTGAGCTGAAAACTGCATTTTGTGACAAAGTGCATCAGTGGATGATGAGAAATTCAGTTTTGACAAAGAACACTGTTCATTACTGAAATGCTCTAGTTGAGCTGTTAGAATGTCAGAAACGAGCTTTCTGAGCTGAAAACTGCATTTTGTGACAAAGTGCATCAGTGGATGATGAGAATGTCAGTTTTGACAAAGAACACTGTTCATCACTAAAATGCTCTAATTGAGCTGTTAGAATGTCAGAAACAAGCTTTCTGAGCTGAAAACTGCATTTTGTGACAAAGTGCATCAGTGGATGATGAGAAATTCAGTTTTGACAAAGAACACTGTTCATTACTGAAATGCTCTAATTGAGCTGTTAGAATGTCAGAAACGAGCTTTCTGAGCTGAAAACTGCATTTTGTGACAAAGTGTATCAGTGGATGATGAGAAATTCAGTTTTGACAAAGAACACTGTTCATTACTGAAATGCTCTAGTTGAGCTGTTAGAATGTCAGAAACGAGCTTTCTGAGCTGAAAACTGCATTTTGTGACAAAAGGCATCAGTGGATGATGAGAAATTCAGTTTTGACAAAGAACACTGTTCATTACTGAAATGCTCTAGTTGAGCTGTTAGAATGTCAGAAACGAGCTTTCTGAGCTGAAAACTGCATTTTGTGACAAAAGGCATCAGTGAATGATGAGAAATTCAGTTTTGACAAAGAACACTGTTCATTACTGAAATGCTCTAGTTGAGCTGTTAGAATGTCAGAAACGAGCTTTCTGAGCTGAAAACTGCATTTTGTGATAAAAGGCATCAGTAGATGATGAGAAATTCAGTTTTGACAAAGAACACTGTTCATTACTGAAATGCTCTAGTTGAGCTGTTAGAATGTCAGAAACGAGCTTTCTGAGCTGAAAACTGCATTTTTTGATAAAAGGCATCAGTGGATGATGAGAAATTCAGTTTTGACAAAGAACACTGTTCATTACTGAAATGCTCTAGTTGAGCTGTTAGAATGTCAGAAACAAGATTTCTGAGCTGAAATCTGCATTTTGTGACAAAGTGCATCAGTGGATGATGATAATGTCAGTTTTAACAAAGAACACTGTTCATTACTAAAATGCTCTAATTGAGCTGTTAGAATGTCAGAAACAAGCTTTCTGAGATGAAAACTGCATTTTGTGACAAAGTGCATCAGTGGATGATGAGAATGTCAGTTTTGACAAAGAACACTGTTCATTACTGAAATGCTCTAGTTGAGCTGTTAGAATGTCAGAAACGAGCTTTCTGAGCTGAAAACTGCATTTTGTGAAAAAAGGCATCAGTGGATGATGATAAATTCAGTTTTGACAAAGAACACTGTTCATTACAGAAATGCTCTAGTTGAGCTGTTAGAATGTCAGAAACAAGCTTTCTGAGCTGAAAACTGCATTTTGTGACAAAGTGCATCAGAAGATGATTAGAAAATCAGTTTTGACAAAGAACACAGTCCATTACAGAAATGCTCTAGTTGAGCTGTTAGAATGTCAGAAACAAGCTTTCTGAGCTGAAAACTGCATTTTGTGACAAAGTGCATCAGAGGATGATTAGAAAATCAGTTTTGACAAAGAACACAGTCCATTACAGAAATGCTCTAGTTGAGCTGTTAGAATGTCAGAAACAAGCTTTCTGAGCTGAAAACTGCATTTTGTGACAAAGTGCATCAGTGGATGATGAGAATGTCAGTTTTGACAAAGAACACTGTTCATTACTAAAATGCTCTAATTGAGCTGTTAGAATGTCAGAAACAAGATTTCTGAGCTGAAAACTGCATTTTGTGACAAAGTGCATCAGTGGATGATGAGAATGTCAGTTTTAACAAAGAACACTGTTCATTACTAAAATGCTCTAATTGAGCTGTTAGAATGTCAGAAACAAGCTTTCTGAGCTGAAAACTGCATTTTGTGACAAAGTGCATCAGTGGATGATGAGAATGTCAGTTTTGACAAAGAACACTGTTCATTACTGAAATGCTCTAGTTGAGCTGTTAGAATGTCAGAAACGAGCTTTCTGAGCTGAAAACTGCATTTTGTGAAAAAAGGCATCAGTGGATGATGATAAATTCAGTTTTGACAAAGAACACTGTTCATTACAGAAATGCTCTAGTTGAGCTGTTAGAATGTCAGAAACAAGCTTTCTGAGCTGAAAACTGCATTTTGTGACAAAGTGCATCAGTGGATGATGAGAATGTCAGTTTGGACAATGAACACATTTCTTTACTGAAATACTCTAGTTGAGCTGTTAGAATGTCAGAAAAAAGCTTTCTGAGCTGAAAACTGCATTTTGTTACAAAGTGCATCAGTGGATGATGAGACTGTCAGTTTTGACAAAGAACACTGTTCATTACTAAAATGCTCTAATTAAGCTGTTAGAATGTCAGAAACAAGCTTTCTGAGCTAAAAACTGCATTTTGTGACAAAGTGCATCAGAGGATGATTAGAAAATCAGTTTTGACAAAGAACACAGTCCATTACAGAAATGCTCTAGTTGAGCTGTTAGAATGTCAGAAACAAGCTTTCTGAGCTGAAAACTGCATTTTGTGACAAATTGCATCAGAGGATGATTAGAAAATCAGTTTTGACAAAGAACACAGTCCATTACAGAAATGCTCTAGTTGAGCTGTTAGAATGTCAGAAACAAGCTTTCTGAGCTGAAAACTGCATTTTGTGAAAAAAGGCATCAGTGGATGATGAGAATGTCAGTTTTGACAAAGAACACTGTTCATTACTAAAATGCTCTAATTGAGCTGTTAGAATGTCAGAAACGAGCTTTCTGAGCTGAAAACTGCATTTTGTGAAAAAAGGCATCAGTGGATGATGATAAATTCAGTTTTGACAAAGAACACAGTCCATTACAGAAATGCTCTAGTTGAGCTGTTAGAATGTCAGAAACAAGCTTTCTGAGCTTAAAACTGCATTTTCTGAAAAAAGGTATCAGTGGATGATGAGAATGTCAGTTTTGACAATGAACACTGTTCATTACTGAAATACTCTAGTTGAGCTGTTAGAATGTCAGAAACAAGCTTTCTGAGCTGAAAACTGCATGTTGTTACAAAGTGCATCAGTGGATGATGAGAATGTCAGTTTTGACAAAGAACACTGTTCATTACTAAAATGATCTAATTAAGCTGTTAGAATGTCAGAAACAAGCTTTCTGAGCTGAAAACTGCATTTTGTGACAAAGTGCATCAGTGGATGACGAGAATGTCAGTTTTGACAAAGAACACTGTTCATTACTAAAATGCTCTAATTAAGCTGTTAGAATGTCAGAAACAAGCTTTCTGAGCTGAAAACTGGATTTTGTGACAAAGTGCATCAGTGGATGATGAGAATGTCAGTTTTGACAAAGAACACTGTTCATTACTGAAATGCTCTATTTGAGCTGTTAGAATGTCAGAAACAAACTTTCTGAGCTGAAAACTGCATTTTGTGACAAAAGGCATCAGTGAATGATGAGAAATTCAGTTTTGACAAAGAACACTGTTCATTACTGAAATGCTCTAGTTGAGCTGTTAGAATGTCAGAAACGAGCTTTCTGAGCTGAAAACTGCATTTTTTGATAAAAGGCATCAGTGGATGATGAGAAATTCAGTTTTGACAAAGAACACTGTTCATTACTGAAATGCTCTAGTTGAGCTGTTAGAATGTCAGAAACAAGCTTTCTGAGCTGAAAACTGCATTTTGTGACAAAGTGCATCAGTGGATGATGAGAATGTCAGTTTGGACAATGAACACATTTCTTTACTGAAATACTCTAGTTGAGCTGTTAGAATGTCAGAAACGAGCTTTCTGAGCTGAAAACTGCATTTTGTGAAAAAAGGCATCAGTGGATGATGATAAATTCAGTTTTGACAAAGAACACTGTTCATTACAGAAATGCTCTAGTTGAGCTGTTAGAATGTCAGAAACAAGCTTTCTGAGCTGAAAACTGCATTTTGTGACAAAGTGCATCAGTGGATGATGAGAATGTCAGTTTTGACAAAGAACACTGTTCATCACTAAAATGCTCTAATTGAGCTGTTAGAATGTCAGAAACAAGCTTTCTGAGCTGAAAACTGCATTTTGTGACAAAGTGCATCAGTGGATGATGAGAAATTCAGTTTTGACAAAGAACACTGTTCATTACTGAAATGCTCTAATTGAGCTGTTAGAATGTCAGAAACGAGCTTTCTGAGCTGAAAACTGCATTTTGTGACAAAGTGTATCAGTGGATGATGAGAAATTCAGTTTTGACAAAGAACACTGTTCATTACTGAAATGCTCTAGTTGAGCTGTTAGAATGTCAGAAACGAGCTTTCTGAGCTGAAAACTGCATTTTGTGACAAAAGGCATCAGTGGATGATGAGAAATTCAGTTTTGACAAAGAACACTGTTCATTACTGAAATGCTCTAGTTGAGCTGTTAGAATGTCAGAAACGAGCTTTCTGAGCTGAAAACTGCATTTTGTGACAAAAGGCATCAGTGAATGATGAGAAATTCAGTTTTGACAAAGAACACTGTTCATTACTGAAATGCTCTAGTTGAGCTGTTAGAATGTCAGAAACGAGCTTTCTGAGCTGAAAACTGCATTTTGTGATAAAAGGCATCAGTAGATGATGAGAAATTCAGTTTTGACAAAGAACACTGTTCATTACTGAAATGCTCTAGTTGAGCTGTTAGAATGTCAGAAACGAGCTTTCTGAGCTGAAAACTGCATTTTTTGATAAAAGGCATCAGTGGATGATGAGAAATTCAGTTTTGACAAAGAACACTGTTCATTACTGAAATGCTCTAGTTGAGCTGTTAGAATGTCAGAAACAAGATTTCTGAGCTGAAATCTGCATTTTGTGACAAAGTGCATCAGTGGATGATGATAATGTCAGTTTTAACAAAGAACACTGTTCATTACTAAAATGCTCTAATTGAGCTGTTAGAATGTCAGAAACAAGCTTTCTGAGCTGAAAACTGCATTTTGTGACAAAGTGCATCAGTGGATGATGAGAATGTCAGTTTTGACAAAGAACACTGTTCATTACTGAAATGCTCTAGTTGAGCTGTTAGAATGTCAGAAACGAGCTTTCTGAGCTGAAAACTGCATTTTGTGAAAAAAGGCATCAGTGGATGATGATAAATTCAGTTTTGACAAAGAACACTGTTCATTACAGAAATGCTCTAGTTGAGCTGTTAGAATGTCAGAAACAAGCTTTCTGAGCTGAAAACTGCATTTTGTGACAAAGTGCATCAGAAGATGATTAGAAAATCAGTTTTGACAAAGAACACAGTCCATTACAGAAATGCTCTAGTTGAGCTGTTAGAATGTCAGAAACAAGCTTTCTGAGCTGAAAACTGCATTTTGTGACAAAGTGCATCAGAGGATGATTAGAAAATCAGTTTTGACAAAGAACACAGTCCATTACAGAAATGCTCTAGTTGAGCTGTTAGAATGTCAGAAACAAGCTTTCTGAGCTGAAAACTGCATTTTGTGACAAAGTGCATCAGTGGATGATGAGAATGTCAGTTTTGACAAAGAACACTGTTCATTACTAAAATGCTCTAATTGAGCTGTTAGAATGTCAGAAACAAGATTTCTGAGCTGAAAACTGCATTTTGTGACAAAGTGCATCAGTGGATGATGAGAATGTCAGTTTTAACAAAGAACACTGTTCATTACTAAAATGCTCTAATTGAGCTGTTAGAATGTCAGAAACAAGCTTTCTGAGCTGAAAACTGCATTTTGTGACAAAGTGCATCAGTGGATGATGAGAATGTCAGTTTTGACAAAGAACACTGTTCATTACTGAAATGCTCTAGTTGAGCTGTTAGAATGTCAGAAACGAGCTTTCTGAGCTGAAAACTGCATTTTGTGAAAAAAGGCATCAGTGGATGATGATAAATTCAGTTTTGACAAAGAACACTGTTCATTACAGAAATGCTCTAGTTGAGCTGTTAGAATGTCAGAAACAAGCTTTCTGAGCTGAAAACTGCATTTTGTGACAAAGTGCATCAGTGGATGATGAGAATGTCAGTTTGGACAATGAACACATTTCTTTACTGAAATACTCTAGTTGAGCTGTTAGAATGTCAGAAAAAAGCTTTCTGAGCTGAAAACTGCATTTTGTTACAAAATGCATCAGTGGATGATGAGACTGTCAGTTTTGACAAAGAACACTGTTCATTACTAAAATGCTCTAATTAAGCTGTTAGAATGTCAGAAACAAGCTTTCTGAGCTAAAAACTGCATTTTGTGACAAAGTGCATCAGAGGATGATTAGAAAATCAGTTTTGACAAAGAACACAGTCCATTACAGAAATGCTCTAGTTGAGCTGTTAGAATGTCAGAAACAAGCTTTCTGAGCTGAAAACTGCATTTTGTGACAAATTGCATCAGAGGATGATTAGAAAATCAGTTTTGACAAAGAACACAGTCCATTACAGAAATGCTCTAGTTGAGCTGTTAGAATGTCAGAAACAAGCTTTCTGAGCTGAAAACTGCATTTTGTGAAAAAAGGCATCAGTGGATGATGAGAATGTCAGTTTTGACAAAGAACACTGTTCATTACTAAAATGCTCTAATTGAGCTGTTAGAATGTCAGAAACGAGCTTTCTGAGCTGAAAACTGCATTTTGTGAAAAAAGGCATCAGTGGATGATGATAAATTCAGTTTTGACAAAGAACACAGTCCATTACAGAAATGCTCTAGTTGAGCTGTTAGAATGTCAGAAACAAGCTTTCTGAGCTTAAAACTGCATTTTCTGAAAAAAGGTATCAGTGGATGATGAGAATGTCAGTTTTGACAATGAACACTGTTCATTACTGAAATACTCTAGTTGAGCTGTTAGAATGTCAGAAACAAGCTTTCTGAGCTGAAAACTGCATGTTGTTACAAAGTGCATCAGTGGATGATGAGAATGTCAGTTTTGACAAAGAACACTGTTCATTACTAAAATGATCTAATTAAGCTGTTAGAATGTCAGAAACAAGCTTTCTGAGCTGAAAACTGCATTTTGTGACAAAGTGCATCAGTGGATGACGAGAATGTCAGTTTTGACAAAGAACACTGTTCATTACTAAAATGCTCTAATTAAGCTGTTAGAATGTCAGAAACAAGCTTTCTGAGCTGAAAACTGGATTTTGTGACAAAGTGCATCAGTGGATGATGAGAATGTCAGTTTTGACAAAGAACACTGTTCATTACTGAAATGCTCTATTTGAGCTGTTAGAATGTCAGAAACAAACTTTCTGAGCTGAAAACTGCATTTTGTGACAAAAGGCATCAGTGAATGATGAGAAATTCAGTTTTGACAAAGAACACTGTTCATTACTGAAATGCTCTAGTTGAGCTGTTAGAATGTCAGAAACGAGCTTTCTGAGCTGAAAACTGCATTTTTTGATAAAAGGCATCAGTGGATGATGAGAAATTAAGTTTTGACAAAGAACACTGTTCATTACTGAAATGCTCTAGTTGAGCTGTTAGAATGTCAGAAACAAGCTTTCTGAGCTGAAAACTGCATTATGTGACAAAGTGCATCAGTGGATGATGAGAATGTCAGTTTTGACAAAGAACACAGTCCATTACAGAAATGCTGTAGTTGAGCTGTTAGAATGTCTGAAACAAGCTTTCTGAGCTGAAAACTGCATTTTGTGACAAAGTGCATCAGTGGATGATGAGAAATTCAGTTTTGACAAAGAACACTGTTCATTACTGAAATGCTCTAGTTGAGCTGTTAGAATGTCAGAAACGAGCTTTCTGAGCTGAAAACTGCATTTTGTGACAAATTGCATCAGTGGATGATGAGAATGTCAGTTTTGACAAAGAACACTGTTCATCACTAAAATGCTCTAATTGAGCTGTTAGAATGTCAGAAACAAGCTTTCTGAGCTGAAAACTGCATTTTGTGACAAAGTGCATCAGTGGATGATGAGAAATTCAGTTTTGACAAAGAACACTGTTCATTACTGAAATGCTCTAATTGAGCTGTTAGAATGTCAGAAACGAGCTTTCTGAGCTGAAAACTGCATTTTGTGACAAAGTGTATCAGTGGATGATGAGAAATTCAGTTTTGACAAAGAACACTGTTCATTACTGAAATGCTCTAGTTGAGCTGTTAGAATGTCAGAAACAAACTTTCTGAGCTGAAAACTGCATTTTGTGACAAAAGGCATCAGTGAATGATGAGAAATTCAGTTTTGACAAAGAACACTGTTCATTACTGAAATGCTCTAGTTGAGCTGTTAGAATGTCAGAAACGAGCTTTCTGAGCTGAAAACTGCATTTTTTGATAAAAGGCATCAGTGGATGATGAGAAATTCAGTTTTGACAAAGAACACTGTTCATTACTGAAATGCTCTAGTTGAGCTGTTAGAATGTCAGAAACAAGCTTTCTGAGCTGAAAACTGCATTATGTGACAAAGTGCATCAGTGGATGATGAGAATGTCAGTTTTGACAAAGAACACAGTCCATTACAGAAATGCTGTAGTTGAGCTGTTAGAATGTCTGAAACAAGCTTTCTGAGCTGAAAACTGCATTTTGTGACAAAGTGCATCAGTGGATGATGAGAAATTCAGTTTTGACAAAGAACACTGTTCATTACTGAAATGCTCTAGTTGAGCTGTTAGAATGTCAGAAACGAGCTTTCTGAGCTGAAAACTGCATTTTGTGACAAATTGCATCAGTGGATGATGAGAATGTCAGTTTTGACAAAGAACACTGTTCATCACTAAAATGCTCTAATTGAGCTGTTAGAATGTCAGAAACAAGCTTTCTGAGCTGAAAACTGCATTTTGTGACAAAGTGCATCAGTGGATGATGAGAAATTCAGTTTTGACAAAGAACACTGTTCATTACTGAAATGCTCTAATTGAGCTGTTAGAATGTCAGAAACGAGCTTTCTGAGCTGAAAACTGCATTTTGTGACAAAGTGTATCAGTGGATGATGAGAAATTCAGTTTTGACAAAGAACACTGTTCATTACTGAAATGCTCTAGTTGAGCTGTTAGAATGTCAGAAACGAGCTTTCTGAGCTGAAAACTGCATTTTGTGACAAAAGGCATCAGTGGATGATGAGAAATTCAGTTTTACAAAGAACACTGTTCATTACTGAAATGCTCTAGTTGAGCTGTTAGAATGTCAGAAACGAGCTTTCTGAGCTGAAAACTGCATTTTTTGATAAAAGGCATCAGTGGATGATGAGAAATTCAGTTTTGACAAAGAACACTGTTCATTACTGAAATGCTCTAGTTGAGCTGTTAGAATGTCAGAAACAAGATTTCTGAGCTAAAATCTGCATTTTGTGACAAAGTGCATCAGTGGATGATGAGAATGTCAGTTTTAACAAAGAACGCTGTTCATTACTAAAATGCTCTAATTGAGCTGTTAGAATGTCAGAAACAAGCTTTCTGAGCTGAAAACTGCATTTTGTGACAAAGTGCATCAGTGGATGATGAGAATGTCAGTTTTGACAAAGAACACTGTTCATTACTGAAATGCTCTAGTTGAGCTGTTAGAATGTCAGAAACGAGCTTTCTGAGCTGAAAACTGCATTTTGTGACAAAGTGCATCAGAGGATGATTAGAAAATCAGTTTTGACAAAGAACACAGTCCATTACAGAAATGCTCTAGTTGAGCTGTTAGAATGTCAGAAACAAGCTTTCTGAGCTGAAAACTGCATTTTGTGACAAAGTGCATCAGTGGATGATGAGAATGTCAGTTTTGACAAAGAACACTGTTCATTACTAAAATGCTCTAATTGAGCTGTTAGAATGTCAGAAACAACATTTCTGAGCTGAAAACTGCATTTTGTGACAAAGTGCATCAGTGGATGATGAGAATGTCAGTTTTAACAAAGAACACTGTTCATTACTAAAATGCTCTAATTGAGCTGTTAGAATGTCAGAAACAAGCTTTCTGAGCTGAAAACTGCATTTTGTGACAAAGTGCATCAGTGGATGATGAGAATCTCAGTTTTGACAAAGAACACTGTTCATTACTGAAATGCTCTAGTTGAGCTGTTAGAATGTCAGAAACGAGCTTTCTGAGCTGAAAACTGCATTTTGTTAAAAAAGGCATCAGTGGATGATGATAAATTCAGTTTTGACAAAGAACACTGTTCATTACAGAAATGCTCTAGTTGAGCTGTTAGAATGTCAGAAACAAGCTTTCTGAGCTGAAAACTGCATTATGTGACAAAGTGCCTCAGTGGATGATGAGAATGTCAGTTTTGACAAAGAACACAGTCCATTACAGAAATGCTGTAGTTGAGCTGTTAGAATGTCTGAAACAAGCTTTCTGAGCTGAAAACTGCATTTTGTGACAAAGTGCATCAGTGGATGATGAGAAATTCAGTTTTGACAAAGAACACTGTTCATTACTGAAATGCTCTAGTTGAGCTGTTAGAATGTCAGAAACGAGCTTTCTGAGCTGAAAACTGCATTTTGTGACAAAGTGCATCAGTGGATGATGAGAATGTCAGTTTTGACAAAGAACACTGTTCATCACTAAAATGCTCTAATTGAGCTGTTAGAATGTCAGAAACAAGCTTTCTGAGCTGAAAACTGCATTTTGTGACAAAGTGCATCAGTGGATGATGAGAAATTCAGTTTTGACAAAGAACACTGTTCATTACTGAAATGCTCTAATTGAGCTGTTAGAATGTCAGAAACGAGCTTTCTGAGCTGAAAACTGCATTTTGTGACAAAGTGTATCAGTGGATGATGAGAAATTCAGTTTTGACAAAGAACACTGTTCATTACTGAAATGCTCTAGTTGAGCTGTTAGAATGTCAGAAACGAGCTTTCTGAGCTGAAAACTGCATTTTGTGACAAAAGGCATCAGTGGATGATGAGAAATTCAGTTTTGACAAAGAACACTGTTCATTACTGAAATGCTCTAGTTGAGCTGTTAGAATGTCAGAAACGAGCTTTCTGAGCTGAAAACTGCATTTTGTGACAAAAGGCATCAGTGAATGATGAGAAATTCAGTTTTGACAAAGAACACTGTTCATTACTGAAATGCTCTAGTTGAGCTGTTAGAATGTCAGAAACAAGCTTTCTGAGCTGAAAACTGCATTTTGTGATAAAAGGCATCAGTAGATGATGAGAAATTCAGTTTTGACAAAGAACACTGTTCATTACTGAAATGCTCTAGTTGAGCTGTTAGAATGTCAGAAACGAGCTTTCTGAGCTGAAAACTGCATTTTTTGATAAAAGGCATCAGTGGATGATGAGAAATTCAGTTTTGACAAAGAACACTGTTCATTACTGAAATGCTCTAGTTGAGCTGTTAGAATGTCAGAAACAAGATTTCTGAGCTGAAATCTGCATTTTGTGACAAAGTGCATCAGTGGATGATGATAATGTCAGTTTTAACAAAGAACACTGTTCATTACTAAAATGCTCTAATTGAGCTGTTAGAATGTCAGAAACAAGCTTTCTGAGCTGAAAACTGCATTTTGTGACAAAGTGCATCAGTGGATGATGAGAATGTCAGTTTTGACAAAGAACACTGTTCATTACTGAAATGCTCTAGTTGAGCTGTTAGAATGTCAGAAACGAGCTTTCTGAGCTGAAAACTGCATTTTGTGAAAAAAGGCATCAGTGGATGATGATAAATTCAGTTTTGACAAAGAACACTGTTCATTACAGAAATGCTCTAGTTGAGCTGTTAGAATGTCAGAAACAAGCTTTCTGAGCTGAAAACTGCATTTTGTGACAAAGTGCATCTGAAGATGATTAGAAAATCAGTTTTGACAAAGAACACAGTCCATTACAGAAATGCTCTAGTTGAGCTGTTAGAATGTCAGAAACAAGCTTTCTGAGCTGAAAACTGCATTTTGTGACAAAGTGCATCAGAGGATGATTAGAAAATCAGTTTTGACAAAGAACACAGTCCATTACAGAAATGCTCTAGTTGAGCTGTTAGAATGTCAGAAACAAGCTTTCTGAGCTGAAAACTGCATTTTGTGACAAAGTGCATCAGTGGATGATGAGAATGTCAGTTTTGACAAAGAACACTGTTCATTACTAAAATGCTCTAATTGAGCTGTTAGAATGTCAGAAACAAGATTTCTGAGCTGAAAACTGCATTTTGTGACAAAGTGCATCAGTGGATGATGAGAATGTCAGTTTTAACAAAGAACACTGTTCATTACTAAAATGCTCTAATTGAGCTGTTAGAATGTCAGAAACAAGCTTTCTGAGCTGAAAACTGCATTTTGTGACAAAGTGCATCAGTGGATGATGAGAATGTCAGTTTTGACAAAGAACACTGTTCATTACTGAAATGCTCTAGTTGAGCTGTTAGAATGTCAGAAACGAGCTTTCTGAGCTGAAAACTGCATTTTGTGAAAAAAGGCATCAGTGGATGATGATAAATTCAGTTTTGACAAAGAACACTGTTCATTACAGAAATGCTCTAGTTGAGCTGTTAGAATGTCAGAAACAAGCTTTCTGAGCTGAAATCTGCATTTTGTGACAAAGTGCATCAGTGGATGATGAGAATGTCAGTTTGGACAATGAACACATTTCTTTACTGAAATACTCTAGTTGAGCTGTTAGAATGTCAGAAAAAAGCTTTCTGAGCTGAAAACTGCATTTTGTTACAAAGTGCATCAGTGGATGATGAGACTGTCAGTTTTGACAAAGAACACTGTTCATTACTAAAATGCTCTAATTAAGCTGTTAGAATGTCAGAAACAAGCTTTCTGAGCTAAAAACTGCATTTTGTGACAAAGTGCATCAGAGGATGATTAGAAAATCAGTTTTGACAAAGAACACAGTCCATTACAGAAATGCTCTAGTTGAGCTGTTAGAATGTCAGAAACAAGCTTTCTGAGCTGAAAACTGCATTTTGTGACAAATTGCATCAGAGGATGATTAGAAAATCAGTTTTGACAAAGAACACAGTCCATTACAGAAATGCTCTAGTTGAGCTGTTAGAATGTCAGAAACAAGCTTTCTGAGCTGAAAACTGCATTTTGTGAAAAAAGGCATCAGTGGATGATGAGAATGTCAGTTTTGACAAAGAACACTGTTCATTACTAAAATGCTCTAATTGAGCTGTTAGAATGTCAGAAACGAGCTTTCTGAGCTGAAAACTGCATTTTGTGAAAAAAGGCATCAGTGGATGATGATAAATTCAGTTTTGACAAAGAACACAGTCCATTACAGAAATGCTCTAGTTGAGCTGTTAGAATGTCAGAAACAAGCTTTCTGAGCTTAAAACTGCATTTTCTGAAAAAAGGTATCAGTGGATGATGAGAATGTCAGTTTTGACAATGAACACTGTTCATTACTGAAATACTCTAGTTGAGCTGTTAGAATGTCAGAAACAAGCTTTCTGAGCTGAAAACTGCATGTTGTTACAAAGTGCATCAGTGGATGATGAGAATGTCAGTTTTGACAAAGAACACTGTTCATTACTAAAATGATCTAATTAAGCTGTTAGAATGTCAGAAACAAGCTTTCTGAGCTGAAAACTGCATTTTGTGACAAAGTGCATCAGTGGATGACGAGAATGTCAGTTTTGACAAAGAACACTGTTCATTACTAAAATGCTCTAATTAAGCTGTTAGAATGTCAGAAACAAGCTTTCTGAGCTGAAAACTGGATTTTGTGACAAAGTGCATCAGTGGATGATGAGAATGTCAGTTTTGACAAAGAACACTGTTCATTACTGAAATGCTCTATTTGAGCTGTTAGAATGTCAGAAACAAACTTTCTGAGCTGAAAACTGCATTTTGTGACAAAAGGCATCAGTGAATGATGAGAAATTCAGTTTTGACAAAGAACACTGTTCATTACTGAAATGCTCTAGTTGAGCTGTTAGAATGTCAGAAACGAGCTTTCTGAGCTGAAAACTGCATTTTTTGATAAAAGGCATCAGTGGATGATGAGAAATTCAGTTTTGACAAAGAACACTGTTCATTACTGAAATGCTCTAGTTGAGCTGTTAGAATGTCAGAAACAAGCTTTCTGAGCTGAAAACTGCATTATGTGACAAAGTGCATCAGTGGATGATGAGAATGTCAGTTTTGACAAAGAACACAGTCCATTACAGAAATGCTGTAGTTGAGCTGTTAGAATGTCTGAAACAAGCTTTCTGAGCTGAAAACTGCATTTTGTGACAAAGTGCATCAGTGGATGATGAGAAATTCAGTTTTGACAAAGAACACTGTTCATTACTGAAATGCTCTAGTTGAGCTGTTAGAATGTCAGAAACGAGCTTTCTGAGCTGAAAACTGCATTTTGTGACAAATTGCATCAGTGGATGATGAGAATGTCAGTTTTGACAAAGAACACTGTTCATCACTAAAATGCTCTAATTGAGCTGTTAGAATGTCAGAAACAAGCTTTCTGAGCTGAAAACTGCATTTTGTGACAAAGTGCATCAGTGGATGATGAGAAATTCAGTTTTGACAAAGAACACTGTTCATTACTGAAATGCTCTAATTGAGCTGTTAGAATGTCAGAAACGAGCTTTCTGAGCTGAAAACTGCATTTTGTGACAAAGTGTATCAGTGGATGATGAGAAATTCAGTTTTGACAAAGAACACTGTTCATTACTGAAATGCTCTAGTTGAGCTGTTAGAATGTCAGAAACGAGCTTTCTGAGCTGAAAACTGCATTTTGTGACAAAAGGCATCAGTGGATGATGAGAAATTCAGTTTTACAAAGAACACTGTTCATTACTGAAATGCTCTAGTTGAGCTGTTAGAATGTCAGAAACGAGCTTTCTGAGCTGAAAACTGCATTTTTTGATAAAAGGCATCAGTGGATGATGAGAAATTCAGTTTTGACAAAGAACACTGTTCATTACTGAAATGCTCTAGTTGAGCTGTTAGAATGTCAGAAACAAGATTTCTGAGCTAAAATCTGCATTTTGTGACAAAGTGCATCAGTGGATGATGAGAATGTCAGTTTTAACAAAGAACACTGTTCATTACTAAAATGCTCTAATTGAGCTGTTAGAATGTCAGAAACAAGCTTTCTGAGCTGAAAACTGCATTTTGTGACAAAGTGCATCAGTGGATGATGAGAATGTCAGTTTTGACAAAGAACACTGTTCATTACTGAAATGCTCTAGTTGAGCTGTTAGAATGTCAGAAACGAGCTTTCTGAGCTGAAAACTGCATTTTGTGACAAAGTGCATCAGAGGATGATTAGAAAATCAGTTTTGACAAAGAACACAGTCCATTACAGAAATGCTCTAGTTGAGCTGTTAGAATGTCAGAAACAAGCTTTCTGAGCTGAAAACTGCATTTTGTGACAAAGTGCATCAGTGGATGATGAGAATGTCAGTTTTGACAAAGAACACTGTTCATTACTAAAATGCTCTAATTGAGCTGTTAGAATGTCAGAAACAACATTTCTGAGCTGAAAACTGCATTTTGTGACAAAGTGCATCAGTGGATGATGAGAATGTCAGTTTTAACAAAGAACACTGTTCATTACTAAAATGCTCTAATTGAGCTGTTAGAATGTCAGAAACAAGCTTTCTGAGCTGAAAACTGCATTTTGTGACAAAGTGCATCAGTGGATGATGAGAATGTCAGTTTTGACAAAGAACACTGTTCATTACTGAAATGCTCTAGTTGAGCTGTTAGAATGTCAGAAACGAGCTTTCTGAGCTGAAAACTGCATTTTGTTAAAAAAGGCATCAGTGGATGATGATAAATTCAGTTTTGACAAAGAACACTGTTCATTACAGAAATGCTCTAGTTGAGCTGTTAGAATGTCAGAAACAAGCTTTCTGAGCTGAAAACTGCATTTTGTGACAAAGTGCATCAGTGGATGATGAGAATGTCAGTTTGGACAATGAACACATTTCTTTACTGAAATACTCTAGTTGAGCTGTTAGAATGTCAGAAACAAGCTTTCTGAGCTGAAAACTGCATTTTGTTACAAAGTGCATCAGTGGATGATGAGACTGTCAGTTTTGACAAAGAACACCGTTCATTACTAAAATGCTCTAATTAAGCTGTTAGAATGTCAGAAACAAGCTTTCTGAGCTAAAAACTGCATTTTGTGACAAAGTGCATCAGAGGATGATTAGAAAATCAGTTTTGACAAAGAACACAGTCCATTACAGAAATGCTCTAATTGAGCTGTTAGAATGTCAGAAACAAGCTTTCTGAGCTGAAAACTGCATTTTGTGACAAATTGCATCAGAGGATGATTAGAAAATCAGTTTTGACAAAGAACACAGTCCATTACAGAAATGCTCTAGTTGAGCTGTTAGAATGTCAGAAACAAGCTTTCTGAGCTGAAAACTGCATTTTGTGAAAAAAGGCATCAGTGGATGATGAGAATGTCAGTTTTGACAAAGAACACTGTTCATTACTAAAATGTTCTAATTGAGCTGTTAGAATGTCAGAAACGAGCTTTCTGAGCTGAAAACTGCATTTTGTGAAAAAAGGCATCAGTGGATGATGATAAATTCAGTTTTGACAAAGAACACAGTCCATTACAGAAATGCTCTAGTTGAGCTGTTAGAATGTCAGAAACAAGCTTTCTGAGCTTAAAACTGCATTTTCTGAAAAAAGGTATCAGTGGATGATGAGAATGTCAGTTTTGACAATGAACACTGTTCATTACTGAAATACTCTAGTTGAGCTGTTAGAATGTCAGAAACAAGCTTTCTGAGCTGAAAACTGCATGTTGTTACAAAGTGCATCAGTGGATGATGAGAATGTCAGTTTTGACAAAGAACACTGTTCATTACTAAAATGATCTAATTAAGCTGTTAGAATGTCAGAAACAAGCTTTCTGAGCTGAAAACTGCATTTTGTGACAAAGTGCATCAGTGGATGACGAGAATGTCAGTTTTGACAAAGAACACTGTTCATTACTAAAATGCTCTTATTAAGCTGTTAGAATGTCAGAAACAAGCTTTCTGAGCTGAAAACTGGATTTTGTGACAAAGTGCATCAGTGGATGATGAGAATGTCAGTTTTGACAAAGAACACTGTTCATTACTGAAATGCTCTATTTGAGCTGTTAGAATGTCAGAAACAAACTTTCTGAGCTGAAAACTGCATTTTGTGACAAAGTGCATCAGAGGATGATTAGAAAATCAGTTTTGACAAAGAACACTGTTCATTACTGAAATGCTCTAGTTGAGCTGTTAGAATGTCAGAAACAAGCTTTCTGAGCTGAAAACTGCATTATGTGACAAAGTGCATCGGTGGATGATGAGAATGTCAGTTTTGACAAAGAACACAGTCCATTACAGAAATGCTGTAGTTGAGCTGTTAGAATGTCTGAAACAAGCTTTCTGAGCTGAAAACTGCATTTTGTGACAAAGTGCATCAGTGGATGATGAGAAATTCAGTTTTGACAAAGAACACTGTTCATTACTGAAATGCTCTAGTTGAGCTGTTAGAATGTCAGAAACGAGCTTTCTGAGCTGAAAACTGCATTTTGTGACAAATTGCATCAGTGGATGATGAGAATGTCAGTTTTGACAAAGAACACTGTTCATCACTAAAATGCTCTAATTGAGCTGTTAGAATGTCAGAAACAAGCTTTCTGAGCTGAAAACTGCATTTTGTGACAAAGTGCATCAGTGGATGATGAGAAATTCAGTTTTGACAAAGAACACTGTTCATTACTGAAATGCTCTAATTGAGCTGTTAGAATGTCAGAAACGAGCTTTCTGAGCTGAAAACTGCATTTTGTGACAAAGTGTATCAGTGGATGATGAGAAATTCAGTTTTGACAAAGAACACTGTTCATTACTGAAATGCTCTAGTTGAGCTGTTAGAATGTCAGAAACGAGCTTTCTGAGCTGAAAACTGCATTTTGTGACAAAAGGCATCAGTGGATGATGAGAAATTCAGTTTTACAAAGAACACTGTTCTTTACTGAAATGCTCTAGTTGAGCTGTTAGAATGTCAGAAACGAGCTTTCTGAGCTGAAAACTGCATTTTTTGATAAAAGGCATCAGTGGATGATGAGAAATTCAGTTTTGACAAAGAACACTGTTCATTACTGAAATGCTCTAATTGAGCTGTTAGAATGTCAGAAACGAGCTTTCTGAGCTGAAAACTGCATTTTGTGACAAAGTGTATCAGTGGATGATGAGAAATTCAGTTTTGACAAAGAACACTGTTCATTACTGAAATGCTCTAGTTGAGCTGTTAGAATGTCAGAAACGAGCTTTCTGAGCTGAAAACTGCATTTTGTGACAAAAGGCATCAGTGGATGATGAGAAATTCAGTTTTGACAAAGAACACTGTTCATTACTGAAATGCTCTAGTTGAGCTGTTAGAATGTCAGAAACGAGCTTTCTGAGCTGAAAACTGCATTTTGTGACAAAAGGCATCAGTGAATGATGAGAAATTCAGTTTTGACAAAGAACACTGTTCATTACTGAAATGCTCTAGTTGAGCTGTTAGAATGTCAGAAACGAGCTTTCTGAGCTGAAAACTGCATTTTGTGATAAAAGGCATCAGTAGATGATGAGAAATTCAGTTTTGACAAAGAACACTGTTCATTACTGAAATGCTCTAGTTGAGCTGTTAGAATGTCAGAAACGAGCTTTCTGAGCTGAAAACTGCATTTTTTGATAAAAGGCATCAGTGGATGATGAGAAATTCAGTTTTGACAAAGAACACTGTTCATTACTGAAATGCTCTAGTTGAGCTGTTAGAATGTCAGAAACAAGATTTCTGAGCTAAAATCTGCATTTTGTGACAAAGTGCATCAGTGGATGATGAGAATGTCAGTTTTAACAAAGAACACTGTTCATTACTAAAATGCTCTAATTGAGCTGTTAGAATGTCAGAAACAAGCTTTCTGAGCTGAAAACTGCATTTTGTGACAAAGTGCATCAGTGGATGATGAGAATGTCAGTTTTGACAAAGAACACTGTTCATTACTGAAATGCTCTAGTTGAGCTGTTAGAATGTCAGAAACGAGCTTTCTGAGCTGAAAACTGCATTTTGTGACAAAGTGCATCAGAGGATGATTAGAAAATCAGTTTTGACAAAGAACACAGTCCATTACAGAAATGCTCTAGTTGAGCTGTTAGAATGTCAGAAACAAGCTTTCTGAGCTGAAAACTGCATTTTGTGACAAAGTGCATCAGTGGATGATGAGAATGTCAGTTTTGACAAAGAACACTGTTCATTACTAAAATGCTCTAATTGAGCTGTTAGAATGTCAGAAACAACATTTCTGAGCTGAAAACTGCATTTTGTGACAAAGTGCATCAGTGGATGATGAGAATGTCAGTTTTAACAAAGAACACTGTTCATTACTAAAATGCTCTAATTGAGCTGTTAGAATGTCAGAAACAAGCTTTCTGAGCTGAAAACTGCATTTTGTGACAAAGTGCATCAGTGGATGATGAGAATGTCAGTTTTGACAAAGAACACTGTTCATTACTGAAATGCTCTAGTTGAGCTGTTAGAATGTCAGAAACGAGCTTTCTGAGCTGAAAACTGCATTTTGTTAAAAAAGGCTTCAGTGGATGATGATAAATTCAGTTTTGACAAAGAACACTGTTCATTACAGAAATGCTCTAGTTGAGCTGTTAGAATGTCAGAAACAAGCTTTCTGAGCTGAAAACTGCATTTTGTGACAAAGTGCATCAGTGGATGATGAGAATGTCAGTTTGGACAATGAACACATTTCTTTACTGAAATACTCTAGTTGAGCTGTTAGAATGTCAGAAACAAGCTTTCTGAGCTGAAAACTGCATTTTGTTACAAAGTGCATCAGTGGATGATGAGACTGTCAGTTTTGACAAAGAACACTGTTCATTACTAAAATGCTCTAATTAAGCTGTTAGAATGTCAGAAACAAGCTTTCTGAGCTAAAAACTGCATTTTGTGACAAAGTGCATCAGAGGATGATTAGAAAATCAGTTTTGACAAAGAACACAGTCCATTACAGAAATGCTCTAATTGAGCTGTTAGAATGTCAGAAACAAGCTTTCTGAGCTGAAAACTGCATTTTGTGACAAATTGCATCAGAGGATGATTAGAAAATCAGTTTTGACAAAGAACACAGTCCATTACAGAAATGCTCTAGTTGAGCTGTTAGAATGTCAGAAACAAGCTTTCTGAGCTGAAAACTGCATTTTGTGAAAAAAGGCATCAGTGGATGATGAGAATGTCAGTTTTGACAAAGAACACTGTTCATTACTAAAATGTTCTAATTGAGCTGTTAGAATGTCAGAAACGAGCTTTCTGAGCTGAAAACTGCATTTTGTGAAAAAAGTCATCAGTGGATGATGATGAATTCAGTTTTGACAAAGAACACAGTCCATTACAGAAATGCTCTAGTTGAGCTGTTAGAATGTCAGAAACAAGCTTTCTGAGCTTAAAACTGCATTTTCTGAAAAAAGGTATCAGTGGATGATGAGAATGTCAGTTTTGACAATGAACACTGTTCATTACTGAAATACTCTAGTTGAGCTGTTAGAATGTCAGAAACAAGCTTTCTGAGCTGAAAACTGCATGTTGTTACAAAGTGCATCAGTGGATGATGAGAATGTCAGTTTTGACAAAGAACACTGTTCATTACTAAAATGATCTAATTAAGCTGTTAGAATGTCAGAAACAAGCTTTCTGAGCTGAAAACTGCATTTTGTGACAAAGTGCATCAGTGGATGACGAGAATGTCAGGTTTGACAAAGAACACTGTTCATTACTAAAATGCTCTAATTAAGCTGTTAGAATGTCAGAAACAAGCTTTCTGAGCTGAAAACTGGATTTTGTGACAAAGTGCATCAGTGGATGATGAGAATGTCAGTTTTGACAAAGAACACTGTTCATTACTGAAATGCTCTATTTGAGCTGTTAGAATGTCAGAAACAAACTTTCTGAGCTGAAAACTGCATTTTGTGACAAAAGGCATCAGTGAATGATGAGAAATTCAGTTTTGACAAGGAACACTGTTCATTACTGAAATGCTCTAGTTGAGCTGTTAGAATGTCAGAAACGAGCTTTCTGAGCTGAAAACTGCATTTTTTGATAAAAGGCATCAGTGGATGATGAGAAATTCAGTTTTGACAAAGAACACTGTTCATTACTGAAATGCTCTAGTTGAGCTGTTAGAATGTCAGAAACAAGCTTTCTGAGCTGAAAACTGCATTATGTGACAAAGTGCATCAGTGGATGATGAGAATGTCAGTTTTGACAAAGAACACAGTTCATTACAGAAATGCTGTAGTTGAGCTGTTAGAATGTCTGAAACAAGCTTTCTGAGCTGAAAACTGCATTTTGTGACAAAGTGCATCAGTGGATGATGAGAAATTCAGTTTTGACAAAGAACACTGTTCATTACTGAAATGCTCTAGTTGAGCTGTTAGAATGTCAGAAACGAGCTTTCTGAGCAGAAAACTGCATTTTGTGACAAATTGCATCAGTGGATGATGAGAATGTCAGTTTTGACAAAGAACACTGTTCATCACTAAAAGGCTCTAATTGAGCTGTTAGAATGTCAGAAACAAGCTTTCTGAGCTGAAAACTGCATTTTGTGACAAAGTGCATCAGTGGATGATGAGAAATTCAGTTTTGACAAAGAACACTGTTCATTACTGAAATGCTCTAGTTGAGCTGTTAGAATGTCAGAAACGAGCTTTCTGAGCTGAAAACTGCATTTTGTGACAAAAGGCATCAGTGGATGATGAGAAATTCAGTTTTGACAAAGAACACAGTTCATTACAGAAATGCTGTAGTTGAGCTGTTAGAATGTCTGAAACAAGCTTTCTGAGCTGAAAACTGCATTTTGTGACAAAGTGCATCAGTGGATGATGAGAAATTCAGTTTTGACAAAGAACACTGTTCATTACTGAAATGCTCTAGTTGAGCTGTTAGAATGTCAGAAACGAGCTTTCTGAGCTGAAAACTGCATTTTGTGACAAATTGCATCAGTGGATGATGAGAATGTCAGTTTTGACAAAGAACACTGTTCATCACTAAAAGGCTCTAATTGAGCTGTTAGAATGTCAGAAACAAGCTTTCTGAGCTGAAAACTGCATTTTGTGACAAAGTGCATCAGTGGATGATGAGAATGTCAGTTTTGACAAAGAACACTGTTCATCACTAAAAGGCTCTAATTGAGCTGTTAGAATGTCAGAAACAAGCTTTCTGAGCTGAAAACTGCATTTTGTGACAAAGTGCATCAGTGCATGATGAGAAATTCAGTTTTGACAAAGAACACTGTTCATTACTGAAATGCTCTAATTGAGCTGTTAGAATGTCAGAAACGAGCTTTCTGAGCTGAAAACTGCATTTTGTGACAAAGTGTATCAGTGGATGATGAGAAATTCAGTTTTGACAAAGAACACTGTTCATTACTGAAATGCTCTAGTTGAGCTGTTAGAATGTCAGAAACGAGCTTTCTGAGCTGAAAACTGCATTTTGTGACAAAAGGCATCAGTGGATGATGAGAAATTCAGTTTTGACAAAGAACACAGTTCATTACAGAAATGCTGTAGTTGAGCTGTTAGAATGTCTGAAACAAGCTTTCTGAGCTGAAAACTGCATTTTGTGACAAAGTGCATCAGTGGATGATGAGAAATTCAGTTTTGACAAAGAACACTGTTCATTACTGAAATGCTCTAGTTGAGCTGTTAGAATGTCAGAAACGAGCTTTCTGAGCTGAAAACTGCATTTTGTGACAAATTGCATCAGTGGATGATGAGAATGTCAGTTTTGACAAAGAACACTGTTCATCACTAAAAGGCTCTAATTGAGCTGTTAGAATGTCAGAAACAAGCTTTCTGAGCTGAAAACTGCATTTTGTGACAAAGTGCATCAGTGGATGATGAGAAATTCAGTTTTGACAAAGAACACTGTTCATTACTGAAATGCTCTAATTGAGCTGTTAGAATGTCAGAAACGAGCTTTCTGAGCTGAAAACTGCATTTTGTGACAAAGTGTATCAGTGGATGATGAGAAATTCAGTTTTGACAAAGAACACTGTTCATTACTGAAATGCTCTAGTTGAGCTGTTAGAATGTCAGAAACGAGCTTTCTGAGCTGAAAACTGCATTTTGTGACAAAAGGCATCAGTGGATGATGAGAAATTCAGTTTTGACAAAGAACACTGTTCATTACTGAAATGCTCTAGTTGAGCTGTTAGAATGTCAGAAACGAGCTTTCTGAGCTGAAAACTGCATTTTGTGACAAAAGGCATCAGTGAATGATGAGAAATTCAGTTTTGACAAAGAACACTGTTCATTACTGAAATGCTCTAGTTGAGCTGTTAGAATGTCAGAAACGAGCTTTCTGAGCTGAAAACTGCATTTTGTGACAAAGTGCATCAGTGGATGATGAGAATGTCAGTTTGGACAATGAACACATTTCTTTACTGAAATACTCTAGTTGAGCTGTTAGAATGTCAGAAACAAGCTTTCTGAGCTGAAAACTGCATTTTTTTACAAAGTGCATCAGTGGATGATGAGAATGTCAGTTTTGACAAAGAACACTGTTCATTACTAAAATGTTCTAATTAAGCTGTTAGAATGTCAGAAACAAGCTTTCTGAGCTGAAAACTGCATTTTGTGACAAAGTGCATCAGAGGATGATTAGAAAATCAGTTTTGACAAAGAACACTGTTCATTACTAAAATGCTCTAATTGAGCTGTTAGAATGTCAGAAACAAGATTTCTGAGCTGAAAACTGCATTTTGTGACAAAGTGCATCAGTGGATGATGAGAAATTCAGTTTTAACAAAGAACACTGTTCATTACTAAAATGCTCTAATTGAGCTGTTAGAATGTCAGAAACAAGCTTTCTGAGCTGAAAACTGCATTTTGTGACAAAGTGCATCAGTGGATGATGAGAATGTCAGTTTTGACAAAGAACACTGTTCATTACTGAAATGCTCTAGTTGAGCTGTTAGAATGTCAGAAACGAGCTTTCTGAGCTGAAAACTGCATTTTGTGAAAAAAGGCATCAGTGGATGATGATAAATTCAGTTTTGACAAAGAACACTGTTCATTACAGAAATGCTCTAGTTGAGCTGTTAGAATGTCAGAAACAAGCTTTCTGAGCTGAAAACTGCATTTTGTGACAAAGTGCATCAGTGGATGATGAGAATGTCAGTTTGGACAATGAACACATTTCTTTACTGAAATACTCTAGTTGAGCTGTTAGAATGTCAGAAACAAGCTTTCTGAGCTGAAAACTTCATTTTGTTACAAAGTGCATCAGTGGATGATGAGACTGTCAGTTTTGACAAAGAACACTGTTCATTACTAAAATGCTCTAATTAAGCTGTTAGAATGTCAGAAACAAGCTTTCTGAGCTAAAAACTGCATTTTGTGACAAAGTGCATCAGAGGATGATTAGAAAATCAGTTTTGACAAAGAACACAGTCCATTACAGAAATGCTCTAGTTGAGCTGTTAGAATGTCAGAAACAAGCTTTCTGAGCTGAAAACTGCATTTTGTGACAAAATGCATCAGAGGATGATTAGAAAATCAGTTTTGACAAAGAACACAGTCCATTACAGAAATGCTCTAGTTGAGCTGTTAGAATGTCAGAAACGAGCTTTCTTAGCTGAAAACTGGATTTTGTGACAAAGTGCATCAGTGGATGATGAGAATGTCAGTTTTGACAAAGAACACTGTTCATTACTGAAATGCTCTATTTGAGCTGTTAGAATGTCAGAAACAAACTTTCTGAGCTGAAAACTGCATTTTGTGACAAAAGGCATCAGTGAATGATGAGAAATTCAGTTTTGACAAAGAACACTGTTCATTACTGAAATGCTCTAGTTGAGCTGTTAGAATGTCAGAAACGAGCTTTCTGAGCTGAAAACTGCATTTTTTGATAAAAGGCATCAGTGGATGATGAGAAATTCAGTTTTGACAAAGAACACTGTTCATTACTGAAATGCTCTAGTTGAGCTGTTAGAATGTCAGAAACAAGCTTTCTGAGCTGAAAACTGCATTATGTGACAAAGTGCATCAGTGGATGATGAGAATGTCAGTTTTGACAAAGAACACAGTCCATTACAGAAATGCTGTAGTTGAGCTGTTAGAATGTCTGAAACAAGCTTTCTGAGCTGAAAACTGCATTTTGTGACAAAGTGCATCAGTGGATGATGAGAAATTCAGTTTTGACAAAGAACACTGTTCATTACTGAAATGCTCTAGTTGAGCTGTTAGAATGTCAGAAACGAGCTTTCTGAGCTGAAAACTGCATTTTGTGACAAATTGCATCAGTGGATGATGAGAATGTCAGTTTTGACAAAGAATACTGTTCATCACTAAAATGCTCTAATTGAGCTGTTAGAATGTCAGAAACAAGCTTTCTGAGCTGAAAACTGCATTTTGTGACAAAGTTCATCCGTGGATGATGAGAAATTCAGTTTTGACAAAGAACACTGTTCATTACTGAAATGCTCTAATTGAGCTGTTAGAATGTCAGAAACGAGCTTTCTGAGCTGAAAACTGCATTTTGTGACAAAGTGTATCAGTGGATGATGAGAAATTCAGTTTTGACAAAGAACACTGTTCATTACTGAAATGCTCTAGTTGAGCTGTTAGAATGTCAGAAACGAGCTTTCTGAGCTGAAAACTGCATTTTGTGACAAAAGGCATCAGTGGATGATGAGAAATTCAGTTTTGACAAAGAACACCTTTCATTACTGAAATGCTCTAGTTGAGCTGTTAGAATGTCAGAAACAAGCTTTCTGAGCTGAAAACTGCATTTTGTGACAAAAGGCATCAGTGAATGATGAGAAATTCAGTTTTGACAAAGAACACTGTTCATTACTGAAATGCTCTAGTTGAGCTGTTAGAATGTCAGAAACGAGCTTTCTGAGCTGAAACTGCATTTTGTGATAAAAGGCATCAGTAGATGATGAGAAATTCAGTTTTGACAAAGAACACTGTTCATTACTGAAATGCTCTAGTTGAGCTGTTAGAATGTCAGAAACAAGATTTCTGAGCTGAAAACTGCCTTTTGTGACAAAGTGCATCAGTGGATGATGAGAATGTCAGTTTTAACAAAGAACACTGTTCATTACTAAAATGCTCTAATTGAGCTGTTAGAATGTCAGAAATAAGCTTTCTGAGCTGAAAACTGCATTTTGTGAAAAAGTGCATCAGTGGATGATGAGAATGTCAGTTTTGACAAAGAACACTGTTCATTACTGAAATGCTCTAGTTGAGCTGTTAGAATGTCAGAAACGAGCTTTCTGAGCTGAAAACTGCATTTTGTGAAAAAAGGCATCAGTGGATGATGATAAATTCAGTTTTGACAAAGAACACTGTTCATTATAGAAATGCTCTGTTAGAATGTCAGAAACAAGCTTTCTGAGCTGAAAACTCCGTTTTGTGACAAAGTGCATCAGTGGATGATGAGAATGTCAGTTTGGACAATGAACACATTTCTTTACTGAAATACTCTAGTTGAGCTGTTAGAATGTCAGAAACAAGCTTTCTGAGCTGAAAACTGCATTTTTTTACAAAGTGCATCAGTGGATGATGAGAATGTCAGTTTTGACAAAGAACACTGTTCATTACTAAAATGTTCTAATTAAGCTGTTAGAATGTCAGAAACAAGCTTTCTGAGCTAAAAACTGCATTTTGTGACAAAGTGCATCAGAGGATGATTAGAAAATCAGTTTTGACAAAGAACATAGTCCATTACAGAAATGCTCTAGTTGAGCTGTTAGAATGTCAGAAACAAGATTTCTGAGCTGAAAACTGCATTTTGTGACAAAGTGCATCAGTGGATGATGAGAATGTCAGTTTTAACAAAGAACACTGTTCATTACTAAAATGCTCTAATTGAGCTGTTAGAATGTCAGAAACAAGCTTTCTGAGCTGAAAACTGCATTTTGTGACAAAGTGCATCAGTGGATGATGAGAATGTCAGTTTTGACAAGAACACTGTTCATTACTGAAATGCTCTAGTTGAGCTGTTAGAATGTCAGAAACGAGCTTTCTGAGCTGAAAACTGCATTTTGTGAAAAAAGGCATCAGTGGATGATGATAAATTCAGTTTTGACAAAGAACACTGTTCATTACAGAAATGCTCTAGTTGAGCTTTTAGAATGTCAGAAACAAGCTTTCTGAGCTGAAAACTGCATTTTGTGACAAAGTGCATCAGTGGATGATGAGAATGTCAGTTTGGACAATGAACAAATTTCTTTACTGAAATACTCTAGTTGAGCTGTTAGAATGTCAGAAACAAGCTTTCTGAGCTGAAAACTGCATTTTGTTACAAAGTGCATCAGTGGATGATGAGAATGTCAGTTTTGACAAAGAACACTGTTCATTACTAAAATGCTCTAATTAAGCTGTTAGAATGTCAGAAACAAGCTTTCTGAGCTAAAAACTGCATTTTGTGACAAAGTGCATCAGAGGATGATTTGAAAATCAGTTTTGACAGAGAACACAGTCCATTACAGAAATGCTCTAGTTGAGCTGTTAGAATGTCAGAAACAAGCTTTCTGAGCTGAAAACTGCATTTTGTGACAAAGTGCATCAGAGGATGATTAGAAAATCAGTTTTGACAAAGAACACAGTCCATTACAGAAATGCTCTAGTTGAGCTGTTAGAATGTCAGAAACAAGCTTTCTGAGCTGAAAACTGCATTTTGTGACAAAGTGCATCAGTGGATGATGAGAATGTCAGTTTTGACAAAGAACACTGTTCATTACTAAAATGCTCTAATTGAGCTGTTAGAATGTCAGAAACGAGCTTTCTGAGCTGAAAACTGCATTTTGTGAAAAAAGGCATCAGTGGATGATGATAAATTCAGTTTTGACAAAGAACACAGTCCATTACAGAAATGCTCTAGTTGAGCTGTTAGAAAGTCAGAAACAAGCTTTCTGAGCTGAAAACTGCATTTTCTGAAAAAAGGCATCAGTGGATGATGAGAATGTCAGTTTTGACAATGAACACAGTTCATTACTGAAATACTCTAGTTGAGCTGTTAGAATGTCAGAAACAAGCTTTCTGAGCTGAAAACTGCATGTTGTTACAAAGTGCATCAGTGGATGATGAGAATGTCAGTTTTGACAAAGAACACTGTTCATTACTAAAATAATCTAATTAAGCTGTTAGAATGTCAGAAACAAGCTTTCTGAGCTGAAAACTGCATTTTGTGACAAAGTGCATCAGTGGATGACGAGAATGTCAGTTTTGACAAAGAACACAGTCCATTACAGAAATGCTCTAGTTGAGCTGTTAGAATGTCAGAAACAAGCTTTCTGAGCTGAAAACTGCATTTTGTGACAAAGTGCATCAGTGGATGATGAGAATGTCAGTTTTGACTAAGAACACTGTTCATTACTGAAATGCTCTATTTGAGCTGTTAGAATGTCAGAAACGAGCTTTCTGAGCTGAAAACTGCATTTTGTGAAAAAAGGCATCAGTGGATGATGAGAATGTCAGTTTTGACAAAGAACACTGTTCATTACTAAAATGCTGTAATTGAGCTGTTAGAATGTCAGAAGCGAGCTTTCTGAGCTGAAAACTGCATTTTGTGAAAAAAGGCATCAGTGGATGATGATAAATTCAGTTTTGACAAAGAACACAGTCCATTACAGAAATGCTCTAGTTGAGCTGTTAGAATGTCAGAAACAAGCTTTCTGAGCTTAAAACTGCATTTTCTGAAAAAAGGCATCAGTGGATGATGAGAATGTCAGTTTTGACAATGAACATTGTTCATTACTGAAATACTCTAGTTGAGCTGTTAGAATGTCAGAAACAAGCTTTCTGAGCTGAAAACTGCATGTTGTTACAAAGTGCATCAGTGGATGATGAGAATGTCAGTTTTGACAAAGAACACTGTTCATTACTAAAATGCTCTAATTAAGCTGTTAGAATGTCAGAAACAAGCTTTCTGAGCTGAAAACTGCATTTTGTGACAAAGTGCATCAGTGGATGACGAGAATGTCAGTTTGACAAAGAACACTGTTCATTACTAAAATGCTCTAATTAAGCTGTTAGAATGTCAGAAACAAGCTTTCTGAGCTGAAAACTGGATTTTGTGACAAAGTGCATCAGTGGATGATGAGAATGTCAGTTTTGACAATGAACACAGTTCATTACTGAAATACTCTAGTTGAGCTGTTAGAATGTCAGAAACAAGCTTTCTCAGCTGAAAACTGCATTTTGTGACAAATTGCATCAGTGGATGATGAGAATGTCAGTTTTGACAAAGAACACTGTTCATTACTGAAATGCTCTAGTTGAGCTGTTAGAATGTCAGAAACGAGCTTTCTGAGCTGAAAACTGCATTTTGTGAAAAAAGGCATCAGTGGATGATGATAAATTCAGTTTTGACAAAGAACACTGTTCATTACAGAAATGCTCTGTTAGAATGTCAGAAACAAGCTTTCTGAGCTGAAAACTGCATTTTGTGACAAAGTGCATCAGAGGATAATTAGAAAATCAGTTTTGACAAAGAACACAGTCCATTACAGAAATGCTCTAGTTGAGCTGTTAGAATGTCAGAAACAAGTTTCTGAGCTGAAAACTGCATTTTGTGACAAAGTGCACCAGAGGATGATTAGAAAATCAGTTTTGACAAAGAACACAGTCCATTACAGAAATGCTCTAGTTGAGCTGTTAGAATGTCAGAAACAAGCTTTCTGAGCTGAAAACTGCATTTTGTGACAAAGTGCATCAGTGGATGATGAGAATGTCAGTTTTGACAAAGAACACTGTTCATTACTAAAATGCTCTAATTGAGCTGTTAGAATGTCAGAAACAAGCTTTCTGAGCTGAAAACTGCATTTTGTGACAAAGTGCATCAGTGGATGATGAGAATGTCAGTTTTGACAATGAACACAGTTCATTACTGAAATAGTCTAGTTGAGCTGTTAGAATGTCAGAAACAAGCTTTCTGAGCTGAAAACTGCATGTTGTTACAAAGTGCATCAGTGTATGATGAGAATGTCAGTTTTGACAAAGAACACTGTTCATTACTAAAATGCTCTAATTAAGCTGTTAGAATGTCAGAAACAAGCTTTCTGAGCTGAAAACTGCATTTTGTGACAAAGTGCATCAGTGGATGACGAGAATGTCAGTTTTGACAAAGAACACAGTCCATTACAGAAATGCTCTAGTTGAGCTGTTAGAATGTCAGAAACAAGCTTTCTGAGCTGAAAACTGCATTTTGTGACAAAGTGCATCAGTGGATGATGAGAATGTCAGTTTTGACTAAGAACACTGTTCATTACTGAAATGCTCTATTTGAGCTGTTAGAATGTCAGAAACGAGCTTTCTGAGCTGAAAACTGCATTTTGTGAAAAAAGGCATCAGTGGATGATGAGAATGTCAGTTTTGACAAAGAACACTGTTCATTACTAAAATGCTGTAATTGAGCTGTTAGAATGTCAGAAGCGAGCTTTCTGAGCTGAAAACTGCATTTTGTGAAAAAAGGCATCAGTGGATGATGATAAATTCAGTTTTGACAAAGAACACAGTCCATTACAGAAATGCTCTAGTTGAGCTGTTAGAATGTCAGAAACAAGCTTTCTGAGCTTAAAACTGCATTTTCTGAAAAAAGGCATCAGTGGATGATGAGAATGTCAGTTTTGACAATGAACACTGTTCATTACTGAAATACTCTAGTTGAGCTGTTAGAATGTCAGAAACAAGCTTTCTGAGCTGAAAACTGCATGTTGTTACAAAGTGCATCAGTGGATGATGAGAATGTCAGTTTTGACAAAGAACACTGTTCATTACTAAAATGCTCTAATTAAGCTGTTAGAATGTCAGAAACAAGCTTTCTGAGCTGAAAACTGCATTTTGTGACAAAGTGCATCAGTGGATGACGAGAAATTCAGTTTGACAAAGAACACTGTTCATTACTAAAATGCTCTAATTAAGCTGTTAGAATGTCAGAAACAAGCTTTCTGAGCTGAAAACTGGATTTTGTGACAAAGTGCATCAGTGGATGATGAGAATGTCAGTTTTGACAATGAACACAGTTCATTACTGAAATACTCTAGTTGAGCTGTTAGAATGTCAGAAACAAGCTTTCTCAGCTGAAAACTGCATTTTGTGACAAATTGCATCAGTGGATGATGAGAATGTCAGTTTTGACAAAGAACACTGTTCATTACTGAAATGCTCTAGTTGAGCTGTTAGAATGTCAGAAACGAGCTTTCTGAGCTGAAAACTGCATTTTGTGAAAAAAGGCATCAGTGGATGATGATAAATTCAGTTTTGACAAAGAACACTGTTCATTACAGAAATGCTCTGTTAGAATGTCAGAAACAAGCTTTCTGAGCTGAAAACTGCATTTTGTGACAAAGTGCATCAGAGGATAATTAGAAAATCAGTTTTGACAAAGAACACAGTCCATTACAGAAATGCTCTAGTTGAGCTGTTGAATGTCAGAAACAAGTTTCTGAGCTGAAAACTGCATTTTGTGACAAAGTGCACCAGAGGATGATTAGAAAATCAGTTTTGACAAAGAACACAGTCCATTACAGAAATGCTCTAGTTGAGCTGTTAGAATGTCAGAAACAAGCTTTCTGAGCTGAAAACTGCATTTTGTGACAAAGTGCATCAGTGGATGATGAGAATGTCAGTTTTGACAAAGAACACTGTTCATTACTATAATGCTCTAATTGAGCTGTTAGAATGTCAGAAACAAGCTTTCTGAGCTGAAAACTGCATTTTGTGACAAAGTGCATCAGTGGATGATGAGAATTTCAGTTTTTACAAAGAAGACTGTACATTCCTAAAATGCTCTAATTGAGCTGTTAGAATGTCAGAAACAAGCTTTCTGAGCTGAAAACTGCATGTTGTGACAAAGTGCATCAGTGGATGATGAGAAATTCAGTTTTGACAAAGAACACTGTTCATTACTAAAATGCTCTAATTAAGCTGTTAGAATGTCAGAAACAAGCTTTCTGAGCTGAAAACTGCATTTTGTGACAAAGTGCATCAGTGGATGATGAGAACGTCAGTTTTGACAAAGAACACTGTTCATTACTAAAATGCTTTAGTTGAGCTGTTAGAATGTCAGAAACAAGCTTTCTGAGCTGAAAACTGCATTTTGTGACAAAGTGCATCAGTGGATGATGAGAAATTCAGTTTTGACAAAGAACACTCTTCATTACTGAAATGCTCTATTTGAGCTGTTAGAATGTCAGAAACAAATTTTCTGAGCTGAAAACTGCATTTTGTGACAAAGTGCATCAGTGGATGATGAGAATGTCAGTTTGGACAAAGAACACTGTTCATTACTAAAATGCTCTAGTTGAGCTGTTGAATGTCAGAAACAAGCTTTCTGAGCTGAAAACTGCATTTTGTGAAAAAAGGCATCAGTGGATGATGATAAATTCAGTTTTGACAAAGAACACAGTCCATTACAGAAATGCTCTAGTTGAGCTGTTAGAATGTCTGAAACAAGCTTTCTGAGCTGAAAACTGCATTTTGTGACAAAGTGCATCAGTGGATGATGAGAAATTCAGTTTTGACAAAGAACACTCTTCATTACTGAAATGCTCTAGTTGAGCTGTTAGAATGTCAGAAACGAGCTTTCTGAGCTGAAAACTGCATTTTGTGACAAAGTGCATCAGTGGATGATGAGAATGTCAGTTTTGACAAAGAACACTGTTCATTACTGAAATGCTCTAGTTGAGCTGTTGAATGTCAGAAACAAGCTTTCTGAGCTGAAAACTGCATTTTGTGAAAAAAGGCATCAGTGGATGATGATAAATTCAGTTTTGACAAAGAACACAGTCCATTACAGAAATGCTCTAGTTGAGCTGTTAGAATGTCAGAAACGAGCTTTCTGAGCTGAAAACTGCATTTTGTGACAAAAGGCATCAGTGAATGATGAGAAATTCAGTTTTGACAAAGAACACTGTTCATTACTGAAATGCTCTAGTTGAGCTGTTAGAATGTCAGAAACGAGCTTTCTGAGCTGAAAACTGCATTTTGTGATAAAAGGCATCAGTGGATGATGAGAAATTCAGTTTTGACAAAGAACACTGTTCATTACTGAAATGCTCTAGTTGAGCTGTTAGAATGTCAGAAACGAGCTTTCTGAGCTGAAAACTGCATTTTGTGACAAAAGGCATCAGTGGATGATGAGAATTTCAGTTTTTACAAAGAACACTGTACATTCCTAAAATGCTCTAATTGAGCTGTTAGAATGTCAGAAACAAGCTTTCTGAGCTGAAAACTGCATGTTGTGACAAAGTGCATCAGTGGATGATGAGAAATTCAGTTTTGACAAAGAACACTGTTCATTACTAAAATGCTCTAATTAAGCTGTTAGAATGTCAGAAACAAGCTTTCTGAGCTGAAAACTGCATTTTGTGACAAAGTGCATCAGTGGATGATGAGAATGTCAGTTTTGACAAAGAACACTGTTCATTACTAAAATGCTCTAGTTGAGCTGTTAGAATGTCAGAAACAAGCTTTCTGAGCTGAAAACTGCATTTTGTGACAAAGTGCATCAGTGGATGATGAGAAATTCAGTTTTGACAAAGAACACTCTTCATTACTGAAATGCTCTATTTGAGCTGTTAGAATGTCAGAAACAAATTTTCTGAGCTGAAAACTGCATTTTGTGACAAAAGGCATCAGTGAATGTTGAGAAATTCAGTTTTGACAAAGAACACTGTTCATTACTGAAATGCTCTAGTTGAGCTGTTAGAATGTCAGAAACGAGCTTTCTGAGCTGAAAACTGCATTTTGTGATAAAAGGCATCAGTGGATGATGAGAAATTCAGTTTTGACAAAGAACACTGTTCATTACTGAAATGCACTAGTTGAGCTGTTAGAATGTCAGAAACAAGCTTTCTGAGCTGAAAACTGCATTTTGTGACAAAGTGCATCAGTGGATGATGAGAATGTCAGTTTGGACAAAGAACACTGTTCATTACTGAAATGCTCTAGTTGAGCTGTTGAATGTCAGAAACAAGCTTTCTGAGCTGAAAACTGCATTTTGTGAAAAAAGGCATCAGTGGATGATGATAAATTCAGTTTTGACAAAGAACACAGTCCATTACAGAAATGCTCTAGTTGAGCTGTTAGAATGTCTGAAACAAGCTTTCTGAGCTGAAAACTGCATTTTGTGACAAAGTGCATCAGTGGATGATGAGAAATTCAGTTTTGACAAAGAACACTGTTCATTACTGAAATGCTCTAGTTGAGCTGTTAGAATGTCAGAAACGAGCTTTCTGAGCTGAAAACTGCATTTTGTGATAAAAGGCATCAGTGGATGATGAGAAATTCAGTTTTGACAAAGAACACTGTTCATTACTGAAATGCTCTAGTTGAGCTGTTAGAATGTCAGAAACGAGCTTTCTGAGCTGAAAACTGCATTTTGTGACAAAAGGCATCAGTGGATGATGAGAAATTCAGTTTTGACAAAGAACACTGTTCATTACTGAAATGCTCTAGTTGAGCTGTTAGAATGTCAGAAACAAGCTTTCTGAGCTGAAAACTGCATTTTGTGACAAAGTGCATCAGTGGATGATGAGAACGTCAGTTTTGACAAAGAACACTGTTCATTACTAAAATGCTTTAGTTGAGCTGTTAGAATGTCAGAAACAAGCTTTCTGAGCTGAAAACTGCATTTTGTGACAAAGTGCATCAGTGGATGATGAGAAATTCAGTTTTGACAAAGAACACTCTTCATTACTGAAATGCTCTATTTGAGCTGTTAGAATGTCAGAAACAAATTTTCTGAGCTGAAAACTGCATTTTGTGACAAAGTGCATCAGTGGATGATGAGAATGTCAGTTTGGACAAAGAACACTGTTCATTACTAAAATGCTCTAGTTGAGCTGTTGAATGTCAGAAACAAGCTTTCTGAGCTGAAAACTGCATTTTGTGAAAAAAGGCATCAGTGGATGATGATAAATTCAGTTTTGACAAAGAACACAGTCCATTACAGAAATGCTCTAGTTGAGCTGTTAGAATGTCTGAAACAAGCTTTCTGAGCTGAAAACTGCATTTTGTGACAAAGTGCATCAGTGGATGATGAGAAATTCAGTTTTGACAAAGAACACTCTTCATTACTGAAATGCTCTAGTTGAGCTGTTAGAATGTCAGAAACGAGCTTTCTGAGCTGAAAACTGCATTTTGTGACAAAGTGCATCAGTGGATGATGAGAATGTCAGTTTTGACAAAGAACACTGTTCATTACTGAAATGCTCTAGTTGAGCTGTTGAATGTCAGAAACAAGCTTTCTGAGCTGAAAACTGCATTTTGTGAAAAAAGGCATCAGTGGATGATGATAAATTCAGTTTTGACAAAGAACACAGTCCATTACAGAAATGCTCTAGTTGAGCTGTTAGAATGTCAGAAACGAGCTTTCTGAGCTGAAAACTGCATTTTGTGACAAAAGGCATCAGTGAATGATGAGAAATTCAGTTTTGACAAAGAACACTGTTCATTACTGAAATGCTCTAGTTGAGCTGTTAGAATGTCAGAAACGAGCTTTCTGAGCTGAAAACTGCATTTTGTGATAAAAGGCATCAGTGGATGATGAGAAATTCAGTTTTGACAAAGAACACTGTTCATTACTGAAATGCTCTAGTTGAGCTGTTAGAATGTCAGAAACGAGCTTTCTGAGCTGAAAACTGCATTTTGTGACAAAAGGCATCAGTGGATGATGAGAATTTCAGTTTTTACAAAGAACACTGTACATTCCTAAAATGCTCTAATTGAGCTGTTAGAATGTCAGAAACAAGCTTTCTGAGCTGAAAACTGCATGTTGTGACAAAGTGCATCAGTGGATGATGAGAAATTCAGTTTTGACAAAGAACACTGTTCATTACTAAAATGCTCTAATTAAGCTGTTAGAATGTCAGAAACAAGCTTTCTGAGCTGAAAACTGCATTTTGTGACAAAGTGCATCAGTGGATGATGAGAATGTCAGTTTTGACAAAGAACACTGTTCATTACTAAAATGCTCTAGTTGAGCTGTTAGAATGTCAGAAACAAGCTTTCTGAGCTGAAAACTGCATTTTGTGACAAAGTGCATCAGTGGATGATGAGAAATTCAGTTTTGACAAAGAACACTCTTCATTACTGAAATGCTCTATTTGAGCTGTTAGAATGTCAGAAACAAATTTTCTGAGCTGAAAACTGCATTTTGTGACAAAAGGCATCAGTGAATGTTGAGAAATTCAGTTTTGACAAAGAACACTGTTCATTACTGAAATGCTCTAGTTGAGCTGTTAGAATGTCAGAAACGAGCTTTCTGAGCTGAAAACTGCATTTTGTGATAAAAGGCATCAGTGGATGATGAGAAATTCAGTTTTGACAAAGAACACTGTTCATTACTGAAATGCACTAGTTGAGCTGTTAGAATGTCAGAAACAAGCTTTCTGAGCTGAAAACTGCATTTTGTGACAAAGTGCATCAGTGGATGATGAGAATGTCAGTTTGGACAAAGAACACTGTTCATTACTGAAATGCTCTAGTTGAGCTGTTGAATGTCAGAAACAAGCTTTCTGAGCTGAAAACTGCATTTTGTGAAAAAAGGCATCAGTGGATGATGATAAATTCAGTTTTGACAAAGAACACAGTCCATTACAGAAATGCTCTAGTTGAGCTGTTAGAATGTCTGAAACAAGCTTTCTGAGCTGAAAACTGCATTTTGTGACAAAGTGCATCAGTGGATGATGAGAAATTCAGTTTTGACAAAGAACACTGTTCATTACTGAAATGCTCTAGTTGAGCTGTTAGAATGTCAGAAACGAGCTTTCTGAGCTGAAAACTGCATTTTGTGATAAAAGGCATCAGTGGATGATGAGAAATTCAGTTTTGACAAAGAACACTGTTCATTACTGAAATGCTCTAGTTGAGCTGTTAGAATGTCAGAAACGAGCTTTCTGAGCTGAAAACTGCATTTTGTGACAAAAGGCATCAGTGGATGATGAGAAATTCAGTTTTGACAAAGAACACTGTTCATTACTGAAATGCTCTAGTTGAGCTGTTAGAATGTCAGAAACAAGATTTCTGAGCTGAAAACTGCATTTTGTGACAAAGTGCATCAGTGGATGATGAGAATGTCAGTTTTAACAAAGAACACTGTTCATTACTAAAATGCTCTAATTGAGCTGTTACAATGTCAGAAACAAGCTTTCTGAGCTGAAAACTGCGTTTTGTGACAAAGTTCATCAGTGGATGATGAGAATGTCAGTTTTGACAAAGAACACTGTTCATTACTAAAATGCTCTAATTGAGCTGTTAGAATGTCAGAATCAAGCTTTCTGAGCTGAAAACTGCATTTTGTGACAAAGTGCATCAGTGGATGATGAGAATGTCAGTTTGGACAATGAACACATTTCTTTACTGAAATACTCTAGTTGAGCTGTTAGAATGTCAGAAACAAGCTTTCTGAGCTGAAAACTGCATTTTGTGACAAAAGGCATCAGTGAATGATGAGAAATTCAGTTTTGACAAAGAACACTGTTCATTACTGAAATGCTCTAGTTGAGCTGTTAGAATGTCAGAAACGAGCTTTCTGAGCTGAAAACTGCATTTTGTGATAAAAGGCATCAGTGGATGATGAGAAATTCAGTTTTGACAAAGAACACTGTTCATTACTGAAATGCTCTAGTTGAGCTGTTAGAATGTCAGAAACGAGCTTTCTGAGCTGAAAACTGCATTTTGTGACAAAAGGCATCAGTGAATGATGAGAAATTCAGTTTTGACAAAGAACACTGTTCATTACTGAAATGCTCTAGTTGAGCTGTTAGAATGTCAGAAACGAGCTTTCTGAGCTGAAAACTGCATTTTGTGACAAAAGGCATCAGTGAATGATGAGAAATTCAGTTTTGACAAAGAACACTGTTCATTACTGAAATGCTCTAGTTGAGCTGTTAGAATGTCAGAAACGAGCTTTCTGAGCTGAAAACTGCATTTTGTGATAAAAGGCATCAGTGGATGATGAGAAATTCAGTTTTGACAAAGAACACTGTTCATTACTGAAATGCTCTAGTTGAGCTGTTTGAATGTCAGAAACAAGATTTCTGAGCTGAAAACTGCATTTTGTGACAAAGTGCATCAGTGGATGATGAGAATGTCAGTTTTAACAAAGAACACTGTTCATTACTAAAATGCTCTAATTGAGCTGTTAGAATGTCAGAAACAAGCTTTCTGAGCTGAAAACTGCATTTTGTGACAAAAGGCATCAGTGAATGATGAGAAATTCAGTTTTGACAAAGAACACTGTTCATTACTGAAATGCTCTAGTTGAGCTGTTGGAATGTCAGAAACGAGCTTTCTGAGCTGAAAACTGCATTTTGTGAAAAAAGGCATCAGTGAATGATGAGAAATTCAGTTTTGACAAAGAACACTGTTCATTACTGAAATGCTCTAGTTGAGCTGTTAGAATGTCAGAAACGAGCTTTCTGAGCTGAAAACTGCATTTTGTGACAAAAGGCATCAGTGAATGATGAGAAATTCAGTTTTGACAAAGAACACTGTTCATTACTGAAATGCTCTAGTTGAGCTGTTAGAATGTCAGAAACGAGCTTTCTGAGCTGAAAACTGCATTTTGTGATAAAAGGCATCAGTGGATGATGAGAAATTTAGTTTTGACAAAGAACACGGTTCATTACTGAAATGCTCTAGTTGAGCTGTTAGAATGTCAGAAACGAGCTTTCTGAGCTGAAAACTGCATTTTGTGACAAAAGGCATCAGTGAATGATGAGAAATTCAGTTTTGACAAAGAACACTGTTCATTACTGAAATGCTCTAGTTGAGCTGTTAGAATGTCAGAAACGAGCTTTCTGAGCTGAAAACTGCATTTTGTGACAAAAGGCATCAGTGAATGATGAGAAATTCAGTTTTGACAAAGAACACTGTTCATTACTGAAATGCTCTAGTTGAGCTGTTAGAATGTCAGAAACGAGCTTTCTGAGCTGAAAACTGCATTTTGTGATAAAAGGCATCAGTGGATGATGAGAAATTCAGTTTTGACAAAGAACACTGTTCATTACTGAAATGCTCTAGTTGAGCTGTTAGAATGTCAGAAACAAGATTTCTGAGCTGAAAACTGCATTTTGTGACAAAGTGCATCAGTGGATGATGAGAATGTCAGTTTTAACAAAGAACACTGTTCATTACTAAAATGCTCTAATTGAGCTGTTAGAATGTCAGAAACAAGCTTTCTGAGCTGAAAACTGCGTTTTGTGACAAAGTTCATCAGTGGATGATGAGAATGTCAGTTTTGACAAGGAACACTGTTCATTACTAAAATGCTCTAATTGAGCTGTTAGAATGTCAGAAACAAGCTTTCTGAGCTGAAAACTGCATTTTGTGACAAAGTGCATCAGTGGATGATGAGAATGTCAGTTTGGACAATGAACACATTTCTTTACTGAAATACTCTAGTTGAGCTGTTAGAATGTCAGAAACAAGCTTTCTGAGCTGAAAACTGCATTTTGTTACAAAGTGCATCAGTGGATGATGAGAATGTCAGTTTTGACAAAGAACACTGTTCATTACTAAAATGCTCTAATTAAGCTGTTAGAATGTCAGAAACAAGCTTTCTGAGCTAAAAACTGCATTTTGTGACAAAGTGCATCAGAGGATGATTTGAAAATCAGTTTTGACAAAGAACACAGTCCATTACAGAAATGCTCTAGTTGAGCTGTTAGAATGTCAGAAACAAGCTTTCTGAGCTGAAAACTGCATTTTGTGACAAAGTGCATCAGAGGATGATTAGAAAATCAGTTTTGACAAAGAACACAGTCCATTACAGAAATGCTCTAGTTGAGCTGTTAGAATGTCAGAAACAAGCTTTCTGAGCTGAAAACTGCATTTTGTGACAAAGTGCATCAGTGGATGATGAGAATGTCAGTTTTGACAAAGAACACTGTTCATTACTAAAAGGCTCTAATTGAGCTGTTAGAATGTCAGAAACGAGCTTTCTGAGCTGAAAACTGCATTTTGTGAAAAAAGGCATCAGTGGATGATGAGAATATCAGTTTTGACAAAGAACACTGTTCATTACTGAAATGCTCTAGTTGAGCTGTTAGAATGTCAGAAACGAGCTTTCTTATCTGAAAACTGCATTTTGTGAAAAAAGGCATCAGTGGATGATGAGAATGTCAGTTTTGACAAAGAACACTGTTCATTACTAAAATGCTCTAATTGAGCTGTTAGAATGTCAGAAACGAGCTTTCTGAGTTGAAAACTGCATTTTGTGAAAAAAGGCATCAGTGGAAAATGATAAATTCAGTTTTGACAAAAGAACACAGTCCATTACAGAAATGCTCTAGTTGAGCTGTTAGAATGTCAGAAACAAGCTTTCTGAGCTGAAAACTGCATTTTGTGACAAAGTGCATCAGTGGATGATGAGAATGTCAGTTTTGACTAAGTACACTGTTCATTACTGAAATGCTCTAGTTGAGCTGTTAGAATGTCAGAAACGAGCTTTCTGAGCTGAAAACTGCATTTTGTGAAAAAAGGCATCAGTGGATGATGAGAATGTCAGTTTTGACAAAGAACACTGTTCATTACTAAAATGCTCTAATTGAGCTGTTAGAATGTCAGAAACAAGCTTTCTGAGCTGAAAACTGCATTTTGTGAAAAAAGGCATCAGTGGATGATGATAAATTCAGTTTTGACAAAGAACACAGTCCATTACAGAAATGCTCTAGTTGAGCTGTTAGAATGTCAGAAACAAGCTTTCTGAGCTTAAAACTGCATTTTCTGAAAAAAGGCATCAGTGGATGATGAGAATGTCAGTTTTGACAATGAACACTGTTCATTACTGAAATACTCTAGTTGAGCTGTTAGAATGTCAGAAACAAGCTTTTGTCATGATCCTGCCTCTCCTTGTCTTGGTTTTCGAGTCTTGTGGCAGGATCATGTCAGTCCCATGTGTTTTGTGTGGAGAAAGAGCATTGTTTTGGTTTGAGAAGCCATGCTCTCTCTCCGGTGTCACGTCCTTCAGCCCCGCCCCTTGTTTCCCCGTTAGCAGTCCATTAGTGTTAGTCTTGTCTCCAGCCCTGATCCATCTTTCCCTTAGTGTTTCAGTCCCCTCACCTGCCTCGTGCAATCCTCCTGTTAGCTTTCCCTTAGTGTTTCATCCTTGTCACCTGTGGCCACTCTCCCTGTGTCATCTGTCCTTGTGAGTGTTTCCCTTTATCAAGCCCAGTTTCCCTCTGTCCCTTGTCGGTTCATTGTCATTTTGTCATTTCGTCTTTATCGTACCTCCTCACGTCACCTTGTTGGATTATTCCTGTCTATGGATTATCGTGTTTGTTCCTGTTCTAAGTTTGTGGATTTTGTTGATTTATTATTCAAAGGACTTTGTTTGTTTTATTCCCCTTGTGGAAAGTTTTAGTTTACATTTTTTTTTGTCTTGTTTTAGATCGTGTTTTCCTCATCGAGGGTCTTTTGTTTAAATAAAGTTTTTGTTATTTAACTCTGCTGCCTGCGTTTGGGTTCTGTCCACACACCCTGACAGAATGAACCGACCAACTTCGAACCCAGCAGGCAAGATGGAGGCAAGACGAGCGACCCAGGCTCATCGCCTCCTCTGTTTACGCCAGGGGCACTGTGATGTATTGGAGTTCGCGGACCGCTTCTTTGAGGTGGCAGGGGAGATGGTCCACAGTGAGCAGGAACAGATGGTCCTGTTCAATGGCGGCCTCAACCAACCACTAGCGGGTTGGGAGATGCAGATGCTGAGACCGCTGGGCTTCACAGACCTGATCAGGTATGCCATGAATCGGCCGGAGCCCAGTGTCTCAGTCCAGCCCAGTTTTTCCACCCCGCTGGCCGCCATCCCCGAGGGCCATACCCTGCAAATCGGGGCCGTGGGCCTCTCCTCACCCTCTGCTCCACCACCAGCTAGCCTCCGTGGTAGGCGTGGACGGAGGGAGTCGTGGGACTCCCCGTCCGACTCTTCCAGCACGGAGATAGTGGGGTCCCCCACCGCTACTCTGCAGCCGGCCACACGTCCTGTGAGCCGGTCAAAGAGGAAGAAGCAGAGGAGAGTGGCACCATCCTGTCCTGCCCAGCACCCGGTATCCAGCCCTGCCCAGGCGTCAAGTCCGGTGGTCCGGTGGTCCCGTCAAGTCCGGTGGTCCCGTCAAGTCCGGTGGTCCCGTCAAGTCCGGTGGTCCCGTCAAGTCCGGTGGTCCCGTCAAGTCCGGTGGTCCCGTCAAGTCCGGTGGTCCCGTCAAGTCCGGTGGTCCCGTCAAGTCCGGTGGTCCCGTCAAGTCCGGTGGTGCGTCCTGCACCCAGTCCTTCTCAGCCGGCGTCACAGCCGGCCCTCCAAACTACAACCCAGTCAGCCTTGCCCCAGCCGTTCCCTACTACGGCCGTCCTGTCATGCCCTACCCCTTCTAGTTCCTCCCACTCCGTGAAAGGTATCCCTACCATGCCCAGGCCTTCCTATCCCATCCCTCTGCCCAGCTCTAGGAAGCAGGGTCCTGTCCCTCCTAAGTCCCCACCCAGTTATGTTCCCAAGTTTTTCCCACCAATTCCGCCTCCCCCCTTCCCATTGATGTTTATTTTATTGTCCAACCCCAATCCCTTTTTAGTCATGTCAGCCCTGCCCCTAGTGTGTTCTGTTCTGTGTTTATGGTGTCTGTCCTCCTGTCTGTCTGTCAGTCTTGTCATGTTTAGTGTGATCTTGAAGAACTCCTGGAGGAGTTCTTTAAGGCGGGCGCTCTGTCATGATCCTGCCTCTCCTTGTCTTGGTTTTCGAGTCTTGTGGCAGGATCATGTCAGTCCCATGTGTTTTGTGTGTAGAAAGAGCATTGTTTTGGTTTGAGAAGCCATGCTCTCTCTCCGGTGTCACGTCCTTCAGCCCCGCCCCTTGTTTCCCCGTTAGCAGTCCATTAGTGTTAGTCTTGTCTCCAGCCCTGATCCATCTTTCCCTTAGTGTTTCAGTCCCCTCACCTGCCTCGTGCAATCCTCCTGTTAGCTTTCCCTTAGTGTTTCATCCTTGTCACCTGTGGCCACTCTCCCTGTGTCATCTGTCCTTGTGAGTGTTTCCCTTTATCAAGCCCAGTTTCCCTCTGTCCCTTGTCGGTTCATTGTCATTTTGTCATTTCGTCTTTATCGTTCCTCCTCACGTCACCTTGTTGGATTATTCCTGTCTATGGATTATCGTGTTTGTTCCTGTTCTAAGTTTGTGGATTTTGTTGATTTATTATTCAAAGGACTTTGTTTGTTTTGTTCCCCTTGTGGAAAGTTTTAGTTTACATTTTTTTTGTCTTGTTTTAGATCGTGTTTTCCTCATCGAGGGTCTTTTGTTTAAATAAAGTTTTTGTTTTTAACTCTGCTGCCTGCGTTTGGGTTCTGTCCACACACCCTGACAGCTTTCTGAGCTGAAAACTGCATGTTTTTACAAAGTGCATCAGTGGATGATGAGAATGTCAGTTTTGACAAAGAACACTGTTCATTACTAAAATGCTCTAATTAAGCTGTTAGAATGTCAGAAACAAGCTTTCTGAGTCGAAAACTGGATTTTGTGTCAAAGTGCATCAGTGGATGATGAGAATGTCAGTTTTGACAATGAACACAGTTCATTACTGAAATACTCTAGTTGAGCTGTTAGAATGTCAGAAACAAGCTTTCTGAGCTGAAAACTGCATTTTGTGACAAAGTGCATCAGTGGATGATGAGAATGTCAGTTTTGACAAAGAACACTGTTCATTACTAAAATTCTCTAATTAAGCTGTTAGAATGTCAGAAACAAGCTTTCTGAGCTGAAAACTGCATTTTGTGACAAAGTGCATCAGTGGATGATGAGAAATTCAGTTTTGACAAAGAACACTGTTCATTACTGAAATGCTCTATTTGAGCTGTTAGAATGTCAGAAACAAACTTTCTGAGCTGACAACTGCATTTTGTGACAAAAGGCATCAGTGAATGTTGAGAAATTCAGTTTTGACAAAGAACACTGTTCATTACTGAAATGCTCTAGTTGAGCTGTTAGAATGTCAGAAACGAGCTTTCTGAGCTGAAAACTGCATTTTGTGATAAAAGGCATCAGTGGATGATGAGAAATTCAGTTTTGACAAAGAACACTGTTCATTACTGAAATGCTCTAGTTGAGCTGCTAGAATGTCAGAAACAAGCTTTCTGAGCTGAAAACTGCATTTTGTGACAAAGTGCATCAGTGGATGATGAGAATGTCAGTTTTGACAAAGAACACTGTTCATTACTAAAATGATCTAATTAAGCTGTTAGAATGTCAGAAACAAGCTTTCTGAGCTGAAAACTGCATTTTGTGACAAAGTGCATCAGTGGATGATGAGAATGTCAGTTTTGACAAAGAACACTGTTCATTACTAAAATGATCTAATTAAGCTGTTAGAATGTCAGAAACGAGCTTTCTGAGCTGAAAACTGCATTTTTTGATAAAAGGCATCAGTGGATGATGAGAAATTCAGTTTTGACAAAGAACACTGTTCATTACTAAAATGCTCTAATTAAGCTGTTAGAATGTCAGAAACAAGCTTTCTGAGCTGAAAACTGGATTTTGTGACAGTGCATCAGTGGATGATGAGAATGTCAGTTTTGACAAAGAACACTGTTCATTACTGAAATGCTCTATTTGAGCTGTTAGAATGTCAGAAACAAACTTTCTGAGCTGAAAACTGCATTTTGTGACAAAAGGCATCAGTGAATGATGAGAAATTCAGTTTTGACAAAGAACACTGTTCATTACTGAAATGCTCTAGTTGAGCTGTTAGAATGTCAGAAACGAGCTTTCTGAGCTGAAAACTGCATTTTTTGATAAAAGGCATCAGTGGATGATGAGAAATTCAGTTTTGACAAAGAACACTGTTCATTACTGAAATGCTCTAGTTGAGCTGTTAGAATGTCAGAAACAAGCTTTCTGAGCTGAAAACTGCATTATGTGACAAAGTGCATCAGTGGATGATGAGAATGTCAGTTTTGACAAAGAACACAGTCCATTACAGAAATGCTGTAGTTGAGCTGTTAGAATGTCTGAAACAAGCTTTCTGAGCTGAAAACTGCATTTTGTGACAAAGTGCATCAGTGGATGATGAGAAATTCAGTTTTGACAAAGAACACTGTTCATTACTGAAATGCTCTAGTTGAGCTGTTAGAATGTCAGAAAGGAGCTTTCTGAGCTGAAAACTGCATTTTGTGACAAAGTGCATCAGTGGATGATGAGAATGTCAGTTTTGACAAAGAACACTGTTCATCACTAAAATGCTCTAATTGAGCTGTTGAATGTCAGAAACAAGCTTTCTGAGCTGAAAACTGCATTTTGTGACAAAGTGCATCAGTGGATGACGAGAATGTCAGTTTTGACAAAGAACACTGTTCATTACTAAAATGCTCTAATTAAGCTGTTAGAATGTCAGAAACAAGCTTTCTGAGCTGAAAACTGGATTTTGTGACAAAGTGCATCAGTGGATGATGAGAATGTCAGTTTTGACAAAGAACACTGTTCATTACTGAAATGCTCTAGTTGAGCTGTTAGAATGTCAGAACCGAGCTTTCTGAGCTGAAAACTGCATTTTGTGACAAAGTGCATCAGTGGATGATGAGAATGTCAGTTTTGACAAAGAACACTGTTCATTACTGAAATGCTCTAGTTGAGCGGTTGAATGTCAGAAACAAGCTTTCTGAGCTGAAAACTGCATTTTGTGAAAAAAGGCATCAGTGGATGATGATAAATTCAGTTTTGACAAAGAACACAGTCCATTACAGAAATGCTCTAGTTGAGCTGTTAGAATGTCAGAAACGAGCTTTCTGAGCTGAAAACTGCATTTTGTGACAAAAGGCATCAGTGAATGATGAGAAATTCAGTTTTGACAAAGAACACTGTTCATTACTGAAATGCTCTAGTTGAGCTGTTAGAATGTCAGAAACGAGCTTTCTGAGCTGAAAACTGCATTTTGGGATAAAAGGCATCAGTGGATGATGAGAAATTCAGTTTTGACAAAGAACACTGTTCATTACTGAAATGCTCTAGTTGAGCTGTTAGAATGTCAGAAACGAGCTTTCTGAGCTGAAAACTGCATTTTGTGACAAAAGGCATCAGTGGATGATGAGAAATTCAGTTTTGACAAAGAACACTGTTCATTACTGAAATGCTCTAGTTGAGCTGTTGAATGTCAGAAACAAGCTTTCTGAGCTGAAAACTGCATTTTGTGAAAAAAGGCATCAGTGGATGATGATAAATTCAGTTTTGACAAAGAACACAGTCCATTACAGAAATGCTCTAGTTGAGCTGTTAGAATGTCTGAAACAAGCTTTCTGAGCTGAAAACTGCATTTTGTGACAAAGTGCATCAGTGGATGATGAGAAATTCAGTTTTGACAAAGAACACAGTCCATTACTGAAATGCTCTAGTTGAGCTGTTAGAATGTCAGAAACGAGCTTTCTGAGCTGAAAACTGCATTTTGTGACAAAAGGCATCAGTGGATGATGAGAATGTCAGTTTTGACAAAGAACACTGTTCATTACTGAAATGCTCTAGTTGAGCTGTTGAATGTCAGAAACAAGCTTTCTGAGCTGAAAACTGCATTTTGTGAAAAAAGGCATCAGTGGATGATGATAAATTCAGTTTTGACAAAGAACACAGTCCATTACAGAAATGCTCTAGTTGAGCTGTTAGAATGTCTGAAACAAGCTTTCTGAGCTGAAAACTGCATTTTGTGACAAAGTGCATCAGTGGATGATGAGAATGTCAGTTTGGACAATGAACACATTTCTTTACTGAAATACTCTAGTTGAGCTGTTAGAATGTCAGAAACAAGCTTTCTGAGCTGAAAACTGCATTTTGTGACAAAAGGCATCAGTGAATGATGAGAAATTCAGTTTTGACAAAGAACACTGTTCATTACTGAAATGCTCTAGTTGAGCTGTTAGAATGTCAGAAACGAGCTTTCTGAGCTGAAAACTGCATTTTGTGATAAAAGGCATCAGTGGATGATGAGAAATTCAGTTTTGACAAAGAACACTGTTCATTACTGAAATGCTCTAGTTGAGCTTTTAGAATGTCAGAAACGAGCTTTCTGAGCTGAAAACTGCATTTTGTGACAAAAGGCATCAGTGAATGATGAGAAATTCAGTTTTGACAAAGAACACTGTTCATTACTGAAATGCTCTAGTTGAGCTGTTAGAATGTCAGAAACGAGCTTTCTGAGCTGAAAACTGCATTTTGTGACAAAAGGCATCAGTGAATGATGAGAAATTCAGTTTTGACAAAGAACACTGTTCATTACTGAAATGCTCTAGTTGAGCTGTTAGAATGTCAGAAACGAGCTTTCTGAGCTGAAAACTGCATTTTGTGATAAAAGGCATCAGTGGATGATGAGAAATTCAGTTTTGACAAAGAACACTGTTCATTACTGAAATGCTCTAGTTGAGCTGTTAGAATGTCAGAAACAAGATTTCTGAGCTGAAAACTGCATTTTGTGACAAAGTGCATCAGTGGATGATGAGAATGTCAGTTTTAACAAAGAACACTGTTCATTACTAAAATGCTCTAATTGAGCTGTTAGAATGTCAGAAACAAGCTTTCTGAGCTGAAAACTGCGTTTTGTGACAAAGTTCATCAGTGGATGATGAGAATGTCAGTTTTGACAAAGAACACTGTTCATTACTAAAATGCTCTAATTGAGCTGTTAGAATGTCAGAAACAAGCTTTCTGAGCTGAAAACTGCATTTTGTGACAAAGTGCATCAGTGGATGATGAGAATGTCAGTTTGGACAATGAACACATTTCTTTACTGAAATACTCTAGTTGAGCTGTTAGAATGCCAGAAACAAGCTTTCTGAGCTGAAAACTGCATTTTGTTACAAAGTGCATCAGTGGATGATGAGAATGTCAGTTTTGACAAAGAACACTGTTCATTACTAAAATGCTCTAATTAAGCTGTTAGAATGTCAGAAACAAGCTTTCTGAGCTAAAAACTGCATTTTGTGACAAAGTTCATCATAGGATGATTTGAAAATCAGTTTTGACAAAGAACACAGTCCATTACAGAAATGCTCTAGTTGAGCTGTTAGAATGTCAGAAACAAGCTTTCTGAGCTGAAAACTGCATTTTGTGACAAAGTGCATCAGTGGATGATGAGAATGTCAGTTTTGACTAAGAACACTGTTCATTACTGAAATGCTCTAGTTGAGCTGTTAGAATGTCAGAAACGAGCTTTCTGAGCTGAAAACTGCATTTTGTGAAAAAAGGCATCAGTGGATGATGAGAATGTCAGTTTTGACAAAGAACACTGTTCATTACTAAAATGCTCTAATTGAGCTGTTGAATGTCAGAAACAAGCTTTCTGAGCTGAAAACTGCATTTTGTGAAAAAAGGCATCAGTGGATGATGATAAATTCAGTTTTGACAAAGAACACAGTCCATTACAGAAATGCTCTAGTTGAGCTGTTAGAATGTCAGAAACAAGCTTTCTGAGCTGAAAACTGCATTTTGTGACAAAGTGCATCAGTGGATGATGAGAATGTCAGTTTTGACTAAGAACACTGTTCATTACTGAAATGCTCTAGTTGAGCTGTTAGAATGTCAGAAACGAGCTTTCTGAGCTGAAAACTGCATTTTGTGAAAAAAGGCATCAGTGGATGATGAGAATGTCAGTTTTGACAAAGAACACTGTTCATTACTAAAATGCTCTAATTGAGCTGTTAGAATGTCAGAAACGAGCTTTCTGAGCTGAAAACTGCATTTTGTGAAAAAAGGCATCAGTGGATGATGATAAATTCAGTTTTGACAAAGAACACAGTCCATTACAGAAATGCTCTAGTTGAGCTGTTAGAATGTCAGAAACAAGCTTTCTGAGCTGAAAACTGCATTTTGTTACAAAGTGCATCAGTGGATGATGAGAATGTCAGTTTTGACAAAGAACACTGTTCATTACTAAAATGCTCTAATTAAGCTGTTAGAATGTCAGAAACGAGCTTTCTGAGCTGAAAACTGCATTTTGTGACAAAAGGCATCAGTGGATGATGAGAAATTCAGTTTTGACAAAGAACACTGTTCATTACTGAAATGCTCTAGTTGAGCTGTTGAATGTCAGAAACAAGCTTTCTGAGCTGAAAACTGCATTTTGTGAAAAAAGGCATCAGTGGATGATGATAAATTCAGTTTTGACAAAGAACACAGTCCATTACAGAAATGCTCTAGTTGAGCTGTTAGAATGTCTGAAACAAGCTTTCTGAGCTGAAAACTGCATTTTGTGACAAAGTGCATCAGTGGATGATGAGAAATTCAGTTTTGACAAAGAACACTGTTCATTACTGAAATGCTCTAGTTGAGCTGTTAGAATATCAGAAACGAGCTTTCTGAGCTGAAAACTGCATTTTGTGACAAAAGGCATCAGTGGATGATGAGAATGTCAGTTTTGACAAAGAACACTGTTCATTACTGAAATGCTCTAGTTGAGCTGTTGAATGTCAGAAACAAGCTTTCTGAGCTGAAAACTGCATTTTGTGAAAAAAGGCATCAGTGGATGATGATAAATTCAGTTTTGACAAAGAACACAGTCCATTACAGAAATGCTCTAGTTGAGCTGTTAGAATGTCTGAAACAAGCTTTCTGAGCTGAAAACTGCATTTTGTGACAAAGTGCATCAGTGGATGATGAGAATGTCAGTTTGGACAATGAACACATTTCTTTACTGAAATACTCTAGTTGAGCTGTTAGAATGTCAGAAACAAGCTTTCTGAGCTGAAAACTGCATTTTGTGACAAAAGGCATCAGTGAATGATGAGAAATTCAGTTTTGACAAAGAACACTGTTCATTACTGAAATGCTCTAGTTGAGCTGTTAGAATGTCAGAAACGAGCTTTCTGAGCTGAAAACTGCATTTTGTGATAAAAGGCATCAGTGGATGATGAGAAATTCAGTTTTGACAAAGAACACTGTTCATTACTGAAATGCTCTAGTTGAGCTTTTAGAATGTCAGAAACGAGCTTTCTGAGCTGAAAACTGCATTTTGTGACAAAAGGCATCAGTGAATGATGAGAAATTCAGTTTTGACAAAGAACACTGTTCATTACTGAAATGCTCTAGTTGAGCTGTTAGAATGTCAGAAACGAGCTTTCTGAGCTGAAAACTGCATTTTGTGACAAAAGGCATCAGTGAATGATGAGAAATTCAGTTTTGACAAAGAACACTGTTCATTACTGAAATGCTCTAGTTGAGCTGTTAGAATGTCAGAAACGAGCTTTCTGAGCTGAAAACTGCATTTTGTGATAAAAGGCATCAGTGGATGATGAGAAATTCAGTTTTGACAAAGAACACTGTTCATTACTGAAATGCTCTAGTTGAGCTGTTAGAATGTCAGAAACAAGATTTCTGAGCTGAAAACTGCATTTTGTGACAAAGTGCATCAGTGGATGATGAGAATGTCAGTTTTAACAAAGAACACTGTTCATTACTAAAATGCTCTAATTGAGCTGTTAGAATGTCAGAAACAAGCTTTCTGAGCTGAAAACTGCGTTTTGTGACAAAGTTCATCAGTGGATGATGAGAATGTCAGTTTTGACAAAGAACACTGTTCATTACTAAAATGCTCTAATTGAGCTGTTAGAATGTCAGAAACAAGCTTTCTGAGCTGAAAACTGCATTTTGTGACAAAGTGCATCAGTGGATGATGAGAATGTCAGTTTGGACAATGAACACATTTCTTTACTGAAATACTCTAGTTGAGCTGTTAGAATGCCAGAAACAAGCTTTCTGAGCTGAAAACTGCATTTTGTTACAAAGTGCATCAGTGGATGATGAGAATGTCAGTTTTGACAAAGAACACTGTTCATTACTAAAATGCTCTAATTAAGCTGTTAGAATGTCAGAAACAAGCTTTCTGAGCTAAAAACTGCATTTTGTGACAAAGTGCATCATAGGATGATTTGAAAATCAGTTTTGACAAAGAACACAGTCCATTACAGAAATGCTCTAGTTGAGCTGTTAGAATGTCAGAAACAAGCTTTCTGAGCTGAAAACTGCATTTTCTGAAAAAAGGCATCAGTGGATGATGAGAATGTCAGTTTTGACAATGAACAAAGTTCATTGCTGAAATACTCTAGTTGAGCTGTTAGAATGTCAGAAACAAGCTTTCTGAGCTGAAAACTGCATGTTGTTACAAAGTGCATCAGTGGATGATGAGAATGTCAGTTTTGACAAAGAACAATGTTCATTACTAAAATGCTCAAATTAAGCTGTTAGAATGTCAGAAACAAGCTTTCTGAGCTGAAAACTGCATTTTGTGACAAAGTGCATCAGTGGATGACGAGAATGTCAGTTTTGACAAAGAACACAGTCCATTACAGAAATGCTCTAGTTGAGCTGTTAGAATGTCAGAAACAAGCTTTCTGAGCTGAAAACTGCATTTTGTGACAAAGTGCATCAGTGGATGATGAGAATGTCAGTTTTGACTAAGAACACTGTTCATTACTGAAATGCTCTAGTTGAGCTGTTAGAATGTCAGAAACGAGCTTTCTGAGCTGAAAACTGCATTTTGTGAAAAAAGGCATCAGTGGATGATGAGAATGTCAGTTTTGACAAAGAACACTGTTCATTACTAAAATGCTCTAATTGAGCTGTTAGAATGTCAGAAACGAGCTTTCTGAGCTGAAAACTGCATTTTGTGAAAAAAGGCATCAGTGGATGATGATAAATTCAGTTTTGACAAAGAACACAGTCCATTACAGAAATGCTCTAGTTGAGCTGTTAGAATGTCAGAAACAAGCTTTCTGAGCTGAAAACTGCATTTTGTTACAAAGTGCATCAGTGGATGATGAGAATGTCAGTTTTGAAAAAGAACACTGTTCATTACTAAAATGCTCTAATTAAGCTGTTAGAATGTCAGAAACAAGCTTTCTGAGCTAAAAACTGCATTTTGTGACAAAGTGCATCATAGGATGATTTGAAAATCAGTTTTGACAAAGAACACAGTCCATTACAGAAATGCTCTAGTTGAGCTTTTAGAATGTCAGAAACGAGCTTTCTGAGCTGAAAACTGCATTTTGTGACAAAAGGCATCAGTGAATGATGAGAAATTCAGTTTTGACAAAGAACACTGTTCATTACTGAAATGCTCTAGTTGAGCTGTTAGAATGTCAGAAACGAGCTTTCTGAGCTGAAAACTGCATTTTGTGACAAAAGGCATCAGTGAATGATGAGAAATTCAGTTTTGACAAAGAACACTGTTCATTACTGAAATGCTCTAGTTGAGCTGTTAGAATGTCAGAAACGAGCTTTCTGAGCTGAAAACTGCATTTTGTGATAAAAGGCATCAGTGGATGATGAGAAATTCAGTTTTGACAAAGAACACTGTTCATTACTGAAATGCTCTAGTTGAGCTGTTAGAATGTCAGAAACAAGATTTCTGAGCTGAAAACTGCATTTTGTGACAAAGTGCATCAGTGGATGATGAGAATGTCAGTTTTAACAAAGAACACTGTTCATTACTAAAATGCTCTAATTGAGCTGTTAGAATGTCAGAAACAAGCTTTCTGAGCTGAAAACTGCGTTTTGTGACAAAGTTCATCAGTGGATGATGAGAATGTCAGTTTTGACAAAGAACACTGTTCATTACTAAAATGCTCTAATTGAGCTGTTAGAATGTCAGAAACAAGCTTTCTGAGCTGAAAACTGCATTTTGTGACAAAGTGCATCAGTGGATGATGAGAATGTCAGTTTGGACAATGAACACATTTCTTTACTGAAATACTCTAGTTGAGCTGTTAGAATGCCATAAACAAGCTTTCTGAGCTGAAAACTGCATTTTGTTACAAAGTGCATCAGTGGATGATGAGAATGTCAGTTTTGACAAAGAACACTGTTCATTACTAAAATGCTCTAATTAAGCTGTTAGAATGTCAGAAACAAGCTTTCTGAGCTAAAAACTGCATTTTGTGACAAAGTGCATCATAGGATGATTTGAAAATCAGTTTTGACAAAGAACACAGTCCATTACAGAAATGCTCTAGTTGAGCTGTTAGAATGTCAGAAACAAGCTTTCTGAGCTGAAAACTGCATTTTCTGAAAAAAGGCATCAGTGGATGATGAGAATGTCAGTTTTGACAATGAACACAGTTCATTACTGAAATACTCTAGTTGAGCTGTTAGAATGTCAGAAACAAGCTTTCTGAGCTGAAAACTGCATGCTGTTACAAAGTGCATCAGTGGATGATGAGAATGTCAGTTTTGACAAAGAACACTGTTCATTACTAAAATGCTCAAATTAAGCTGTTAGAATGTCAGAAACAAGCTTTCTGAGCTGAAAACTGCATGTTGTTACAAAGTGCATCAGTGGATGATGAGAATGTCAGTTTTGACAAAGAACACTGTTCATTACTAAAATGCTCAAATTAAGCTGTTAGAATGTCAGAAACAAGCTTTCTGAGCTGAAAACTGCATTTTGTGACAAAGTGCATCAGTGGATGACGAGAATGTCAGTTTTGACAAAGAACACAGTCCATTACAGAAATGCTCTAGTTGAGCTGTTAGAATGTCAGAAACAAGCTTTCTGAGCTGAAAACTGCATTTTGTGACAAAGTGCATCAGTGGATGATGAGAATGTCAGTTTTGACTAAGAACACTGTTCATTACTGAAATGCTCTAGTTGAGCTGTTAGAATGTCAGAAACGAGCTTTCTGAGCTGAAAACTGCATTTTGTGAAAAAAGGCATCAGTGGATGATGAGAATGTCAGTTTTGACAAAGAACACTGTTCATTACTAAAATGCTCTAATTGAGCTGTTAGAATGTCAGAAACGAGCTTTCTGAGCTGAAAACTGCATTTTGTGAAAAAAGGCATCAGTGGATGATGATAAATTCAGTTTTGACAAAGAACACAGTCCATTACAGAAATGCTCTAGTTGAGCTGTTAGAATGTCAGAAACAAGCTTTCTGAGCTTAAAACTGCATTTTCTGAAAAAAGGCATCAGTGGATGATGAGAATGTCAGTTTTGACAATGAACACTGTTCATTACTGAAATACTCTAGTTGAGCTGTTAGAATGTCAGAAACAAGCTTTCTGAGCTGAAAACTGCATGTTGTTACAAAGTGCATCAGTGGATGATGAGAATGTCAGTTTTGACAAAGAACACTGTTCATTACTAAAATGCTCTAATTAAGCTGTTAGAATGTCAGAAACAAGCTTTCTGAGCTGAAAACTGCATTTTGTGACAAAGTGCATCAGTGGATGACGAGAATGTCAGTTTGACAAAGAACACTGTTCATTACTAAAATGCTCTAATTAAGCTGTTAGAATGTCAGAAACAAGCTTTCTGAGTCGAAAACTGGATTTTGTGACAAAGTGCATCAGTGGATGATGAGAATGTCAGTTTTGACAATGAACACAGTTCATTACTGAAATACTCTAGTTGAGCTGTTAGAATGTCAGAAACAAGCTTTCTCAGCTGAAAACTGCATTTTGTGACAAATTGCATCAGTGGATGATGAGAATGTCAGTTTTGACAAAGAACACTGTTCATTACTAAAATGCTCTAGTTGAGCTGTTAGAATGTCAGAAACAAGCTTTCTGAGCTGAAAACTGCATTTTGTGACAAAGTGCATCAGTGGATGATGAGAAATTCAGTTTTGACAAAGAACACTGTTCATTACTGAAATGCTCTATTTGAGCTGTTAGAATGTCAGAAACAAACTTTCTGAGCTGAAAACTGCATTTTGTGACAAAAGGCATCAGTGAATGTTGAGAAATTCAGTTTTGACAAAGAACACTGTTCATTACTGAAATGCTCTAGTTGAGCTGTTAGAATGTCAGAAACGAGCTTTCTGAGCTGAAAACTGCATTTTGTGATAAAAGGCATCAGTGGATGATGAGAAATTCAGTTTTGACAAAGAACACTGTTCATTACTGAAATGCTCTAGTTGAGCTGTTAGAATGTCAGAAACAAGCTTTCTGAGCTGAAAACTGCATTTTGTGACAAAGTGCATCAGTGGATGATGAGAATGTCAGTTTTGACAAAGAACACTGTTCATTACTGAAATGCTCTAGTTGAGCTGTTGAATGTCAGAAACAAGCTTTCTGAGCTGAAAACTGCATTTTGTGAAAAAAGGCATCAGTGGATGATGATAAATTCAGTTTTGACAAAGAACACAGTCCATTACAGAAATGCTCTAGTTGAGCTGTTAGAATGTCTGAAACAAGCTTTCTGAGCTGAAAACTGCATTTTGTGACAAAGTGCATCAGTGGATGATGAGAAATTCAGTTTTGACAAAGAACACTGTTCATTACTGAAATGCTCTAGTTGAGCTGTTAGAATGTCAGAAACGAGCTTTCTGAGCTGAAAACTGCATTTTGTGACAAAGTGCATCAGTGGATGATGAGAATGTCAGTTTTGACAAAGAACACTGTTCATTACTGAAATGCTCTAGTTGAGCTGTTGAATGTCAGAAACAAGCTTTCTGAGCTGAAAACTGCATTTTGTGAAAAAAGGCATCAGTGGATGATGATAAATTCAGTTTTGACAAAGAACACAGTCCATTACAGAAATGCTCTAGTTGAGCTGTTAGAATGTCAGAAACGAGCTTTCTGAGCTGAAAACTGCATTTTGTGACAAAAGGCATCAGTGAATGATGAGAAATTCAGTTTTGACAAAGAACACTGTTCATTACTGAAATGCTCTAGTTGAGCTGTTAGAATGTCAGAAACGAGCTTTCTGAGCTGAAAACTGCATTTTGTGACAAAAGGCATCAGTGGATGATGAGAAATTCAGTTTTGACAAAGAACACTGTTCATTACTGAAATGCTCTAGTTGAGCTGTAAGAATGTCAGAAACAAGATTTCTGAGCTGAAAACTGCATTTTGTGACAAAGTGCATCAGTGGATGATGAGAATGTCAGTTTTAACAAAGAACACTGTTCATTACTAAAATGCTCTAATTGAGCTGTTAGAATGTCAGAAACAAGCTTTCTGAGCTGAAAACTGCGTTTTGTGACAAAGTTCATCAGTGGATGATGAGAATGTCTGTTTTGACAAAGAACACTGTTCATTACTAAAATGCTCTAATTGAGCTGTTAGAATGTCAGAATCAAGCTTTCTGAGCTGAAAACTGCATTTTGTGACAAAGTGCATCAGTGGATGATGAGAATGTCTGTTTGGACAATGAACACATTTCTTTACTGAAATACTCTAGTTGAGCTGTTAGAATGTCAGAAACAAGCTTTCTGAGCTGAAAACTGCATTTTGTGACAAAAGGCATCAGTGAATGATGAGAAATTCAGTTTTGACAAAGAACACTGTTCATTACTGAAATGCTCTAGTTGAGCTGTTAGAATGTCAGAAACGAGCTTTCTGAGCTGAAAACTGCATTTTGTGATAAAAGGCATCAGTGGATGATGAGAAATTCAGTTTTGACAAAGAACACTGTTCATTACTGAAATGCTCTAGTTGAGCTGTTAGAATGTCAGAAACGAGCTTTCTGAGCTGAAAACTGCATTTTGTGACAAAAGGCATCAGTGAATGATGAGAAATTCAGTTTTGACAAAGAACACTGTTCATTACTGAAATGCTCTAGTTGAGCTGTTAGAATGTCAGAAACGAGCTTTCTGAGCTAAAAACTGCATTTTGTGACAAAAGGCATCAGTGAATGATGAGAAATTCAGTTTTGACAAAGAACACTGTTCATTACTGAAATGCTCTAGTTGAGCTGTTAGAATGTCAGAAACGAGCTTTCTGAGCTGAAAACTGCATTTTGTGATAAAAGGCATCAGTGGATGATGAGAATGTCAGTTTTAACAAAGAACACTGTTCATTACTAAAATGCTCTAATTGAGCTGTTAGAATGTCAGAAACAAGCTTTCTGAGCTGAAAACTGCGTTTTGTGACAAAGTTCATCAGTGGATGATGAGAATGTCAGTTTTGACAAAGAACACTGTTCATTACTAAAATGCTCTAATTGAGCTGTTAGAATGTCAGAAACGAGCTTTCTGAGCTGAAAACTGCATTTTGTGAAAAAAGGCATCAGTGGATGATGATAAATTCAGTTTTGACAAAGAACACAGTCCATTACAGAAATGCTCTAGTTGAGCTGTTAGAATGTCAGAAACAAGCTTTCTGAGCTTAAAACTGCATTTTCTGAAAAAAGGCATCAGTGGATGATGAGAATGTCAGTTTTGACAATGAACACTGTTCATTACTGAAATACTCTAGTTGAGCTGTTAGAATGTCAGAAACAAGCTTTCTGAGCTGAAAACTGCATGTTGTTACAAAGTGCATCAGTGGATGATGAGAATGTCAGTTTTGACAAAGAACACTGTTCATTACTAAAATGCTCTAATTAAGCTGTTAGAATGTCAGAAACAAGCTTTCTGAGCTGAAAACTGCATTTTGTGACAAAGTGCATCAGTGGATGACGAGAATGTCAGTTTGACAAAGAACACTGTTCATTACTAAAATGCTCTAATTAAGCTGTTAGAATGTCAGAAACAAGCTTTCTGAGTCGAAAACTGGATTTTGTGACAAAGTGCATCAGTGGATGATGAGAATGTCAGTTTTGACAATGAACACAGTTCATTACTGAAATACTCTAGTTGAGCTGTTAGAATGTCAGAAACAAGCTTTCTCAGCTGAAAACTGCATTTTGTGACAAATTGCATCAGTGGATGATGAGAATGTCAGTTTTGACAAAGAACACTGTTCATTACTAAAATGCTCTAGTTGAGCTGTTAGAATGTCAGAAACAAGCTTTCTGAGCTGAAAACTGCATTTTGTGACAAAGTGCATCAGTGGATGATGAGAAATTCAGTTTTGACAAAGAACACTGTTCATTACTGAAATGCTCTATTTGAGCTGTTAGAATGTCAGAAACAAACTTTCTGAGCTGAAAACTGCATTTTGTGACAAAAGGCATCAGTGAATGTTGAGAAATTCAGTTTTGACAAAGAACACTGTTCATTACTGAAATGCTCTAGTTGAGCTGTTAGAATGTCAGAAACGAGCTTTCTGTGCTGAAAACTGCATTTTGTGATAAAAGGCATCAGTGGATGATGAGAAATTCAGTTTTGACAAAGAACACTGTTCATTACTGAAATGCTCTAGTTGAGCTGTTAGAATGTCAGAAACAAGCTTTCTGAGCTGAAAACTGCATTTTGTGACAAAGTGCATCAGTGGATGATGAGAATGTCAGTTTTGACAAAGAACACTGTTCATTACTGAAATGCTCTAGTTGAGCTGTTGAATGTCAGAAACAAGCTTTCTGAGCTGAAAACTGCATTTTGTGACAAAGTGCATCAGTGGATGATGAGAATGTCAGTTTTGACAAAGAACACTGTTCATTACTGAAATGCTCTAGTTGAGCTGTTGAATGTCAGAAACAAGCTTTCTGAGCTGAAAACTGCATTTTGTGAAAAAAGGCATCAGTGGATGATGATAAATTCAGTTTTGACAAAGAACACTGTTCATTACTAAAATGCTCTAATTAAGCTGTTAGAATGTCAGAAACAAGCTTTCTGAGCTGAAAACTGCATTTTGTGACAAAGTGCATCAGTGGATGACGAGAATGTCAGTTTGACAAAGAACACTGTTCATTACTAAAATGCTCTAATTAAGCTGTTAGAATGTCAGAAACAAGCTTTCTGAGTCGAAAACTGGATTTTGTGACAAAGTGCATCAGTGGATGATGAGAATGTCAGTTTTGACAATGAACACAGTTCATTACTGAAATACTCTAGTTGAGCTGTTAGAATGTCAGAAACAAGCTTTCTCAGCTGAAAACTGCATTTTGTGACAAATTGCATCAGTGGATGATGAGAATGTCAGTTTTGACAAAGAACACTGTTCATTACTAAAATGCTCTAGTTGAGCTGTTAGAATGTCAGAAACAAGCTTTCTGAGCTGAAAACTGCATTTTGTGACAAAGTGCATCAGTGGATGATGAGAAATTCAGTTTTGACAAAGAACACTGTTCATTACTGAAATGCTCTATTTGAGCTGTTAGAATGTCAGAAACAAACTTTCTGAGCTGAAAACTGCATTTTGTGACAAAAGGCATCAGTGAATGTTGAGAAATTCAGTTTTGACAAAGAACACTGTTCATTACTGAAATGCTCTAGTTGAGCTGTTAGAATGTCAGAAACGAGCTTTCTGAGCTGAAAACTGCATTTTGTGATAAAAGGCATCAGTGGATGATGAGAAATTCAGTTTTGACAAAGAACACTGTTCATTACTGAAATGCTCTAGTTGAGCTGTTAGAATGTCAGAAACAAGCTTTCTGAGCTGAAAACTGCATTTTGTGACAAAGTGCATCAGTGGATGATGAGAATGTCAGTTTTGACAAAGAACACTGTTCATTACTGAAATGCTCTAGTTGAGCTGTTGAATGTCAGAAACAAGCTTTCTGAGCTGAAAACTGCATTTTGTGAAAAAAGGCATCAGTGGATGATGATAAATTCAGTTTTGACAAAGAACACAGTCCATTACAGAAATGCTCTAGTTGAGCTGTTAGAATGTCTGAAACAAGCTTTCTGAGCTGAAAACTGCATTTTGTGACAAAGTGCATCAGTGGATGATGAGAAATTCAGTTTTGACAAAGAACACTGTTCATTACTGAAATGCTCTAGTTGAGCTGTTAGAATGTCAGAAACGAGCTTTCTGAGCTGAAAACTGCATTTTGTGACAAAGTGCATCAGTGGATGATGAGAATGTCAGTTTTGACAAAGAACACTGTTCATTACTGAAATGCTCTAGTTGAGCTGTTGAATGTCAGAAACAAGCTTTCTGAGCTGAAAACTGCATTTTGTGAAAAAAGGCATCAGTGGATGATGATAAATTCAGTTTTGACAAAGAACACAGTCCATTACAGAAATGCTCTAGTTGAGCTGTTAGAATGTCAGAAACGAGCTTTCTGAGCTGAAAACTGCATTTTGTGACAAAAGGCATCAGTGAATGATGAGAAATTCAGTTTTGACAAAGAACACTGTTCATTACTGAAATGCTCTAGTTGAGCTGTTAGAATGTCAGAAACGAGCTTTCTGAGCTGAAAACTGCATTTTGTGACAAAAGGCATCAGTGGATGATGAGAAATTCAGTTTTGACAAAGAACACTGTTCATTACTGAAATGCTCTAGTTGAGCTGTAAGAATGTCAGAAACAAGATTTCTGAGATGAAAACTGCATTTTGTGACAAAGTGCATCAGTGGATGATGAGAATGTCAGTTTTAACAAAGAACACTGTTCATTACTAAAATGCTCTAATTGAGCTGTTAGAATGTCAGAAACAAGCTTTCTGAGCTGAAAACTGCGTTTTGTGACAAAGTTCATCAGTGGATGATGAGAATGTCTGTTTTGACAAAGAACACTGTTCATTACTAAAATGCTCTAATTGAGCTGTTAGAATGTCAGAATCAAGCTTTCTGAGCTGAAAACTGCATTTTGTGACAAAGTGCATCAGTGGATGATGAGAATGTCTGTTTGGACAATGAACACATTTCTTTACTGAAATGCTCTAGTTGAGCTGTTAGAATGTCAGAAACAAGCTTTCTGAGCTGAAAACTGCATTTTGTGACAAAAGGCATCAGTGAATGATGAGAAATTCAGTTTTGACAAAGAACACTGTTCATTACTGAAATGCTCTAGTTGAGCTGTTAGAATGTCAGAAACGAGCTTTCTGAGCTGAAAACTGCATTTTGTGATAAAAGGCATCAGTGGATGATGAGAAATTCAGTTTTGACAAAGAACACTGTTCATTACTGAAATGCTCTAGTTGAGCTGTTAGAATGTCAGAAACGAGCTTTCTGAGCTGAAAACTGCATTTTGTGACAAAAGGCATCAGTGAATGATGAGAAATTCAGTTTTGACAAAGAACACTGTTCATTACTGAAATGCTCTAGTTGAGCTGTTAGAATGTCAGAAACGAGCTTTCTGAGCTGAAAACTGCATTTTGTGACAAAAGGCATCAGTGAATGATGAGAAATTCAGTTTTGACAAAGAACACTGTTCATTACTGAAATGCTCTAGTTGAGCTGTTAGAATGTCAGAAACGAGCTTTCTGAGCTGAAAACTGCATTTTGTGATAAAAGGCATCAGTGGATGATGAGAAATTCAGTTTTGACAAAGAACACTGTTCATTACTGAAATGCTCTAGTTGAGCTGTTAGAATGTCAGAAACAAGATTTCTGAGCTGAAAACTGCATTTTGTGACAAAGTGCATCAGTGGATGATGAGAATGTCAGTTTTAACAAAGAACACTGTTCATTACTAAAATGCTCTAATTGAGCTGTTAGAATGTCAGAAACAAGCTTTCTGAGCTGAAAACTGCGTTTTGTGACAAAGTTCATCAGTGGATGATGAGAATGTCAGTTTTGACAAAGAACACTGTTCATTACTAAAATGCTCTAATTGAGCTGTTAGAATGTCAGAAACAAGCTTTCTGAGCTGAAAACTGCATTTTGTGACAAAGTGCATCAGTGGATGATGAGAATGTCAGTTTGGACAATGAACATATTTCTTTACTGAAATACTCTAGTTGAGCTGTTAGAATGTAAGAAAAACAAGCTTTCTGAGCTGAAAACTGCATTTTGTTACAAAGTGCATCAGTGGATGATGAGAATGTCAGTTTTGACAAAGAACACTGTTCATTACTAAAATGCTCTAATTAAGCTGTTAGAATGTCAGAAACAAGCTTTCTGAGCTAAAAACTGCATTTTGTGACAAAGTGCATCAGAGGATGATTTGAAAATCAGTTTTGACAAAGAACACAGTCCATTACAGAAATGCTCTAGTTGAGCTGTTAGAATGTCAGAAACAAGCTTTCTGAGCTGAAAACTGCATTTTGTGACAAAGTGCATCAGAGGATGATTAGAAAATCAGTTTTGACAAAGAACACAGTCCATTACAGAAATGCTCTAGTTGAGCTGTTAGAATGTCAGAAACAAGCTTTCTGAGCTGAAAACTGCATTTTGTGACAAAGTGCATCAGTGGATGATGAGAATGTCAGTTTTGACAAAGAACACTTTTCATTACTAAAAGGCTCTAATTGAGCTGTTAGAATGTCAGAAACGAGCTTTCTGAGCTGAAAACTGCATTTTGTGAAAAAAGGCATCAGTGGATGATGAGAATATCAGTTTTGACAAAGAACACTGTTCATTGCTGAAATGCTCTAGTTGAGCTGTTAGAATGTCAGAAACGAGCTTTCTGAGCTGAAAACTGCATTTTGTGAAAAAAGGCATCAGTGGATGATGAGAATGTCAGTTTTGACAAAGAACACTGTGCATTACTAAAATGCTCTAATTGAGCTGTTAGAATGTCAGAAACGAGCTTTCTGAGTTGAAAACTGCATTTTGTGAAAAAAGGCATCAGTGGATGATGATAAATTCAGTTTTGACAAAGAACACAGTCCATTACAGAAATGCTCTAGTTGAGCTGTTAGAATGTCAGAAACAAGCTTTCTGAGCTGAAAACTGCATTTTGTGACAAAGTGCATCAGTGGATGATGAGAATGTCAGTTTTGACTAAGAACACTGTTCATTACTGAAATGCTCTAGTTGAGCTGTTAGAATGTCAGAAACGAGCTTTCTGAGCTGAAAACTGCATTTTGTGAAAAAAGGCATCAGTGGATGATGAGAATGTCAGTTTTGACAAAGAACACTGTTCATTACTAAAATGCTCTAATTGAGCTGTTAGAATGTCAGAAACGAGCTTTCTGAGCTGAAAACTGCATTTTGTGAAAAAAGGCATCAGTGGATGATGATAAATTCAGTTTTGACAAAGAACACAGTCCATTACAGAAATGCTCTAGTTGAGCTGTTAGAATGTCAGAAACAAGCTTTCTGAGCTTAAAACTGCATTTTCTGAAAAAAGGCATCAGTGGATGATGAGAATGTCAGTTTTGACAATGAACACTGTTCATTACTGAAATACTCTAGTTGAGCTGTTAGAATGTCAGAAACAAGCTTTCTGAGCTGAAAACTGCATGTTGTTACAAAGTGCATCAGTGGATGATGAGAATGTCAGTTTTGACAAAGAACACTGTTCATTGCTGAAATGCTCTAGTTGAGCTGTTGAATGTCAGAAACAAGCTTTCTGAGCTGAAAACTGCATTTTGTGAAAAAAGGTATCAGTGGATGATGATAAATTCAGTTTTGACAAAGAACACTGTTCATTACTGAAATGCTCTAGTTGAGCTGTTAGAATGTCTGAAACAAGCTTTCTGAGCTGAAAACTGCATTTTGTGACAAAGTGCATCAGTGGATGATGAGAAATTCAGTTTTGACAAAGAACACTGTTCATTACTGAAATGCTCTAGTTGAGCTGTTAGAATGTCAGAAACAAGCTTTCTGAGCTGAAAACTGCATTTTGTGATAAAAGGCATCAGTGGATGATGATAAATTCAGTTTTGACAAAGAACACTGTTCATTACTGAAATGCTCTAGTTGAGCTCTTAGAATGTCAGAAACAAGATTTCTGAGCTGAAAACTGCATTTTGTGACAAAGTGCATCAGTGGATGATGAGAATGTCAGTTTTAACAAAGAACACTGTTCATTACTAAAATGCTCTAATTGAGCTGTTAGAATGTCAGAAACAAGCTTTCTGAGCTGAAAACTGCGTTTTGTGACAAAGTTCATCAGTGGATGATGAGAATGTCAGTTTTGACAAAGAACACTGTTCATTACTAAAATGCTCTAATTGAGCTGTTAGAATGTCAGAAACAAGCTTTCTGAGCTGAAAACTGCATTTTGTGACAAAGTGCATCAGTGGATGATGAGAATGTCAGTTTGGACAATGAACACATTTCTTTACTGAAATACTCTAGTTGAGCTGTTAGAATGTCAGAAACAAGCTTTCTGAGCTGAAAACTGCATTTTGTTACAAAGTGCATCAGTGGATGATGAGAATGTCAGTTTTGACAAAGAACACTGTTCATTACTAAAATGCTCTAATTAAGCTGTTAGAATGTCAGAAACAAGCTTTCTGAGCTAAAAACTGCATTTTGTGACAAAGTGCATCAGAGGATGATTTGAAAATCAGTTTTGACAAAGAACACAGTCCATTACAGAAATGCTCTAGTTGAGCTGTTAGAATGTCAGAAACGAGCTTTCTGAGCTGAAAACTGCATTTTGTGAAAAAAGGCATCAGTGGATGATGAGAATATCAGTTTTGACAAAGAACACTGTTCATTACTGAAATGCTCTAGTTGAGCTGTTAGAATGTCAGAAACGAGCTTTCTGAGCTGAAAACTGCATTTTGTGAAAAAAGGCATCAGTGGATGATGAGAATGTCAGTTTTGACAAAGAACACTGTGCATTACTAAAATGCTCTAATTGAGCTGTTAGAATGTCAGAAACGAGCTTTCTGAGTTGAAAACTGCATTTTGTGAAAAAAGGCATCAGTGGATGATGATAAATTCAGTTTTGACAAAGAACACAGTCCATTACAGAAATGCTCTAGTTGAGCTGTTAGAATGTCAGAAACAAGCTTTCTGAGCTGAAAACTGCATTTTGTGACAAAGTGCATCAGTGGATGATGAGAATGTCAGTTTTGACTAAGAACACTGTTCATTACTGAAATGCTCTAGTTGAGCTGTTAGAATGTCAGAAACGAGCTTTCTGAGCTGAAAACTGCATTTTGTGAAAAAAGGCATCAGTGGATGATGAGAATGTCAGTTTTGACAAAGAACACTGTTCATTACTAAAATGCTCTAATTGAGCTGTTAGAATGTCAGAAACGAGCTTTCTGAGCTGAAAACTGCATTTTGTGAAAAAAGGCATCAGTGGATGATGATAAATTCAGTTTTGACAAAGAACACAGTCCATTACAGAAATGCTCTAGTTGAGCTGTTAGAATGTCAGAAACAAGCTTTCTGAGCTTAAAACTGCATTTTCTGAAAAAAGGCATCAGTGGATGAGGAGAATGTCAGTTTTGACAATGAACACTGTTCATTACTGAAATACTCTAGTTGAGCTGTTAGAATGTCAGAAACAAGCTTTCTGAGCTGAAAACTGCATGTTGTTACAAAGTGCATCAGTGGATGATGAGAATGTCAGTTTTGACAAAGAACACTGTTCATTACTAAAATGCTCTAATTAAGCTGTTAGAATGTCAGAAACAAGCTTTCTGAGCTGAAAACTGCATTTTGTGACAAAGTTCATCAGTGGATGATGAGAATGTCAGTTTTGACAAAGAACACTGTTCATTACTAAAATCCTCTAATTGAGCTGTTAGAATGTCAGAAACAAGCTTTCTGAGCTGAAAACTGCATTTTGTGACAAAGTGCATCAGTGGATGATGAGAATGTCAGTTTGGACAATGAACACATTTCTTTACTGAAATACTCTAGTTGAGCTGTTAGAATGCCAGAAACAAGCTTTCTGAGCTGAAAACTGCATTTTGTTACAAAGTGCATCAGTGGATGATGAGAATGTCAGTTTTGACAAAGAACACTGTTCATTACTAAAATGCTCTAATTAAGCTGTTAGAATGTCAGAAACAAGCTTTCTGAGCTAAAAACTGCATTTTGTGACAAAGTGCATCATAGGATGATTTGAAAATCAGTTTTGACAAAGAACACAGTCCAATACAGAAATGCTCTAGTTGAGCTGTTAGAATGTCAGAAACAAGCTTTCTGAGCTGAAAACTGCATTTTCTGAAAAAAGGCATCAGTGGATGATGAGAATGTCAGTTTTGACAATGAACACAGTTCATTACTGAAATACTCTAGTTGAGCTGTTAGAATGTCAGAAACAAGCTTTCTGAGCTGAAAACTGCATGTTGTTACAAAGTGCATCAGTGGATGATGAGAATGTCAGTTTTGACAAAGAACACTGTTCATTACTAAAATGCTCAAATTAAGCTGTTAGAATGTCAGAAACAAGCTTTCTGAGCTGAAAACTGCATGTTGTTACAAAGTGCATCAGTGGATGATGAGAATGTCAGTTTTGACAAAGAACACTGTTCATTACTAAAATGCTCAAATTAAGCTGTTAGAATGTCAGAAACAAGCTTTCTGAGCTGAAAACTGCATTTTGTGACAAAGTGCATCAGTGGATGACGAGAATGTCAGTTTTGACAAAGAACACAGTCCATTACAGAAATGCTCCCTTTGAGCTGTTAGAATGTCAGAAACAAGCTTTCTGAGCTGAAAACTGCATTTTGTGACAAAGTGCATCAGTGGATAATGAGAATGTCAGTTTTGACTAAGAACACTGTTCATTACTGAAATGCTCTAGTTGAGCTGTTAGAATGTCAGAAACGAGCTTTCTGAGCTGAAAACTGCATTTTGTGACAAAGTGCATCAGTGGATGATGAGAATGTCAGTTTTGACAAAGAACACTGTTCATTACTAAAATGCTCTAATTAAGCTGTTAGAATGTCAGAAACAAGCTTTCTGAGCTAAAAACTGCATTTTGTGACAAAGTGCATCAGTGGATGACGAGAATGTCAGTTTGACAAAGAACACTGTTCATTACTAAAATGCTCTAATTAAGCTGTTAGAATGTCAGAAACAAGCTTTCTGAGTCGAAAACTGGATTTTGTGACAAAGTGCATCAGTGGATGATGAGAATGTCAGTTTTGACAATGAACACAGTTCATTACTGAAATACTCTAGTTGAGCTGTTAGAATGTCAGAAACAAGCTTTCTCAGCTGAAAACTGCATTTTGTGACAAATTGCATCAGTGGATGATGGGAATGTCAGTTTTGACAAAGAACACTGTTCATTACTAAAATGCTCTAGTTGAGCTGTTAGAATGTCAGAAACAAGCTTTCTGAGCTGAAAACTGCATTTTGTGACAAAGTGCATCAGTGGATGATGAGAAATTCAGTTTTGACAAAGAACACTGTTCATTACTGAAATGCTCTATTTGAGCTGTTAGAATGTCAGAAACAAACTTTCTGAGCTGAAAACTGCATTTTGTGACAAAAGGCATCAGTGAATGTTGAGAAATTCAGTTTTGACAAAGAACACTGTTCATTACTGAAATGCTCTAGTTGAGCTGTTAGAATGTCAGAAACGAGCTTTCTGAGCTGAAAACTGCATTTTGTGATAAAAGGCATCAGTGGATGATGAGAAATTCAGTTTTGACAAAGAACACTGTTCATTACTGAAATGCTCTAGTTGAGCTGTTAGAATGTCAGAAACAAGCTTTCTGAGCTGAAAACTGCATTTTGTGACAAAGTGCATCAGTGGATGATGAGAATGTCAGTTTTGACAAAGAACACTGTTCATTACTGAAATGCTCTAGTTGAGCTGTTGAATGTCAGAAACAAGCTTTCTGAGCTGAAAACTGCATTTTGTGAAAAAAGGCATCAGTGGATGATGATAAATTCAGTTTTGACAAAGAACACAGTCCATTACAGAAATGCTCTAGTTGAGCTGTTAGAATGTCTGAAACAAGCTTTCTGAGCTGAAAACTGCATTTTGTGACAAAGTGCATCAGTGGATGATGAGAAATTCAGTTTTGACAAAGAACACTGTTCATTACTGAAATGCTCTAGTTGAGCTGTTAGAATGTCAGAAACGAGCTTTCTGAGCTGAAAACTGCATTTTGTGACAAAGTGCATCAGTGGATGATGAGAATGTCAGTTTTGACAAAGAACACTGTTCATTACTGAAATGCTCTAGTTGAGCTGTTGAATGTCAGAAACAAGCTTTCTGAGCTGAAAACTGCATTTTGTGAAAAAAGGCATCAGTGGATGATGATAAATTCAGTTTTGACAAAGAACACAGTCCATTATAGAAATGCTCTAGTTGAGCTGTTAGATTGTCAGAAACGAGCTTTCTGAGCTGAAAACTGCATTTTGTGACAAAAGGCATCAGTGAATGATGAGAAATTCAGTTTTGACAAAGAACACTGTTCATTACTGAAATGCTCTAGTTGAGCTGTTAGAATGTCAGAAACGAGCTTTCTGAGCTGAAAACTGCATTTTGTGACAAAAGGCATCAGTGGATGATGAGAAATTCAGTTTTGACAAAGAACACTGTTCATTACTGAAATGCTCTAGTTGAGCTGTAAGAATGTCAGAAACAAGATTTCTGAGCTGAAAACTGCATTTTGTGACAAAGTGCATCAGTGGATGATGAGAATGTCAGTTTTAACAAAGAACACTGTTCATTACTAAAATGCTCTAATTGAGCTGTTAGAATGTCAGAAACAAGCTTTCTGAGCTGAAAACTGCGTTTTGTGACAAAGTTCATCAGTGGATGATGAGAATGTCTGTTTTGACAAAGAACACTGTTCATTACTAAAATGCTCTAATTGAGCTGTTAGAATGTCAGAATCAAGCTTTCTGAGCTGAAAACTGCATTTTGTGACAAAGTGCATCAGTGGATGATGAGAATGTCAGTTTGGACAATGAACACATTTCTTTACTGAAATACTCTAGTTGAGCTGTTAGAATGTCAGAAACAAGCTTTCTGAGCTGAAAACTGCATTTTGTGACAAAAGGCATCAGTGAATGATGAGAAATTCAGTTTTGACAAAGAACACTGTTCATTACTGAAATGCTCTAGTTGAGCTGTTAGAATGTCAGAAACGAGCTTTCTGAGCTGAAAACTGCATTTTGTGATAAAAGGCATCAGTGGATGATGAGAAATTCAGTTTTGACAAAGAACACTGTTCATTACTGAAATGCTCTAGTTGAGCTGTTAGAATGTCAGAAACGAGCTTTCTGAGCTGAAAACTGCATTTTGTGACAAAAGGCATCAGTGAATGATGAGAAATTCAGTTTTGACAAAGAACACTGTAAATTACTGAAATGCTCTAGTTGAGCTGTTAGAATGTCAGAAACGAGCTTTCTGAGCTGAAAACTGCATTTTGTGACAAAAGGCATCAGTTAATGATGAGAAATTCAGTTTTGACAAAGAACACTGTTCATTACTGAAATGCTCTAGTTGAGCTGTTAGAATGTCAGAAACGAGCTTTCTGAGCTGAAAACTGCATTTTGTGATAAAAGGCATCAGTGGATGATGAGAAATTCAGTTTTGACAAAGAACACTGTTCATTACTGAAATGCTCTAGTTGAGCTGTTAGAATGTCAGAAACAAGATTTCTGAGCTGAAAACTGCATTTTGTGACAAAGTGCATCAGTGGATGATGAGAATGTCAGTTTTAACAAAGAACACTGTTCATTACTAAAATGCTCTAATTGAGCTGTTAGAATGTCAGAAACAAGCTTTCTGAGCTGAAAACTGCGTTTTGTGACAAAGTTCATCAGTGGATGATGAGAATGTCAGTTTTGACAAAGAACACTGTTCATTACTAAAATGCTCTAATTGAGCTGTTAGAATGTCAGAAACAAGCTTTCTGAGCTGAAAACTGCATTTTGTGACAAAGTGCATCAGTGGATGATGAGAATGTCAGTTTGGACAATGAACATATTTCTTTACTGAAATACTCTAGTTGAGCTGTTAGAATGTCAGAAACAAGCTTTCTGAGCTGAAAACTGCATTTTGTTACAAAGTGAATCAGTGGATGATGAGAATGTCAGTTTTGACAAAGAACACTGTTCATTACTAAAATGCTCTAATTAAGCTGTTAGAATGTCAGAAACAAGCTTTCTGAGCTAAAAACTGCATTTTGTGACAAAGTGCATCAGAGGATGATTTGAAAATCAGTTTTGACAAAGAACACAGTCCATTACAGAAATGCTCTAGTTGAGCTGTTAGAATGTCAGAAACAAGCTTTCTGAGCTGAAAACTGCATTTTGTGACAAAGTGCATCAGAGGATGATTAGAAAATCAGTTTTGACAAAGAACACAGTCCATTACAGAAATGCTCTAGTTGAGCTGTTAGAATGTCAGAAACAAGCTTTCTGAGCTGAAAACTGCATTTTGTGACAAAGTGCATCAGTGGATGATGAGAATGTCAGTTTTGACAAAGAACACTGTTCATTACTAAAAGGCTCTAATTGAGCTGTTAGAATGTCAGAAACGAGCTTTCTGAGCTGAAAACTGCATTTTGTGAAAAAAGGCATCAGTGGATGATGAGAATATCAGTTTTGACAAAGAACACTGTTCATTACTGAAATGCTCTAGTTGAGCTGTTAGAATGTCAGAAACGAGCTTTCTGAGCTGAAAACTGCATTTTGTGAAAAAAGGCATCAGTGGATGATGAGAATGTCAGTTTTGACAAAGAACACTGTGAATTACTAAAATGCTCTAATTGAGCTGTTAGAATGTCAGAAACGAGCTTTCTGAGTTGAAAACTGCATTTTGTGAAAAAAGGCATCAGTGGATGATGATAAATTCAGTTTTGACAAAGAACACAGTCCATTACAGAAATGCTCTAGTTGAGCTGTTAGAATGTCAGAAACAAGCTTTCTGAGCTGAAAACTGCATTTTGTGACAAAGTGCATCAGTGGATGATGAGAATGTCAGTTTTGACTAAGAACACTGTTCATTACTGAAATGCTCTAGTTGAGCTGTTAGAATGTCAGAAACGAGCTTTCTGAGCTGAAAACTGCATTTTGTGAAAAAAGGCATCAGTGGATGATGAGAATGTCAGTTTTGACAAAGAACACTGTTCATTACTAAAATGCTCTAATTGAGCTGTTAGAATGTCAGAAACGAGCTTTCTGAGCTGAAAACTGCATTTTGTGAAAAAAGGCATCAGTGGATGATGATAAATTCAGTTTTGACAAAGAACACAGTCCATTACAGAAATGCTCTAGTTGAGCTGTTAGAATGTCAGAAACAAGCTTTCTGAGCTTAAAACTGCATTTTCTGAAAAAAGGCATCAGTGGATGATGAGAATGTCAGTTTTGACAATGAACACTGTTCATTACTGAAATACTCTAGTTGAGCTGTTAGAATGTCAGAAACAAGCTTTCTGAGCTGAAAACTGCATGTTGTTACAAAGTGCATCAGTGAATGATGAGAATGTCAGTTTTGACAAAGAACACTGTTCATTACTGAAATGCTCTAGTTGAGCTGTTGAATGTCAGAAACAAGCTTTCTGAGCTGAAAACTGCATTTTGTGAAAAAAGGCATCAGTGGATGATGATAAATTCAGTTTTGACAAAGAACACTGTTCATTACTGAAATGCTCTAGTTGAGCTGTTAGAATGTCTGAAACAAGCTTTCTGAGCTGAAAACTGCATTTTGTGACAAAGTGCATCAGTGGATGATGAGAAATTCAGTTTTGACAAAGAACACTGTTCATTACTGAAATGCTCTAGTTGAGCTGTTAGAATGTCAGAAACGAGCTTTCTGAGCTGAAAACTGCATTTTGTGATAAAAGGCATCAGTGGATGATGAGAAATTCAGTTTTGACAAAGAACACTGTTCATTACTGAAATGCTCTAGTTGAGCTCTTAGAATGTCAGAAACAAGATTTCTGAGCTGAAAACTGCATTTTGTGACAAAGTGCATCAGTGGATGATGAGAATGTCAGTTTTAACAAAGAACACTGTTCATTACTAAAATGCTCTAATTGAGCTGTTAGAATGTCAGAAACAAGCTTTCTGAGCTGAAAACTGCGTTTTGTGACAAAGTTCATCAGTGGATGATGAGAATGTCAGTTTTGACAAAGAACACTGTTCATTACTAAAATGCTCTAATTGAGCTGTTAGAATGTCAGAAACAAGCTTTCTGAGCTGAAAACTGCATTTTGTGACAAAGTGCATCAGTGGATGATGAGAATGTCAGTTTGGACAATGAACACATTTCTTTACTGAAATACTCTAGTTGAGCTGTTAGAATGTCAGAAACAAGCTTTCTGAGCTGAAAACTGCATTTTGTTACAAAGTGCATCAGTGGATGATGAGAATGTCAGTTTTGACAAAGAACACTGTTCATTACTAAAATGCTCTAATTAAGCTGTTAGAATGTCAGAAACAAGCTTTCTGAGCTAAAAACTGCATTTTGTGACAAAGTGCATCAGTGGATGATGAGAATGTCAGTTTTGACTAAGAACACTGTTCATTACTGAAATGCTCTAGTTGAGCTGTTAGAATGTCAGAAACGAGCTTTCTGAGCTGAAAACTGCATTTTGTGAAAAAAGGCATCAGTGGATGATGAGAATGTCAGTTTTGACAAAGAACACTGTTCATTACTAAAATGCTCTAATTGAGCTGTTAGAATGTCAGAAACGAGCTTTCTGAGCTGAAAACTGCATTTTGTGAAAAAAGGCATCAGTGGATGATGATAAATTCAGTTTTGACAAAGAACACAGTCCATTACAGAAATGCTCTAGTTGAGCTGTTAGAATGTCAGAAACAAGCTTTCTGAGCTTAAAACTGCATTTTCTGAAAAAAGGCATCAGTGGATGAGGAGAATGTCAGTTTTGACAATGAACACTGTTCATTACTGAAATACTCTAGTTGAGCTGTTAGAATGTCAGAAACAAGCTTTCTGAGCTGAAAACTGCATGTTGTTACAAAGTGCATCAGTGGATGATGAGAATGTCAGTTTTGACAAAGAACACTGTTCATTACTAAAATGCTCTAATTAAGCTGTTAGAATGTCAGAAACAAGCTTTCTGAGCTGAAAACTGCATTTTGTGACAAAGTGCATCAGTGGATGACGAGAATGTCAGTTTGACAAAGAACACTGTTCATTACTAAAATGCTCTAATTAAGCTGTTAGAATGTCAGAAACAAGCTTTCTGAGTCGAAAACTGGATTTTGTGACAAAGTGCATCAGTGGATGATGAGAATGTCAGTTTTGACAATGAACACAGTTCATTACTGAAATACTCTAGTTGAGCTGTTAGAATGTCAGAAACAAGCTTTCTCAGCTGAAAACTGCATTTTGTGACAAATTGCATCAGTGGATGATGAGAATGTCAGTTTTGACAAAGAACACTGTTCATTAGTAAAATGCTCTAGTTGAGCTGTTAGAATGTCAGAAACAAGCTTTCTGAGCTGAAAACTGCATTTTGTGACAAAGTGCATCAGTGGATGATGAGAAATTCAGTTTTGACAAAGAACACTGTTCATTACTGAAATGCTCTATTTGAGCTATTAGAATGTCAGAAACAAGCTTTCTGAGCTGAAAACTGCATTTTGTGACAAAGTGCATCAGTGGATGATGAGAAATTCAGTTTTGACAAAGAACACTGTTCATTACTGAAATGCTCTATTTGAGCTATTAGAATGTCAGAAACAAACTTTCTGAGCTGAAAACTGCATTTTGTGACAAAAGGCATCAGTGAATGTTGAGAAATTCAGTTTTGACAAAGAACACTGTTCATTACTGAAATGCTCTAGTTGAGCTGTTAGAATGTCAGAAACGAGCTTTCTGAGCTGAAAACTGCATTTTGTGATAAAAGGCATCAGTGGATGATGAGAAATTCAGTTTTGACAAAGAACACTGTTCATTACTGAAATGCTCTAGTTGAGCTGTTAGAATGTCAGAAACAAGCTTTCTGAGCTGAAAACTGCATTTTGTGACAAAGTGCATCAGTGGATGATGAGAATGTCAGTTTTGACAAAGAACACTGTTCATTACTGAAATGCTCTAGTTGAGCTGTTGAATGTCAGAAACAAGCTTTCTGAGCTGAAAACTGCATTTTGTGAAAAAAGGCATCAGTGGATGATGATAAATTCAGTTTTGACAAAGAACACAGTCCATTACAGAAATGCTCTAGTTGAGCTGTTAGAATGTCAGAAACGAGCTTTCTGAGCTGAAAACTGCATTTTGTGACAAAGTGCATCAGTGGATGATGAGAAATTCAGTTTTGACAAAGAACACTGTTCATTACTGAAATGCTCTAGTTGAGCTGTTAGAATGTCAGAAACGAGCTTTCTGAGCTGAAAACTGCATTTTGTGACAAAGTGCATCAGTGGATGATGAGAATGTCAGTTTTGACAAAGAACACTGTTCATTACTGAAATGCTCTAGTTGAGCTGTTGAATGTCAGAAACAAGCTTTCTGAGCTGAAAACTGCATTTTGTGAAATAAGGCATCAGTGGATGATGAAAAATTCAGTTTTGAAAAAGAACACTGTCCATTACAGAAATGCTCTAGTTGAGCTGTTAGAATGTCAGAAACGAGCTTTCTGAGCTGAAAACCGCATTTTGTGACAAAAGGCATCAGTGAATGATGAGAAATTCAGTTTTGACAAAGAACACTGTTCTTTACTGAAATGCTCTAGTTGAGCTGTTAGAATGTCAGAAACGAGCTTTCTGAGCTGAAAACTGCATTTTGTGACAAAAGGCATCAGTGGATGATGAGAAATTCAGTTTTGACAAAGAACACTGTTCATTACTAAAATGCTCTAATTGAGCTGTTAGAATGTCAGAAACAAGCTTTCTGAGCTGAAAACTGCGTTTTGTGACAAAGTTCATCAGTGGATGATGAGAATGTCAGTTTTGACAAAGAACACTGTTCATTACTAAAATGCTCTAATTGAGCTGTTAGAATGTCAGAAACAAGCTTTCTGAGCTGAAAACTGCGTTTTGTGACAAAGTTCATCAGTGGATGATGAGAATGTCAGTTTGGACAATGAACACATTTCTTTACTGAAATACTCTAGTTGAGCTGTTAGAATGTCAGAAACAAGCTTTCTGAGCTGAAAACTGCATTTTGTGACAAAAGGCATCAGTGAATGATGAGAAATTCAGTTTTGACAAAGAACACTGTTCATTACTGAAATGCTCTAGTTGAGCTGTTAGAATGTCAGAAACGAGCTTTCTGAGCTGAAAACTGCATTTTGTGATAAAAGGCATCAGTGGATGATGAGAAATTCAGTTTTGACAAAGAACACTGTTCATTACTGAAATGCTCTAGTTGAGCTGTTAGAATGTCAGAAACGAGCTTTCTGAGCTGAAAACTGCATTTTGTGACAAAAGGCATCAGTGAATGATGAGAAATTCAGTTTTGACAAAGAACACTGTTCATTACTGAAATGCTCTAGTTGAGCTGTTAGAATGTCAGAAACGAGCTTTCTGAGCTGAAAACTGCATTTTGTGACAAAAGGCATCAGTGAATGATGAGAAATTCAGTTTTGACAAAGAACACTGTTCATTACTGAAATGCTCTAGTTGAGCTGTTAGAATGTCAGAAACGAGCTTTCTGAGCTGAAAACTGCATTTTGTGACAAAGTGCATCAGTGGATGATGAGAATGTCAGTTTTGACAAAGAACACTGTTCATTACTGAAATGCTCTAGTTGAGCTGTTGAATGTCAGAAACAAGCTTTCTGAGCTGAAAACTGCATTTTGTGAAAAAAGGCATCAGTGGATGATGATAAATTCAGTTTTGACAAAGAACACAGTCCATTACAGAAATGCTCTAGTTGAGCTGTTAGAATGTCAGAAACGAGCTTTCTGAGCTGAAAACTGCATTTTGTGACAAAAGGCATCAGTGAATGATGAGAAATTCAGTTTTGACAAAGAACACTTTTCATTACTGAAATGCTCAAGTTGAGCTGTTAGAATGTCAGAAACGAGCTTTCTGAGCTGAAAACTTCATTTTGTGATAAAAGGCATCAGTGGATGATGAGAAATTCAGTTTTGACAAAGAACACTGTTCATTACTGAAATGCTCTAGTTAAACTGTTAGAATGTCAGAAACGAGCTTTCTGAGCTGAAAACTGCATTTTGTGACAAAAGGCATCAGTGGATGATGAGAAATTCAGTTTTGACAAAGAACACTGTTCATTACTGAAATGCTCTAGTTGAGCTGTTAGAATGTCAGAAACGAGCTTTCTGAGCTGAAAACTGCATTTTGTGACAAAGTGCATCAGTGGATGATGAGAAATTCAGTTTTGACAAAGAACACTGTTCATTACTGAAATGCTCTAGTTGAGCTGTTAGAATGTCAGAAACGAGCTTTCTGAGCTGAAAACTGCATTTTGTGACAAAAGGCATCAGTGAATGATGAGAAATTCAGTTTTTACAAAGAACACTGTTCATTACTGAAATGCTCTAGTTGAGCTGTTAGAATGTCAGAAACAAGCTTTCTGAGCTGAAAACTGCATTTTGTGACAAAAGGCATCAGTGAATGATGAGAAATTCAGTTTTGACTAAGAACACTGTTCATTACTGAAATGCTCTAGTTGAGCTGTTAGAATGTCAGAAACGAGCTTTCTGAGCTGAAAACTGCATTTTGTGAAAAAAGGCATCAGTGGATGATGATAAATTCAGTTTTGACAAAGAACACAGTCCATTACAGAAATGCTCTAGTTGAGCTGTTAGAATGTCAGAAACAAGCTTTCTGAGCTTAAAACTGCATTTTCTGAAAAAAGGCATCAGTGGATGAGGAGAATGTCAGTTTTGACAATGAACACTGTTCATTACTGAAATACTCTAGTTGAGCTGTTAGAATGTCAGAAACAAGCTTTCTGAGCTGAAAACTGCATGTTGTTACAAAGTGCATCAGTGGATGATGAGAATGTCAGTTTTGACAAAGAACACTGTTCATTACTAAAATGCTCTAATTAAGCTGTTAGAATGTCAGAAACAAGCTTTCTGAGCTGAAAACTGCATTTTGTGACAAAGTGCATCAGTGGATGACGAGAATGTCAGTTTGACAAAGAACACTGTTCATTACTAAAATGCTCTAATTAAGCTGTTAGAATGTCAGAAACAAGCTTTCTGAGTCGAAAACTGGATTTTGTGACAAAGTGCATCAGTGGATGATGAGAATGTCAGTTTTGACAATGAACACAGTTCATTACTGAAATACTCTAGTTGAGCTGTTAGAATGTCAGAAACAAGCTTACTCAGCTGAAAACTGCATTTTGTGACAAATTGCATCAGTGGATGATGAGAATGTCAGTTTTGACAAAGAACACTGTTCATTAGTAAAATGCTCTAGTTGAGCTGTTAGAATGTCAGAAACAAGCTTTCTGAGCTGAAAACTGCATTTTGTGACAAAGTGCATCAGTGGATGATGAGAAATTCAGTTTTGACAAAGAACACTGTTCATTACTGAAATGCTCTATTTGAGCTATTAGAATGTCAGAAACAAACTTTCTGAGCTGAAAACTGCATTTTGTGACAAAAGGCATCAGTGAATGTTGAGAAATTCAGTTTTGACAAAGAACACTGTTCATTACTGAAATGCTCTAGTTGAGCTGTTAGAATGTCAGAAACGAGCTTTCTGAGCTGAAAACTGCATTTTGTGATAAAAGGCATCAGTGGATGATGAGAAATTCAGTTTTGACAAAGAACACTGTTCATTACTGAAATGCTCTAGTTGAGCTGTTAGAATGTCAGAAACAAGCTTTCTGAGCTGAAAACTGCATTTTGTGACAAAGTGCATCAGTGGATGATGAGAATGTCAGTTTTGACAAAGAACACTGTTCATTACTGAAATGCTCTAGTTGAGCTGTTGAATGTCAGAAACAAGCTTTCTGAGCTGAAAACTGCATTTTGTGAAAAAAGGCATCAGTGGATGATGATAAATTCAGTTTTGACAAAGAACACAGTCCATTACAGAAATGCTCTAGTTGAGCTGTTAGAATGTCTGAAACAAGCTTTCTGAGCTGAAAACTGCATTTTGTGACAAAGTGCATCAGTGGATGATGAGAAATTCAGTTTTGACAAAGAACACTGTTCATTACTGAAATGCTCTAGTTGAGCTGTTAAAATGTCAGAAACGAGCTTTCTGAGCTGAAAACTGCATTTTGTGACAAAGTGCATCAGTGGATGATGAGAATGTCAGTTTTGACAAAGAACACTGTTCATTACTGAAATGCTCTAGTTGAGCTGTTGAATGTCAGAAACAAGCTTTCTGAGCTGAAAACTGCATTTTGTGAAATAAGGCATCAGTGGATGATGAAAAATTCAGTTTTGAAAAAGAACACTGTCCATTACAGAAATGCTCTAGTTGAGCTGTTAGAATGTCAGAAACGAGCTTTCTGAGCTGAAAACCGCATTTTGTGACAAAAGGCATCAGTGAATGATGAGAAATTCAGTTTTGACAAAGAACACTGTTCATTACTGAAATGCTCTAGTTGAGCTGTTAGAATGTCAGAAACGAGCTTTCTGAGCTGAAAACTGCATTTTGTGATAAAAGGCATCAGTTGATGATGAGAAATTCAGTTTTGACAAAGAACACTGTTCTTTACTGAAATGCTCTAGTTGAGCTGTTAGAATGTCAGAAACGAGCTTTCTGAGCTGAAAACTGCATTTTGTGACAAAAGGCATCAGTGGATGATGAGAAATTCAGTTTTGACAAAGAACACTGTTCATTACTAAAATGCTCTAATTGAGCTGTTAGAATGTCAGAAACAAGCTTTCTGAGCTGAAAACTGCGTTTTGTGACAAAGTTCATCAGTGGATGATGAGAATGTCAGTTTTGACAAAGAACACTGTTCATTACTAAAATGCTCTAATTGTGCTGTTAGAATGTCAGAAACAAGCTTTCTGAGCTGAAAACTGCGTTTTGTGACAAAGTTCATCAGTGGATGATGAGAATGTCAGTTTGGACAATGAACACATTTCTTTACTGAAATACTCTAGTTGAGCTGTTAGAATGTCAGAAACAAGCTTTCTGAGCTGAAAACTGCATTTTGTGACAAAAGGCATCAGTGAATGATGAGAAATTCAGTTTTGACAAAGAACACTGTTCATTACTGAAATGCTCTAGTTGAGCTGTTAGAATGTCAGAAACGAGCTTTCTGAGCTGAAAACTGCATTTTGTGATAAAAGGCATCAGTGGATGATGAGAAATTCAGTTTTGACAAAGAACACTGTTCATTACTGAAATGCTCTAGTTGAGCTGTTAGAATGTCAGAAACGAGCTTTCTGAGCTGAAAACTGCATTTTGTGACAAAAGGCATCAGTGAATGATGAGAAATTCAGTTTTGACAAAGAACACTGTTCATTACTGAAATGCTCTAGTTGAGCTGTTAGAATGTCAGAAACGAGCTTTCTGAGCTGAAAACTGCATTTTGTGACAAAAGGCATCAGTGAATGATGAGAAATTCAGTTTTGACAAAGAACACTGTTCATTACTGAAATGCTCTAGTTGAGCTGTTAGAATGTCAGAAACGAGCTTTCTGAGCTGAAAACTGCATTTTGTGACAAAGTGCATCAGTGGATGATGAGAATGTCAGTTTTGACAAAGAACACTGTTCATTACTGAAATGCTCTAGTTGAGCTGTTGAATGTCAGAAACAAGCTTTCTGAGCTGAAAACTGCATTTTGTGAAAAAAGGCATCAGTGGATGATGATAAATTCAGTTTTGACAAAGAACACAGTCCATTACAGAAATGCTCTAGTTGAGCTGTTAGAATGTCAGAAACGAGCTTTCTGAGCTGAAAACTGCATTTTGTGACAAAAGGCATCAGTGAATGATGAGAAATTCAGTTTTGACAAAGAACACTTTTCATTACTGAAATGCTCTAGTTGAGCTGTTAGAATGTCAGAAACGAGCTTTCTGAGCTGAAAACTTCATTTTGTGATAAAAGGCATCAGTGGATGATGAGAAATTCAGTTTTGACAAAGAACACTGTTCATTACTGAAATGCTCTAGTTAAACTGTTAGAATGTCAGAAACGAGCTTTCTGAGCTGAAAACTGCATTTTGTGACAAAAGGCATCAGTGAATGATGAGAAATTCAGTTTTGACAAAGAACACTGTTCATTACTGAAATGCTCTAGTTGAGCTGTTAGAATGTCAGAAACGAGCTTTCTGAGCTGAAAACTGCATTTTGTGACAAAAGGCATCAGTGAATGATGAGAAATTCAGTTTTTACAAAGAACACTGTTCATTACTGAAATGCTCTAGTTGAGCTGTTAGAATGTCAGAAACAAGCTTTCTGAGCTGAAAACTGCATTTTGTGATAAAAGGCATCAGTGGATGATGAGAAATTCAGTTTTGACAAAGAACACTGTTCATTACTGAAATGCTCTAGTTGAGCTGTTAGAATGTCAGAAACAAGATTTCTGAGCTGAAAACTGCATTTTGTGACAAAGTGCATCAGTGGATGATGAGAATGTCAGTTTTAACAAAGAACACTGTTCATTACTAAAATGCTCTAATTGAGCTGTTAGAATGTCAGAAACAAGCTTTCTGAGCTGAAAACTGCGTTTTGTGACAAAGTTCATCAGTGGATGATGAGAATGTCAGTTTTGACAAAGAACACTGTTCATTACTAAAATGCTCTAATTGAGCTGTTAGAATGTCAGAAACAAGCTTTCTGAGCTGAAAACTGCATTTTGTGACAAAGTGCATTAGTGGATGATGAGAATGTCAGTTTGGACAATGAACACATTTCTTTACTAAAATACTCTAGTTGAGCTGTTAGAATGTCAGAAACAAGCTTTCTGAGCTGAAAACTGCATTTTGTGACAAAAGGCATCAGTGAATGATGAGAAATTCAGTTTTGACAAAGAACACTATTCATTACTGAAATGCTCTAGTTGAGCTGTTAGAATGTCAGAAACGAGCTTTCTGAGCTGAAAACTGCATTTTGTGATAAAATGCATCAGTGGATGATGAGAAATTCAGTTTTGACAAAGAACACTGTTCATTACTGAAATGCTCTAGTTGAGCTGTTAGAATGTCAGAAACGAGCTTTCTGAGCTGAAAACTGCATTTTGTGACAAAAGGCATCAGTGAATGATGAGAAATTCAGTTTTGACAAAGAACACTGTTCATTACTGAAATGCTCTAGTTGAGCTGTTAGAATGTCAGAAACAAGCTTTCTGAGCTGAAAACTGCAATTTGTGACAAAAGGCATCAGTGAATGATGAGAAATTCAGTTTTGACAAAGAACACTGTTCATTACTGAAATGCTCTAGTTGAGCTGTTAGAATGTCAGAAACGAGCTTTCTGAGCTGAAAACTGCATTTTGTGATAAAAGGCATCAGTGGATGATGAGAAATTCAGTTTTGACAAAGAACACTGTTCATTACTGAAATGCTCTAGTTGAGCTGTTAGAATGTCAGAAACAAGATTTCTGAGCTGAAAACTGCATTTTGTGACAAAGTGCATCAGTGGATGATGAGAATGTCAGTTTTAACAAAGAACACTGTTCATTACTAAAATGCTCTAATTGAGCTGTTAGAATGTCAGAAACGAGCTTTCTGAGCTGAAAACTGCATTTTGTGAAAAAAGGCATCAGTGGATGATGATTAATTCAGTTTTGACAAAGAACACAGTTCATTACTGAAATACTCTAGTTGAGCTGTTAGAATGTCAGAAACAAGCTTTCTGAGCTGAAAACTGCATGTTGTTACAAAGTGCATCAGTGGATGATGAGAATGTCAGTTTTGACAAAGAACACTGTTCATTACTAAAATGCTCTAATTGAGCTGTTAGAATGTCAGAAACAAGCTTTCTGAGCTGAAAACTGCGTTTTGTGACAAAGTTCATCAATGGATGATGAGAATGTCAGTTTTGACAAAGAACACTGTTCATTACTAAAATGCTCTAATTGAGCTGTTAGAATGTCAGAAACAAGCTTTCTGAGCTGAAAACTGCATTTTGTGACAAAGTGCATCAGTGGATGATGAGAATGTCAGTTTTGACAAAGAACACTGTTCATTACTAAAATGATCTAATTGAGCTGTTAGATTGTCAGAAACGAGCTTTCTGAGCTGAAAACTGCATTTTGTGAAAAAAGGCATCAGTGGATGATGAGAATGTCAGTTTTGACAAAGAACACTGTTCATTACTAAAATGCTCTAATTAAGCTGTTAGAATGTCATAAAACAAGCTTTCTGAGCTGAAAACTGCATTTTGTGACAAAGTGCATCAGTGGATGATGAGAATGTCAGTTTTGACAAAGAACACAGTCCATTACAGAAATGCTCTAGTTGAGCTGTTAGAATGTCAGAAACAAGCTTTCTGAGCTGAAAACTGCATTTTGTGACAAAGTGCATCAGTGGATGATGAGAATGTCAGTTTTGACAAAGAACACTGTTCATTACTGAAATGCTCTAGTTGAGCTGTTAGAATGTCAGAAACGAGCTTTCTGAGCTGAAAACTGCATTTTGTGAAAAAAGGCATCAGTGGATGATGAGAATGTCAGTTTTGACAAAGAACACTGTTCATTACAGAAATGCTCTATTTGAGCTGTTAGAATGTCAGAAACGAGCTTTCTGAGCTGAAAACTGCATTTTGTGAAAAAAGGCATCAGTGGATGATGAGAATGTCAGTTTTGACAAAGAACACTGTTCATTACTGAAATGCTCTAGTTGAGCTGTTAGAATGTCAGAAACAAGCTTTCTGAGCTGAAAACTGCATTTTGTGACAAAGTGCATCAGTGGATGATGAGAATGTCAGTTTTGACAAAGAACACTGTTCATTACTGAAATGTTCTAGTTGAGCTGTTGAATGTCAGAAACAAGCTTTCTGAGCTGAAAACTGCATTTTGTGAAAAAAGGCATCAGTGGATGATGATAAATTCAGTTTTGACAAAGAACACAGTCCATTACAGAAATGCTCTAGTTGAGCTGTTAGAATGTCTGAAACAAGCTTTCTGAGCTGAAAACTGCATTTTGTGACAAAGTGCATCAGTGGATGATGAGAAATTCAGTTTTGACAAAGAACACTGTTCATTACTGAAATGCTCTAGTTGAGCTGTTAGAATGTCAGAAACGAGCTTTCTGAGCTGAAAACTGCATTTTGTGACAAAGTGCATCAGTGGATGATGAGAATGTCAGTTTTGACAAAGAACACTGTTCATTACTGAAATGCTCTAGTTGAGCTGTTGAATGTCAGAAACAAGCTTTCTGAGCTGAAAACTGCATTTTGTGAAAAAAGGCATCAGTGGATGATGATAAATTCAGTTTTGACAAAGAACACTGTTCATTACTGAAATGCTCTAGTTGAGCTGTTAGAATGTCAGAAACGAGCTTTCTGAGCTGAAAACTTCATTTTGTGACAAAAGGCATCAGTGAATGATGAGAAATTCAGTTTTGACAAAGAACACTGTTCATTACTGAAATGCTCTAGTTGAGCTGTTAGAATGTCAGAAACGAGCTTTCTGAGCTGAAAACTGCATTTTGTGATAAAAGGCATCAGTGGATGATGATAAATTCAGTTTTGACAAAGAACACAGTCCATTACAGAAATGCTCTAGTTGAGCTGTTAGAATGTCAGAAACGAGCTTTCTGAGCTGAAAACTGCATTTTGTGATAAAAGGCATCAGTGGATGATGAGAAATTCAGTTTTGACAAAGAACACTGTTCATTACTGAAATGCTCTAGTTGAGCTGTTAGAATGTCAGAAACAAGATTTCTGAGCTGAAAACTGCATTTTGTGACAAAGTGCATCAGTGGATGATGAGAATGTCAGTTTTAACAAAGAACACTGTTCATTACTAAAATGCTCTAATTGAGCTGTTAGAATGTCAGAAACGAGCTTTCTGAGCTAAAAACTGCATTTTGTGAAAAAAGGCATCAGTGGATGATGATAAATTCAGTTTTGACAAAGAACACAGTTCATTACTGAAATACTCTAGTTGAGCTGTTAGAATGTCAGAAACAAGCTTTCTGAGCTGAAAACTGCATGTTGTTACAAAGTGCATCAGTGGATGATGAGAATGTCAGTTTTGACAAAGAACACTGTTCATTACTAAAATGCTCTAATTGAGCTGTTAGAATGTCAGAAACAAGCTTTCTGAGCTGAAAACTGCGTTTTGTGACAAAGTTCATCAATGGATGATGAGAATGTCAGTTTTGACAAAGAACACTGTTCATTACTAAAATGCTCTAATTGAGCTGTTAGAATGTCAGAAACAAGCTTTCTGAGCTGAAAACTGCATTTTGTGACAAAGTGCATCAGTGGATGATGAGAATGTCAGTTTTGACAAAGAACACTGTTCATTACTAAAATGATCTAATTGAGCTGTTAGATTGTCAGAAACGAGCTTTCTGAGCTGAAAACTGCATTTTGTGAAAAAAGGCATCAGTGGATGATGATAAATTCAGTTTTGACAAAGAACACAGTCCATTACAGAAATGTTCTAGTTGAGCTGTTAAAATGTCAGAAACAAGCTTTCTGAGCTGAAAACTGCATTTTCTGAAAAAAGGCATCAGTGGATGATGAGAATGTCAGTTTTGACAATGAACACAGTTCATTACTGAAATACTCTAGTTGAGCTGTTAGAATGTCAGAAACAAGCTTTCTGAGCTGAAAACTGCATGTTGTTACAAAGTGCATCAGTGGATGATGAGAATGTCAGTTTTGACAAAGAACACTGTTCATTACTAAAATGCTCTAATTAAGCTGTTAGAATGTCATAAAACAAGCTTTCTGAGCTGAAAACTGCATTTTGTGACAAAGTGCATCAGTGGATGATGAGAATGTCAGTTTTGACAAAGAACACAGTCCATTACAGAAATGCTCTAGTTGAGCTGTTAGAATGTCAGAAACAAGCTTTCTGAGCTGAAAACTGCATTTTGTGACAAAGTGCATCAGTGGATGATGAGAATGTCAGTTTTGACAAAGAACACTGTTCATTACTGAAATGCTCTAGTTGAGCTGTTAGAATGTCAGAAACGAGCTTTCTGAGCTGAAAACTGCATTTTGTGAAAAAAGGCATCAGTGGATGATGAGAATGTCAGTTTTGACAAAGAACACTGTTCATTACTGAAATGCTCTATTTGAGCTGTTAGAATGTCAGAAACGAGCTTTCTGAGCTGAAAACTGCATTTTGTGAAAAAAGGCATCAGTGGATGATGAGAATGTCAGTTTTGACAAAGAACACTGTTCATTACTGAAATGCTCTAGTTGAGCTGTTAGAATGTCAGAAACAAGCTTTCTGAGCTGAAAACTGCATTTTGTGACAAAGTGCATCAGTGGATGATGAGAATGTCAGTTTTGACAAAGAACACTGTTCATTACTGAAATGTTCTAGTTGAGCTGTTGAATGTCAGAAACAAGCTTTCTGAGCTGAAAACTGCATTTTGTGAAAAAAGGCATCAGTGGATGATGATAAATTCAGTTTTGACAAAGAACACAGTCCATTACAGAAATGCTCTAGTTGAGCTGTTAGAATGTCTGAAACAAGCTTTCTGAGCTGAAAACTGCATTTTGTGACAAAGTGCATCAGTGGATGATGAGAAATTCAGTTTTGACAAAGAACACTGTTCATTACTGAAATGCTCTAGTTGAGCTGTTAGAATGTCAGAAACGAGCTTTCTGAGCTGAAAACTGCATTTTGTGACAAAGTGCATCAGTGGATGATGAGAATGTCAGTTTTGACAAAGAACACTGTTCATTACTGAAATGCTCTAGTTGAGCTGTTGAATGTCAGAAACAAGCTTTCTGAGCTGAAAACTGCATTTTGTGAAAAAAGGCATCAGTGGATGATGATAAATTCAGTTTTGACAAAGAACACTGTTCATTACTGAAATGCTCTAGTTGAGCTGTTAGAATGTCAGAAACGAGCTTTCTGAGCTGAAAACTTCATTTTGTGACAAAAGGCATCAGTGAATGATGAGAAATTCAGTTTTGACAAAGAACACTGTTCATTACTGAAATGCTCTAGTTGAGCTGTTAGAATGTCAGAAACGAGCTTTCTGAGCTGAAAACTGCATTTTGTGATAAAAGGCATCAGTGGATGATGAGAAATTCAGTTTTGACAAAGAACACTGTTCATTACTGAAATGCTCTAGTTGAGCTGTTAGAATGTCAGAAACTAGCTTTCTGAGCTGAAAACTGCATTTTGTGACAAAAGGCATCAGTGGATGATGAGAAATTCAGTTTTGACAAAGAACACTGTTCATTACTGAAATGCTCTAGTTGAGCTGTTAGAATGTCAGAAACAAGATTTCTGAGCTGAAAACTGCATTTTGTGACAAAGTGCATCAGTGGATGATGAGAATGTCAGTTTTAACAAAGAACACTGTTCATTACTAAAATGCTCTAATTGAGCTGTTAGAATGTCAGAAACAAGCTTTCTGAGCTGAAAACTGCGTTTTGTGACAAAGTTCATCAGTGGATGATGAGAATGTCAGTTTTGACAAAGAACACTGTTCATTACTAAAATGCTCTAATTGAGCTGTTAGAATGTCAGAATCAAGCTTTCTGAGCTGAAAACTGCATTTTGTGACAAAGTGCATCAGTGGATGATGAGAATGTCAGTTTGGACAATGAACACATTTCTTTACTGAAATACTCTAGTTGAGCTGTTAGAATGTCAGAAACAAGCTTTCTGAGCTGAAAACTGCATTTTGTGACAAAAGGCATCAGTGAATGATGAGAAATTCAGTTTTGACAAAGAACACTGTTCATTACTGAAATGCTCTAGTTGAGCTGTTAGAATGTCAGAAACGAGCTTTCTGAGCTGAAAACTGCATTTTGTGATAAAAGGCATCAGTGGATGATGAGAAATTCAGTTTTGACAAAGAACACTGTTCATTACTGAAATGCTCTAGTTGAGCTGTTAGAATGTCAGAAACGAGCTTTCTGAGCTGAAAACTGCATTTTGTGACAAAAGGCATCAGTGAATGATGAGAAATTCAGTTTTGACAAAGAACACTGTTCATTACTGAAATGCTCTAGTTGAGCTGTTAGAATGTCAGAAACAAGCTTTCTGAGCTGAAAGATGCATTTTGTGACAAAGTGCATCAGTGGATGATGAGAATGTCAGTTTTGACAAAGAACACTGTTCATTACTAAAATGCTCTAATTAAGCTGTTAGAATGTCAGAAACAAGCTTTCTGAGCTAAAAACTGCATTTTGTGACAAAGTGCATCATAGGATGATTTGAAAATCAGTTTTGACAAAGAACACAGTCCATTACAGAAATGCTCTAGTTGAGCTGTTAGAATGTCAGAAACAAGCTTTCTGAGCTGAAAACTGCATTTTCTGAAAAAAGGCATCAGTGGATGATGAGAATGTCAGTTTTGACAATGAACACAGTTCATTACTGAAATACTCTAGTTGATCTGTTAGAATGTCAGAAACAAGCTTTCTGAGCTGAAAACTGCATGTTGTTACAAAGTGCATCAGTGGATGATGAGAATGTCAGTTTTGACAAAGAACACTGTTCATTACTAAAATGCTCAAATTAAGCTGTTAGAATGTCAGAAACAAGCTTTCTGAGCTGAAAACTGCATTTTGTGACAAAGTGCATCAGTGGATGACGAGAATGTCAGTTTTGACAAAGAACACAGTCCATTACAGAAATGCTCTAGTTGAGCTGTTAGAATGTCAGAAACAAGCTTTCTGAGCTGAAAACTGCATTTTGTGACAAAGTGCATCAGTGGATGATGAGAATGTCAGTTTTGACTAAGAACACTGTTCATTACTGAAATGCTCTAGTTGAGCTGTTAGAATGTCAGAAACGAGCTTTCGGAGCTGAAAACTGCATTTTGTGAAAAAAGGCATCAGTGGATGATGAGAATGTCAGTTTTGACAAAGAACACTGTTCATTACTAAAATGCTCTAATTGAGCTGTTAGAATGTCAGAAACGAGCTTTCTGAGCTGAAAACTGCATTTTGTGAAAAAAGGCATCAGTGGATGATGATAAATTCAGTTTTGACAAAGAACACAGTCCATTACAGAAATGCTCTAGTTGAGCTGTTAGAATGTCAGAAACAAGCTTTCTGAGCTTAAAACTGCATTTTCTGAAAAAAGGCATCAGTGTATGATGAGAATGTCAGTTTTGACAATGAACACTGTTCATTACTGAAATACTCTAGTTGAGCTGTTAGAATGTCAGAAACAAGCTTTCTGAGCTGAAAACTGCATGTTGTTACAAAGTGCATCAGTGGATGATGAGAATGTCAGTTTTGACAAAGAACACTGTTCATTACTAAAATGCTCTAATTAAGCTGTTAGAATGTCAGAAACAAGCTTTCTGAGCTGAAAACTGCATTTTGTGACAAAGTGCATCAGTGGATGACGAGAATGTCAGTTTGACAAAGAACACTGTTCATTACTAAAATGCTCTAATTAAGCTGTTAGAATGTCAGAAACAAGCTTTCTGAGTCGAAAACTGGATTTTGTGACAAAGTGCATCAGTGGATGATGAGAATGTCAGTTTTGACAATGAACACAGTTCATTACTGAAATACTCTAGTTGAGCTGTTAGAATGTCAGAAACAAGCTTTCTCAGCTGAAAACTGCATTTTGTGACAAATTGCATCAGTGGATGATGAGAATGTCAGTTTTGACAAAGAACACTGTTCATTACTAAAATGCTCTAGTTGAGCTGTTAGAATGTCAGAAACAAGCTTTCTGAGCTGAAAACTGCATTTTGTGACAAAGTGCATCAGTGGATGATGAGAAATTCAGTTTTGACAAAGAACACTGTTCATTACTGAAATGCTCTATTTGAGCTGTTAGAATGTCAGAAACAAACTTTCTGAGCTGAAAACTGCATTTTGTGACAAAAGGCATCAGTGAATGTTGAGAAATTCAGTTTTGACAAAGAACACTGTGCATTACTGAAATGCTCTAGTTGAGCTGTTAGAATGTCAGAAACGAGCTTTCTGAGCTGAAAACTGCATTTTGTGATAAAAGGCATCAGTGGATGATGAGAAATTCAGTTTTGACAAAGAACACTGTTCATTACTGAAATGCTCTAGTTGAGCTGTTAGAATGTCAGAAACAAGCTTTCTGAGCTGAAAACTGCATTTTGTGACAAAGTGCATCAGTGGATGATGAGAATGTCAGTTTTGACAAAGAACACTGTTCATTACTAAAATGCTCTAATTAAGCTGTTAGAATGTCAGAAACAAGCTTTCTGAGCTAAAAACTGCATTTTGTGACAAAGTGCATCATAGGATGATTTGAAAATCAGTTTTGACAAAGAACACAGTCCATTACAGAAATGCTCTAGTTGAGCTGTTAGAATGTCAGAAACAAGCTTTCTGAGCTGAAAACTGCATTTTCTGAAAAAAGGCATCAGTGGATGATGAGAATGTCAGTTTTGACAATGAACACAGTTCATTACTGAAATACTCTAGTTGAGCTGTTAGAATGTCAGAAACAAGCTTTCTGAGCTGAAAACTGCATGTTGTTACAAAGTGCATCAGTGGATGATGAGAATGTCAGTTTTGACAAAGAACACTGTTCATTACTAAAATGCTCAAATTAAGCTGTTAGAATGTCAGAAACAAGCTTTCTGAGCTGAAAACTGCATTTTGTGACAAAGTGCATCAGTGGATGACGAGAATGTCAGTTTTGACAAAGAACACAGTCCATTACAGAAATGCTCTAGTTGAGCTGTTAGAATGTCAGAAACAAGCTTTCTGAGCTGAAAACTGCATTTTGTGTGCATCAGTGGATGATGAGAATGTCAGTTTTGACTAAGAACACTGTTCATTACTGAAATGCTCTAGTTGAGCTGTTAGAATGTCAGAAACGAGCTTTCTGAGCTGAAAACTGCATTTTGTGAAAAAAGGCATCAGTGGATGATGAGAATGTCAGTTTTGACAAAGAACACTGTTCATTACTTAAATGCTCTAATTGAGCTGTTAGAATGTCAGAAACGAGCTTTCTGAGCTGAAAACTGCATTTTGTGAAAAAAGGCATCAGTGGATGATGATAAATTCAGTTTTGACAAAGAACACAGTCCATTACAGAAATGCTCTAGTTGAGCTGTTAGAATGTCAGAAACAAGCTTTCTGAGCTTAAAACTGCATTTTCTGAAAAAAGGCATCAGTGGATGATGAGAATGTCAGTTTTGAAAATGAACACTGTTCATTATTGAAATACTCTAGTTGAGCTGTTAGAATGTCAGAAACAAGCTTTCTGAGCTGAAAACTGCATGTTGTTACAAAGTGCATCAGTGGATGATGAGAATGTCAGTTTTGACAAAGAACACTGTTCATTACTAAAATGCTCTAATTAAGCTGTTAGAATGTCAGAAACAAGCTTTCTGAGTCGAAAACTGCATTTTGTGACAAAGTGCATCAGTGGATGATGAGAATGTCAGTTTTGACAATGAACACAGTTCATTACTGAAATACTCTAGTTGAGCTGTTAGAATGTCAGAAACAAGCTTTCTGAGCTGAGAACTGCATTTTGTGACATAGTTCATCAGTGGATGATGAGAATGTCAGTTTTGACAAAGAACACTGTTCATTACTGAAATGCTCTAGTTGAGCTGTTAGAATGTCAGAAACAAGCTTTCTGAGCTGAAAACTGCATTTTGTGACAAAGTGCATCAGTGGATGATGAGAAATTCAGTTTTGACAAAGAACACTGTTCATTACTGAAATGCTCTATTTGAGCTGTTAGAATGTCAGAAACAAACTTTCTGAGCTGAAAACTGCATTTTGTGACAAAAGGCATCAGTGAATGTTGAGAAATTCAGTTTTGACAAAGAACACTGTTCATTACTGAAATGCTCTAGTTGAGCTGTTAGAATGTCAGAAACGAGCTTTCTGAGCTGAAAACTGCATTTTGTGATAAAAGGCATCAGTGGATGATGAGAAATTCAGTTTTGACAAAGAACACTGTTCATTACTGAAATGCTCTAGTTGAGCTGTTAGAATGTCAGAAACAAGCTTTCTGAGCTGAAAACTGCATTTTGTGACAAAGTGCATCAGTGGATGATGAGAATGTCAGTTTTGACAAAGAACACTGTTCATTACTGAAATGCTCTAGTTGAGCTGTTGAATGTCAGAAACAAGCTTTCTGAGCTGAAAACTGCATTTTGTGAAAAAAGGCATCAGTGGATGATGATAAATTCAGTTTTGACAAAGAAGACAGTCCATTACAGAAATGCTCTAGTTGAGCTGTTAGAATGTCAGAAACGAGCTTTCTGAGCTGAAAACTGCATTTTGTGACAAAAGGCATCAGTGAATGATGAGAAATTCAGTTTTGACAAAGAACACTGTTCATTACTGAAATGCTCTAGTTGAGCTGTTAGAATGTCAGAAACGAGCTTTCTGAGCTGAAAACTGCATTTTGTGACAAAAGGCATCAGTGGATGATGAGAAATTCAGTTTTGACAAAGAACACTGTTCATTACTGAAATGCTCTAGTTGAGCTGTAAGAATGTCAGAAACAAGATTTCTGAGCTGAAAACTGCATTTTGTGACAAAGTGCATCAGTGGATGATGAGAATGTCAGTTTTAACAAAGAACACTGTTCATTACTAAAATGCTCTAATTGAGCTGTTAGAATGTCAGAAACAAGCTTTCTGAGCTGAAAACTGCGTTTTGTGACAAAGTTCATCAGTGGATGATGAGAATGTCTGTTTTGACAAAGAACACTGTTCATTACTAAAATGCTCTAATTGAGCTGTTAGAATGTCAGAATCAAGCTTTCTGAGCTGAAAACTGCATTTTGTGACAAAGTGCATCAGTGGATGATGAGAATGTCAGTTTGGACAATGAACACATTTCTTTACTGAAATACTCTAGTTGAGCTGTTAGAATGTCAGAAACAAGCTTTCTGAGCTGAAAACTGCATTTTGTGACAAAAGGCATCAGTGAATGATGAGAAATTCAGTTTTGACAAAGAACACTGTTCATTACTGAAATGCTCTAGTTGAGCTGTTAGAATGTCAGAAACGAGCTTTCTGAGCTGAAAACTGCATTTTGTGATAAAAGGCATCAGTGGATGATGAGAAATTCAGTTTTGACAAAGAACACTGTTCATTACTGAAATGCTCTAGTTGAGCTGTTAGAATGTCAGAAACGAGCTTTCTGAGCTGAAAACTGCATTTTGTGACAAAAGGCATCAGTGAATGATGAGAAATTCAGTTTTGACAAAGAACACTGTTCATTACTGAAATGCTCTACTTGAGCTGTAAGAATGTCAGAAACGAGCTTTCTGAGCTGAAAACTGCATTTTGTGACAAAAGGCATCAGTGAATGATGAGAAATTCAGTTTTGACAAAGAACACTGTTCATTACTGAAATGCTCTAGTTGAGCTGTTAGAATGTCAGAAACGAGCTTTCTGAGCTGAAAACTGCATTTTGTGATAAAAGGCATCAGTGGATGATGAGAAATTCAGTTTTGACAAAGAACACTGTTCATTACTGAAATGCTCTAGTTGAGCTGTTAGAATGTCAGAAACAAGATTTCTGAGCTGAAAACTGCATTTTGTGACAAAGTGCATCAGTGGATGATGAGAATGTCAGTTTTAACAAAGAACACTGTTCATTACTAAAATGCTCTAATTGAGCTGTTAGAATGTCAGAAACAAGCTTTCTGAGCTGAAAACTGCGTTTTGTGACAAAGTTCATCAGTGGATGATGAGAATGTCAGTTTTGACAAAGAACACTGTTCATTACTAAAATGCTCTAATTGAGCTGTTAGAATGTCAGAAACAAGCTTTCTGAGCTGAAAACTGCATTTTGTGACAAAGTGCATCAGTGGATGATGAGAATGTCAGTTTGGACAATGAACACATTTCTTTACTGAAATACTCTAGTTGAGCTGTTAGAATGTCAGAAACAAGCTTTCTGAGCTGAAAACTGCATTTTGTTACAAAGTGCATCAGTGGATGATGAGAATGTCAGTTTTGACAAAGAACACTGTTCATTACTAAAATGCTCTAATTAAGCTGTTAGAATGTCAGAAACAAGCTTTCTGAGCTAAAAACTGCATTTTGTGACAAAGTGCATCAGAGGATGATTTGAAAATCAGTTTTGACAAAGAACACAGTCCATTACAGAAATGCTCTAGTTGAGCTGTTAGAATGTCAGAAACAAGCTTTCTGAGCTGAAAACTGCATTTTGTGACAAAGTGCATCAGAGGATGATTAGAAAATCAGTTTTGACAAAGAACACAGTCCATTACAGAAATGCTCTAGTTGAGCTGTTAGAATGTCAGAAACAAGCTTTCTGAGCTGAAAACTGCATTTTGTGACAAAGTGCATCAGTGGATGATGAGAATGTCAGTTTTGACAAAGAACACTGTTCATTACTAAAAGGCTCTAATTGAGCTGTTAGAATGTCAGAAACGAGCTTTCTGAGCTGAAAACTGCATTTTGTGAAAAAAGGCATCAGTGGATGATGAGAATATCAGTTTTGACAAAGAACACTGTTCATTACTGAAATGCTCTAGTTGAGCTGTTAGAATGTCAGAAACGAGCTTTCTGAGCTGAAAACTGCATTTTGTGAAAAAAGGCATCAGTGGATGATGAGAATGTCAGTTTTGACAAAGAACACTGTGCATTACTAAAATGCTCTAATTGAGCTGTTAGAATGTCAGAAACGAGCTTTCTGAGTTGAAAACTGCATTTTGTGAAAAAAGGCATCAGTGGATGATGATAAATTCAGTTTTGACAAAGAACACAGTCCATTACAGAAATGCTCTAGTTGAGCTGTTAGAATGTCAGAAACAAGCTTTCTGAGCTGAAAACTGCATTTTGTGACAAAGTGCATCAGTGGATGATGAGAATGTCAGTTTTGACTAAGAACACTGTTCATTACTGAAATGCTCTAGTTGAGCTGTTAGAATGTCAGAAACGAGCTTTCTGAGCTGAAAACTGCATTTTGTGAAAAAAGGCATCAGTGGATGATGAGAATGTCAGTTTTGACAAAGAACACTGTTCATTACTAAAATGCTCTAATTGAGCTGTTAGAATGTCAGAAACGAGCTTTCTGAGCTGAAAACTGCATTTTGTGAAAAAAGGCATCAGTGGATGATGATAAATTCAGTTTTGACAAAGAACACAGTCCATTACAGAAATGCTCTAGTTGAGCTGTTAGAATGTCAGAAACAAGCTTTCTGAGCTTAAAACTGCATTTTCTGAAAAAAGGCATCAGTGGATGATGAGAATGTCAGTTTTGACAATGAACACTGTTCATTACTGAAATACTCTAGTTGAGCTGTTAGAATGTCAGAAACAAGCTTTCTGAGCTGAAAACTGCATGTTGTTACAAAATGCATCAGTGGATGATGAGAATGTCAGTTTTGACAAAGAACACTGTTCATTACTGAAATGCTCTAGTTGAGCTGTTGAATGTCAGAAACAAGCTTTCTGAGCTGAAAACTGCATTTTGTGAAAAAAGGCATCAGTGGATGATGATAAATTCAGTTTTGACAAAGAACACTGTTCATTACTGAAATGCTCTAGTTGAGCTGTTAGAATGTCTGAAACAAGCTTTCTGAGCTGAAAACTGCATTTTGTGACAAAGTGCATCAGTGGATGATGAGAAATTCAGTTTTGACAAAGAACACTGTTCATTACTGAAATGCTCTAGTTGAGCTGTTAGAATGTCAGAAACGAGCTTTCTGAGCTGAAAACTGCATTTTGTGATAAAAGGCATCAGTGGATGATGAGAAATTCAGTTTTGACAAAGAACACTGTTCATTACTGAAATGCTCTAGTTGAGCTGTTAGAATGTCAGAAACAAGATTTCTGAGCTGAAAACTGCATTTTGTGACAAAGTGCATCAGTGGATGATGAGAATGTCAGTTTTAACAAAGAACACTGTTCATTACTAAAATGCTCTAATTGAGCTGTTAGAATGTCAGAAACAAGCTTTCTGAGCTGAAAACTGCGTTTTGTGACAAAGTTCATCAGTGGATGATGAGAATGTCAGTTTTGACAAAGAACACTGTTCATTAATAAAATGCTCTAATTGAGCTGTTAGAATGTCAGAAACAAGCTTTCTGAGCTGAAAACTGCATTTTGTGACAAAGTGCATCAGTGGATGATGAGAATGTCAGTTTGGACAATGAACACATTTCTTTACTGAAATACTCTAGTTGAGCTGTTAGAATGTCAGAAACAAGCTTTCTGAGCTGAAAACTGCATTTTGTTACAAAGTGCATCAGTGGATGATGAGAATGTCAGTTTTAACAAAGAACACTGTTCATTACTAAAATGCTCTAATTAAGCTGTTAGAATGTCAGAAACAAGCTTTCTGAGCTAAAAACTGCATTTTGTGACAAAGTGCATCAGAGGATGATTTGAAAATCAGTTTTGACAAAGAACACAGTCCATTACAGAAATGCTCTAGTTGAGCTGTTAGAATGTCAGAAACAAGCTTTCTGAGCTGAAAACTGCATTTTTTGACAAAGTGCATCAGAGGATGATTAGAAAATCAGTTTTGACAAAGAACACAGTCCATTACAGAAATGCTCTAGTTGAGCTGTTAGAATGTCAGAAACAAGCTTTCTGAGCTGAAAACTGCATTTTGTGACAAAGTGCATCAGTGGATGATGAGAATGTCAGTTTTGACAAAGAACACTGTTCATTACTAAAAGGCTCTAATTGAGCTGTTAGAATGTCAGAAACGAGCTTTCTGAGCTGAAAACTGCATTTTGTGAAAAAAGGCATCAGTGGATGATGAGAATATCAGTTTTGACAAAGAACACTGTTCATTACTGAAATGCTCTAGTTGAGCTGTTAGAATGTCAGAAACGAGCTTTCTGAGCTGAAAACTGCATTTTGTGAAAAAAGGCATCAGTGGATGATGAGAATGTCAGTTTTGACAAAGAACACTGTGCATTACTAAAATGCTCTAATTGAGCTGTTAGAATGTCAGAAACAAGCTTTCTGAGCTGAAAACTGCATTTTGTGACAAAGTGCATCAGTGGATGACGAGAATGTCAGTTTTGACAAAGAACACAGTCCATTACAGAAATGCTCTAGTTGAGCTGTTAGAATGTCAGAAACAAGCTTTCTGAGCTGAAAACTGCATTTTGTTACAAAGTGCATCAGTGGATGATGAGAATGTCAGTTTTGACTAAGAACACTGTTCATTACTGAAATGCTCTAGTTGAGCTGTTAGAATGTCAGAAACGAGCTTTCTGAGCTGAAAACTGCATTTTGTGAAAAAAGGCATCAGTGGATGATGAGAATGTCAGTTTTGACAAAGAACACTGTTCATTACTAAAATGCTCTAATTGAGCTGTTAGAATGTCAGAAACGAGCTTTCTGAGTTGAAAACTGCATTTTGTGAAAAAAGGCATCAGTGGATGATGATAAATTCAGTTTTGACAAAGAACACAGTCCATTACAGAAATGCTCTAGTTGAGCTGTTAGAATGTCAGAAACAAGCTTTCTGAGCTTAAAACTGCATTTTCTGAAAAAAGGCATCAGTGGATGATGAGAATGTCAGTTTTGACAATGAACACTGTTCATTACTGAAATACTCTAGTTGAGCTGTTAGAATGTCAGAAACAAGCTTTCTGAGCTGAAAACTGCATGTTGTTACAAAGTGCATCAGTGGATGATGAGAATGTCAGTTTTGACAAAGAACACTGTTCATTACTAAAATGCTCTAATTAAGCTGTTAGAATGTCAGAAACAAGCTTTCTGAGCTGAAAACTGCATTTTGTGACAAAGTGCATCAGTGGATGACGAGAATGTCAGTTTGACAAAGAACACTGTTCATTACTAAAATGCTCTAATTAAGCTGTTAGAATGTCAGAAACAAGCTTTCTGAGTCGAAAACTGGATTTTGTGACAAAGTGCATCAGTGGATGATGAGAATGTCAGTTTTGACAATGAACACAGTTCATTACTGAAATACTCTAGTTGAGCTGTTAGAATGTCAGAAACAAGCTTTCTCAGCTGAAAACTGCATTTTGTGACAAATTGCATCAGTGGATGATGAGAATGTCAGTTTTGACAAAGAACACTGTTCATTAGTAAAATGCTCTAGTTGAGCTGTTAGAATGTCAGAAACAAGCTTTCTGAGCTGAAAACTGCATTTTGTGACAAAGTGCATCAGTGGATGATGAGAAATTCAGTTTTGACAAAGAACACTGTTCATTACTGAAATGCTCTATTTGAGCTGTTAGAATGTCAGAAACAAACTTTCTGAGCTGAAAACTGCATTTTGTGACAAAAGGCATCAGTGAATGTTGAGAAATTCAGTTTTGACAAAGAACACTGTTCATTACTGAAATGCTCTAGTTGAGCTGTTAGAATGTCAGAAACAAGCTTTCTGAGCTGAAAACTGCATTTTCTGAAAAAAGGCATCAGTGGATGATGAGAATGTCAGTTTTGAAAATGAACACAGTTCATTACTGAAATACTCTAGTTGAGCTGTTAGAATGTCAGAAACAAGCTTTCTGAGCTGAAAACTGCATGTTGTTACAAAGTGCATCAGTGGATGACGAGAATGTCAGTTTGAAAAAGAACACTGTTCATTACTAAAATGCTCTAATTAAGCTGTTAGAATGTCAGAAACAAGCTTTCTGAGCTGAAAACTGCATTTTGTGACAAAGTGCATCAGTGGATGACGAGAATGTCAGTTTGAAAAAGAACACTGTTCATTACTAAAATGCTCTAATTAAGCTGTTAGAATGTCAGAAACAAGCTTTCTGAGTCGAAAACTGGATTTTGTGACAAAGTGCATCAGTGGATGATGAGAATGTCAGTTTTGACAATGAACACAGTTCATTACTGAAATACTCTAGTTGAGCTGTTAGAATGTCAGAAACAAGCTTTCTGAGCTGAGAACTGCATTTTGTGACATAGTTCATCAGTGGATGATGAGAATGTCAGTTTTGACAAAGAACACTGTTCATTACTGAAATGCTCTAGTTGAGCTGTTAGAATGTCAGAAACAAGCTTTCTGAGCTGAAAACTGCATTTTGTGACAAAGTGCATCAGTGGATGATGAGAAATTCAGTTTTGACAAAGAACACTGTTCATTACTGAAATGCTCTATTTGAGCTGTTAGAATGTCAGAAACAAACTTTCTGAGCTGAAAACTGCATTTTGTGACAAAAGGCATCAGTGAATGTTGAGAAATTCAGTTTTGACAAAGAACACTGTTCATTACTGAAATGCTCTAGTTGAGCTGTTAGAATGTCAGAAACGAGCTTTCTGAGCTGAAAACTGCATTTTGTGATAAAAGGCATCAGTGGATGATGAGAAATTCAGTTTTGACAAAGAACACTGTTCATTACTGAAATGCTCTAGTTGAGCTGTTAGAATGTCAGAAACAAGCTTTCTGAGCTGAAAACTGCATTTTGTGACAAAGTGCATCAGTGGATGATGAGAATGTCAGTTTTGACAAAGAACACTGTTCATTACTGAAATGCTCTAGTTGAGCTGTTGAATGTCAGAAACAAGCTTTCTGAGCTGAAAACTGCATTTTGTGAAAAAAGGCATCAGTGGATGATGATAAATTCAGTTTTGACAAAGAACACTGTTCATTACTAAAATGCTCTAATTGAGCTGTTAGAATGTCAGAAACGAGCTTTCTGAGCTGAAAACTGCATTTTGTGAAAAAAGGCATCAGTGGATGATGATAAATTCAGTTTTGACAAAGAACACAGTCCATTACAGAAATGCTCTAGTTGAGCTGTTAGAATGTCAGAAACAAGCTTTCTGAGCTTAAAACTGCATTTTCTGAAAAAAGGCATCAGTGGATGATGAGAATGTCAGTTTTGACAATGAACACTGTTCATTACTGAAATACTCTAGTTGAGCTGTTAGAATGTCAGAAACAAGCTTTCTGAGCTGAAAACTGCATGTTGTTACAAAATGCATCAGTGGATGATGAGAATGTCAGTTTTGACAAAGAACACTGTTCATTACTGAAATGCTCTAGTTGAGCTGTTGAATGTCAGAAACAAGCTTTCTGAGCTGAAAACTGCATTTTGTGAAAAAAGGCATCAGTGGATGATGATAAATTCAGTTTTGACAAAGAACACTGTTCATTACTGAAATGCTCTAGTTGAGCTGTTAGAATGTCTTAAACAAGCTTTCTGAGCTGAAAACTGCATTTTGTGACAAAGTGCATCAGTGGATGATGAGAAATTCAGTTTTGACAAAGAACACTGTTCATTACTGAAATGCTCTAGTTGAGCTGTTAGAATGTCAGAAACGAGCTTTCTGAGCTGAAAACTGCATTTTGTGATAAAAGGCATCAGTGGATGATGAGAAATTCAGTTTTGACAAAGAACACTGTTCATTACTGAAATGCTCTAGTTGAGCTGTTAGAATGTCAGAAACAAGATTTCTGAGCTGAAAACTGCATTTTGTGACAAAGTGCATCAGTGGATGATGAGAATGTCAGTTTTAACAAAGAACACTGTTCATTACTAAAATGCTCTAATTGAGCTGTTAGAATGTCAGAAACAAGCTTTCTGAGCTGAAAACTGCGTTTTGTGACAAAGTTCATCAGTGGATGATGAGAATGTCAGTTTTGACAAAGAACACTGTTCATTAATAAAATGCTCTAATTGAGCTGTTAGAATGTCAGAAACAAGCTTTCTGAGCTGAAAACTGCATTTTGTGACAAAGTGCATCAGTGGATGATGAGAATGTCAGTTTGGACAATGAACACATTTCTTTACTGAAATACTCTAGTTGAGCTGTTAGAATGTCAGAAACAAGCTTTCTGAGCTGAAAACTGCATTTTGTTACAAAGTGCATCAGTGGATGATGAGAATGTCAGTTTTAACAAAGAACACTGTTCATTACTAAAATGCTCTAATTAAGCTGTTAGAATGTCAGAAACAAGCTTTCTGAGCTAAAAACTGCATTTTGTGACAAAGTGCATCAGAGGATGATTTGAAAATCAGTTTTGACAAAGAACACAGTCCATTACAGAAATGCTCTAGTTGAGCTGTTAGAATGTCAGAAACAAGCTTTCTGAGCTGAAAACTGCATTTTTTGACAAAGTGCATCAGAGGATGATTAGAAAATCAGTTTTGACAAAGAACACAGTCCATTACAGAAATGCTCTAGTTGAGCTGTTAGAATGTCAGAAACAAGCTTTCTGAGCTGAAAACTGCATTTTGTGACAAAGTGCATCAGTGGATGATGAGAATGTCAGTTTTGACAAAGAACACTGTTCATTACTAAAAGGCTCTAATTGAGCTGTTAGAATGTCAGAAACGAGCTTTCTGAGCTGAAAACTGCATTTTGTGAAAAAAGGCATCAGTGGATGATGAGAATATCAGTTTTGACAAAGAACACTGTTCATTACTGAAATGCTCTAGTTGAGCTGTTAGAATGTCAGAAACGAGCTTTCTGAGCTGAAAACTGCATTTTGTGAAAAAAGGCATCAGTGGATGATGAGAATGTCAGTTTTGACAAAGAACACTGTGCATTACTAAAATGCTCTAATTGAGCTGTTAGAATGTCAGAAACGAGCTTTCTGAGTTGAAAACTGCATTTTGTGAAAAAAGGCATCAGTGGATGATGATAAATTCAGTTTTGACAAAGAACACAGTCCATTACAGAAATGCTCTAGTTGAGCTGTTAGAATGTCAGAAACAAGCTTTCTGAGCTGAAAACTGCATTTTGTTACAAAGTGCATCAGTGGATGATGAGAATGTCAGTTTTGACTAAGAACACTGTTCATTACTGAAATGCTCTAGTTGAGCTGTTAGAATGTCAGAAACGAGCTTTCTGAGCTGAAAACTGCATTTTGTGAAAAAAGGCATCAGTGGATGATGAGAATGTCAGTTTTGACAAAGAACACTGTTCATTACTAAAATGCTCTAATTGAGCTGTTAGAATGTCAGAAACGAGCTTTCTGAGTTGAAAACTGCATTTTGTGAAAAAAGGCATCAGTGGATGATGATAAATTCAGTTTTGACAAAGAACACAGTCCATTACAGAAATGCTCTAGTTGAGCTGTTAGAATGTCAGAAACAAGCTTTCTGAGCTTAAAACTGCATTTTCTGAAAAAAGGCATCAGTGGATGATGAGAATGTCAGTTTTGACAATGAACACTGTTCATTACTGAAATACTCTAGTTGAGCTGTTAGAATGTCAGAAACAAGCTTTCTGAGCTGAAAACTGCATGTTGTTACAAAGTGCATCAGTGGATGATGAGAATGTCAGTTTTGACAAAGAACACTGTTCATTACTAAAATGCTCTAATTAAGCTGTTAGAATGTCAGAAACAAGCTTTCTGAGCTGAAAACTGCATTTTGTGACAAAGTGCATCAGTGGATGACGAGAATGTCAGTTTGACAAAGAACACTGTTCATTACTAAAATGCTCTAATTAAGCTGTTAGAATGTCAGAAACAAGCTTTCTGAGTCGAAAACTGGATTTTGTGACAAAGTGCATCAGTGGATGATGAGAATGTCAGTTTTGACAATGAACACAGTTCATTACTGAAATACTCTAGTTGAGCTGTTAGAATGTCAGAAACAAGCTTTCTCAGCTGAAAACTGCATTTTGTGACAAATTGCATCAGTGGATGATGAGAATGTCAGTTTTGACAAAGAACACTGTTCATTAGTAAAATGCTCTAGTTGAGCTGTTAGAATGTCAGAAACAAGCTTTCTGAGCTGAAAACTGCATTTTGTGACAAAGTGCATCAGTGGATGATGAGAAATTCAGTTTTGACAAAGAACACTGTTCATTACTGAAATGCTCTATTTGAGCTGTTAGAATGTCAGAAACAAACTTTCTGAGCTGAAAACTGCATTTTGTGACAAAAGGCATCAGTGAATGTTGAGAAATTCAGTTTTGACAAAGAACACTGATCATTACTGAAATGCTCTAGTTGAGCTGTTAGAATGTCAGAAACAAGCTTTCTGAGCTGAAAACTGCATTTTCTGAAAAAAGGCATCAGTGGATGATGAGAATGTCAGTTTTGACAATGAACACAGTTCATTACTGAAATACTCTAGTTGAGCTGTTAGAATGTCAGAAACAAGCTTTCTGAGCTGAAAACTGCATGTTGTTACAAAGTGCATCAGTGGATGATGAGAATGTCAGTTTTGACAAAGAACACTGTTCATTACTAAAATGCTCAAATTAAGCTGTTAGAATGTCAGAAACAAGCTTTCTGAGCTGAAAACTGCATTTTGTGACAAAGTGCATCAGTGGATGACGAGAATGTCAGTTTTGACAAAGAACACAGTCCATTACAGAAATGCTCTAGTTGAGCTGTTAGAATGTCAGAAACAAGCTTTCTGAGCTGAAAACTGCATTTTGTGACAAAGTGCATCAGTGGATGATGAGAATGTCAGTTTTGACTAAGAACACTGTTCATTACTGAAATGCTCTAGTTGAGCTGTTAGAATGTCAGAAACGAGCTTTCTGAGCTGAAAACTGCATTTTGTGAAAAAAGGCATCAGTGGATGATGAGACTGTCAGTTTTGACAAAGAACACTGTTCATTACTTAAATGCTCTAATTGAGCTGTTAGAATGTCAGAAACGAGCTTTCTGAGCTGAAAACTGCATTTTGTGAAAAAAGGCATCAGTGGATGATGATAAATTCAGTTTTGACAAAGAACACAGTCCATTACAGAAATGCTCTAGTTGAGCTGTTAGAATGTCAGAAACAAGCTTTCTGAGCTTAAAACTGCATTTTCTGAAAAAAGGCATCAGTGGATGATGAGAATGTCAGTTTTGAAAATGAACACTGTTCATTATTGAAATACTCTAGTTGAGCTGTTAGAATGTCAGAAACAAGCTTTCTGAGCTGAAAACTGCATGTTGTTACAAAGTGCATCAGTGGATGATGAGAATGTCAGTTTTGACAAAGAACACTGTTCATTACTAAAATGCTCTAATTAAGCTGTTAGAATGTCAGAAACAAGCTTTCTGAGCTGAAAACTGCATTTTGTGACAAAGTACATCAGTGGATGACGAGAATGTCAGTTTGAAAAAGAACACTGTTCATTACTAAAATGCTCTAATTAAGCTGTTAGAATGTCAGAAACAAGCTTTCTGAGTCGAAAACTGGATTTTGTGACAAAGTGCATCAGTGGATGATGAGAATGTCAGTTTTGACAATGAACACAGTTCATTACTGAAATACTCTAGTTGAGCTGTTAGAATGTCAGAAACAAGCTTTCTGAGCTGAGAACTGCATTTTGTGACATAGTTCATCAGTGGATGATGAGAATGTCAGTTTTGACAAAGAACACTGTTCATTACTGAAATGCTCTAGTTGAGCTGTTAGAATGTCAGAAACAAGCTTTCTGAGCTGAAAACTGCATTTTGTGACAAAGTGCATCAGTGGATGATGAGAAATTCAGTTTTGACAAAGAACACTGTTCATTACTGAAATGCTCTATTTGAGCTGTTAGAATGTCAGAAACAAACTTTCTGAGCTGAAAACTGCATTTTGTGACAAAAGGCATCAGTGAATGTTGAGAAATTCAGTTTTGACAAAGAACACTGTTCATTACTGAAATGCTCTAGTTGAGCTGTTAGAATGTCAGAAACGAGCTTTCTGAGCTGAAAACTGCATTTTGTGATAAAAGGCATCAGTGGATGATGAGAAATTCAGTTTTGACAAAGAACACTGTTCATTACTGAAATGCTCTAGTTGAGCTGTTAGAATGTCAGAAACAAGCTTTCTGAGCTGAAAACTGCATTTTGTGACAAAGTGCATCAGTGGATGATGAGAATGTCAGTTTTGACAAAGAACACTGTTCATTACTGAAATGCTCTAGTTGAGCTGTTGAATGTCAGAAACAAGCTTTCTGAGCTGAAAACTGCATTTTGTGAAAAAAGGCATCAGTGGATGATGATAAATTCAGTTTTGACAAAGAACACAGTCCATTACAGAAATGCTCTAGTTGAGCTGTTAGAATGTCAGAAACGAGCTTTCTGAGCTGAAAACTGCATTTTGTGACAAAAGGCATCAGTGAATGATGAGAAATTCAGTTTTGACAAAGAACACTGTTCATTACTGAAATGCTCTAGTTGAGCTGTTAGAATGTCAGAAACGAGCTTTCTGAGCTGAAAACTGCATTTTGTGACAAAAGGCATCAGTGGATGATGAGAAATTCAGTTTTGACAAAGAACACTGTTCATTACTGAAATGCTCTAGTTGAGCTGTAAGAATGTCAGAAACAAGATTTCTGAGCTGAAAACTGCATTTTGTGACAAAGTGCATCAGTGGATGATGAGAATGTCAGTTTTAACAAAGAACACTGTTCATTACTAAAATGCTCTAATTGAGCTGTTTGAATGTCAGAAACAAGCTTTCTGAGCTGAAAACTGCGTTTTGTGACAAAGTTCATCAGTGGATGATGAGAATGTCTGTTTTGACAAAGAACACTGTTCATTACTAAAATGCTCTAATTGAGCTGTTAGAATGTCAGAATCAAGCTTTCTGAGCTGAAAACTGCATTTTGTGACAAAGTGCATCAGTGGATGATGAGAATGTCAGTTTTGACAATGAACACATTTCTTTACTGAAATACTCTAGTTGAGCTGTTAGAATGTCAGAAACAAGCTTTCTGAGCTGAAAACTGCATTTTGTGACAAAAGGCATCAGTGAATGATGAGAAATTCAGTTTTGACAAAGAACACTGTTCATTACTGAAATGCTCTAGTTGAGCTGTTAGAATGTCAGAAACGAGCTTTCTGAGCTGAAAACTGCATTTTGTGATAAAAGGCATCAGTGGATGATGAGAAATTCAGTTTTGACAAAGAACACTGTTCATTACTGAAATGCTCTAGTTGAGCTGTTAGAATGTCAGAAACGAGCTTTCTGAGCTGAAAACTGCATTTTGTGACAAAAGGCATCAGTGAATGATGAGAAATTCAGTTTTGACAAAGAACACTGTTCATTACTGAAATGCTCTAGTTGAGCTGTTAGAATGTCAGAAACGAGCTTTCTGAGCTGAAAACTGCATTTTGTGATAAAAGGCATCAGTGGATGATGAGAAATTCAGTTTTGACAAAGAACACTGTTCATTACTGAAATGCTCTAGTTGAGCTGTTAGAATGTCAGAAACAAGATTTCTGAGCTGAAAACTGCATTTTGTGACAAAGTGCATCAGTGGATGATGAGAATGTCAGTTTTAACAAAGAACACTGTTCATTACTAAAATGCTCTAATTGAGCTGTTAGAATGTCAGAAACAAGCTTTCTGAGCTGAAAACTGCGTTTTGTGACAAAGTTCATCAGTGGATGATGAGAATGTCAGTTTTGACAAAGAACACTGTTCATTACTAAAATGCTCTAATTGAGCTGTTAGAATGTCAGAAACAAGCTTTCTGAGCTGAAAACTGCATTTTGTGACAAAGTGCATCAGTGGATGATGAGAATGTCAGTTTGGACAATGAACACATTTCTTTACTGAAATACTCTAGTTGAGCTGTTAGAATGTCAGAAACAAGCTTTCTGAGCTGAAAACTGCATTTTGTTACAAAGTGCATCAGTGGATGATGAGAATGTCAGTTTTGACAAAGAACACTGTTCATTACTAAAATGCTCTAATTAAGCTGTTAGAATGTCAGAAACAAGCTTTCTGAGCTAAAAACTGCATTTTGTGACAAAGTGCATCAGAGGATGATTTGAAAATCAGTTTTGACAAAGAACACAGTCCATTACAGAAATGCTCTAGTTGAGCTGTTAGAATGTCAGAAACAAGCTTTCTGAGCTGAAAACTGCATTTTGTGACAAAGTGCATCAGAGGATGATTAGAAAATCAGTTTTGACAAAGAACACAGTCCATTACAGAAATGCTCTAGTTGAGCTGTTAGAATGTCAGAAACAAGCTTTCTGAGCTGAAAACTGCATTTTGTGACAAAGTGCATCAGTGGATGATGAGAATGTCAGTTTTGACAAAGAACACTGTTCATTACTAAAAGGCTCTAATTGAGCTGTTAGAATGTCAGAAACGAGCTTTCTGAGCTGAAAACTGCATTTTGTGAAAAAAGGCATCAGTGGATGATGAGAATATCAGTTTTGACAAAGAACACTGTTCATTACTGAAATGCTCTAGTTGAGCTGTTAGAATGTCAGAAACGAGCTTTCTGAGCTGAAAACTGCATTTTGTGAAAAAAGGCATCAGTGGATGATGAGAATGTCAGTTTTGACAAAGAACACTGTGCATTACTAAAATGCTCTAATTGAGCTGTTAGAATGTCAGAAACGAGCTTTCTGAGTTGAAAACTGCATTTTGTGAAAAAAGGCATCAGTGGATGATGATAAATTCAGTTTTGACAAAGAACACAGTCCATTACAGAAATGCTCTAGTTGAGCTGTTAGAATGTCAGAAACAAGCTTTCTGAGATGAAAACTGCATTTTGTGACAAAGTGCATCAGTGGATGATGAGAATGTCAAGTCAAGTCAAGTCAAGTCAAGTCAAGTCAGCTTTATTTATATAGCGCTTTTTACAATTTTCATTGTTACAAAGCAGCTGTACAAGAAAAAAATGACTATAAGTAAAACATAAAAGGTTATGGAATTCAAAACACAGGTCAAATATCAGACACACAATAAATTCCTATATGCAGTGTTAATTAAATAAGACAACCAAATTCTAGCAGCCCCCCCGGCCAGGCAAAACAGTGCAAAACAGTATGCAAACGGTGGCGAGGAACCCAAAACTCCATTGGAGGAGAAAAAAAACCTCGGAGGGAAACCAGGCCTAACCAGGGGATTCCAGTTCCCCTCTGGCAAAAACTGCAGCCTCTGCACAAGCTCAACAGTGCTTGCACAACAAGGCGAAAATAAAAAAATTAGATTTAAAATTATCATTAATAATCTAATAGTGGCTGAAGTTTTGTAGGGACGTCACTTCCTTCGTCCAGCATTTGTCAGGTCTAGGAATGGATTGCGCCCTGCCCGCTCCGCTCTTGTAACCTTGGAACAATGAGACAAGACTGGCTGAGAGTAGAGTACTGTTCTGCACTCTTTGATGCAACAAATGCATCAGTTGTTATTGGAAGTGTCCCTGGTTCCGGTTGATCTAACTAGTGCAGCCTAGATCTTTGAAATACATGAATTATGATAATCTAGTGTATGCAAGATTAAAAAGATGCGTCTTTAGTCTAGATTTAAACTGACAGAGTGTGTCCGCCTCCCGGACATTGCAGGGAAGACTGTTCCAAAGTTTAGGCGCTAGATAAGAAAAGGATCTGCCGCCTGCACTTGATTTTGAAATTCTAGGTATTACCAACTGACCTGACGCCTGAGAGCGTAGTGCACGTGATGGACTATAATACGTAAGAAGTTCTCTCAAGTAGTGAGGAGCTAAACCATGCAAGGCTTTATAGGTAATAAGCAAGATTTTAAAATTTATGCGATGCTTTATAGGTAACCAGTGCAAGGTTGACAGAACCGGGCTGATATGCTCATACTTTTTTGTACGTGTAAGAACTCGAGCTGCCGCATTTTGGACCAGTTGGAGTTTTTGTAATAGGCCTGCAGGGCAACCACCTAATAGTGCATTACAGTAATCTAGTCTTGATGTCATAAAGGCATGTATAAGCTTCTCCGCATCTGATGATGACAGCATATGACGTAATTTAGATATATTTTTAAGATGGAAAAACGCAATCTTACAGGTGTTGGCGACCTGGTTCTCAAATGACAGAGTACTATCGAATATAAAGCCAAGATTCTTAGCTGAAGATGAGGGTTTTATGGAACATCCATCAATAGTTAAGCAGTATTCTTGGTTGTTACGTAGGGCGGTTTTCGGTCCGATAAGTAACACTTCAGTTTTGTCCGAGTTCAGTAATAAAAAATTGCTACTCATCCACTTTTTTATATCGACAATGCATTCCACTATTCGATGGAATTGCTGTGTTTCGTGAGGCTTCGAGGAAATATAAAGTTGCGTATCATCAGCATAGCAGTGAAAGCTTATTCCGTGTCGCTTTATTATATCTCCTAGGGGTAACATGTATAATGCGAAGAGCATAGGCCCTAGTACTGAGCCCTGTGGTACACCGTACTGGACTTGCGATTTGCGTGATACCTCATTGTTTATTTTTACATATTGGAAACGGTCGCATAAATAAGATCTAAGCCATTTCAAAGCTATTTCCTTAATACCGACATCATTTTCAAGTCTATGTAGGAGCATGCTGTGGTCAATGGTGTCGAATGCAGCACTAAGATCTAGCAGCACCAATAAGGAGATACAACCTCGGTCGGACGCCATAAACAGATCATTTGTAACTCTAATCAGAGCAGTCTCTGTACTGTGATGTGCTCTAAATCCAGACTGGAAATCTTCATTAATCTCATTCCTTTGGAGGAAGGAACATATTTGAGTTGAGACTACTTTTTCCAGAACCTTAGATAAGAAAGGTAGATTCGAAATAGGTCTATAGTTAACTAGTTCTCCAGGGTCCAGATGGGGTTTTTTGACAAGGGGCCTTATAACAGCCACTTTATATGCTTTAGGCACATGTCCTAATGTCAGAGATGAGTTAATAATGCTAAGTAGAGGATCTATAATTTCTGGGAGCATCTCTTTCAGAAGATTTGTAGGTATAGGGTCTAGCATGCATGTAGTCGATTTAGATGATCTAATGATTTTCGATAGTTCATCGTGATCTATAGTAGAAAATAAACATAGTTTCTCCTTAGGGGTGCTGTAGTAAGTCGTTTGTTCAGCGGGTTTCGCATCTGGTTGCATAGTTATAATTTTCTCTCGAATATCTTGGATTTTATTTGTGAAATAGTTCATAAATTCATCACTGCTATGCTGGTATACAGCATCAGAAGTCGCAGACGATTTATTTTTGGTTAATTTAGCCACTGTATCAAATAAAAACCTAGGGTTATTTTGGTTTTCTTCTATTAATGATGAAATGTAGGCGGATCGAGACGTTTTTAGGGCTTTCCTGTATTTTTTTGTACTATCCTTCCAGGCAGTACGAAATACCTCTAATTTAGTCTTTTTAAAGTTGCGCTCCATTTTTCGTGCCGCTTTCTTTAGAGCCTGAGTGTGTTCATTTTTCCACGGTGTCGGTCTGTCATTTTTAATCTTCTTTAAGCGCAAGGGAGCAACTATGTCTAGCGTTTCCGAGAAGGTGGCATTAATATTTTCAATAGTAAAGTCAAGATCTTCAACGTTATTACTCATGCTAGAGATTTGAGACAATTCAGGCAAATTATCAAGAAACGCACCTTTTGTAGTCGAAGTTATTGTTCTACAATATTTGTAACTTGGAGTTTGATTTGCCACCATTGGGTATTGAAGCAAGCATGATACCAGATAATGATCTGAGATGTCTTCGCTCTGCTGAAGGATTTTAACATCGACCACGTTTATACCGTAAGACAAAATTAAATCTAAAGTATGATTACGAAGGTGAGTAGGTCCTGACACATGTTGACTAACGCCCATGGAGTTAAGAGTGTCTTTAAAAGCCATTCCTAAAGCATCTGTATCATTATCTACATGAATGTTAAAGTCCCCGGCAACAAGGACTCTGTCTGCAGCCAGTACTAGTTCTGATAGGAACCCACCAAATTCTTTAATAAAATCAGTGTGGTGCCCTGGAGGCCTATATACAATAGCCAGAATAAATTTTAAAGATGTTTTGTCCTTAGTATTAGGTATTGATGCATCAAGTACCATGACTTCAAAAGAATTGTATTTAGGTTTAGACTTCTGAGAAATGCTAAAAGAGTTACGGTAAAGTGCAGCAACACCTCCCCCTCTGCCTTTTAGGCGAGGCTCGTGTTTATAATAATAATCTTGGGGGACAGACTCATTTAAAGCAATATAATCATCTGGCTTTAGCCATGTTTCTGTGAGACAGAGCATGTCTATTTTATGATCTGTTATCATATCATTAACAAAAAGTGCTTTATTAGAGAGAGATCTAATATTAAGCAATCCGAGTCGTAACAGTTGATTATCTGTATTATGTTCATGTTTAGTTAGTTTAACGTTAACTAAATTACCTTTGAGAGGTTTACGCTTTATTTTATGTTTACTAATCCGGGGGACAGACACAGTCTCTATTTTATGATGTTTGGGAGAAAGTATTATCACATGTTGTGTGTTTAGTGTGTTCTGCAACGTGAGACGGCAAGCAGACCGTTGGTTAAGCCATTCAGTCTGCTCCCTGACCTGGGCCCCAGTGAGTCAAGTTTTAGCATTAAGACTATGTGCCATATTTCTAGAGAGTAGAGAAGCTCCAGCCCAGGAGGGATGGAGACCATCTCTTTTCAACAGGTCAGGTCTGCCCTCAAAACTCTTCCAGTTATTTATAAAAACAATATCATTCTGCAGGCACCACTCAGACAACCAGCCATTTAGTGATGATACTCTGCTATGTATCTCATCACCACGATAAGTGGGGAGGGGGCCAGAGAATATTACAGTGTCTGACATCGTGCTTGCGAGCTCACACACCTCTTTAATATTATCTCTAGTGATCTCCGATTGACGGAGTCGAACATCATTTGTGCCGACGTGAATAACAATCTTACTGAATTTACGATTAGCCTTAGCCAGCACATTTAAATTTGACTTGATGTCAGGCGCTCTGGCTCCCGGTAAACATTTGACTATGGTGGCTGGCGCCTCTATGTTAACGTTCCGAACAATAGAATCACCGATAACTAGGGCACTTTCAGCAGGTTTCTCAGTCGGTGCGTCGCTGAGCGGGGCAAACCTGTTCGAGACTGTAGTCGGAACATTTGAGTGATGTTTTGACCTGCGACTACACCGTCTCACAGTCACAAAGTTTCCCAGCTGCGGGGGTTGTTCAACCGGAACCGAACTGTGCGCGCTAATATTGCTCGCATCCAAAGTGTTTTCTAAGCTCCTTACATTCTTACTATCCTCAGATAAAGATTGGATGCGAGACTCTAATTCTGAGATCTTCTCTGTCAGCCTAGCTATTTCCCTGCATTTATCGCATGTAAAACCCTCGCCGCTGACAGAGAAGGCTAAGCTAAACATATGACATGAGGTGCAAGTGACAATAATAAGAGAAGAAGCCATAACTCACCGGGTTTGAAGAGTAATTCCAACTTACCAAGGCTGCTCGGTGATTCTTAGTATATACGCTTTAAAGAGAAACCGTTAGCACACAAGACAGCTAGAAGGCGAGATGATATTTAGCAGTGTAAACAGAAAGCCCGCTAGCACGCTTGTGCTATGCTAACGGCGCTGAGTGTTTTGGTTTAAGAGTTTTCAAGTAAATAACCAGGAGAGGTTATTGAGATATCAGGATAAGTTAGCAACGACAGTGATAATTAACAATGTATGCTATGAATAAAATACACTAATATGAAAGAAGTGCAAGTTAAGTGATACAACAACCTGATTCCGTGTTGTATTAGAGGGGAGAGGTGAAGCACGTTTACTCGCACGTCCAGCCGGACAAAAAAAAAACCTAACTAATTCATTTAATGCGACGAGGATAAATGCAACAAAACAAAGACTCACGATGGAGTAAAACCAAGACTAGACAAATAATAAGGACATCAGGACATGGACTAACTAAACTAGAAAAATAAACACTAAGGACAAGACTAAACTGACTCACCAAAATACACTGAACAAGAACTTGATACTTGATACTTGACACAGCATAGAGGAACAAAGTACAATATACAAGATACCAAATACAATGAACGAGCCTATGTCAGTTTTGACTAAGAACACTGTTCATTACTGAAATGCTCTAGTTGAGCTGTTAGAATGTCAGAAACGAGCTTTCTGAGCTGAAAACTGCATTTTGTGAAAAAAGGCATCAGTGGATGATGAGAATGTCAGTTTTGACAAAGAACACTGTTCATTACTAAAATGCTCTAATTGAGCTGTTAGAATGTCAGAAACGAGCTTTCTGAGCTGAAAACTGCATTTTGTGAAAAAAGGCATCAGTGGATGATGATAAATTCAGTTTTGACAAAGAACACAGTCCATTACAGAAATGCTCTAGTTGAGCTGTTAGAATGTCAGAAACAAGCTTTCTGAGCTTAAAACTGCATTTTCTGAAAAAAGGCATCAGTGGATGATGAGAATGTCAGTTTTGACAATGAACACTGTTCATTACTGAAATACTCTAGTTGAGCTGTTAGAATGTCAGAAACAAGCTTTCTGAGCTGAAGACTGCATGTTGTTACAAAATGCATCAGTGGATGATGAGAATGTCAGTTTTGACAAAGAACACTGTTCATTACTGAAATGCTCTAGTTGAGCTGTTGAATGTCAGAAACAAGCTTTCTGAGCTGAAAACTGCATTTTGTGAAAAAAGGCATCAGTGGATGATGATAAATTCAGTTTTGACAAACAACACTGTTCATTACTGAAATGCTCTAGTTGAGCTGTTAGAATGTCTGAAACAAGCTTTCTGAGCTGAAAACTGCATTTTGTGACAAAGTGCATCAGTGGATGATGAGAAATTCAGTTTTGACAAAGAACACTGTTCATTACTGAAATGCTCTAGTTGAGCTGTTAGAATGTCAGAAACGAGCTTTCTGAGCTGAAAACTGCATTTTGTGATAAAAGGCATCAGTGGATGATGAGAAATTCAGTTTTGACAAAGAACACTGTTCATTACTGAAATGCTCTAGTTGAGCTGTTAGAATGTCAGAAACAAGATTTTTGAGCTGAAAACTGCATTTTGTGACAAAGTGCATCAGTGGATGATGAGAATGTCAGTTTTAACAAAGAACACTGTTCATTACTAAAATGCTCTAATTGAGCTGTTAGAATGTCAGAAACAAGCTTTCTGAGCTGAAAACTGCGTTTTGTGACAAAGTTCATCAGTGGATGATGAGAATGTCAGTTTTGACAAAGAACACTGTTCATTAATAAAATGCTCTAATTGAGCTGTTAGAATGTCAGAAACAAGCTTTCTGAGCTGAAAACTGCATTTTGTGACAAAGTGCATCAGTGGATGATGAGAATGTCAGTTTGGACAATGAACACATTTCTTTACTGAAATACTCTAGTTGAGCTGTTAGAATGTCAGAAACAAGCTTTCTGAGCTGAAAACTGCATTTTGTTACAAAGTGCATCAGTGGATGATGAGAATGTCAGTTTTAACAAAGAACACTGTTCATTACTAAAATGCTCTAATTAAGCTGTTAGAATGTCAGAAACAAGCTTTCTGAGCTAAAAACTGCATTTTGTGACAAAGTGCATCAGAGGATGATTTGAAAATCAGTTTTGACAAAGAACACAGTCCATTACAGAAATGCTCTAGTTGAGCTGTTAGAATGTCAGAAACAAGCTTTCTGAGCTGAAAACTGCATTTTGTGACAAAGTGCATCAGAGGATGATTAGAAAATCAGTTTTGACAAAGAACACAGTCCATTACAGAAATGCTCTAGTTGAGCTGTTAGAATGTCAGAAACAAGCTTTCTGAGCTGAAAACTGCATTTTGTGACAAAGTGCATCAGTGGATGATGAGAATGTCAGTTTTGACAAAGAACACTGTTCATTACTAAAAGGCTCTAATTGAGCTGTTAGAATGTCAGAAACGAGCTTTCTGAGCTGAAAACTGCATTTTGTGAAAAAAGGCATCAGTGGATGATGAGAATATCAGTTTTGACAAAGAACACTGTTCATTACTGAAATGCTCTAGTTGAGCTGTTAGAATGTCAGAAACGAGCTTTCTGAGCTGAAAACTGCATTTTGTGAAAAAAGGCATCAGTGGATGATGAGAATGTCAGTTTTGACAAAGAACACTGTGCATTACTAAAATGCTCTAATTGAGCTGTTAGAATGTCAGAAACGAGCTTTCTGAGTTGAAAACTGCATTTTGTGAAAAAAGGCATCAGTGGATGATGATAAATTCAGTTTTGACAAAGAACACAGTCCATTACAGAAATGCTCTAGTTGAGCTGTTAGAATGTCAGAAACAAGCTTTCTGAGCTGAAAACTGCATTTTGTTACAAAGTGCATCAGTGGATGATGAGAATGTCAGTTTTGACTAAGAACACTGTTCATTACTGAAATGCTCTAGTTGAGCTGTTAGAATGTCAGAAACGAGCTTTCTGAGCTGAAAACTGCATTTTGTGAAAAAAGGCATCAGTGGATGATGAGAATGTCAGTTTTGACAAAGAACACTGTTCATTACTAAAATGCTCTAATTGAGCTGTTAGAATGTCAGAAACGAGCTTTCTGAGTTGAAAACTGCATTTTGTGAAAAAAGGCATCAGTGGATGATGATAAATTCAGTTTTGACAAAGAACACAGTCCATTACAGAAATGCTCTAGTTGAGCTGTTAGAATGTCAGAAACAAGCTTTCTGAGCTTAAAACTGCATTTTCTGAAAAAAGGCATCAGTGGATGATGAGAATGTCAGTTTTGACAATGAACACTGTTCATTACTGAAATACTCTAGTTGAGCTGTTAGAATGTCAGAAACAAGCTTTCTGAGCTGAAAACTGCATGTTGTTACAAAGTGCATCAGTGGATGATGAGAATGTCAGTTTTGACAAAGAACACTGTTCATTACTAAAATGCTCTAATTAAGCTGTTAGAATGTCAGAAACAAGCTTTCTGAGCTGAAAACTGCATTTTGTGACAAAGTGCATCAGTGGATGACGAGAATGTCAGTTTGACAAAGAACACTGTTCATTACTAAAATGCTCTAATTAAGCTGTTAGAATGTCAGAAACAAGCTTTCTCAGCTGAAAACTGCATTTTGTGACAAATTGCATCAGTGGATGATGAGAATGTCAGTTTTGACAAAGAACACTGTTCATTAGTAAAATGCTCTAGTTGAGCTGTTAGAATGTCAGAAACAAGCTTTCTGAGCTGAAAACTGCATTTTGTGACAAAGTGCATCAGTGGATGATGAGAAATTCAGTTTTGACAAAGAACACTGTTCATTACTGAAATGCTCTATTTGAGCTGTTAGAATGTCAGAAACAAACTTTCTGAGCTGAAAACTGCATTTTGTGACAAAAGGCATCAGTGAATGTTGAGAAATTCAGTTTTGACAAAGAACACTGTTCATTACTGAAATGCTCTAGTTGAGCTGTTAGAATGTCAGAAACGAGCTTTCTGAGCTGAAAACTGCATTTTGTGATAAAAGGCATCAGTGGATGATGAGAAATTCAGTTTTGACAAAGAACACTGTTCATTACTGAAATGCTCTAGTTGAGCTGTTAGAATGTCAGAAACAAGCTTTCTGAGCTGAAAACTGCATTTTGTGACAAAGTGCATCAGTGGATGATGAGAATGTCAGTTTTGACAAAGAACACTGTTCATTACTGAAATGCTCTAGTTGAGCTGTTGAATGTCAGAAACAAGCTTTCTGAGCTGAAAACTGCATTTTGTGAAAAAAGGCATCAGTGGATGATGATAAATTCAGTTTTGACAAAGAACACAGTCCATTACAGAAATGCTCTAGTTGAGCTGTTAGAATGTCTGAAACAAGCTTTCTGAGCTGAAAACTGCATTTTGTGACAAAGTGCATCAGTGGATGATGAGAAATTCAGTTTTGACAAAGAACACTGTTCATTACTGAAATGCTCTAGTTGAGCTGTTAGAATGTCAGAAACGAGCTTTCTGAGCTGAAAACTGCATTTTGTGACAAAGTGCATCAGTGGATGAATAGAATGTCAGTTTTGACAAAGAACACTGTTCATTACTGAAATGCTCTAGTTGAGCTGTTGAATGTCAGAAACAAGCTTTCTGAGCTGAAAACTGCATTTTGTGAAAAAAGGCATCAGTGGATGATGATAAATTCAGCTTTGAAAAAGAACACTGTCCATTACAGAAATGCTCTAGTTGAGCTGTTAGAATGTCAGAAACGAGCTTTCTGAGCTGAAAACCGCATTTTGTGACAAAAGGCATCAGTGAATGATGAGAAATTCAGTTTTGACAAAGAACACTGTTCATTACTGAAATGCTCTAGTTGAGCTGTTAGAATGTCAGAAACGAGCTTTCTGAGCTGAAAACTGCATTTTGTGATAAAAGGCATCAGTGGATGATGAGAAATTCAGTTTTGACAAAGAACACTGTTCTTTACTGAAATGCTCTAGTTGAGCTGTTAGAATGTCAGAAACAAGCTTTCTCAGCTGAAAACTGCATTTTGTGACAAATTGCATCAGTGGATGATGAGAATGTCAGTTTTGACAAAGAACACTGTTCATTAGTAAAATGCTCTAGTTGAGCTGTTAGAATGTCAGAAACAAGCTTTCTGAGCTGAAAACTGCATTTTGTGACAAAGTGCATCAGTGGATGATGAGAAATTCAGTTTTGACAAAGAACACTGTTCATTACTGAAATGCTCTATTTGAGCTGTTAGAATGTCAGAAACAAACTTTCTGAGCTGAAAACTGCATTTTGTGACAAAAGGCATCAGTGAATGTTGAGAAATTCAGTTTTGACAAAGAACACTGTTCATTACTGAAATGCTCTAGTTGAGCTGTTAGAATGTCAGAAACGAGCTTTCTGAGCTGAAAACTGCATTTTGTGATAAAAGGCATCAGTGGATGATGAGAAATTCAGTTTTGACAAAGAACACTGTTCATTACTGAAATGCTCTAGTTGAGCTGTTAGAATGTCAGAAACAAGCTTTCTGAGCTGAAAACTGCATTTTGTGACAAAGTGCATCAGTGGATGATGAGAATGTCAGTTTTGACAAAGAACACTGTTCATTACTGAAATGCTCTAGTTGAGCTGTTGAATGTCAGAAACAAGCTTTCTGAGCTGAAAACTGCATTTTGTGAAAAAAGGCATCAGTGGATGATGATAAATTCAGTTTTGACAAAGAACACAGTCCATTACAGAAATGCTCTAGTTGAGCTGTTAGAATGTCTGAAACAAGCTTTCTGAGCTGAAAACTGCATTTTGTGACAAAGTGCATCAGTGGATGATGAGAAATTCAGTTTTGACAAAGAACACTGTTCATTACTGAAATGCTCTAGTTGAGCTGTTAGAATGTCAGAAACGAGCTTTCTGAGCTGAAAACTGCATTTTGTGACAAAGTGCATCAGTGGATGATGAGAATGTCAGTTTTGACAAAGAACACTGTTCATTACTGAAATGCTCTAGTTGAGCTGTTGAATGTCAGAAACAAGCTTTCTGAGCTGAAAACTGCATTTTGTGAAAAAAGGCATCAGTGGATGATGATAAATTCAGTTTTGAAAAAGAACACTGTCCATTACAGAAATGCTCTAGTTGAGCTGTTAGAATGTCAGAAACGAGCTTTCTGAGCTGAAAACCGCATTTTGTGACAAAAGGCATCAGTGAATGATGAGAAATTCAGTTTTGACAAAGAACACTGTTCATTACTGAAATGCTCTAGTTGAGCTGTTAGAATGTCAGAAACGAGCTTTCTGAGCTGAAAACTGCATTTTGTGATAAAAGGCATCAGTGGATGATGAGAAATTCAGTTTTGACAAAGAACACTGTTCTTTACTGAAATGCTCTAGTTGAGCTGTTAGAATGTCAGAAACGAGCTTTCTGAGCTGAAAACTGCATTTTGTGACAAAAGGCATCAGTGGATGATGAGAAATTCAGTTTTGACAAAGAACACTGTTCATTAATGAAATGCTCTAGTTGAGCTGTTAGAATGTCAGAAACAAGATTTCTGAGCTGAAAACTGCATTTTGTGACAAAGTGCATCAGTGGATGATGAGAATGTCAGTTTTAACAAAGAACACTGTTCATTACTAAAATGCTCTAATTGAGCTGTTAGAATGTCAGAAACAAGCTTTCTGAGCTGAAAACTGCGTTTTGTGACAAAGTTCATCAGTGGATGATGAGAATGTCAGTTTTGACAAAGAACACTGTTCATTACTAAAATGCTCTAATTGAGCTGTTAGAATGTCAGAAACAAGCTTTCTGAGCTGAAAACTGCATTTTGTGACAAAGTTCATCAGTGGATGATGAGAATATCAGTTTGGACAATGAACACATTTCTTTACTGAAATACTCTAGTTGAGCTGTTAGAATGTCAGAAACAAGCTTTCTGAGCTGAAAACTGCATTTTGTGACAAAAGGCATCAGTGAATGATGAGAAATTCAGTTTTGACAAAGAACACTGTTCATTACTGAAATGCTCTAGTTGAGCTGTTAGAATGTCAGAAACGAGCTTTCTGAGCTGAAAACTGCATTTTGTGATAAAAGGCATCAGTGGATGATGAGAAATTCAGTTTTGACAAAGAACACTGTTCATTACTGAAATGCTCTAGTTGAGCTGTTAGAATGTCAGAAACGAGCTTTCTGAGCTGAAAACTGCATTTTGTGACAAAAGACATCAGTGAATGATGAGAAATTCAGTTTTGACAAAGAACACTGTTCATTACTGAAATGCTCTAGTTGAGCTGTTAGAATGTCAGAAACGAGCTTTCTGAGCTGAAAACTGCATTTTGTGACAAAAGGCATCAGTGAATGATGAGAAATTCAGTTTTGACAAAGAACACTGTTCATTACTGAAATGCTCTAGTTGAGCTGTTAGAATGTCAGAAACGAGCTTTCTGAGCTGAAAACTGCATTTTGTGACAAATTGCATCAGTGGATGATGAGAATGTCAGTTTTGACAAAGAACACTGTTCATTACTGAAATGCTCTAGTTGAGCTGTTGAATGTCAGAAACAAGCTTTCTGAGCTGAAAACTGCATTTTGTGAAAAAAGGCATCAGTGGATGATGATAAATTCAGTTTTGACAAAGAACACAGTCCATTACAGAAATGCTCTAGTTGAGCTGTTAGAATGTCAGAAACGAGCTTTCTGAGCTGAAAACTGCATGTTGTTACAAAGTGCATCAGTGGATGATGAGAATGTCAGTTTTGACAAAGAACACTGTTCATTACTAAAATGCTCTAATTGAGCTGTTAGAATGTCAGAAACAAGCTTTCTGAGCTGAAAACTGCGTTTTGTGACAAAGTTCATCAGTGGATGATGAGAATGTCAGTTTTGACAAAGAACACTGTTCATTACTAAAATGCTCTAATTGAGCTGTTAGAATGTCAGAAACAAGCTTTCTGAGCTGAAAACTGCATTTTGTGACAAAGTGCATCAGTGGATGATGAGAATGTCAGTTTGGACAATGAACACATTTCTTTACTGAAATACTCTAGTTGAGCTGTTAGAATGTCAGAAACAAGCTTTTTGAGCTGAAAACTGCATTTTGTTACAAAGTGCATCAGTGGATAATGAGAATGTCAGTTTTGACAAAGAACACTGTTCATTACTAAAATGCTCTAATTAAGCTGTTAGAATGTCAGAAACAAGCTTTCTGAGCTAAAAACTGCATTTTTGTGACAAAGTGCATCAGAGGATGATTTGAAAATCAGTTTTGACAAAGAACACAGTCCATTACAGAAATGCTCTAGTTGAGCTGTTAGAATGTCAGAAACAAGCTTTCTGAGCTGAAAACTGCATTTTGTGACAAAGTGCATCAGAGGATGATGAGAATGTCAGTTTTGACAAAGAACACTGTTCATTACTAAAAGGCTCTAATTGAGCTGTTAGATTGTCAGAAACGAGCTTTCTGAGCTGAAAACTGCATTTTGTGAAAAAAGGCATCAGTGGATGATGATAAATTCAGTTTTGACAAAGAACACAGTCCATTACAGAAATGTTCTAGTTGAGCTGTTAAAATGTCAGAAACAAGCTTTCTGAGCTGAAAACTGCATTTTCTGAAAAAAGGCATCAGTGGATGATGAGAATGTCAGTTTTGACAATGAACACAGTTCATTACTGAAATACTCTAGTTGAGCTGTTAGAATGTCAGAAACAAGCTTTCTGAGCTGAAAACTGCATGTTGATACAAAGTGCATCAGTGGATGATGAGAATGTCAGTTTTGACAAAGAACACTGTTCATTACTAAAATGCTCTAATTAAGCTATTAGAATGTCATAAAACAAGCTTTCTGAGCTGAAAACTGCATTTTGTGACAAAGTGCATCAGTGGATGATGAGAATGTCAGTTTTGACAAAGAACACAGTCCATTACAGAAATGCTCTAGTTGAGCTGTTAGAATGTCAGAAACAAGCTTTCTGAGCTGAAAACTGCATTATGTGACAAAGTGCATCAGTGGATGATGAGAATGTCAGTTTTGACAAAGAACACTGTTCATTACTGAAATGCTCTAGTTGAGCTGTTAGAATGTCAGAAACGAGCTTTCTGAGCTGAAAACTGCATTTTGTGATAAAAGGCATCAGTGGATGATGAGAAATTCAGTTTTGACAAAGAACACTGTTCATTACTGAAATGCTCTAGTTGAGCTGTTAGAATGTCAGAAACAAGCTTTCTGAGCTGAAAACTGCATTTTGTGACAAAGTGCATCAGTGGATGATGAGAATGTCAGTTTTGACAAAGAACACTGTTCATTACTGAAATGCTCTAGTTGAGCTGTTGAATGTCAGAAACAAGCTTTCTGAGCTGAAAACTGCATTTTGTGAAAAAAGGCATCAGTGGATGATGATAAATTCAGTTTTGACAAAGAACACAGTCCATTACAGAAATGCTCTAGTTGAGCTGTTAGAATGTCTGAAACAAGCTTTCTGAGCTGAAAACTGCATTTTGTGACAAAGTGCATCAGTGGATGATGAGAAATTCAGTTTTGACAAAGAACACTGTTCATTACTGAAATGCTCTAGTTGAGCTGTTAGAATGTCAGAAACGAGCTTTCTGAGCTGAAAACTGCATTTTGTGACAAAGTGCATCAGTGGATGATGAGAATGTCAGTTTTGACAAAGAACACTGTTCATTACTGAAATGCTCTAGTTGAGCTGTTGAATGTCAGAAACAAGCTTTCTGAGCTGAAAACTGCATTTTGTGAAAAAAGGCATCAGTGGATGATGATAAATTCAGTTTTGACAAAGAACACAGTCCATTACAGAAATGCTCTAGTTGAGCTGTTAGAATGTCAGAAACGAGCTTTCTGAGCTGAAAACTGCATTTTGTGACAAAAGGCATCAGTGAATGATGAGAAATTCAGTTTTGACAAAGAACACTGTTCATTACTGAAATGCTCTAGTTGAGCTGTTAGAATGTCAGAAACGAGCTTTCTGAGCTGAAAACTGCATTTTGTGACAAAAGGCATCAGTGGATGATGAGAAATTCAGTTTTGACAAAGAACACTGTTCATTACTGAAATGCTCTAGTTGAGCTGTAAGAATGTCAGAAACAAGATTTCTGAGCTGAAAACTGCATTTTGTGACAAAGTGCATCAGTGGATGATGAGAATGTCAGTTTTAACAAAGAACACTGTTCATTACTAAAATGCTCTAATTGAGCTGTTAGAATGTCAGAAACAAGCTTTCTGAGCTGAAAACTGCGTTTTGTGACAAAGTTCATCAGTGGATGATGAGAATGTCTGTTTTGACAAAGAACACTGTTCATTACTAAAATGCTCTAATTGAGCTGTTAGAATGTCAGAATCAAGCTTTCTGAGCTGAAAACTGCATTTTGTGACAAAGTGCATCAGTGGATGATGAGAATGTCAGTTTGGACAATGAACACATTTCTTTACTGAAATACTCTAGTTGAGCTGTTAGAATGTCAGAAACAAGCTTTCTGAGCTGAAAACTGCATTTTGTGACAAAAGGCATCAGTGAATGATGAGAAATTCAGTTTTGACAAAGAACACTGTTCATTACTGAAATGCTCTAGTTGAGCTGTTAGAATGTCAGAAACGAGCTTTCTGAGCTGAAAACTGCATTTTGTGATAAAAGGCATCAGTGGATGATGAGAAATTCAGTTTTGACAAAGAAAACTGTTCATTACTGAAATGCTCTAGTTGAGCTGTTAGAATGTCAGAAACGAGCTTTCTGAGCTGAAAACTGCATTTTGTGACAAAAGGCATCAGTGAATGATGAGAAATTCAGTTTTGACAAAGAACACTGTTCATTACTGAAATGCTCTAGTTGAGCTGTTAGAATGTCAGAAACGAGCTTTCTGAGCTGAAAACTGCATTTTGTGACAAAAGGCATCAGTGAATGATGAGAAATTCAGTTTTGACAAAGAACACTGTTCATTACTGAAATGCTCTAGTTGAGCTGTTAGAATGTCAGAAACGAGCTTTCTGAGCTGAAAACTGCATTTTGTGATAAAAGGCATCAGTGGATGATGAGAAATTCAGTTTTGACAAAGAACACTGTTCATTACTGAAATGCTCTAGTTGAGCTGTTAGAATGTCAGAAACAAGATTTCTGAGCTGAAAACTGCATTTTGTGACAAAGTGCATCAGTGGATGATGAGAATGTCAGTTTTAACAAAGAACACTGTTCATTACTAAAATGCTCTAATTGAGCTGTTAGAATGTCAGAAACAAGCTTTCTGAGCTGAAAACTGCGTTTTGTGACAAAGTTCATCAGTGGATGATGAGAATGTCAGTTTTGACAAAGAACACATTGAGCTGTTAGAATGTCAGAAACAAGCTTTCTGAGCTGAAAACTGCATTTTGTGACAAAGTGCATCAGTGGATGATGAGAATGTCAGTTTGGACAATGAACATATTTCTTTACTGAAATACTCTAGTTGAGCTGTTAGAATGTCAGAAACAAGCTTTCTGAGCTGAAAACTGCATTTTGTTACAAAGTGCATCAGTGGATGATGAGAATGTCAGTTTTGACAAAGAACACAGTCCATTACAGAAATGCTCTAGTTGAGCTGTTAGAATGTCAGAAACAAGCTTTCTGAGCTGAAAACTGCATTTTGTGACAAAGTGCATCAGTGGATGATGAGAATGTCAGTTTTGACAAAGAACACTGTTCATTACTGAAATGCTCTAGTTGAGCTGTTAGAATGTCAGAAACGAGCTTTCTGAGCTGAAAACTGCATTTTGTGAAAAAAGGCATCAGTGGATGATGAGAATGTCAGTTTTGACAAAGAACACTGTTCATTACTAAAATGCTCTAATTGAGCTGTTAGAATGTCAGAAACGAGCTTTCTGAGCTGAAAACTGCATTTTGTGAAAAAAGGCATCAGTGGATGATGATAAATTCAGTTTTGACAAAGAACACAGTCCATTACAGAAATGCTCTAGTTGAGCTGTTAGAATGTCAGAAACAAGCTTTCTGAGCTGAAAACTGCATTTTGTGACAAAGTGCATCAGAGGATGATTAGAAAATCAGTTTTGACAAAGAACACAGTCCATTACAGGAATGCTCTAGTTGAGCTGTTAGAATGTCAGAAACAAGCTTTCTGAGCTGAAAACTGCATTTTGTGACAAAGTGCATCAGTGGATGATGAGAATGTCAGTTTTGACAAAGAACACTGTTCATTACTAAAATGTTCTAATTGAGCTGTTAGAATGTCTGAAACAAGCTTTCTGAGCTGAAAACTGCATTTTGTGACAAAGTGCATCAGTGGATGATGAGAATGTCAGTTTTTACAAAGAACACTGTACATTCCTAAAATGCTCTAATTGAGCTGTTAGAATGTCAGAAACAAGCTTTCTGAGCTGAAAACTGCATTTTGTGACAAAGTGCATCAGAGGATGATTAGAAAATCAGTTTTGACAAAGAACACAGTCCATTACAGAAATGCTCTAGTTGAGCTGTTAGAATGTCAGAAACAAGCTTTCTGAGCTGAAAACTGCATTTTGTGACAAAGTGCATCAGTGGATGATGAGAATGTCAGTTTGGACAATGAACACATTTCTTTACTGAAATACTCTAGTTGAGCTGTTAGAATGTCAGAAACAAGCTTTCTGAGCTGAAAACTGCATTTTGTTACAAAGTGCATCAGTGGATGATGAGAATGTCAGTTTTGACAAAGAACACTGTTCATTACTAAAATGCTCTAATTAAGCTGTTAGAATGTCAGAAACAAGCTTTTTGAGCTAAAACTGCATTTTGTGACAAAGTGCATCAGAGGATGATTAGAAAATCAGTTTTGACAAAGAACACAGTCCATTACAGAAATGCTCTAGTTGAGCTGTTAGAATGTCAGAAACAAGCTTTCTGAGCTGAAAACTGCATTTTGTGACAAAGTGCATCAGAGGATGATTAGAAAATCAGTTTTGACAAAGAACACAGTCCATTACAGAAATGCTCTAGTTGAGCTGTTAGAATGTCAGAAACAAATTTTCTGAGCTGAGAAATGCATTTTGTGACAAAGTGCATCAGTGGATGATGAGAATGTCAGTTTTGACAAAGAACACTGATCATCACTAAAATGCTCCAATTAAGCTGTTAGAATGTCAGAAACAAGCTTTCTGAGCTGAAAACTGCATTTTGTGACAAAGTGCATCAGTGGATGATGAGAAATTCAGTTTTGACAAAGAACATTGTTCATTACTGAAATGCTCTAGTTGAGCTGTTAGAATGTCAGAAACGAGCTTTCTGAGCTGAAAACTGCATTTTGTGACAAAAGGCATCAGTGAATGATGAGAATGTCAGTTTTTACAAAGAACACAGTCCATTACAGAAATGCTCTAGTTGAGCTGTTAGAATGTCAGAAACAAGCTTTCTGAGCTGAAAACTGCATTTTGTGACAAAGTTTATCAGAGGATGATTAGAAAATCAGTTTTGACAAAGAAAAAAGTCCATTACAGAAATGCTCTAGTTGAGCTGTTAGAATGTCAGAAACAAGCTTTCTGAGCTGAATACTGCATTTTGTGACAAAGTGCATCAGTGGATGATGAGAATGTCAGTTTTGACAAAGAACACTGTTCATTACTAAAATGCTCTAATTGAGCTGTTAGAATGTCAGAAACAAGCTTTCTGAGCTGAAAACTGTATTTTGTGACAAAGTGCATTAGTGGATAATGAGAATGTCAGCTTTGACAAAAAACACTGTTCATTACTGAAATGCTGTAATTGAGCTGTTAGAATGTCAGAAACGAGCTTTCTGAGCTGGAAACTGCATTTTGTGAAAAAAGGCATCAGTGGATGATGAGAAATTCAGTTTTGACAAAGAACACAGTTCATTACTGAAATGCTCTAGTTGAGCTGTTAGAATGTCAGAAACGAGCTTTCTGAGCTGAAAACTGCATTTTGTTACAAAAGGCATCAGTGAATGATGAGAATGTCAGTTTTTACAAAGAACACTGTACATCACTAAAATGCTCTAATTGAGCTGTTAGAATGTCAGAAACAAGCTTTCTGAGCTGAAAACTACATGTTGTGACAAAGTGCATCAGTGGATGATGAGAAATTCAGTTTTGACAAAGAACACTGTTCATTACTAAAATGCTCTAATTAAGCTGTTAGAATGTCAGAAACAAGCTTTCTGAGCTGAAAACTGCATTTTGTGACAAAGTACATCAGAGGATGATTAGAAAATCAGTTTTGACAAAGAACACAGTCCATTACAGAAATGCTCTAGTTGAGCTGTTAGAATGTCAGAAACAAGCTTTCTGAGCTGAAAACTGCATTTTGTGACAAAGTGCATCAGAGGATGATTAGAAAATCAGTTTTGACAAAGAAAAAAGTCCATTACAGAAATGCTCTAGTTGAGCTGTTATAATGTCAGAAACAAGCTTTCTGAGCTGAAAACTGCATTTTGTGACAAAGTGCATCAGTGGATGATGAGAATGTCAGTTTTGACAAAGAACACTGTTCATTACTAAAATGCTCTAATTGAGCTGTTAGAATGTCAGAAACAAGCTTTCTGAGCTGAAAACTGCATTTTGTGAAAAAAGGCATCAGTGGATGATGACAATGTCAGTTTTGACAAAGAACACTGTTCATTACTAAAATGCTCTAATTGAGCTGTTAGAATGTCAGAAACAAGCTTTCTGAGCTGAAAACTGTATTTTGTGACAAAGTGCATTAGTGGATAATGAGAATGTCAGTTTTGACAATGAACACTGTTCATTACTGAAATACTCTAGTTGAGCTGTTAGAATGTCAGAAACAAGCTTTCTGAGCTGAAAACTGCATGTTGTTACAAAGTGCATCAGTGGATGATGAGAATGTCAGTTTTGACAAAGAACACTGTTCATTACTAAAATGCTCTAATTAAGCTGTTAGAATGTCAGAAACAAGCTTTCTGAGCTGAAAACTGCATTTTGTGACAAAGTGCATCAGTGGATGATGAGAATGTCAGTTTTGACAAAGAACACTGTTCATTACTAAAATGCTCTAATTAAGCTGTTAGAATGTCAGAAACGAGCTTTCTGAGCTGGAAAACTGCATTTTGTGAAAAAAGGCATCAGTGGATGATGAGAAATTCAGTTTTGACAAAGAACACAGTTCATTACTGAAATGCTCTAGTTGAGCTGTTAGAATGTCAGAAACGAGCTTTCTGAGCTGAAAACTGCATTTTGTGAAAAAAGGCATCAGTGGATGATGAGAATGTCAGTTTTGACAAAGAACACTGTTCATTACTAAAATGCTCTAATTGAGCTGTTAGAATGTCAGAAACGAGCTTTCTGAGCTGAAAACTGCATTTTGTGAAAAAAGGCATCAGTGGATGATGAGAAATTCAGTTTTGACAAAGAACACTGTTCATTACTGAAATGCTCTAGTTGAGCTGTTAGAATGTCAGAAACGAGCTTTCTGAGCTGAAAACTGCATTTTGTTACAAAAGGCATCAGTGAATGATGAGAATGTCAGTTTTTACAAAGAACACTGTACATCACTAAAATGCTCTAATTGAGCTGTTAGAATGTCAGAAACAAGCTTTCTGAGCTGAAAACTACATGTTGTGACAAAGTGCATCAGTGGATGATGAGAAATTCAGTTTTGACAAAGAACACTGTTCATTACTAAAATGCTCTAATTAAGCTGTTAGAATGTCAGAAACAAGCTTTCTGAGCTGAAAACTGCATTTTGTGACAAAGTACATCAGAGGATGATTAGAAAATCAGTTTTGACAAAGAACACAGTCCATTACAGAAATTCTCTAGTTGAGCTGTTAGAATGTCAGAAACAAGCTTTCTGAGCTGAAAACTGCATTTTGTGACAAAGTGCATCAGAGGATGATTAGAAAATCAGTTTTGACAAAGAAAAAAGTCCATTACAGAAAAGCTCTAGTTGAGCTGTTATAATGTCAGAAACAAGCTTTCTGAGCTGAAAACTGCATTTTGTGACAAAGTGCATCAGTGGATGATGAGAATGTCAGTTTTGACAAAGAACACTGTTCATTACTAAAATGCTCTAATTGAGCTGTTAGAATGTCAGAAACAAGCTTTCTGAGCTGAAAACTGCATTTTGTGAAAAAAGGCATCAGTGGATGATGACAATGTCAGTTTTGACAAAGAACACTGTTCATTACTAAAATGCTCTAATTGAGCTGTTAGAATGTCAGAAACAAGCTTTCTGAGCTGAAAACTGTATTTTGTGACAAAGTGCATTAGTGGATAATGAGAATGTCAGCTTTGACAAAAAACACTGTTCATTACTGAAATGCTCTAATTGAGCTGTTAGAATGTCAGAAACGAGCTTTCTGAGCTGGAAAACTGCATTTTGTAAAAAAAGGCATCAGTGGATGATGAGAATGTCAGTTTTGACAAAGAACACTGTTCATCACTAAAATGCTCTAATTGAGCTGTTAGAATGTCAGAAACAAGCTTTCTGAGCTGAAAACTGCATTTTGTGACAAAGTGCAAAAGTGGATGATGAGAAATTCAGTTTTGACAAAGAACACTGTTCATTACTGAAATGCTCTAATTGAGCTGTTAGAATGTCAGAAACAAGCTTTCTGAGCTGAGAACGTCTCAGGTTACGACTGTAACCGTAGTTCCCTGAGACAGGGAACGAGACACTGCGTCAATGTTGACACTTTGGGGAACGCCAGCAGCGTGACGCATCTGAATACGTTGTGTGAAACTAATCTCGCGACTTATCGTCGCGCCGCGATTTATCGTCGCGCCGCGATGACGTCACTATGACGTCACGAGTGACGCGCGGCACCGGAAGGTATAAATAGGAAGCGGACGCAATGCAAATCAGCTTCTGCAAAAATTATTGAAGCAAATGCTCCAGGCACAGGGAGTTATGGCACAACGACGCAGTGTCTCGTTCCCTGTCTCAGGGAACTACGGTTACAGTCGTAACCTGAGACGTTCCCTTTCGAGGGAACTCTACACTGCGTCAATGTTGACACTTTGGGGAACGAAATGCCCACTACGCCATAATGCATTGTGTCTGTCCAAGTGTGAAGGTGTCCACGCACATCTCAGGACAAAAGTGCCTGGGTTCCAGGTAAAGAAAAGAGGTCCAGTTTGTAGTACCATATAAACATCCCGCATAGACGCCCGACAGAAGGGCCCGCGAGGAAGCCATACTCCGAGTTGAATGTGCCCTTACTAGCAGAGGTGAAGGTATTCCACGCACCTCGTAAGCTAAAGAAATTGCCTCTACCATCCATTTACAAATGGACTGCTTAGAGGTTGGTTGACCTCTGTTACGAGGTCCAAAACAGACCAACAGTCGGTTAGAATTTCGTCATAAAGAAGACCTGCACATATTCTTCTAACGCCCAGACAGGGCATGACAATTATTACCTTCGGTTATCCGCTATCTCGTGAGGTGGAGGATGAAAAGCCTGGAGCTAACTCCAAACAAGATTGAGAAGCTGATAAAGCTTGAAGGTCGCCTACCCTCCAAAGAGAGGTAATGACTACCAGACAGGCTAGCTTGAGGGATAAATGAATGTCCCAGCTAGACTCAATGGCCTTAAAAGGCATCTGGGAAAGCCCTTCTAGAATCACAGTCTAGAGCAGGAACTTTCACCTGAGATGAAGGCCTCATCCTCATGGTTCCATGCAGGAACCGAACAGCTAAGGGATGTCTCCCCAGAGAACCCTCGGGTATAGGGGGTGACAGGCCGAGATAGCTGCCACATACACTTTAATGTATGTCGGACTCTTTCTAGAAGTCCTGGGAGCAGAGCGATCGGAGGGAAAGCTTACAGATGCCGTTGTGGCAATGTCTGTACCAGGGCGTCCAGTCCCAACGGAGCTGGGCGTGTAAATGAAGACCACAGAGGACAATGAAACGTCTCTTGGGACGCAAACAGGTCGATGGAGTCTCCTCTCCCCCGGGCCTCAGCCCCTGCCTTGACAGCGTGTCTGCTCCCACATTTTGGACTCCAGGGATGTACACTGCCCTGAGCGATGTAAACTTCTCCTGGGCCCATAGGAGAACCTAGTGCGCCAGTCTGCAGAGAGGGCGTAGTCTCAGGCCCCCTTGAAGATTTATGTAAGAGAACTATCGTATTCTGTTGATAAGAACATGATGGCCTCTAAGGACTGGAAGGAAGTACCTCAGTACTTGTAGTACAGCTAATCTCCAGGCAATATTTGTGCAGTTGGTGATGCTGCACTCCAATTTCAACCCTTGATTGAGAAACCAAGGATTCTTCCATATAACCAGGAAACGAAGGCATCTGCGCGTTAACCTGATCATACAGAACGGGTTACCTCTCGAGGAAAACCTTTTGCCTTTTAGCCACCACTGTAAAGATCTCATGTGCAGGAGGCCAAAGGAATCACGTTGGACGCTGCTGCCATTAGACCAAAAAATTCACAGAAATGCTTGACAGTGTAAGCATGACCTTACTTGATCCTGGACACTGCTGTCAGGATCTATTCGACACGTGCAGGGGACAATCGTGCCTGCATCGTGACCGAATCCTATACTACCTCTATTGAGGAGTTTAGTTGCTCTTTTTGGCATTGAGCCGTAACCCCCCACGCTTCATATGGTCGAGAACGAGATCTCAATGTCGAATCGCCATATTGTGAAACTGAACTAATATTAACCAGTTGTCTATGTAATTTAGTATATGGATCCCTTGAAGTCTCAATGGAGCAAGGGCTGAATCCATGCATTTTGTGAAGGTGCGTGAGGAAAGAACAAGGCCGTATGGAAGAACTCGATATAGGTAAGCTTTGCCCCCGAAGCAAACCTGAGAAACTTCCGATATTGAGGAAGGATAAGAGTGTGGAAGTATGCAAATTTCAGCACTATTGTGGTTAACCAGTCTTCTGATCTGATTCCGGCCACAATAATAGGGACAGTGAGTATCTTGAGCTTGTATCTCTTCAGATTTGTTGAGATTTCTCAGATATAAAAATGGGCCTCAGCCCTCCATCCTTCTTCCGACTGTGAAGTACCGGCTGTTTAAAGCCGATCTGACTCTCATGGGGGGGAACATATTCTATGGCCCCTTTCACCAAGAGAGACAACTCTTACCCTTCTACTACCCCATTAGAATTTGTAAAGCTTTCTCCACTCGTGGAGAAAGGTATGCTAAGGGGTCAACCTTTCGACATTGATGTCGGTTGTGTGAAGCCCGATGCCCTGAAGCGGCTGACCGGCAGGGGATGGTCGGACTGTTGATTTTATTTGCAGATTCACTAGGTCTACAGCATCTTCGGGTAGACTCTGATGATTCCATGTAATAGAAACGGACGTGCCCCGAAACGTCTTGGACGGCGGGGTTAACGTAAAGATTTTCTGAGGACTTCTTGGAAGGATCGAACTTTTCAGTCCTCCAAGAGGAGCCGCCCTCGGATGTCCTGAAAACACATCAGGACCTCTTTGCAGCAGCCTTCCGGTTTGAGACGATGACTGTTCTCAGATCCGGCTTCGCCTGCCTAGCAGGTTTAGGAGGTTGCTGCCTCGACCCCCAAGCTCTCTGAGGGGGGGTTCGAGTAGCTACACTCTGCTTCTGCTGCTGCCTATATGAGGAGCTTGTAGATGGCTGGGGCTGTCCTTGGACTGCAGACCCCTGGGGATAAGAGCGGAGAGGTAAATATTTATGAAACGCAGCAGCCTGGCGTTTTGTCTCCTGGAAACGGTCAACAACTGTCTCGACCGCACCACCAAAGAGGCCTTCCGAGGAGAGAGGTGCATCAAGCAGCACAGTTTTATCTCTCTCCTTAATGCCTGACAGATTTACCCACAGGTGTCTCTCTGTGGCTACCAGTGCTGACATGGAGCGCCCAACAGCTTGGGCTGTCTCCTTAGTGGCCCGAAGAGTAAGATCTGCTGCTGTTCTCAACTCGTTGAGCAGACTTGGATCTATTACCTCGCCCTCTTTAATATCCCCCAGCAAGTCGGCCTGGTATGCCTGCAATAGACCCATGGTGTGTAGGCATGATCCAGCCCGACCTGAAGCCATATATGCCTTGCCTACCAAATTAGATGTCACTCTACATGGTTTGGAGGGCAATGTCGGGGATTTCAAAGATGATGCCGAATCTGGTGAAAGATACACGGCCAACGTTTCTTCTACCCTTGGCATCATGCCATACCCCTTATCTCTAGCCCCTAACACATTCGAAAAATTCGTCGATGTGGAAGAAATGCGAGAAGAGTATGGTTTTTTCCACGATTTGGACACCTCTGAGTGTAAATCGGGGAAAAAAGGCAACCCCCGACGCTGAGGTTGTACCCGTTTTTCCAAGAATCTTTCATCCAATTTACTGACAGACAAAACTTCTTGTTGCTCTGTGGGCCAGTCAATGCCAAGTCTGGCTACCGCCCGGCCAACAACCTCTAACAGCTCCTCATACCCAGGGGAAAGGGGAATTTCATTGGGCTCATCTATGTCCCGTGCATGAAAACCAACACTCTCTAACTCCTCAGAGCTAGAGCAGTGCGTTGGGCTTCTGGATGGGGCGGGAGAAGCCGCCATGCGGGCTCCCGTATCCCTTCCAGAGGCAATGGAACTGGTGGGTTGAGAAAAGGCCGAAGCCGTCTCAACACCCTCATAAACATCCATCTGCGAGCCCCACGAACGGAGACGCCGTGCTGCCTCGGCAGTAGCGGGTCCCGATCCGTGAAGCTGGCGAATTTTGCCTGACTCATCAAACAAAGCAGCACGAGAGTTGAGTGTTTTTAGTGATAGCCACAAACAATGTTCACAGGGATCCCCCTTAAGAGCTGCCTTAGCATGCTCAAATCCCAAACACTCAACACAGAGTTCATGTGTATCCCCACCCGTAATAAAACGAGGACAAGGGGAAACACATGGCTTAAAGGTCTTTTGTCTACTCATTTCTAATAAAGTTTTCAATAAACAATCTAGACAACGTCGTAAACAAACAGACAATAAACTTCACACACACAGAGCGCTTTGCTGAAATGGCAGAAGCTGATTTGCATTGCGTCCGCTTCCTATTTATACCTTCCGGTGCCGCGCGTCACTCGTGACGTCATAGTGACGTCATCGCGGCGCGACGATAAATCGCGGCGCGACGATAAGTCGCGAGATTAGTTTCACACAACGTATTCAGATGCGTCACGCTGCTGGCGTTCCCCAAAGTGTCAACATTGACGCAGTGTAGAGTTCCCTCGAAAGGGAACTGCATTTTATGACATAGTTCATCAGTGGATGATGAGAATGTCAGTTTTGACAAAGAACACTGTTCATTACTAAAATGCTCTAATTGAGCTGTTAGAATGTTAGAAACAAGCTTTCTGAGCTGAGAACTGCATTTTGTGACATAGTTCATCAGTGGATGATGAGAATGTCAGTTTTGACAAAGAACACTGTTCATTACTAAAATGCTCTAATTGAGCTGTTAGAATGTCAGAAACAAGCTTTCTGAGCTGAGAACTGCATTTTGTGACAAAAAGCATCAGTGGATGATGAGAATGTCAGTTTTGACAAAGAACACTGATCATTACTAAAATGCTCCGATTGAGCTGTTAGAATGTCAGAAACAAGCTTTCTGAGCTGAGAAATGCATTTTGTGACAAAGTGCTTCAGTGGATGATGAGAATGTCAGTTTTGACAAAGAACACTGTTCATTACTAAAATGCTCTAATTGAGCTGTTAGAATGTTAGAAACAAGCTTTCTGAGCTGAGAACTGCATTTTGTGACATAGTTCATCAGTGGATGATGAGAATGTCAGTTTTGACAAAGAACACTGTTCATTACTAAAATGCTCCAATTGAGCTGTTAGAATGTCATAAACAAGCTTTCTGAGCTGAGAAATGCATTTTGTGACAAAGTGCATCAGTGGATGATGAGAATGTCAGTTTTGACAAAGAACACTGTTCATTACTAAAATGCTCTAATTGAGCTGTTAGAATGTCAGAAACAAGCTTTCTGAGCTGAGAACTGCATTTTGTGACAAAGTGCATCAGTGGATGATAAGAATGTCAGTTTTGACAAAGAACTCTGTTCATTACTGAAATGCTCCAATTGAGCGGTTAGAATGTCAGAAACAAGCTTTCTGAGCTGAAAACTGCATTTTGTGACAAAAAGCATCAGTGGATGATGAGAATGTCAGTTTTGACAAAGAACACTGATCATTACTAAAATGCTCCAATTGAGCTGTTAGAATGTCATAAACAAGCTTTCTGAGCTGAGAAATGCATTTTGTGACAAAGTGCATCAGTGGATGATGAGAATGTCAGTTTTGACAAAGAACACTGTTCATTACTAAAATGCTCTAATTGGGCTGTTAGAATGTCAGAAACAAGCTTTCTGAGCTGAGAACTGCATTTTGTGACAAAGTTCATCAGTGGATGATGAGAATGTCAGTTTTGACAAAGAACACTGATCATTACTAAAATGCTCCAATTGAGCTGTTAGAGTGTCAGAAACAAGCTTTCTGAGCTGAGAAATGCATTTTGTGACAAAGTGCTTCAGTGGATGATGAGAATGTCAGTTTTGACAAAGAACACTGTTCATTACTTAAATGCTCTAATTGAGCTGTTAGAATGTCAGAAACAAGCTTTCTGAGCTGAGAACTGCATTTTGTGACAAAAAGCATCAGTGGATGATGAGAATGTCAGTTTTGACAAAGAACACTGATCATTACTAAAATGCTCCAATTGAGCTGTTAGAATGTCAGAAACAAGCTATCTGAGCTGAGAAATGCATTTTGTGACAAAGTGCTTCAGTGGATGATGAGAATGTCAGTTTTGACAAAGAACACTGTTCATTACTAAAATGCTCTAATTGAGCTGTTAGAATGTCAGAAACAAGCTTTTATGAGCTGAGAACTGCATTTTGTGACAAAAAGCATCAGTGGATGATGAGAATGTCAGTTTTGACAAAGAACACTGATCATTACTAACATGCTCCAATTGAGCTGTTAGAATGTCAGAAACAAGCTTTCTGAGCTGAGAACTGCATTTTGTGACATAGTTCATCAGTGGATGATGAGAATGTCAGTTTTGACAAAGAACACTGTTCATTACTGAAATGCTCCAATTGAGCTGTTAGAATGTCAGAAACAAATTTTCTGAGCTGAGAAATGCATTTTGTGACAAAGTGCATCAGTGGATGATGAGAATGTCAGTTTTGACAAAGAACACTGATCATCACTAAAATGCTCCAATTGAGCTGTTAGAATGTCAGAAACAAGCTTTCTGAGCTGAGAACTGCATTTTGTGACAAAGTTCATCAGTGGATGATGAGAATGTCAGTTTTGACAAAGAACACTGTTCATTACTGAAATGCTCCAATTGAGCTGTTAGAATTTCAGAAACAAGCTTTCTGAGCTGAGAACTGCATTTTGTGACATAGTTCATCAGTGGATGATGAGAATGTCAGTTTTGACAAAGAACACTGTTCATTACTAAAATGCTCCAATTGAGCTGTTAGAATGTCAGAAACAAGCTTTCTGAGCTGAGAACTGCATTTTGTGACATAGTTCATCAGTGGATGATGAGAATGTCAGTTTTGACAAAGAACACTGTTCATTGCTGATATGCTCCAATTGAGCTGTTAGAATGTCAGAAACAAGCTTTCTGAGCTGAGAAATGCATTTTGTGACAAAGTGAATCAGTGGATGATGAGAATGTCAGTTTTGACAAAGAACACTGATCATCACTAAAATGCTCCAATTAAGCTGTTAGAATGTCAGAAACAAGCTTTCTGAGCTGAGAACTGCATTTTGTGACATAGTTCATCAGTGGATGATGAGAATGTCAGTTTTGACAAAGAACACTGATCATTACTTAAATGCTCTAATTGAGCTGTTAGAATGTCAGAAACAAGCTTTCTGAGCTGAGAACTGCATTTTGTGACAAAAAGCATCAGTGGATGATGAGAATGTCAGTTTTGACAAAGAACACTGATCATTACTAACATGCTCCAATTGAGCTGTTAGAATGTCAGAAACAAGCTTTCTGAGCTGAGAACTGCATTTTGTGACATAGTTCATCAGTGGATGATGAGAATGTCAGTTTTGACAAAGAACACTGTTCATTACTGAAATGCTCCAATTGAGCTGTTAGAATGTCTGAAACAAATTTTCTGAGCTGAGAAATGCATTTTGTGACAAAGTGCATCAGTGGATGATGAGAATGTCAGTTTTGACAAAGAACACTGATCATTACTAACATGCTCCAATTGAGCTGTTAGAATGTCAGAAACAAGCTTTCTGAGCTGAGAACTGCATTTTGTGACATAGTTCATCAGTGGATGATGAGAATGTCAGTTTTGACAAAGAACACTGATCATCACTAAAATGCTCCAATTAAGCTGTTAGAATGTCAGAAACAAGCTTTCTGAGCTGAGAACTGCATTTTGTGACATAGTTCATCAGTGGATGATGAGAATGTCAGTTTTGACAAAGAACACTGTTCATTACTAAAATGCTCTAATTGAGCTGTTAGAATGTCAGAAACAAGCTTTCTGAGCTGAGAACTGCATTTTGTGACATAGTTCATCAGTGGATGAAGAGAATGTCAGTTTTGACAAAGAACACTGTTCATTACTAAAATGCTCTAATTGAGCTGTTAGAATGTTAGAAACAAGCTTTCTGAGCTGAGAACTGCATTTTGTGACATAGTTCATCAGTGGATGATGAGAATGTCAGTTTTGACAAAGAACACTGTTCATTACTAAAATGCTCCAATTGAGCTGTTAGAATGTCAGTGTAATAAAGTTCGTAAGAAGGGAAGGAAGGAGGCGGGAACCGGCGAACATTCAAATAAAACTTTAATTAAATAAACAATAAACACTGAACAATCCGGCAGCCACCTCGCGGTAGACTGCCGGCCATAAAACATACACAAACTAAACACAGTTTCGGGCCCGATCCTCTCTCGTCAACAGTCCTGCCGAACATCCATTTAAGCTCCCAATCTCCTCCGTGATAAGATGCGGGACCGGTGCGCGCACAGCTGATTGCACTTATCACTCACGCCACCGGCCCCGCGTCACGGCTCTCGTCCCGCCTTCCTCACCACATACCCCCATCACCCCTTACAGGCCGGGGGGCACCCCGAGACTGTACCTACTCCCCCCCTGGGGAGCCAGTCTCGGAGTCGGCAGCGCCTGGGGGTATGCACCGGCGAGACGAAAGAACGGAGACGGGAGCCCCCGGAGCGACAGGGACGAGAGAGGGGAGAGAGGAAAAGAAAAAAAATTGTCCGGTTCCCTGACACGCTGTCACTCGGTCCTCAGCCCAGCCGAGAGGCTCTTCCTCGCGGTGCAATGCGGTGGTGCTGGACGTCGGGGGGACGGCCCGATCCTCCTCCGCCTCCTGGCGGTTGGCGATGGCCCTCGGCGTGAGGGCAGCCAGTAGCGGGTCCCCCGTTTCCTGTTCCTCACCCTCATGGTTGTTGGACACAGGATTCCGGCCCACGGCCAACGGCGACGACCCCTCCGCTCCCTCCTTAAGGCCGCCATCCCACCTCGGCCCAGGAGCACGGCAGCGAGCTCTCCGTCCCAGACGATTTTTCTTGCTCCAGCACCACCGCCTCGGGCAGCCGCCGGCGGACGTCCCTTGTCCGCGCTGCCCGAACTCCTCCGCACCACGATGCCCCTCGGCAGCGAGGGCTCTTCGACAGCATGCCCCTCCTTCCTCCCGGGTTTCGGCACCAATGTAATAAAGTTCGTAAGAAAGGAAGGAAGGAGGCGGGAACCGGCGAACATTCAAATAAAACTTTAATTAAATAAACAATAAACACTGAACAATCCGGCAGCCACCTCGCGGTAGACTGCCGGCCATAAAACATACACAAACTAAACACAGTTTCGGGCCCGATCCTCTCTCGTCAACAGTCCTGCCGAACATCCATTTAAGCTCCCAATCTCCTCCGTGATAAGATGCGGGACCGGTGCGCGCACAGCTGATTGCACTTATCACTCACGCCACCGGCCCCGCGTCACGGCTCTCGTCCCGCCTTCCTCACCACAGTCAGAAACAAGCTTTCTGAGCTGAGAACCGCATTTTGTGACATAGTTCATCAGTGGATGATGAGAATGTCAGTTTTGACAAAGAACTCTGTTCATTACTGAAATGCTCCAATTGAGCTGTTAGAATGTCAGAAACAAGCTTTCTGAGCTGAAAACTGCATTTTGTGACAAAAAGCATCAGTGGATGATGAGAATGTCAGTTTTGACAAAGAACACTGATCATTACTAAAATGCTCCAATTGAGCTGTTAGAATGTCAGAAACAAGCTTTCTGAGAAATGCATTTTGTGACAAAGTGCATCAGTGGATGATGAGAATGTCAGTTTTGACAAAGAACACTGTTCATTACTAAAATGCTCTAATTGAGCTGTTAGAATGTCAGAAACAAGCTTTCTGAGCTGAGAACTGCATTTTGTGACAAAGTTCATCAGTGGATGATGAGAATGTCAGTTTTGACAAAGAACACTGATCATTACTAAAATGCTCCAATTGAGCTGTTAGAATGTCAGAAACAAGCTTTCTGAGCTGAGAACTGCATTTTGTGACATAGTTCATCAGTGGATGATGAGAATGTCAGTTTTGACAAAGAACACTGTTCATTACTGAAATGCTCCAATTGAGCTGTTAGAATGTCAGAAACAAATTTTCTGAGCTGAGAAATGCATTTTGTGACAAAGAGCATCAGTGGATGATGAGAATGTCAGTTTTGACAAAGAACACTGATCATCACTAAAATGCTCCAATTAAGCTGTTAGAATGTCAGAAACAAGCTTTCTGAGCTGAGAACTGCATTTTGTGACATAGTTCATCAGTGGATGATGAGAATGTCAGTTTTGACAAAGAACACTGTTCATTACTGAAATGCTCCAATTGAGCTGTTAGAATGTCAGAAACAAGCTTTCTGAGCTGAGAAATGCATTTTGTGACAAAGTGCATCAGTGGATGATGAGAATGTCAGTTTTGACAAAGAACACTGTTCATTACTGAAATGCTCCAATTGAGCTGTTAGAATGTCAGAAACAAATTTTCTGAGCTGAGAAATGCATTTTGTCACAAAGTGCATCAGTGGATGATGAGAATGTCAGTTTTGACAAAGAACACTGATCATCACTAAAATGCTCCAATTAAGCTGTTAGAATGTCAGAAACAAGCTTTCTGAGCTGAGAACTGCATTTTGTGACATAGTTCATCAGTGGATGATGAGAATGTCAGTTTTGACAAAGAACACTGTTCATTACTGAAATGCTCCAATTGAGCTGTTAGAATGTCAGAAACAAGCTTTCTGAGCTGAGAAATGCATTTTGTGACAAAGTGCATCAGTGGATGATGAGAATGTCAGTTTTGACAAAGAACACTGTTCATTACTAAAATGCTCTAATTGAGCTGTTAGAATGTCAGAAACAAGCTTTCTGAGCTGAGAACTGCATTTTGTGACATAGTTCATCAGTGGATGATGAGAATGTCAGTTTTGACAAAGAACACTGTTCATTACTAAAATGCTCTAATTGAGCTGTTAGAATGTTAGAAACAAGCTTTCTGAGCTGAGAACTGCATTTTGTGACATAGTTCATCAGTGGATGATGAGAATGTCAGTTTTGACAAAGAACACTGTTCATTACTAAAATGCTCCAATTGAGCTGTTAGAATGTCAGAAACAAGCTTTCTGAGCTGAGAACTGCATTTTGTGACAAAAAGCATCAGTGGATGATGAGAATGTCAGTTTTGACAAAGAACACTGATCATTACTAAAATGCTCCAATTGAGCTGTTAGAATGTAAGAAACAAGCTTTCTGAGCTGAGAAATGCATTTTGTGACAAAGTGCTTCAGTGGATGATGAGAATGTCAGTTTTGACAAAGAACACTGTTCATTACTAAAATGCTCTAATTGAGCTGTTAGAATGTCAGAAACAAGCTTTCTGAGCTGAGAACTGCATTTTGTGACAAAGTTCATCAGTGGATGATGAGAATGTCAGTTTTGACAAAGAACACTGTTCATTACTAAAATGCTCTAATTGAGCTGTTAGAATGTCAGAAACAAGCTTTCTGAGCTGAGAAATGCATTTTGTGACAAAGTGCATCAGTGGATGATGAGAATGTAAATTTTGACAAAGAACACTGTTCATTACTAAAATGCTCTAATTGAACTGTTAGAATGTCAGAAACAAGCTTTCTGAGCTGAGAACTGCATTTTGTGACATAGTTCATCAGTGGATGATGAGAATGTCAGTTTTGACAAAGAACACTGTTCATTACTAAAATGCTCTAATTGAGCTGTTAGAATGTTAGAAACAAGCTTTCTGAGCTGAGAACTGCATTTTGTGACAAAGTTCATCAGTGGATGATGAGAATGTCAGTTTTGACAAAGAACACTGATCATTACTAAAATGCTCCAATTGAGCTGTTAGAATGTCAGAAACAAGCTTTCTGAGCTGAGAAATGCATTTTGTGACAAAGTGCTTCATTGGATGATGAGAATGTCAGTTTTGACAAAGAACACTGTTCATCACTAAAATGCTCTAATTGAGCTGTTAGAATGTCAGAAACAAGCTTTCTGAGCTGAGAACTGCATTTTGTGACAAAAAGCATCAGTGGATGATGAGAATGTCAGTTTTGACAAAGAACACTGATCATTACTAAAATGCTCCAATTGAGCTGTTAGAATGTCAGAAACAAGCTTTCTGAGCTGAGAAATGCATTTTGTGACAAAGTGCTTCAGTGGATGATGAGAATGTCAGTTTTGACAAAGAACACTGTTCATTACTAAAATGCTCTAATTGAGCTGTTAGAATGTCAGAAACAAGCTTTCTGAGCTGAGAACTGCATTTTGTGACATAGTTCATCAGTGGATGATGAGAATGTCAGTTTTGACAAAGAACACTGATCATTACTAAAATGCTCCAATTGAGCTGTTAGAATGTCAGAAACAAGCTTTCTGAGCTGAGAACTGCATTTTGTGACATAGTTCATCAGTGGATGATGAGAATGTCAGTTTTGACAAAGAACACTGTTCATTACTGAAATGCTCCAATTGAGCTGTTAGAATGTCAGAAACAAATTTTCTGAGCTGAGAAATGCATTTTGTGACAAAGAGCATCAGTGGATGATGAGAATGTCAGTTTTGACAAAGAACACTGATCATCACTAAAATGCTCCAATTAAGCTGTTAGAATGTCAGAAACAAGCTTTCTGAGCTGAGAACTGCATTTTGTGACATAGTTCATCAGTGGATGATGAGAATGTCAGTTTTGACAAAGAACACTGTTCATTACTGAAATGCTCCAATTGAGCTGTTAGAATGTCAGAAACAAGCTTTCTGAGCTGAGAAATGCATTTTGTGACAAAGTGCATCAGTGGATGATGAGAATGTCAGTTTTGACAAAGAACACTGTTCATTACTGAAATGCTCCAATTGAGCTGTTAGAATGTCAGAAACAAATTTTCTGAGCTGAGAAATGCATTTTGTCACAAAGTGCATCAGTGGATGATGAGAATGTCAGTTTTGACAAAGAACACTGATCATCACTAAAATGCTCCAATTAAGCTGTTAGAATGTCAGAAACAAGCTTTCTGAGCTGAGAACTGCATTTTGTGACATAGTTCATCAGTGGATGATGAGAATGTCAGTTTTGACAAAGAACACTGTTCATTACTGAAATGCTCCAATTGAGCTGTTAGAATGTCAGAAACAAGCTTTCTGAGCTGAGAAATGCATTTTGTGACAAAGTGCATCAGTGGATGATGAGAATGTCAGTTTTGACAAAGAACACTGTTCATTACTAAAATGCTCTAATTGAGCTGTTAGAATGTCAGAAACAAGCTTTCTGAGCTGAGAACTGCATTTTGTGACATAGTTCATCAGTGGATGATGAGAATGTCAGTTTTGACAAAGAACACTGTTCATTACTAAAATGCTCTAATTGAGCTGTTAGAATGTTAGAAACAAGCTTTCTGAGCTGAGAACTGCATTTTGTGACATAGTTCATCAGTGGATGATGAGAATGTCAGTTTTGACAAAGAACACTGTTCATTACTAAAATGCTCCAATTGAGCTGTTAGAATGTCAGAAACAAGCTTTCTGAGCTGAGAACTGCATTTTGTGACAAAAAGCATCAGTGGATGATGAGAATGTCAGTTTTGACAAAGAACACTGATCATTACTAAAATGCTCCAATTGAGCTGTTAGAATGTAAGAAACAAGCTTTCTGAGCTGAGAAATGCATTTTGTGACAAAGTGCTTCAGTGGATGATGAGAATGTCAGTTTTGACAAAGAACACTGTTCATTACTAAAATGCTCTAATTGAGCTGTTAGAATGTCAGAAACAAGCTTTCTGAGCTGAGAACTGCATTTTGTGACAAAGTTCATCAGTGGATGATGAGAATGTCAGTTTTGACAAAGAACACTGTTCATTACTAAAATGCTCTAATTGAGCTGTTAGAATGTCAGAAACAAGCTTTCTGAGCTGAGAAATGCATTTTGTGACAAAGTGCATCAGTGGATGATGAGAATGTCAGTTTTGACAAAGAACACTGTTCATTACTAAAATGCTCTAATTGAACTGTTAGAATGTCAGAAACAAGCTTTCTGAGCTGAGAACTGCATTTTGTGACATAGTTCATCAGTGGATGATGAGAATGTCAGTTTTGACAAAGAACACTGTTCATTACTAAAATGCTCTAATTGAGCTGTTAGAATGTTAGAAACAAGCTTTCTGAGCTGAGAACTGCATTTTGTGACAAAGTTCATCAGTGGATGATGAGAATGTCAGTTTTGACAAAGAACACTGATCATTACTAAAATGCTCCAATTGAGCTGTTAGAATGTCAGAAACAAGCTTTCTGAGCTGAGAAATGCATTTTGTGACAAAGTGCTTCATTGGATGATGAGAATGTCAGTTTTGACAAAGAACACTGTTCATCACTAAAATGCTCTAATTGAGCTGTTAGAATGTCAGAAACAAGCTTTCTGAGCTGAGAACTGCATTTTGTGACAAAAAGCATCAGTGGATGATGAGAATGTCAGTTTTGACAAAGAACACTGATCATTACTAAAATGCTCCAATTGAGCTGTTAGAATGTCAGAAACAAGCTTTCTGAGCTGAGAAATGCATTTTGTGACAAAGTGCTTCAGTGGATGATGAGAATGTCAGTTTTGACAAAGAACACTGTTCATTACTAAAATGCTCTAATTGAGCTGTTAGAATGTCAGAAACAAGCTTTCTGAGCTGAGAACTGCATTTTGTGACAAAAAGCATCAGTGGATGATGAGAATGTCAGTTTTGACAAAGAACACTGATCATTACTAACATGCTCCAATTGAGCTGTTAGAATGTCAGAAACAAGCTTTCTGAGCTGAGAACTGCATTTTGTGACATAGTTCATCAGTGGATGATGAGAATGTCAGTTTTGACAAAGAACACTGATCATCACTAAAATGCTCCAATTAAGCTGTTAGAATGTCAGAAACAAGCTTTCTGAGCTGAGAACTGCATTTTGTGACATAGTTCATCAGTGGATGATGAGAATGTCAGTTTTGACAAAGAACACTGTTCATTACTAAAATGCTCTAATTGAGCTGTTAGAATGTCAGAAACAAGCTTTCTGAGCTGAGAACTGCATTTTGTGACATAGTTCATCAGTGGATGATGAGAATGTCAGTTTTGACAAAGAACACTGTTCATTACTAAAATGCTCTAATTGAGCTGTTAGAATGTTAGAAACAAGCTTTCTGAGCTGAGAACTGCATTTTGTGACATAGTTCATCAGTGGATGATGAGAATGTCAGTTTTGACAAAGAACACTGTTCATTACTAAAATGCTCCAATTGAGCTGTTAGAATGTCAGTGTAATAAAGTTCGTAAGAAGGGAAGGAAGGAGGCGGGAACCGGCGAACATTCAAATAAAACTTTAATTAAATAAACAATAAACACTGAACAATCCGGCAGCCACCTCGCAGTAGACTGCCGGCCATAAAACATACACAAACTAAACACAGTTTCGGGCCCGATCCTCTCTCGTCAACAGTCCTGCCGAACATCCATTTAAGCTCCCAATCTCCTCCGTGATAAGATGCGGGACCGGTGCGCGCACAGCTGATTGCACTTATCACTCACGCCACCGGCCCCGCGTCACGGCTCTCGTCCCGCCTTCCTCACCACAGTCAGAAACAAGCTTTCTGAGCTGAGAACCGCATTTTGTGACATAGTTCATCAGTGGATGATGAGAATGTCAGTTTTGACAAAGAACTCTGTTCATTACTGAAATGCTCCAATTGAGCTGTTAGAATGTCAGAAACAAGCTTTCTGAGCTGAAAACTGCATTTTGTGACAAAAAGCATCAGTGGATGATGAGAATGTCAGTTTTGACAAAGAACACTGATCATTACTAAAATGCTCCAATTGAGCTGTTAGAATGTCAGAAACAAGCTTTCTGAGAAATGCATTTTGTGACAAAGTGCATCAGTGGATGATGAGAATGTCAGTTTTGACAAAGAACACTGTTCATTACTAAAATGCTCTAATTGAGCTGTTAGAATGTCAGAAACAAGCTTTCTGAGCTGAGAACTGCATTTTGTGACAAAGTTCATCAGTGGATGATGAGAATGTCAGTTTTGACAAAGAACACTGATCATTACTAAAATGCTCCAATTGAGCTGTTAGAATGTCAGAAACAAGCTTTCTGAGCTGAGAACTGCATTTTGTGACATAGTTCATCAGTGGATGATGAGAATGTCAGTTTTGACAAAGAACACTGTTCATTACTGAAATGCTCCAATTGAGCTGTTAGAATGTCAGAAACAAATTTTCTGAGCTGAGAAATGCATTTTGTGACAAAGAGCATCAGTGGATGATGAGAATGTCAGTTTTGACAAAGAACACTGATCATCACTAAAATGCTCCAATTAAGCTGTTAGAATGTCAGAAACAAGCTTTCTGAGCTGAGAACTGCATTTTGTGACATAGTTCATCAGTGGATGATGAGAATGTCAGTTTTGACAAAGAACACTGTTCATTACTGAAATGCTCCAATTGAGCTGTTAGAATGTCAGAAACAAGCTTTCTGAGCTGAGAAATGCATTTTGTGACAAAGTGCATCAGTGGATGATGAGAATGTCAGTTTTGACAAAGAACACTGTTCATTACTGAAATGCTCCAATTGAGCTGTTAGAATGTCAGAAACAAATTTTCTGAGCTGAGAAATGCATTTTGTCACAAAGTGCATCAGTGGATGATGAGAATGTCAGTTTTGACAAAGAACACTGATCATCACTAAAATGCTCCAATTAAGCTGTTAGAATGTCAGAAACAAGCTTTCTGAGCTGAGAACTGCATTTTGTGACATAGTTCATCAGTGGATGATGAGAATGTCAGTTTTGACAAAGAACACTGTTCATTACTGAAATGCTCCAATTGAGCTGTTAGAATGTCAGAAACAAGCTTTCTGAGCTGAGAAATGCATTTTGTGACAAAGTGCATCAGTGGATGATGAGAATGTCAGTTTTGACAAAGAACACTGTTCATTACTAAAATGCTCTAATTGAGCTGTTAGAATGTCAGAAACAAGCTTTCTGAGCTGAGAACTGCATTTTGTGACATAGTTCATCAGTGGATGATGAGAATGTCAGTTTTGACAAAGAACACTGTTCATTACTAAAATGCTCTAATTGAGCTGTTAGAATGTTAGAAACAAGCTTTCTGAGCTGAGAACTGCATTTTGTGACATAGTTCATCAGTGGATGATGAGAATGTCAGTTTTGACAAAGAACACTGTTCATTACTAAAATGCTCCAATTGAGCTGTTAGAATGTCAGAAACAAGCTTTCTGAGCTGAGAACTGCATTTTGTGACAAAAAGCATCAGTGGATGATGAGAATGTCAGTTTTGACAAAGAACACTGATCATTACTAAAATGCTCCAATTGAGCTGTTAGAATGTAAGAAACAAGCTTTCTGAGCTGAGAAATGCATTTTGTGACAAAGTGCTTCAGTGGATGATGAGAATGTCAGTTTTGACAAAGAACACTGTTCATTACTAAAATGCTCTAATTGAGCTGTTAGAATGTCAGAAACAAGCTTTCTGAGCTGAGAACTGCATTTTGTGACAAAGTTCATCAGTGGATGATGAGAATGTCAGTTTTGACAAAGAACACTGTTCATTACTAAAATGCTCTAATTGAGCTGTTAGAATGTCAGAAACAAGCTTTCTGAGCTGAGAAATGCATTTTGTGACAAAGTGCATCAGTGGATGATGAGAATGTCAGTTTTGACAAAGAACACTGTTCATTACTAAAATGCTCTAATTGAACTGTTAGAATGTCAGAAACAAGCTTTCTGAGCTGAGAACTGCATTTTGTGACATAGTTCATCAGTGGATGATGAGAATGTCAGTTTTGACAAAGAACACTGTTCATTACTAAAATGCTCTAATTGAGCTGTTAGAATGTTAGAAACAAGCTTTCTGAGCTGAGAACTGCATTTTGTGACAAAGTTCATCAGTGGATGATGAGAATGTCAGTTTTGACAAAGAACACTGATCATTACTAAAATGCTCCAATTGAGCTGTTAGAATGTCAGAAACAAGCTTTCTGAGCTGAGAAATGCATTTTGTGACAAAGTGCTTCATTGGATGATGAGAATGTCAGTTTTGACAAAGAACACTGTTCATCACTAAAATGCTCTAATTGAGCTGTTAGAATGTCAGAAACAAGCTTTCTGAGCTGAGAACTGCATTTTGTGACAAAAAGCATCAGTGGATGATGAGAATGTCAGTTTTGACAAAGAACACTGATCATTACTAAAATGCTCCAATTGAGCTGTTAGAATGTCAGAAACAAGCTTTCTGAGCTGAGAAATGCATTTTGTGACAAAGTGCTTCAGTGGATGATGAGAATGTCAGTTTTGACAAAGAACACTGTTCATTACTAAAATGCTCTAATTGAGCTGTTAGAATGTCAGAAACAAGCTTTCTGAGCTGAGAACTGCATTTTGTGACAAAAAGCATCAGTGGATGATGAGAATGTCAGTTTTGACAAAGAACACTGATCATTACTAACATGCTCCAATTGAGCTGTTAGAATGTCAGAAACAAGCTTTCTGAGCTGAGAACTGCATTTTGTGACATAGTTCATCAGTGGATGATGAGAATGTCAGTTTTGACAAAGAACACTGATCATCACTAAAATGCTCCAATTAAGCTGTTAGAATGTCAGAAACAAGCTTTCTGAGCTGAGAACTGCATTTTGTGACATAGTTCATCAGTGGATGATGAGAATGTCAGTTTTGACAAAGAACACTGTTCATTACTAAAATGCTCTAATTGAGCTGTTAGAATGTCAGAAACAAGCTTTCTGAGCTGAGAACTGCATTTTGTGACATAGTTCATCAGTGGATGATGAGAATGTCAGTTTTGACAAAGAACACTGTTCATTACTAAAATGCTCTAATTGAGCTGTTAGAATGTTAGAAACAAGCTTTCTGAGCTGAGAACTGCATTTTGTGACATAGTTCATCAGTGGATGATGAGAATGTCAGTTTTGACAAAGAACACTGTTCATTACTAAAATGCTCCAATTGAGCTGTTAGAATGTCAGTGTAATAAAGTTCGTAAGAAGGGAAGGAAGTAGGCGGGAACCGGCGAACATTCAAATAAAACTTTAATTAAATAAACAATAAACACTGAACAATCCGGCAGCCACCTCGCGGTAGACTGCCGGCCATAAAACATACACAAACTAAACACAGTTTCGGGCCCGATCCTCTCTCGTCAACAGTCCTGCCGAACATCCATTTAAGCTCCCAATCTCCTCCGTGATAAGATGCGGGACCGGTGCGCGCACAGCTGATTGCACTTATCACTCACGCCACCGGCCCCGCGTCACGGCTCTCGTCCCGCCTTCCTCACCACATACCCCCATCACCCCTTACAGGCCGGGGGGCACCCCCGAGACTGTACCTACTCCCCCCCTGGGGAGCCAGTCTCGGAGTCGGCAGCGCCTGGGGGTATGCACCGGCGAGACGAAAGAACGGAGACGGGAGCCCCCGGAGCGACAGGGACGAGAGAGGGGAGAGAGGAAAAGAAAAAAAATTGTCCGGTTCCCTGACACGCTGTCACTCGGTCCTCAGCCCAGCCGAGAGGCTCTTCCTCGCGGTGCAATGCGGTGGTGCTGGACGTCGGGGGGACGGCCCGATCCTCCTCCGCCTCCTGGCGGTTGGCGATGGCCCTCGGCGTGAGGGCAGCCAGTAGCGGGTCCCCCGTTTCCTGTTCCTCACCCTCATGGTTGTTGGACACAGGATTCCGGCCCACGGCCAACGGCGACGACCCCTCCGCTCCCTCCTTAAGGCCGCCATCCCACCTCGGCCCAGGAGCACGGCAGCGAGCTCTCCGTCCCAGACGATTTTTCTTGCTCCAGCACCACCGCCTCGGGCAGCCGCCGGCGGACGTCCCTTGTCCGCGCTGCCCGAACTCCTCCGCACCACGATGCCCCTCGGCAGCGAGGGCTCTTCGACAGCATGCCCCTACTTCCTCCCGGGTTTCGGCACCAATGTAATAAAGTTCGTAAGAAGGGAAGGAAGGAGGCGGGAACCGGCGAACATTCAAATAAAACTTTAATTAAATAAACAATAAACACTGAACAATCCGGCAGCCACCTCGCGGTAGACTGCCGGCCATAAAACATACACAAACTAAACACAGTTTCGGGCCCGATCCTCTCTCGTCAACAGTCCTGCTGAACATCCATTTAAGCTCCCAATCTCCTCCGTGATAAGATGCGGGACCGGTGCGCGCACAGCTGATTGCACTTATCACTCACGCCACCGGCCCCGCGTCACGGCTCTCGTCCCGCCTTCCTCACCACAGTCAGAAACAAGCTTTCTGAGCTGAGAACCGCATTTTGTGACATAGTTCATCAGTGGATGATGAGAATGTCAGTTTTGACAAAGAACTCTGTTCATTACTGAAATGCTCCAATTGAGCTGTTAGAATGTCAGAAACAAGCTTTCTGAGCTGAAAACTGCATTTTGTGACAAAAAGCATCAGTGGATGATGAGAATGTCAGTTTTGACAAAGAACACTGATCATTACTAAAATGCTCCAATTGAGCTGTTAGAATGTCAGAAACAAGCTTTCTGAGAAATGCATTTTGTGACAAAGTGCATCAGTGGATGATGAGAATGTCAGTTTTGACAAAGAACACTGTTCATTACTAAAATGCTCTAATTGAGCTGTTAGAATGTCAGAAACAAGCTTTCTGAGCTGAGAACTGCATTTTGTGACATAGTTCATCAGTGGATGATGAGAATGTCAGTTTTGACAAAGAACACTGTTCATTACTAAAATGCTCTAATTGAGCTGTTAGAATGTTAGAAACAAGCTTTCTGAGCTGAGAACTGCATTTTGTGACATAGTTCATCAGTGGATGATGAGAATGTCAGTTTTGACAAAGAACACTGTTCATTACTAAAATGCTCCAATTGAGCTGTTAGAATGTCAGTGTAATAAAGTTCGTAAGAAGGGAAGGAAGGAGGCGGGAACCGGCGAACATTCAAATAAAACTTTAATTAAATAAACAATAAACACTGAACAATCCGGCAGCCACCTCGCAGTAGACTGCCGGCCATAAAACATACACAAACTAAACACAGTTTCGGGCCCGATCCTCTCTCGTCAACAGTCCTGCCGAACATCCATTTAAGCTCCCAATCTCCTCCGTGATAAGATGCGGGACCGGTGCGCGCACAGCTGATTGCACTTATCACTCACGCCACCGGCCCCGCGTCACGGCTCTCGTCCCGCCTTCCTCACCACAGTCAGAAACAAGCTTTCTGAGCTGAGAACCGCATTTTGTGACATAGTTCATCAGTGGATGATGAGAATGTCAGTTTTGACAAAGAACTCTGTTCATTACTGAAATGCTCCAATTGAGCTGTTAGAATGTCAGAAACAAGCTTTCTGAGCTGAAAACTGCATTTTGTGACAAAAAGCATCAGTGGATGATGAGAATGTCAGTTTTGACAAAGAACACTGATCATTACTAAAATGCTCCAATTGAGCTGTTAGAATGTCAGAAACAAGCTTTCTGAGAAATGCATTTTGTGACAAAGTGCATCAGTGGATGATGAGAATGTCAGTTTTGACAAAGAACACTGTTCATTACTAAAATGCTCTAATTGAGCTGTTAGAATGTCAGAAACAAGCTTTCTGAGCTGAGAACTGCATTTTGTGACAAAGTTCATCAGTGGATGATGAGAATGTCAGTTTTGACAAAGAACACTGATCATTACTAAAATGCTCCAATTGAGCTGTTAGAATGTCAGAAACAAGCTTTCTGAGCTGAGAACTGCATTTTGTGACATAGTTCATCAGTGGATGATGAGAATGTCAGTTTTGACAAAGAACACTGTTCATTACTGAAATGCTCCAATTGAGCTGTTAGAATGTCAGAAACAAATTTTCTGAGCTGAGAAATGCATTTTGTGACAAAGAGCATCAGTGGATGATGAGAATGTCAGTTTTGACAAAGAACACTGATCATCACTAAAATGCTCCAATTAAGCTGTTAGAATGTCAGAAACAAGCTTTCTGAGCTGAGAACTGCATTTTGTGACATAGTTCATCAGTGGATGATGAGAATGTCAGTTTTGACAAAGAACACTGTTCATTACTGAAATGCTCCAATTGAGCTGTTAGAATGTCAGAAACAAGCTTTCTGAGCTGAGAAATGCATTTTGTGACAAAGTGCATCAGTGGATGATGAGAATGTCAGTTTTGACAAAGAACACTGTTCATTACTGAAATGCTCCAATTGAGCTGTTAGAATGTCAGAAACAAATTTTCTGAGCTGAGAAATGCATTTTGTCACAAAGTGCATCAGTGGATGATGAGAATGTCAGTTTTGACAAAGAACACTGATCATCACTAAAATGCTCCAATTAAGCTGTTAGAATGTCAGAAACAAGCTTTCTGAGCTGAGAACTGCATTTTGTGACATAGTTCATCAGTGGATGATGAGAATGTCAGTTTTGACAAAGAACACTGTTCATTACTGAAATGCTCCAATTGAGCTGTTAGAATGTCAGAAACAAGCTTTCTGAGCTGAGAAATGCATTTTGTGACAAAGTGCATCAGTGGATGATGAGAATGTCAGTTTTGACAAAGAACACTGTTCATTACTAAAATGCTCTAATTGAGCTGTTAGAATGTCAGAAACAAGCTTTCTGAGCTGAGAACTGCATTTTGTGACATAGTTCATCAGTGGATGATGAGAATGTCAGTTTTGACAAAGAACACTGTTCATTACTAAAATGCTCTAATTGAGCTGTTAGAATGTTAGAAACAAGCTTTCTGAGCTGAGAACTGCATTTTGTGACATAGTTCATCAGTGGATGATGAGAATGTCAGTTTTGACAAAGAACACTGTTCATTACTAAAATGCTCCAATTGAGCTGTTAGAATGTCAGAAACAAGCTTTCTGAGCTGAGAACTGCATTTTGTGACAAAAAGCATCAGTGGATGATGAGAATGTCAGTTTTGACAAAGAACACTGATCATTACTAAAATGCTCCAATTGAGCTGTTAGAATGTAAGAAACAAGCTTTCTGAGCTGAGAAATGCATTTTGTGACAAAGTGCTTCAGTGGATGATGAGAATGTCAGTTTTGACAAAGAACACTGTTCATTACTAAAATGCTCTAATTGAGCTGTTAGAATGTCAGAAACAAGCTTTCTGAGCTGAGAACTGCATTTTGTGACAAAGTTCATCAGTGGATGATGAGAATGTCAGTTTTGACAAAGAACACTGTTCATTACTAAAATGCTCTAATTGAGCTGTTAGAATGTCAGAAACAAGCTTTCTGAGCTGAGAAATGCATTTTGTGACAAAGTGCATCAGTGGATGATGAGAATGTCAGTTTTGACAAAGAACACTGTTCATTACTAAAATGCTCTAATTGAACTGTTAGAATGTCAGAAACAAGCTTTCTGAGCTGAGAACTGCATTTTGTGACATAGTTCATCAGTGGATGATGAGAATGTCAGTTTTGACAAAGAACACTGTTCATTACTAAAATGCTCTAATTGAGCTGTTAGAATGTTAGAAACAAGCTTTCTGAGCTGAGAACTGCATTTTGTGACAAAGTTCATCAGTGGATGATGAGAATGTCAGTTTTGACAAAGAACACTGATCATTACTAAAATGCTCCAATTGAGCTGTTAGAATGTCAGAAACAAGCTTTCTGAGCTGAGAAATGCATTTTGTGACAAAGTGCTTCATTGGATGATGAGAATGTCAGTTTTGACAAAGAACACTGTTCATCACTAAAATGCTCTAATTGAGCTGTTAGAATGTCAGAAACAAGCTTTCTGAGCTGAGAACTGCATTTTGTGACAAAAAGCATCAGTGGATGATGAGAATGTCAGTTTTGACAAAGAACACTGATCATTACTAAAATGCTCCAATTGAGCTGTTAGAATGTCAGAAACAAGCTTTCTGAGCTGAGAAATGCATTTTGTGACAAAGTGCTTCAGTGGATGATGAGAATGTCAGTTTTGACAAAGAACACTGTTCATTACTAAAATGCTCTAATTGAGCTGTTAGAATGTCAGAAACAAGCTTTCTGAGCTGAGAACTGCATTTTGTGACAAAAAGCATCAGTGGATGATGAGAATGTCAGTTTTGACAAAGAACACTGATCATTACTAACATGCTCCAATTGAGCTGTTAGAATGTCAGAAACAAGCTTTCTGAGCTGAGAACTGCATTTTGTGACATAGTTCATCAGTGGATGATGAGAATGTCAGTTTTGACAAAGAACACTGATCATCACTAAAATGCTCCAATTAAGCTGTTAGAATGTCAGAAACAAGCTTTCTGAGCTGAGAACTGCATTTTGTGACATAGTTCATCAGTGGATGATGAGAATGTCAGTTTTGACAAAGAACACTGTTCATTACTAAAATGCTCTAATTGAGCTGTTAGAATGTCAGAAACAAGCTTTCTGAGCTGAGAACTGCATTTTGTGACATAGTTCATCAGTGGATGATGAGAATGTCAGTTTTGACAAAGAACACTGTTCATTACTAAAATGCTCTAATTGAGCTGTTAGAATGTTAGAAACAAGCTTTCTGAGCTGAGAACTGCATTTTGTGACATAGTTCATCAGTGGATGATGAGAATGTCAGTTTTGACAAAGAACACTGTTCATTACTAAAATGCTCCAATTGAGCTGTTAGAATGTCAGTGTAATAAAGTTCGTAAGAAGGGAAGGAAGTAGGCGGGAACCGGCGAACATTCAAATAAAACTTTAATTAAATAAACAATAAACACTGAACAATCCGGCAGCCACCTCGCGGTAGACTGCCGGCCATAAAACATACACAAACTAAACACAGTTTCGGGCCCGATCCTCTCTCGTCAACAGTCCTGCCGAACATCCATTTAAGCTCCCAATCTCCTCCGTGATAAGATGCGGGACCGGTGCGCGCACAGCTGATTGCACTTATCACTCACGCCACCGGCCCCGCGTCACGGCTCTCGTCCCGCCTTCCTCACCACATACCCCCATCACCCCTTACAGGCCGGGGGGCACCCCCGAGACTGTACCTACTCCCCCCCTGGGGAGCCAGTCTCGGAGTCGGCAGCGCCTGGGGGTATGCACCGGCGAGACGAAAGAACGGAGACGGGAGCCCCCGGAGCGACAGGGACGAGAGAGGGGAGAGAGGAAAAGAAAAAAAATTGTCCGGTTCCCTGACACGCTGTCACTCGGTCCTCAGCCCAGCCGAGAGGCTCTTCCTCGCGGTGCAATGCGGTGGTGCTGGACGTCGGGGGGACGGCCCGATCCTCCTCCGCCTCCTGGCGGTTGGCGATGGCCCTCGGCGTGAGGGCAGCCAGTAGCGGGTCCCCCGTTTCCTGTTCCTCACCCTCATGGTTGTTGGACACAGGATTCCGGCCCACGGCCAACGGCGACGACCCCTCCGCTCCCTCCTTAAGGCCGCCATCCCACCTCGGCCCAGGAGCACGGCAGCGAGCTCTCCGTCCCAGACGATTTTTCTTGCTCCAGCACCACCGCCTCGGGCAGCCGCCGGCGGACGTCCCTTGTCCGCGCTGCCCGAACTCCTCCGCACCACGATGCCCCTCGGCAGCGAGGGCTCTTCGACAGCATGCCCCTACTTCCTCCCGGGTTTCGGCACCAATGTAATAAAGTTCGTAAGAAGGGAAGGAAGGAGGCGGGAACCGGCGAACATTCAAATAAAACTTTAATTAAATAAACAATAAACACTGAACAATCCGGCAGCCACCTCGCGGTAGACTGCCGGCCATAAAACATACACAAACTAAACACAGTTTCGGGCCCGATCCTCTCTCGTCAACAGTCCTGCTGAACATCCATTTAAGCTCCCAATCTCCTCCGTGATAAGATGCGGGACCGGTGCGCGCACAGCTGATTGCACTTATCACTCACGCCACCGGCCCCGCGTCACGGCTCTCGTCCCGCCTTCCTCACCACAGTCAGAAACAAGCTTTCTGAGCTGAGAACCGCATTTTGTGACATAGTTCATCAGTGGATGATGAGAATGTCAGTTTTGACAAAGAACTCTGTTCATTACTGAAATGCTCCAATTGAGCTGTTAGAATGTCAGAAACAAGCTTTCTGAGCTGAAAACTGCATTTTGTGACAAAAAGCATCAGTGGATGATGAGAATGTCAGTTTTGACAAAGAACACTGATCATTACTAAAATGCTCCAATTGAGCTGTTAGAATGTCAGAAACAAGCTTTCTGAGAAATGCATTTTGTGACAAAGTGCATCAGTGGATGATGAGAATGTCAGTTTTGACAAAGAACACTGTTCATTACTAAAATGCTCTAATTGAGCTGTTAGAATGTCAGAAACAAGCTTTCTGAGCTGAGAACTGCATTTTGTGACAAAGTTCATCAGTGGATGATGAGAATGTCAGTTTTGACAAAGAACACTGATCATTACTAAAATGCTCCAATTGAGCTGTTAGAATGTCAGAAACAAGCTTTCTGAGCTGAGAACTGCATTTTGTGACATAGTTCATCAGTGGATGATGAGAATGTCAGTTTTGACAAAGAACACTGTTCATTACTGAAATGCTCCAATTGAGCTGTTAGAATGTCAGAAACAAATTTTCTGAGCTGAGAAATGCATTTTGTGACAAAGAGCATCAGTGGATGATGAGAATGTCAGTTTTGACAAAGAACACTGATCATCACTAAAATGCTCCAATTAAGCTGTTAGAATGTCAGAAACAAGCTTTCTGAGCTGAGAACTGCATTTTGTGACATAGTTCATCAGTGGATGATGAGAATGTCAGTTTTGACAAAGAACACTGTTCATTACTGAAATGCTCCAATTGAGCTGTTAGAATGTCAGAAACAAGCTTTCTGAGCTGAGAAATGCATTTTGTGACAAAGTGCATCAGTGGATGATGAGAATGTCAGTTTTGACAAAGAACACTGTTCATTACTAAAATGCTTTAATTGAGCTGTTAGAATGTCAGAAACAAGCTTTCTGAGCTGAGAACTGCATTTTGTGACAAAAAGCATCAGTGGATGATGAGAATGTCAGTTTTGACAAAGAACACTGATCATTACTAAAATGCTCCAATTGAGCTGTTAGAATGTCAGAAACAAGCTTTCTGAGCTGAGAAATGCATTTTGTGACAAAGTGCTTCAGTGGATGATGAGAATGTCAGTTTTGACAAAGAACACTGTTCATTACTAAAATGCTCTAATTGAGCTGTTAGAATGTCAGAAACAAGCTTTCTGAGCTGAGAACTGCATTTTGTGACATAGTTCATCAGTGGATGATGAGAATGTCAGTTTTGACAAAGAACACTGTTCATTACTGAAATGCTCCAATTGAGCTGTTAGAATGTCAGAAACAAGCTTTCTGAGCTGAGAAATGCATTTTGTGACAAAGTGCATCAGTGGATGATGAGAATGTCAGTTTTGACAAAGAACACTGTTCATTACTAAAATGCTCCAATTGAGCTGTTAGAATGTCAGAAACAAGCTTTCTGAGCTGAGAACCGCATTTTGTGACATAGTTCATCAGTGGATGATGAGAATGTCAGTTTTGACAAAGAACTCTGTTCATTACTGAAATGCTCCAATTGAGCTGTTAGAATGTCAGAAACAAGCTTTCTGAGCTGAGAAATGCATTTTGTGACAAAGTGAATCAGTGGATGATGAGAATGTCAGTTTTGACAAAGAACACTGATCATCACTAAAATGCTCCAATTAAGCTGTTAGAATGTCAGAAACAAGCTTTCTGAGCTGAGAACTGCATTTTGTGACATAGTTCATCAGTGGATGATGAGAATGTCAGTTTTGACAAAGAACACTGTTCATTACTAAAATGCTCCAATTGAGCTGTTAGAATGTCAGAAACAAGCTTTCTGAGCTGAGAAATGCATTTTGTGACAAAGTGCATCAGTGGATGATGAGAATGTCACTTTTGACAAAGAACACTGTTCATTACTAAAATGCTCTAATTGAACTGTTAGAATGTCAGAAACAAGCTTTCTGAGCTGAGAACTGCATTTTGTGACATAGTTCATCAGTGGATGATGAGAATGTCAGTTTTGACAAAGAACACTGTTCATTACTGAAATGCTCCAATTGAGCTGTTAGAATGTCAGAAACAAGCTTTCTGAGCTGAAAACTGCATTTTGTGACAAAAAGGATCAGTGGATGATGAGAATGTCAGTTTTGACAAAGAACACTGTTCATTACTAAAATGCTCTAATTGAGCTGTTAGAATGTCAGAAACAAGCTTTCTGAGCTGAGAACTGCATTTTGTGACATAGTTCATCAGTGGATGATGAGAATGTCAGTTTTGACAAAGAACACTGATCATTACTAAAATGCTCCAATTGAGCTGTTAGAATGTCAGAAACAAGCTTTCTGAGCTGAGAACTGCATTTTGTGACATAGTTCATCAGTGGATGATGAGAATGTCAGTTTTGACAAAGAACACTGTTCATTACTGAAATGCTCCAATTGAGCTGTTAGAATGTCAGAAACAAATTTTCTGAGCTGAGAAATGCATTTTGTGACAAAGTGCATCAGTGGATGATGAGAATGTCAGTTTTGACAAAGAACACTGATCATCACTAAAATGCTCCAATTAAGCTGTTAGAATGTCAGAAACAAGCTTTCTGAGCTGAGAACTGCATTTTGTGACAAAAAGCATCAGTGGATGATGAGAATGTCAGTTTTGACAAAGAACACTGATCATCACTAAAATGCTCCAATTAAGCTGTTAGAATGTCAGAAACAAGCTTTCTGAGCTGAGAACTGCATTTTGTGACAAAAAGCATCAGTGGATGATGAGAATGTCAGTTTTGACAAAGAACACTGTTCATTACTAAAATGCTCTAATTGAGCTGTTAGAATGTCAGAAACAAGCTTTCTGAGCTGAGAACTGCATTTTGTGACAAAGTTCATCAGTGGATGATGAGAATGTCAGTTTTGACAAAGAACACTGTTCATTACTAAAATGCTCTAATTGAGCTGTTAGAATGTCAGAAACAAGCTTTCTGAGCTGAGAACTGCATTTTTTGACAAAGTTCATCAGTGGATGATGAGAATGTCAGTTTTGACAAAGAACACTGATCATTACTAAAATGCTCCAATTGAGCTGTTAGAATGTCAGAAACAAGCTTTCTGAGCTGAGAACTGTATTTTGTGACATAGTTCATCAGTGGATGATGAGAATGTCAGTTTTGACAAAGAACACTGTTCATTACTGAAATAATCCAATTGAGCTGTTAGAATGTCAGAAACAAATTTTCTGAGCTGAGAAATGCATTTTGTGACAAAGAGCATCAGTGGATGATGAGAATGTCAGTATTGACAAAGAACACTGATCATCACTAAAATGCTCCAATTAAGCTGTTAGAATGTCAGAAACAAGCTTTCTGAGCTGAGAAATGCATTTTGTGACAAAGTGCTTCAGTGGATGATGAGAATGTCAGTTTTGACAAAGAACACTGTTCATTACTAAAATGCTCCAATTGAGCTGTTAGAATGTCAGAAACAAGCTTTCTGAGCTGAGAACTGCATTTTGTGACAAAAAGCATCAGTGGATGATGAGAATGTCAGATTTGACAAAGAACACTGATCATTACTAACATGCTCCAATTGAGCTGTTAGAATGTCAGAAACAAGCTTTCTGAGCTGAGAACTGCATTTTGTGACATAGTTCATCAGTGGATGATGAGAATGTCAGTTTTGACAAAGAACACTGTTCATTACTGAAATGCTCCAATTGAGCTGTTAGAATGTCAGAAACAAATTTTCTGAGCTGAGAAATGCATTTTGTGACAAAGTGCATCAGTGGATGATGAGAATGTCAGTTTTGACAAAGAACACTGATCATCACTAAAATGCTCCAATTAAGCTGTTAGAATGTCAGAAACAAGCTTTCTGAGCTGAGAAATGCATTTTGTGACAAAGTGCATCAGTGGATGATGAGAATGTCAGTTTTGACAAAGAACACTGTTCATTACTAAAATGCTCTAATTGAGCTGTTAGAATGTCAGAAACAAGCTTTCTGAGCTGAGAACTGCATTTTGTGACATAGTTCATCAGTGGATGATGAGAATGTCAGTTTTGACAAAGAACACTGTTCATTACTAAAATGCTCTAATTGAGCTGTTAGAATGTTAGAAACAAGCTTTCTGAGCTGAGAACTGCATTTTGTGACATAGTTCATCAGTGGATGATGAGAATGTCAGTTTTGACAAAGAACACTGTTCATTACTAAAATGCTCCAATTGAGCTGTTAGAATGTCAGAAACAAGCTTTCTGAGCTGAGAACCGCATTTTGTGACATAGTTCATCAGTGGATGATGAGAATGTCAGTTTTGACAAAGAACTCTGTTCATTACTGAAATGCTCCAATTGAGCTGTTAGAATGTCAGAAACAAGCTTTCTGAGCTGAAAACTGCATTTTGTGACAAAAAGCATCAGTGGATGATAAGAATGTCAGTTTTGACAAAGAACACTGATCATTACTAAAATGCTCCAATTGAGCTGTTAGAATGTCAGAAACAAGCTTTCTGAGCTGAGAAATGCATTTTGTGACAAAGTGCATCAGTGGATGATGAGAATGTCAGTTTTGACAAAGAACACTGTTCATTACTAAAATGCTCTAATTGAGCTGTTAGAATGTCAGAAACAAGCTTTCTGAGCTGAGAACTGCATTTTGTGACAAAGTTCATCAGTGGATTGCTGAGAATGTCAGTTTTGACAAAGAACACTGATCATTACTAAAATGCTCCAATTGAACTGTTAGAATGTCAGAAACAAGCTTTCTGAGCTGAGAACTGCATTTTGTGACATAGTTCATCAGTGGATGATGAGAATGTCAGTTTTGACAAAGAACACTGTTCATTACTAAAATGCTCTAATTGAGCTGTTAGAATGTTAGAAACAAGCTTTCTGAGCTGAGAACTGCATTTTGTGACATAGTTCATCAGTGGATGATGAGAATGTCAGTTTTGACAAAGAATACTGTTCATTACTAAAATGCTCCAATTGAGCTGTTAGAATGTCAGAAACAAGCTTTCTGAGCTGAGAACCGCATTTTGTGACATAGTTCATCAGTGGATGATGAGAATGTCAGTTTTGACAAAGAACTCTGTTCATTACTGAAATGCTCCAATTGAGCTGTTAGAATGTCAGAAACAAGCTTTCTGAGCTGAAAACTGCATTTTGTGACAAAAAGCATCAGTGGATGATGAGAATGTCAGTTTTGACAAAGAACACTGATCATTACTAAAATGCTCCAATTGAGCTGTTAGAATGTCAGAAACAAGCTTTCTGAGCTGAGAAATGCATTTTGTGACAAAGTGCATCAGTGGATGATGAGAATGTCAGTTTTGACAAAGAACACTGTTCATTACTGAAATGCTCCAATTGAGCTGTTAGAATGTCAGAAACAAGCTTTCTGAGCTGAGAAATGCATTTTGTGACAAAGTGCATCAGTGGATGATGAGAATGTCAGTTTTGACAAAGAACACTGTTCATTACTAAAATGCTCTAATTGAGCTGTTAGAATGTCAGAAACAAGCTTTCTGAGCTGAGAACTGCATTTTGTGACATAGTTCATCAGTGGATGATGAGAATGTCAGTTTTGACAAAGAACACTGTTCATTACTAAAATGCTCTAATTGAGCTGTTAGAATGTTAGAAACAAGCTTTCTGAGCTGAGAACTGCATTTTGTGACATAGTTCATCAGTGGATGATGAGAATGTCAGTTTTGACAAAGAACACTGTTCATTACTAAAATGCTCCAATTGAGCTGTTAGAATGTCAGAAACAAGCTTTCTGAGCTGAGAACCGCATTTTGTGACATAGTTCATCAGTGGATGATGAGAATGTCAGTTTTGACAAAGAACACTGTTCATTACTAAAATGCTCTAATTGAGCTGTTAGAATGTCAGAAACAAGCTTTCTGAGCTGAGAACTGCATTTTGTGACAAAGTTCATCAGTGGATGATGAGAATGTCAGTTTTGACAAAGAACACTGTTCATTACTAAAATGCTCCAATTGAGCTGTTAGAATGTCAGAAACAAGCTTTCTGAGCTGAGAACTGCATTTTGTGACATAGTTCATCAGTGGATGATGAGAATGTCAGTTTTGACAAAGAACACTGTTCATTACTGAAATGCTCCAATTGAGCTGTTAGAATGTCAGAAACAAATTTTCTGAGCTGAGAAATGCATTTTGTGACAAAGAGCATCAGTGGATGATGAGAATGTCAGTATTGACAAAGAACACTGATCATCACTAAAATGCTCCAATTAAGCTGTTAGAATGTCAGAAACAAGCTTTCTGAGCTGAGAAATGCATTTTGTGACAAAAAGCATCAGTGGATGATGAGAATGTCAGATTTGACAAAGAACACTGATCATTACTAACATGCTCCAATTGAGCTGTTAGAATGTCAGAAACAAGCTTTCTGAGCTGAGAACTGCATTTTGTGACATAGTTCATCAGTGGATGATGAGAATGTCAGTTTTGACAAAGAACACTGTTCATTACTGAAATGCTCCAATTGAGCTGTTAGAATGTCAGAAACAAATTTTCTGAGCTGAGAAATGCATTTTGTGACAAAGTGCATCAGTGGATGATGAGAATGTCAGTTTTGACAAAGAACACTGATCATCACTAAAATGCTCCAATTAAGCTGTTAGAATGTCAGAAACAAGCTTTCTGAGCTGAGAAATGCATTTTGTGACAAAGTCCATCAGTGGATGATGAGAATGTCAGTTTTGACAAAGAACACTGTTCATTACTAAAATGCTCTAATTGAGCTGTTAGAATGTCAGAAACAAGCTTTCTGAGCTGAGAACTGCATTTTGTGACATAGTTCATCAGTGGATGATGAGAATGTCAGTTTTGACAAAGAACACTGTTCATTACTAAAATGCTCTAATTGAGCTGTTAGAATGTTAGAAACAAGCTTTCTGAGCTGAGAACTGCATTTTGTGACATAGTTCATCAGTGGATGATGAGAATGTCAGTTTTGACAAAGAACACTGTTCATTACTAAAATGCTCCAATTGAGCTGTTAGAATGTCAGAAACAAGCTTTCTGAGCTGAGAACCGCATTTTGTGACATAGTTCATCAGTGGATGATGAGAATGTCAGTTTTGACAAAGAACTCTGTTCATTACTGAAATGCTCCAATTGAGCTGTTAGAATGTCAAAAACAAGCTTTCTGAGCTGAAAACTGCATTTTGTGACAAAAAGCATCAGTGGATGATGAGAATGTCAGTTTTGACAAAGAACACTGATCATTACTAAAATGCTCCAATTGAGCTGTTAGAATGTCAGAAACAAGCTTTCTGAGCTGAGAAATGCATTTTGTGACAAAGTGCATCAGTGGATGATGAGAATGTCAGTTTTGACAAAGAACACTGTTCATTACTAAAATGCTCTAATTGAGCTGTAAGAATGTCAGAAACAAGCTTTCTGAGCTGAGAACTGCATTTTGTGACAAAGTTCATCAGTGGATGATGAGAATGTCAGTTTTGACAAAGAACACTGATCATTACTAAAATGCTCCAATTGAGCTGTTAGAATGTCAGAAACAAGCTTTCTGAGCTGAGAACCGCATTTTGTGACATAGTTCATCAGTGGATGATGAGAATGTCAGTTTTGACAAAGAACTCTGTTCATTACTGAAATGCTCCAATTGAGCTGTTAGAATGTCAGAAACAAGCTTTCTGAGCTGAGAACTGCATTTTGTGACAAAAAGCATCAGTGGATGATGAGAATGTCAGTTTTGACAAAGAACACTGATCATTACTAAAATGCTCCAATTGAGCTGTTAGAATGTCAGAAACAAGCTTTCTGAGCTGAGAAATGCATTTTGTGACAAAGTGCTTCAGTGGATGATGAGAATGTCAGTTTTGACAAAGAACACTGTTCATTACTAAAATGCTCTAATTGAGCTGTTAGAATGTCAGAAACAAGCTTTCTGAGCTGAGAACTGCATTTTGTGACATAGTTCATCAGTGGATGATGAGAATGTCAGTTTTGACAAAGAACACTGTTCATTACTAAAATGCTCTAATTGAGCTGTTAGAATGTTAGAAACAAGCTTTCTGAGCTGAGAACTGCATTTTGTGACATAGTTCATCAGTGGATGATGAGAATGTCAGTTTTGACAAAGAACACTGTTCATTACTAAAATGCTCCAATTGAGCTGTTAGAATGTCAGAAACAAGCTTTCTGAGCTGAGAACCGCATTTTGTGACATAGTTCATCAGTGGATGATGAGAATGTCAGTTTTGACAAAGAACTCTGTTCATTACTGAAATGCTCCAATTGAGCTGTTAGAATGTCAGAAACAAGCTTTCTGAGCTGAAAACTGCATTTTGTGACAAAAAGCATCAGTGGATGATGAGAATGTCAGTTTTGACAAAGAACACTGATCATTACTAAAATGCTCCAATTGAGCTGTTAGAATGTCTGAAACAAGCTTTCTGAGCTGAGAAATGCATTTTGTGACAAAGTGCATCAGTGGATGATGAGAATGTCAGTTTTGACAAAGAACACTGTTCATTACTAAAATGCTCTAATTGAGCTGTTAGAATGTCAGAAACAAGCTTTCTGAGCTGAGAACTGCATTTTGTGACAAAGTTCATCAGTGGATGATGAGAATGTCAGTTTTGACAAAGAACACTGATCATTACTAAAATGCTCCAATTGAACTGTTAGAATGTCAGAAACAAGCTTTCTGAGCTGAGAACTGCATTTTGTGACATAGTTCATCAGTGGATGATGAGAATGTCAGTTTTGACAAAGAACACTGTTCATTACTAAAATGCTCTAATTGAGCTGTTAGAATGTTAGAAACAAGCTTTCTGAGCTGAGAACTGCATTTTGTGACATAGTTCATCAGTGGATGATGAGAATGTCAGTTTTGACAAAGAACACTGTTCATTACTAAAATGCTCCAATTGAGCTGTTAGAATGTCAGAAACAAGCTTTCTGAGCTGAGAACCGCATTTTGTGACATAGTTCATCAGTGGATGATGAGAATGTCAGTTTTGACAAAGAACTCTGTTCATTACTGAAATGCTCCAATTGAGCTGTTAGAATGTCAGAAACAAGCTTTCTGAGCTGAAAACTGCATTTTGTGACAAAAAGCATCAGTGGATGATGAGAATGTCAGTTTTGACAAAGAACACTGATCATTACTAAAATGCTCCAATTGAGCTGTTAGAATGTCAGAAACAAGCTTTCTGAGCTGAGAAATGCATTTTGTGACAAAGTGCATCAGTGGATGATGAGAATGTCAGTTTTGACAAAGAACACTGTTCATTACTAAAATGCTCTAATTGAGCTGTTAGAATGTCAGAAACAAGCTTTCTGAGCTGAGAACTGCATTTTGTGACAAAGTTCATCAGTGGATGATGAGAATGTCAGTTTTGACAAAGAACACTGATCATTACTAAAATGCTCCAATTGAACTGTTAGAATGTCAGAAACAAGCTTCCTGAGCTGAGAACTGCATTTTGTGACATAGTTCATCAGTGGATGATGAGAATGTCAGTTTTGACAAAGAACACTGTTCATTACTAAAATGCTCTAATTGAGCTGTTAGAATGTCAGAAACAAGCTTTCTGAGCTGAGAACCGCATTTTGTGACATAGTTCATCAGTGGATGATGAGAATGTCAGTTTTGACAAAGAACACTGATCATCACTAAAATGCTCCAATTAAGCTGTTAGAATGTCAGAAACAAGCTTTCTGAGCTGAGAACTGCATTTTGTGACATAGTTCATCAGTGGATGATGAGAATGTCAGTTTTGACAAAGAACACTGTTCATTACTAAAATGCTCTAATTGAGCTGTTAGAATGTTAGAAACAAGCTTTCTGAGCTGAGAACTGCATTTTGTGACATAGTTCATCAGTGGATGATGAGAATGTCAGTTTTGACAAAGAACACTGTTCATTACTAAAATGCTCTAATTGAGCTGTTAGAATGTTAGAAACAAGCTTTCTGAGCTGAGAACTGCATTTTGTGACATAGTTCATCAGTGGATGATGAGAATGTCAGTTTTGACAAAGAACACTGTTCATTACTAAAATGCTCCAATTGAGCTGTTAGAATGTCAGAAACAAGCTTTCTGAGCTGAGAACCGCATTTTGTGACATAGTTCATCAGTGGATGATGAGAATGTCAGTTTTGACAAAGAACTCTGTTCATTACTGAAATGCTCCAATTGAGCTGTTAGAATGTCAAAAACAAGCTTTCTGAGCTGAAAACTGCATTTTGTGACAAAAAGCATCAGTGGATGATGAGAATGTCAGTTTTGACAAAGAACACTGATCATTACTAAAATGCTCCAATTGAGCTGTTAGAATGTCAGAAACAAGCTTTCTGAGCTGAGAAATGCATTTTGTGACAAAGTGCATCAGTGGATGATGAGAATGTCAGTTTTGACAAAGAACACTGTTCATTACTAAAATGCTCTAATTGAGCTGTTAGAATGTCAGAAACAAGCTTTCTGAGCTGAGAACTGCATTTTGTGACAAAGTTCATCAGTGGATGATGAGAATGTCAGTTTTGACAAAGAACACTGATCATTACTAAAATGCTCCAATTGAGCTGTTAGAATGTCAGAAACAAGCTTTCTGAGCTGAGAACCGCATTTTGTGACATAGTTCATCAGTGGATGATGAGAATGTCAGTTTTGACAAAGAACTCTGTTCATTACTGAAATGCTCCAATTGAGCTGTTAGAATGTCAGAAACAAGCTTTCTGAGCTGAGAACTGCATTTTGTGACAAAAAGCATCAGTGGATGATGAGAATGTCAGTTTTGACAAAGAACACTGATCATTACTAAAATGCTCCAATTGAGCTGTTAGAATGTCAGAAACAAGCTTTCTGAGCTGAGAAATGCATTTTGTGACAAAGTGCTTCAGTGGATGATGAGAATGTCAGTTTTGACAAAGAACACTGTTCATTACTAAAATGCTCTAATTGAGCTGTTAGAATGTCAGAAACAAGCTTTCTGAGCTGAGAACTGCATTTTGTGACATAGTTCATCAGTGGATGATGAGAATGTCAGTTTTGACAAAGAACACTGTTAATTACTAAAATGCTCTAATTGAGCTGTTAGAATGTTAGAAACAAGCTTTCTGAGCTGAGAACTGCATTTTGTGACATAGTTCATCAGTGGATGATGAGAATGTCAGTTTTGACAAAGAACACTGTTCATTACTAAAATGCTCCAATTGAGCTGTTAGAATGTCAGAAACAAGCTTTCTGAGCTGAGAACCGCATTTTGTGACATAGTTCATCAGTGGATGATGAGAATGTCAGTTTTGACAAAGAACTCTGTTCATTACTGAAATGCTCCAATTGAGCTGTTAGAATGTCAGAAACAAGCTTTCTGAGCTGAAAACTGCATTTTGTGACAAAAAGCATCAGTGGATGATGAGAATGTCTGTTTTGACAAAGAACACTGATCATTACTAAAATGCTCCAATTGAGCTGTTAGAATGTCTGAAACAAGCTTTCTGAGCTGAGAAATGCATTTTGTGACAAAGTGCATCAGTGGATGATGAGAATGTCAGTTTTGACAAAGAACACTGTTCATTACTAAAATGCTCTAATTGAGCTGTTAGAATGTCAGAAACAAGCTTTCTGAGCTGAGAACTGCATTTTGTGACAAAGTTCATCAGTGGATGATGAGAATGTCAGTTTTGACAAAGAACACTGATCATTACTAAAATGCTCCAATTGAACTGTTAGAATGTCAGAAACAAGCTTTCTGAGCTGAGAACTGCATTTTGTGACATAGTTCATCAGTGGATGATGAGAATGTCAGTTTTGACAAAGAACACTGTTCATTACTAAAATGCTCTAATTGAGCTGTTAGAATGTTAGAAACAAGCTTTCTGAGCTGAGAACTGCATTTTGTGACATAGTTCATCAGTGGATGATGAGAATGTCAGTTTTGACAAAGAACACTGTTCATTACTAAAATGCTCCAATTGAGCTGTTAGAATGTCAGAAACAAGCTTTCTGAGCTGAGAACCGCATTTTGTGACATAGTTCATCAGTGGATGATGAGAATGTCAGTTTTGACAAAGAACTCTGTTCATTACTGAAATGCTCCAATTGAGCTGTTAGAATGTCAGAAACAAGCTTTCTGAGCTGAAAACTGCATTTTGTGACAAAAAGCATCAGTGGATGATGAGAATGTCAGTTTTGACAAAGAACACTGATCATTACTAAAATGCTCCAATTGAGCTGTTAGAATGTCAGAAACAAGCTTTCTGAGCTGAGAAATGCATTTTGTGACTGTTAGATTTATTTTTCCCATAGAACAATAAGTCCACATAAATGAATAACTAAGTGTAACCTATGTGTGGTTTTCTTGCTCACAGCGGACAGCTGCCTAAACGTGGAGGAAGGGAATTTATTCTTAAACTAGAAACATTCTTTGTCTGACATGCTGTTTTTCATGCCTTGTTGGGTTGTAGCAAGTGTCTTAGTGTGCACTATATAAATATGTTTCTTCCCTATAGTTTCTATACCTTATTTGGTTGTAACAGTTGTCTTACTGTGCATTATATAAAGACGTGTCTTCCCTGAAATAAATGAGTTCAAAAGCTTGATGCTTCTCTGTGTCTTGTTTTTGTCCTCCCAGATCTGCAGAAGAATTCTCTTACAACATCCAACGTATTTATGATTTGAGATTTTAATGGTGATCCAAAACACAGAAAGTGTTAATGAGATTTAGTGTTCGAACGGAACCTGACGATTTAACAATTGGGGGCTTCGTCCTGTTTACTCATCGGTAATCCGGGGACCTAGACATAACTCTATGTTTTGAAGACCGCGCTAGACTGAAAGACGTTCTACGGGTTCCAGCAGTATCACACAGGTGAGAGTTTTTTTTATATAACCTTCCTGTGATATACTGTTGATGGCAGTTTCCGCACGTTTGTGATGGGTTTCTGCAGTTACGTGTGACACTCCGTGACGTAAATCGAGGGCCAGATTACGTCCTAGTAGGCGAGAGGCACACAACGCGCGTATTTTTATTTATATTTATTTATTGACTTTATCACTTAAACCTGATAAGTAACAAAACAAAAAGAGAGTTGGATTTTGTGAGGGGAGTTTTCGTCTTTTTCTTATTTTTACTTTTCTTATCTAACATTTCTTTTATTCATTCGTTGAGTATGGGACAAGACATATCTAAACCGCTACCAGCTGAAACGCCGGTAGATTTTATGTTCAGAAATAACAAAGGGTATTGGACACAACCATTTGTTGATAATTTGGCTGGATGGTCGGAACGCACCGGACCACAAATTGACAAATATCCCAGATTCGGTTCTTTTAAAAAAGATGATATGGAGTTAATGACATCCATGATTAAAGGTGGATGGGGTGATCCCCAATGGAATTATGAATATATGTACGAATCTTATGGAATTTGGCAAAAAATGAGAAAAATTTGGAATCAAGGTCCCAAGCGTGTTGATAAATTGGACAAAATGTCGATCGATGCGCCGTCAACAGTACAGACGCCGCCACCTTATGATACAGCCGTGATTTCTGTCCAAACTCATGCGCACACCGCTTCAAATTTGTATCCCTCTTTGCTTTCATTTTCCTCTACTGGCCAACCCCCTCCCGAGTTAAACAAAGAAACTTTAAACACTGCCGCTCAGCCGTCAATGGCGTGGTTGCAGGAGGGTGCTAGAATTCTGCTTAAACCAGCCACACTGACGGACATTGATACTATATGTAGAACTCTGCCGAGCCCGAATAATTCCAATAAATTTGTAGATGTTTTGCGCTCACATACGAGATTTGCACAATTAGGTGGGTCTGACTATAGGGCAATCTTATTACGAGTTTTGGCTGATGATGTTACTGAATCGTCTCTTATTGTGGAAATCCCTGCTTTAAGTCTTGATAATGATGACTTGGATGGCACGGGTGTACAGAGAGACCCTCATGTATTTTGGTGGGCAAATCAGGATAATGTGACTTCATTTTTCAAGCAGGTTAAAGCGTTTTTGGAAACCCGTGCTCATGTCTGTAGGGATCTAACACATGCCACGACTACTAAACAAATTAAAGGCGAATCCGCTTCTGCGTTTGTTTCTCGTTTTAAGCGTGTGTGGGAAGAAGACGCTCGTATTCCAGTAAGCGGTGAAATGTCCTCGCTGTTCATAAATACGTGCTTAAATAATATGAATCCTGATTTGGCTCGTTTGGTTCGTATAACAACTGCAAATTTGATGCAACAAACTGTGGAAGATTTTTGCAAACGCATTCGCGAGTTAGATGCGTCTGGTGGTTTCACTTCTTTCCTGTTTAAACCGACACAGGAAGTTATGCTGGCAGCTTCTCAACAGCAAGTGGCTGCAGTGTCGGTGCGTACCAGAGGGAACCAAAGGGGCGGAGCTCAATATCATCGGGGCCCGCCTCGGGGAGGTCTTAAAAGGTCTGGGGTGTGTCGTTATTGTGGTAAACCAGGCCACTGGGAGAGAGAGTGTACATTGAAACAGGAACATGACATCGCACGTCTTCCTCGAGCACCACAATTAAACCGGACTCAGGCACCATTGAATGGGAGTGGTTCTGCTAATCAATATCAGGTGTCTTGGGTGAACAAGAGGGATGAACAAAATAATCCAGAACATGTTTAGGGGTGCCCACAGAGCGATTTCAGTCCAAATGCACAGTCAATGATTTGTTTTTCTTTTAGCAATCGCACGGATGAACTACCCATTGTAAATTTAGAAGTGAGTGGGGTAGATTACTCATTTTTAATCGACACTGGTGCTACGTGCTCATCTATTTCTGCTAAATTTTATGAAGGGCCAATCACAAATCGTACTATGCGCTCTGTTGGGGTTTCAGGGACTGAAGTAATTTGTCATATGACTCCTGCCATTGAGGTCAGGGCACTAAACCATATGCCTTTCTTTCACAAATTTGTAATTACTCCGAATTCACCATTGAATCTTTTAGGCAGAGATCTCATGCATAAACTTGGCATTGAGATTGTGTTTTCAGACAGCTCTGTTCATTTTTCTTTGCTTTCAGATGTCACTGATGTTACTATGGAATTACTGCCACACTTCATGAGTAATGATGAACCACAACCGTTTACATTCAACATTTATGAGGTAAACCCGACGTTGTGGTCACAGTATAGAGATGAATCAGGCTTTGTTGGTATACCCCCTTACAAGGCGAAATTGATCACACAGAAGCCTGTGTATATGAAGCAATACCCATTGTCACCTGAAAAGGTTGAGGGTATTCAACCAGTGATAGATAATTTTTTGACACAAGGGGTTATTGTCCCCACTCACTCACCCTACAATACACCAATCAATCCCATCAGGAAAGCTGACGGAACGAGTTGGCGTTTGACACAAGACTTGAGGGCTATTAATTCCTTAGTAATTCCTCTGGCCCCGATTGTGCCTGATGTGCCTACTATTCTGAATTCTATACCACACAATCACACACACTTTACAGTGGTGGATTTGTGTGCAGCCTTCTTCTCTATCCCTGTCCATGCAGATACTCAGCCGTTGTTTGCATTTACATTTAAAGGTGCGCAGCTGACGTGGACACGCCTTCCTCAAGGATTCATTGATAGCCCAGCTGTTTTCTCCGCTGCAGTGAAACGTGTTTTGGACACAATAACTGATCTGCCATTCACAGTATGTGTCCTACAATATACAGATGACATTTTGATCTCCGCTACAACTGAGGCTGACTGTATGCAGGCCTCGATTGTTGTTTGCAATGTCCTTGCAAGTGCAGGATTTAAGGCCTCGAATGACAAACTGCAGTGGGTGCAACCTAAAGTCCATTACCTAGGCCACATCATTTCACCGGGCCTGAAAGCCATTTCAGCTGAGAGGGTGCAGCTGATAAAGACTATACGAACTCCTGAAACTGTGACACAGCTACAAAGTTTTTTGGGGTTGGTGAACTATTGCCGTGCATGGATACCTGACTGTGCGTATCATGACAAAGGCCTACGATGTCTCATTCAACATGGCATGGGTCCGAGGGACTCATTGAACTGGACTTCTGAAGCGGAAGAACATTTTGATGCATTGAAGATTGCTATCACATGCGCTCCTGCATTGGGGCTACCGGACTATACAAAGCCGTTTCACTTGTATGCGGGGGAGGCTATGGGTGTAGCACTGGGTGTTTTGACACAAGAGCATGGTGGCAAATCACGTCCTGTTTCTTATTTGTCCAGGCACTTAGACCCGATTGTCCATGGTATGCCTGCATGTCTTCGTGCTGTGGCTGCAGCGTCAGAGATGGTAAGAATGGCTGAAAGAATTGTTTTATCACATCCATTGATTTTATATGCCACTCACCAGGTGGGTGTTATTTTGCACAATTTGAAGACACAGCACATGACGGCCCAAAGGAGATCTGGCTATGAAGCAACGCTGCTAGCCACAGAAAATTTGACCATTAAGCCCACTTCTGTTCCTAGCCAAGCTATTCAGTCGCTGTATGGCTTATCCACATTGATAACTGAAACTGTACCTCATGATTGCTTGAATGATATTGAGCGCTCCACTTCGGCCAGGGTCGATCTGAAAGATACGCCCCTGGATGGGGGGGAGCATTTATATATAGATGGCTCATGTTCAAGACCGTCTGATGGAGTGTATCTGTGTGGATATGCCATTGTGACACAGAGGGGTGAGAGGGTGGAGGCATATCGCCTGAACCATAACTCAGCACAGGCTGCAGAATTAATTGCATTAACAAGAGCCTGTGAGTTAACAAAAGGCAAAAGAGCCACCATTTATACAGATAGCAAATATGCATATGGGGTAGTTCAAGATTTTGCCCAAACTTGGGCTAGACGAAATTTTCAGACATCTGAGGGCAAACCAATATCACATGCAGAGTTGGTGGGAGATTTATTACAAGCAGTATTGTTGCCATCTGAACTAGCTGTAGTAAAGGTCAAGGGACATGCGTCAGGAGATGAACCAGTGGCTGTTGGTAACCGAAATGCTGATGAAATGGCCAAATGGGCCGCAGAACATGCAGAATTTTCCCCATATCAGAGAGCGCAGAATAGGGACGTAGAAACAGTGATGTTTGCACATATATCATGCGTTCCTGACATAGATTTGAAAATTTTGCAAAGTCAACCCACACAGGGAGATGTGAAACATTGGGCAGAAAATGGATGCGCTCCAGATGCTAACGGTTTGATAAGAGATAAAAATGGCAAAATTGCATTACCAAAGCTGTCTTTGGTGGTATTGATAAGACATTACCACGGTATTTCACACAACAGCGCATCTAAAGTTATACAGATGATTAATCGCTTGTATTGTATACAGGATACAGCAAAAATGGTCAAGCTAATTCTAGACTCATGTTTGATATGCGCCAAAACAAACCCTCACAGAAAAACAGCACATGACGCGTTACCATTTCCAGAAGCACCTTTTCAGTGCCTTCAAATTGATTTTTCTCATATGCCAGCGGTCGGAAATCTAAAATACATGCTAACTATCGTTGATAGGTTTTCAAAATGGCCTGAAGTGTTTGCATGTGCGAAGGAGGATGCGAAAACAGTTGTGAAAATACTGTCGAAAGAAGTGATACCTCGCTTCGGCATTCCCAGGACTATCGAAAGTGACAACGGGACACCTTTCACTTCGAAAGTGACCAAACTATTGGCTAAATCGTTATCCATAAATTGGCACTATAATATACCCTATCATCCGCAGTCATCGGGGGTGGTGGAACGAACACATCGAACAATCAAAGATAAGATCACAAAAGCCTGTATGGAAACATGCAAGAAATGGCCAGATGTGCTACCAGCCGTATTGGCAGAAATAAGAATGACCCCATCCTCAACGACAAAATACTCACCATTTGAGATTTTAATGGGTAGACCTTTCCCGACCCCTTGGGTCAAAGGTTGCGCAGGCGTTTCTTCCCTAGGTGACATGGAGGTGATCCTGGATGACTACGTGATTTCCCTAATTGATAAACTGAATTCTGTGTGTGCTGATGTTTCTCTTTCTCTCCCTATTCCGTCAGATAAGCCCACCCATAATTTCGTTCCAGGCCAACAGGTGCTGATTCGGAGTCTGAAACCAGTCGCTGTGGGGGAACCGAGATATCTGGGGCCAGCTGTAGTTATCGCGGTAACGAGAACTGGAGTGCTGACAGATCATCAACCGCAGTGGATTCACGCATCCAGGCTGAAGCATCTGCCAATATCTGCACTTCCAATTGACACTGTAGGGCCTAAGAATCCTGCCCAAAGTGTGTAACGGGGCACTGGTGAGAGGGCTTGTGCCAGACAGAAGATCCTCGCTCTTCTAGTGAGTGAGGGGGCCACCTGTCGGCTGAACATAGGGCCTGGGCATATTTTGCCCCATTGATAGCTTCCCGATCACCTCTGAAGGTTCCCCCGCTACACATTTGGGTCTAAATTGTCAAAAATGTCAGTCATATTTCTGATATTAATCCTGACTGGTGTACAAGCAATTCAATTGATAGATGATGCTGATTCATGGTTAGACCATGACGATCCACCACATTCATATGCCACAAATATGTGGTGGAGATTGGCTAATTACACCGTAAAGTCAAGTGCCATGAAAGGTAATTGTTATGTATGTACTTTATTACCACATAGTTCCCACTCTACTAGACTGGATGTAAATGTGCCGAAGTTGAAATACCATGTAGATTGTGTGTTGTCTGCAGTCACTCTGCTTCTAGATGTACACAAATGGCACTCTCCATTCAAATGTTTCAATCCTGATAATAGTACAGATAAGTTAATCGTGAGTATGGATACTGTCCCGCAAGTTGTATCTCCAATGGGCACAGTAATATCTGTGCCAAAGGGACTATGGTGTGTAGAAAAAAAAACTGAGGGAGAATATGAACTAGGACAGATCCCATTATCGCACTGTAAGGAGGTGTGGAATACCTCAACGGCTGGAGGATGTTGTTTAAATTGCCTATTAGCATACATGGATGGATATCCACTGATGAATAAAACTCAATGTCAAGCCCAAGATGGGTTAGGATTGGGTATGATGAACACACAGTTAACTTGGAGACGAGCTAATTCCACAGCAAAAAATCATTGCTTGGAATATTGTAGGCCAAATATTCACAGCCACCCTCTCGTGCCTTCAGACAAAGGCACAAGAATATCAGCCGATTGGTGGTGGTTGTGTGGACACAGAGTGTACACAGCACTGCCAAGAAATTGGACAGGAAGGTGTGCTTTAGTAGAACCAGCAAACACAATAATAATAGTTGGAAGTCAACCAAAATTTAGCAGAATGAAAAGAGAGTTGTCTGATAGAGGTAAAACACCCGCAATCGCTAGATCAAACCCAGTGCCTGAAGAGCACAGACTATGGACACGATGGGAAAAATTTTGGGAATCTATTATTCCAGCTGTTGGAGTATCTGGTTTACAAATTGAGGTTGAAATAACCAGATATGAATTGATTAAATTTATGAATGACACCACTAGAATATTTGATAACATAAAAGAAGAAATGAGAGGGTTAAGATTAATGACGTTACAAAATAGACTTGTGCTAGACCAGCTAACAGCCTCTCAAGGTGGTGTATGTGTTATTGTTGGCGATAGTTGTTGTACCTATGTTCCAGATAATGATGCGGATGGACATTTGATCGACCAAGGCATTATGAACATCACAAAAGCAGTTGCGGAAATGACCAGTCGAGAGAGAAATAGAGATGACTGGGACTGGAGTTTGAATTTTTCCAGCCTGTTCCGTAAAATCGAACATTGGCTGATTTTAATCGTTATAATTATTTCATGCATTCTGGTTTTGCTTTGTTTATGGCCCTGTATTATGGCTATGATTCGCCGTGCATTAAAGTCATCTATTAGTGTGATTATGAAAGGGTACCATGTTGCTCAGGCAAGACCAGGGGAAAACATGACCACAAATCTAGATATAATGCAATGACAGAGACAGAATATCTGTTCTGACCAGATGTGGTCCTTGGATTAAGAATTTTCTTTACTATTTTTCATGTTTCCTTCCTGTATATCATGGGTATGGGAAAATATGTGGTAAGTCATAAATGACTTAAAGAGGCCAACTGTTAGATTTATTTTTCCCATAGAACAATAAGTCCACATAAATGAATAACTAAGTGTAACCTATGTGTGGTTTTCTTGCTCACAGCGGACAGCTGCCTAAACGTGGAGGAAGGGAATTTATTCTTAAACTAGAAACATTCTTTGTCTGACATGCTGTTTTTCATGCCTTGTTGGGTTGTAGCAAGTGTCTTAGTGTGCACTATATAAATATGTTTCTTCCCTATAGTTTCTATACCTTATTTGGTTGTAACAGTTGTCTTACTGTGCATTATATAAAGACGTGTCTTCCCTGAAATAAATGAGTTCAAAAGCTTGATGCTTCTCTGTGTCTTGTTTTTGTCCTCCCAGATCTGCAGAAGAATTCTCTTACAACATCCAACGTATTTATGATTTGAGATTTTAATGGTGATCCAAAACACAGAAAGTGTTAATGAGATTTAGTGTTCGAACGGAACCTGACGATTTAACAGTGACAAAGTGCATCAGTGGATGATGAGAATGTCAGTTTTGACAAAGAACACTGTTCATTACTAAAATGCTCTAATTGAGCTGTTAGAATGTCAGAAACAAGCTTTCTGAGCTGAGAACTGCATTTTGTGACAAAGTTCATCAGTGGATGATGAGAATGTCAGTTTTGACAAAGAACACTGATCATTACTAAAATGCTCCAATTGAACTGTTAGAATGTCAGAAACAAGCTTCCTGAGCTGAGAACTGCATTTTGTGACATAGTTCATCAGTGGATGATGAGAATGTCAGTTTTGACAAAGAACACTGTTCATTACTAAAATGCTCTAATTGAGCTGTTAGAATGTCAGAAACAAGCTTTCTGAGCTGAGAACCGCATTTTGTGACATAGTTCATCAGTGGATGATGAGAATGTCAGTTTTGACAAAGAACACTGATCATCACTAAAATGCTCCAATTAAGCTGTTAGAATGTCAGAAACAAGCTTTCTGAGCTGAGAACTGCATTTTGTGACATAGTTCATCAGTGGATGATGAGAATGTCAGTTTTGACAAAGAACACTGTTCATTACTAAAATGCTCTAATTGAGCTGTTAGAATGTTAGAAACAAGCTTTCTGAGCTGAGAACTGCATTTTGTGACATAGTTCATCAGTGGATGATGAGAATGTCAGTTTTGACAAAGAACACTGTTCATTACTAAAATGCTCCAATTGAGCTGTTAGAATGTCAGAAACAAGCTTTCTGAGCTGAGAACCGCATTTTGTGACATAGTTCATCAGTGGATGATGAGAATGTCAGTTTTGACAAAGAACTCTGTTCATTACTGAAATGCTCCAATTGAGCTGTTAGAATGTCAGAAACAAGCTTTCTGAGCTGAAAACTGCATTTTGTGACAAAAAGCATCAGTGGATGATGAGAATGTCAGTTTTGACAAAGAACACTAATCATTACTAAAATGCTCCAATTGAGCTGTTAGAATGTCAGAAACAAGCTTTCTGAGCTGAGAAATGCATTTTGTGACAAAGTGCATCAGTGGATGATGAGAATGTCAGTTTTGACAAAGAACACTGTTCATTACTGAAATGCTCCAATTGAGCTGTTAGAATGTCAGAAACAAGCTTTCTGAGCTGAGAAATGCATTTTGTGACAAAGTGCATCAGTGGATGATGAGAATGTCAGTTTTGACAAAGAACACTGTTCATTACTAAAATGCTCCAATTGAGCTGTTAGAATGTCAGAAACAAGCTTTCTGAGCTGAGAACTGCATTTTGTGACATAGTTCATCAGTGGATGATGAGAATGTCAGTTTTGACAAAGAACACTGTTCATTACTAAAATGCTCTAATTGAGCTGTTAGAATGTTAGAAACAAGCTTTCTGAGCTGAGAACTGCATTTTGTGACATAGTTCATCAGTGGATGATGAGAATGTCAGTTTTGACAAAGAACACTGTTCATTACTAAAATGCTCCAATTGAGCTGTTATAATGTCAGAAACAAGCTTTCTGAGCTGAGAACCGCATTTTGTGACATAGTTCATCAGTGGATGATGAGAATGTCAGTTTTGACAAAGAACACTGTTCATTACTAAAATGCTCTAATTGAGCTGTTAGAATGTCAGAAACAAGCTTTCTGAGCTGAGAACTGCATTTTGTGACAAAGTTCATCAGTGGATGATGAGAATGTCAGTTTTGACAAAGAACACTGATCATTACTAAAATGCTCCAATTGAGCTGTTAGAATGTCAGAAACAAGCTTTCTGAGCTGAGAACTGCATTTTGTGACATAGTTCATCAGTGGATGATGAGAATGTCAGTTTTGACAAAGAACACTGTTCATTACTGAAATGCTCCAATTGAGCTGTTAGAATGTCAGAAACAAATTTTCTGAGCTGAGAAATGCATTTTGTGACAAAGAGCATCAGTGGATGATAAGAATGTCAGTATTGACAAAGAACACTGATCATCACTAAAATGCTCCAATTAAGCTGTTAGAATGTCAGAAACAAGCTTTCTGAGCTGAGAAATGCATTTTGTGACAAAGTGCTTCAGTGGATGATGAGAATGTCAGTTTTGACAAAGAACACTGTTCATTACTAAAATGCTCCAATTGAGCTGTTAGAATGTCAGAAACAAGCTTTCTGAGCTGAGAACTGCATTTTGTGACAAAAAGCATCAGTGGATGATGAGAATGTCAGATTTGACAAAGAACACTGATCATTACTAACATGCTCCAATTGAGCTGTTAGAATGTCAGAAACAAGCTTTCTGAGCTGAGAACCGCATTTTGTGACATAGTTCATCAGTGGATGATGAGAATGTCAGTTTTGACAAAGAACTCTGTTCATTACTGAAATGCTCCAATTGAGCTGTTAGAATGTCAGAAACAAGCTTTCTGAGCTGAGAACTGCATTTTGTGACAAAAAGCATCAGTGGATGATGAGAATGTCAGTTTTGACAAAGAACACTGATCATTACTAAAATGCTCCAATTGAGCTGTTAGAATGTCAGAAACAAGCTTTCTGAGCTGAGAAATGCATTTTGTGACAAAGTGCATCAGTGGATGATGAGAATGTCAGTTTTGACAAAGAACACTGTTCATTACTAAAATGCTCTAATTGAGCTGTTAGAATGTCAGAAACAAGCTTTCTGAGCTGAGAACTGCATTTTGTGACAAAGTTCATCAGTGGATGATGAGAATGTCAGTTTTGACAAAGAACACTGATCATTACTAAAATGCTCCAATTGAGCTGTTAGAATGTCAGAAACAAGCTTTCTGAGCTGAGAACTGCATTTTGTGACAAAGTGAATCAGTGGATGGATGAGAATGTCACTTTTGACAAAGAACACTGTTCATTACTAAAATGCTCTAATTGAGCTGTTAGAATGTCAGAAACAAGCTTTCTGAGCTGAGAACTGCATTTTGTGACATAGTTCATCAGTGGATGATGAGAATGTCAGTTTTGACAAAGAACACTGTTCATTACTAAAATGCTCTAATTGAGCTGTTAGAATGTCAGAAACAAGCTTTCTGAGCTGAGAACTGCATTTTGTGACATAGTTCATCAGTGGATGATGAGAATGTCAGTTTTGACAAAGAACACTGTTCATTACTAAAATGCTCTAATTGAGCTGTTAGAATGTCAGAAACAAGCTTTCTGAGCTGAGAACTGCATTTTGTGACATAGTTCATCAGTGGATGATGAGAATGTCAGTTTTGACAAAGAACACTGTTCATTACTAAAATGCTCTAATTGAGCAGTTAGAATGTCAGAAACAAGCTTTCTGAGCTGAGAACTGCATTTTGTGACATAGTTCATCAGTGGATGATGAGAATGTCAGTTTTGACAAAGAACACTGTTCATTACTGAAATGCTCCAATTGAGCTGTTACAATGTCAGAAACAAGCTTTCTGAGCTGAGAAATGCATTTTGTGACAAAGTGCATCAGTGGATGATGAGAATGTCAGTTTTGACAAAGAACACTGTTCATTACTAAAATGCTCTAATTGAGCTGTTAGAATGTCAGAAACAAGCTTTCTGAGCTGAGAACTGCATTTTGTGACAAAAAGCATCAGTGGATGATGAGAATGTCAGTTTTGACAAAGAACACTGATCATTACTAAAATGCTCCAATTGAGCTGTTAGAATGTCAGAAACAAGCTTTCTGAGCTGAGAAATGCATTTTGTGACAAAGTGCTTCAGTGGATGATGAGAATGTCAGTTTTGACAAAGAACACTGTTCATTACTAAAATGCTCTAATTGAGCTGTTAGAATGTCAGAAACAAGCTTTCTGAGCTGAGAACTGCATTTTGTGACAAAGTTCATCAGTGGATGATGAGAATGTCAGTTTTGACAAAGAACACTGTTCATTACTGAAATGCTCCAATTGAGCTGTTAGAATGTCAGAAACAAGCTTTCTGAGCTGAGAAATGCATTTTGTGACATAGTTCATCAGTGGATGATGAGAATGTCAGTTTTGACAAAGAACACTGTTCATTACTAAAATGCTCTAATTGAGCTGTTAGAATGTTAGAAACAAGCTTTCTGAGCTGAGAACTGCATTTTGTGACATAGTTCATCAGTGGATGATGAGAATGTCAGTTTTGACAAAAAACACTGTTCATTACTAAAATGCTCCAATTGAGCTGTTAGAATGTCAGAAACAAGCTTTCTGAGCTGAGAACTGCATTTTGTGACATAGTTCATCAGTGGATGATGAGAATGTCAGTTTTGACAAAGAACACTGATCATTACTAAAATGCTCCAATTGAACTGTTAGAATGTCAGAAACAAGCTTTCTGAGCTGAGAACTGCATTTTGTGACATAGTTCATCAGTGGATGATGAGAATGTCAGTTTTGACAAAGAACACTGTTCATTACTAAAATGCTCTAATTGAGCTGTTAGAATGTCAGAAACAAGCTTTCTGAGCTGAGAAATGCATTTTGTGACAAAGAGCATCAGTGGATGATGAGAATGTCAGTTTTGACAAAGAACACTGATCATCACTAAAATGCTCCAATTAAGCTGTTAGAATGTCAGAAACAAGCTTTCTGAGCTGAGAACTGCATTTTGTGACATACTTCATCAGTGGATGATGAGAATGTCAGTTTTGACAAAGAACACTGTTCATTACTGAAATGCTCCAATTGAGCTGTTAGAATGTCAGAAACAAATTTTCTGAGCTGAGAAATGCATTTTGTGACAAAGAGCATCAGTGGATGATAAGAATGTCAGTATTGACAAAGAACACTGATCATCACTAAAATGCTCCAATTAAGCTGTTAGAATGTCAGAAACAAGCTTTCTGAGCTGAGAAATGCATTTTGTGACAAAGTGCTTCAGTGGATGATGAGAATGTCAGTTTTGACAAAGAACACTGTTCATTACTAAAATGCTCCAATTGAGCTGTTAGAATGTCAGAAACAAGCTTTCTGAGCTGAGAACTGCATTTTGTGACAAAAAGCATCAGTGGATGATGAGAATGTCAGATTTGACAAAGAACACTGATCATTACTAACATGCTCCAATTGAGCTGTTAGAATGTCAGAAACAAGCTTTCTGAGCTGAGAACCGCATTTTGTGACATAGTTCATCAGTGGATGATGAGAATGTCAGTTTTGACAAAGAACTCTGTTCATTACTGAAATGCTCCAATTGAGCTGTTAGAATGTCAGAAACAAGCTTTCTGAGCTGAGAACTGCATTTTGTGACAAAAAGCATCAGTGGATGATGAGAATGTCAGTTTTGACAAAGAACACTGATCATTACTAAAATGCTCCAATTGAGCTGTTAGAATGTCAGAAACAAGCTTTCTGAGCTGAGAAATGCATTTTGTGACAAAGTGCATCAGTGGATGATGAGAATGTCAGTTTTGACAAAGAACACTGTTCATTACTAAAATGCTCTAATTGAGCTGTTAGAATGTCAGAAACAAGCTTTCTGAGCTGAGAACTGCATTTTGTGACAAAGTTCATCAGTGGATGATGAGAATGTCAGTTTTGACAAAGAACACTGATCATTACTAAAATGCTCCAATTGAGCTGTTAGAATGTCAGAAACAAGCTTTCTGAGCTGAGAACTGCATTTTGTGACAAAGTGAATCAGTGGATGGATGAGAATGTCACTTTTGACAAAGAACACTGTTCATTACTAAAATGCTCTAATTGAGCTGTTAGAATGTCAGAAACAAGCTTTCTGAGCTGAGAACTGCATTTTGTGACATAGTTCATCAGTGGATGATGAGAATGTCAGTTTTGACAAAGAACACTGTTCATTACTAAAATGCTCTAATTGAGCTGTTAGAATGTCAGAAACAAGCTTTCTGAGCTGAGAACTGCATTTTGTGACATAGTTCATCAGTGGATGATGAGAATGTCAGTTTTGACAAAGAACACTGTTCATTACTAAAATGCTCTAATTGAGCTGTTAGAATGTCAGAAACAAGCTTTCTGAGCTGAGAACTGCATTTTGTGACATAGTTCATCAGTGGATGATGAGAATGTCAGTTTTGACAAAGAACACTGTTCATTACTAAAATGCTCTAATTGAGCAGTTAGAATGTCAGAAACAAGCTTTCTGAGCTGAGAACTGCATTTTGTGACATAGTTCATCAGTGGATGATGAGAATGTCAGTTTTGACAAAGAACACTGTTCATTACTGAAATGCTCCAATTGAGCTGTTACAATGTCAGAAACAAGCTTTCTGAGCTGAGAAATGCATTTTGTGACAAAGTGCATCAGTGGATGATGAGAATGTCAGTTTTGACAAAGAACACTGTTCATTACTAAAATGCTCTAATTGAGCTGTTAGAATGTCAGAAACAAGCTTTCTGAGCTGAGAACTGCATTTTGTGACAAAAAGCATCAGTGGATGATGAGAATGTCAGTTTTGACAAAGAACACTGATCATTACTAAAATGCTCCAATTGAGCTGTTAGAATGTCAGAAACAAGCTTTCTGAGCTGAGAAATGCATTTTGTGACAAAGTGCTTCAGTGGATGATGAGAATGTCAGTTTTGACAAAGAACACTGTTCATTACTAAAATGCTCTAATTGAGCTGTTAGAATGTCAGAAACAAGCTTTCTGAGCTGAGAACTGCATTTTGTGACAAAGTTCATCAGTGGATGATGAGAATGTCAGTTTTGACAAAGAACACTGTTCATTACTGAAATGCTCCAATTGAGCTGTTAGAATGTCAGAAACAAGCTTTCTGAGCTGAGAAATGCATTTTGTGACATAGTTCATCAGTGGATGATGAGAATGTCAGTTTTGACAAAGAACACTGTTCATTACTAAAATGCTCTAATTGAGCTGTTAGAATGTTAGAAACAAGCTTTCTGAGCTGAGAACTGCATTTTGTGACATAGTTCATCAGTGGATGATGAGAATGTCAGTTTTGACAAAAAACACTGTTCATTACTAAAATGCTCCAATTGAGCTGTTAGAATGTCAGAAACAAGCTTTCTGAGCTGAGAACTGCATTTTGTGACATAGTTCATCAGTGGATGATGAGAATGTCAGTTTTGACAAAGAACACTGATCATTACTAAAATGCTCCAATTGAACTGTTAGAATGTCAGAAACAAGCTTTCTGAGCTGAGAACTGCATTTTGTGACATAGTTCATCAGTGGATGATGAGAATGTCAGTTTTGACAAAGAACACTGTTCATTACTAAAATGCTCTAATTGAGCTGTTAGAATGTCAGAAACAAGCTTTCTGAGCTGAGAAATGCATTTTGTGACAAAGAGCATCAGTGGATGATGAGAATGTCAGTTTTGACAAAGAACACTGATCATCACTAAAATGCTCCAATTAAGCTGTTAGAATGTCAGAAACAAGCTTTCTGAGCTGAGAACTGCATTTTGTGACATACTTCATCAGTGGATGATGAGAATGTCAGTTTTGACAAAGAACACTGTTCATTACTGAAATGCTCCAATTGAGCTGTTAGAATGTCAGAAACAAGCTTTCTGAGCTGAGAAATGCATTTTGTGACAAAGTGCATCAGTGGATGATGAGAATGTCAGTTTTGACAAAGAACACTGTTCATTACTAAAATGCTCTAATTGAGCTGTTAGAATGTCAGAAACAAGCTTTCTGAGCTGAGAACTGCATTTTGTGACAAAAAGCATCAGTGGATGATGAGAATGTCAGTTTTGACAAAGAACACTGATCATTACTAAAATGCTCCAATTGAGCTGTTAGAATGTCAGAAACAAGCTTTCTGAGCTGAGAAATGCATTTTGTGACAAAGTGCTTCAGTGGATGATGAGAATGTCAGTTTTGACAAAGAACACTGTTCATTACTAAAATGCTCTAATTGAGCTGTTAGAATGTTAGAAACAAGCTTTCTGAGCTGAGAACTGCATTTTGTGACATAGTTCATCAGTGGATGATGAGAATGTCAGTTTTGACAAAGAACACTGTTCATTACTAAAATGCTCCAATTGAGCTGTTAGAATGTCAGAAACAAGCTTTCTGAGCTGAGAACCGCATTTTGTGACATAGTTCATCAGTGGATGATGAGAATGTCAGTTTTGACAAAGAACTCTGTTCATTACTGAAATGCTCCAATTGAGCTGTTAGAATGTCAGAAACAAGCTTTCTGAGCTGAAAACTGCATTTTGTGACAAAAAGCATCAGTGGATGATGAGAATGTCAGTTTTGACAAAGAACACTGATCATTACTAAAATGCTCCAATTGAGCTGTTAGAATGTCAGAAACAAGCTTTCTGAGCTGAGAAATGCATTTTGTGACAAAGTGCATCAGTGGATGATGAGAATGTCAGTTTTGACAAAGGACACTGTTCATTACTAAAATGCTCTAATTGAGCTGTTAGAATGTCAGAAACAAGCTTTCTGAGCTGAGAACTGCATTTTGTGACAAAGTTCATCAGTGGATGATGAGAATGTCAGTTTTGACAAAGAACACTGATCATTACTAAAATGCTCCAATTGAACTGTTAGAATGTCAGAAACAAGCTTTCTGAGCTGAGAACTGCATTTTGTGACATAGTTCATCAGTGGATGATGAGAATGTCAGTTTTGACAAAGAACACTGTTCATTACTAAAATGCTCTAATTGAGCTGTTAGAATGTTAGAAACAAGCTTTCTGAGCTGAGAACTGCATTTTGTGACATAGTTCATCAGTGGATGATGAGAATGTCAGTTTTGACAAAGAACACTGTTCATTACTAAAATGCTCCAATTGAGCTGTTAGAATGTCAGAAACAAGCTTTCTGAGCTGAGAACCGCATTTTGTGACATAGTTCATCAGTGGATGATGAGAATGTCAGTTTTGACAAAGAACTCTGTTCATTACTGAAATGCTCCAATTGAGCTGTTAGAATGTCAGAAACAAGCTTTCTGAGCTGAAAACTGCATTTTGTGACAAAAAGCATCAGTGGATGATGAGAATGTCAGTTTTGACAAAGAACACTGATCATTACTAAAATGCTCCAATTGAGCTGTTAGAATGTCAGAAACAAGCTTTCTGAGCTGAGAAATGCATTTTGTGACAAAGTGCATCAGTGGATGATGAGAATGTCAGTTTTGACAAAGAACACTGTTCATTACTAAAATGCTCTAATTGAGCTGGTAGAATGTCAGAAACAAGCTTTCTGAGCTGAGAACTGCATTTTGTGACAAAGTTCATCAGTGGATGATGAGAATGTCAGTTTTGACAAAGAACACTGATCATTACTAAAATGCTCCAATTGAACTGTTAGAATGTCAGAAACAAGCTTCCTGAGCTGAGAACTGCATTTTGTGACATAGTTCATCAGTGGATGATGAGAATGTCAGTTTTGACAAAGAACACTGTTCATTACTAAAATGCTCTAATTGAGCTGTTAGAATGTCAGAAACAAGCTTTCTGAGCTGAGAACCGCATTTTGTGACATAGTTCATCAGTGGATGATGAGAATGTCAGTTTTGACAAAGAACACTGATCATCACTAAAATGCTCCAATTAAGCTGTTAGAATGTCAGAAACAAGCTTTCTGAGCTGAGAACTGCATTTTGTGACATAGTTCATCAGTGGATGATGAGAATGTCAGTTTTGACAAAGAACACTGCTGATATGCTCCAATTGAGCTGTTAGAATGTCAGAAACAAGCTTTCTGAGCTGAGAAATGCATTTTGTGACAAAGTGCATCAGTGGATGATGAGAATGTCAGTTTTGACAAAGAACACTGTTCATTACTAAAATGCTCTAATTGAGCTGTTAGAATGTCAGAAACAAGCTTTCTGAGCTGAGAACTGCATTTTGTGACAAAGTTCATCAGTGGATGATGAGAATGTCAGTTTTGACAAAGAACACTGATCATTACTAAAATGCTCCAATTGAGCTGTTAGAATGTCAGAAACAAGCTTTCTGAGCTGAGAACTGCATTTTGTGACAAAGTGAATCAGTGGATGGATGAGAATGTCACTTTTGACAAAGAACACTGTTCATTACTAAAATGCTCTAATTGAGCTGTTAGAATGTCAGAAACAAGCTTTCTGAGCTGAGAACTGCATTTTGTGACATAGTTCATCAGTGGATGATGAGAATGTCAGTTTTGACAAAGAACACTGTTCATTACTAAAATGCTCTAATTGAGCTGTTAGAATGTCAGAAACAAGCTTTCTGAGCTGAGAACTGCATTTTGTGACATAGTTCATCAGTGGATGATGAGAATGTCAGTTTTGACAAAGAACACTGTTCATTACTGAAATGCTCTAATTGAGCTGTTAGAATGTCAGAAACAAGCTTTCTGAGCTGAGAACTGCATTTTGTGACAAAAAGCATCAGTGGATGATGAGAATGTCAGTTTTGACAAAGAACACTGATCATTACTAAAATGCTCCGATTGAGCTGTTAGAATGTCAGAAACAAGCTTTCTGAGCTGAGAAATGCATTTTGTGACAAAGTGCTTCAGTGGATGATGAGAATGTCAGTTTTGACAAAGAACACTGTTCATTACTAAAATGCTCTAATTGAGCTGTTAGAATGTCAGAAACAAGCTTTCTGAGCTGAGAACTGCATTTTGTGACATAGTTCATCAGTGGATGATGAGAATGTCAGTTTTGACAAAGAACACTGTTCATTACTAAAATGCTCTAATTGAGCTGTTAGAATGTTAGAAACAAGCTTTCTGAGCTGAGAACTGCATTTTGTGACATAGTTCATCAGTGGATGATGAGAATGTCAGTTTTGACAAAGAACACTGTTCATTACTAAAATGCTCCAATTGAGCTGTTAGAATGTCAGAAACAAGCTTTCTGAGCTGAGAACCGCATTTTGTGACATAGTTCATCAGTGGATGATGAGAATGTCAGTTTTGACAAAGAACTCTGTTCAATACTGAAATGCTCCAATTGAGCTGTTAGAATGTCAGAAAAAAGCTTTCTGAGCTGAAAACTGCATTTTGTGACAAAAAGCATCAGTGGATGATGAGAATGTCAGTTTTGACAAAGAACACTGATCATTACTAAAATGCTCCAATTGAGCTGTTAGAATGTCATAAACAAGCTTTCTGAGCTGAGAAATGCATTTTGTGACAAAGTGCATCAGTGGATGATGAGAATGTCAGTTTTGACAAAGAACACTGTTCATTACTAAAATGCTCTAATTGAGCTGTTAGAATGTCAGAAACAAGCTTTCTGAGCTGAGAACTGCATTTTGTGACAAAGTTCATCAGTGGATGATGAGAATGTCAGTTTTGACAAAGAACTCTGTTCATTACTGAAATGCTCCAATTGAGCTGTTAGAATGTCAGAAACAAGCTTTCTGAGCTGAAAACTGCATTTTGTGACAAAAAGCATCAGTGGATGATGAGAATGTCAGTTTTGACAAAGAACACTTATCATTACTAAAATGCTCCAATTGAGCTGTTAGAATGTCATAAACAAGCTTTCTGAGCTGAGAACTGCATTTTGTGACAAAGTTTATCAGTGGATGATGAGAATGTCAGTTTTGACAAAGAACACTGATCATTACTAAAATGCTCCAATTGAGCTGTTAGAATGTCAGAAACAAGCTTTCTGAGCTGAGAACTGCATTTTGTGACATAGTTCATCAGTGGATGATGAGAATATCAGTTTTGACAAAGAACACTGTTCATTACTGAAATGCTCCAATTGAGCTGTTAGAATGTCAGAAACAAATTTTCTGAGCTGAGAAATGCATTTTGTGACAAAGTGCATCAGTGGATGATGAGAATGTCAGTTTTGACAAAGAACACTGTTCATTACTAAAATGCTCTAATTGAGCTGTTAGAATGTCAGAAACAAGCTTTCTGAGCTGAGAACTGCATTTTGTGACAAAGTGAATCAGTGGATGATGAGAATGTCAGTTTTGACAAAGAACACTGTTCATTACTAAAATGCTCTAATTGAGCTGTTAGAATGTCAGAAACAAGCTTTCTGAGCTGAGAACTGCATTTTGTGACAAAAAGCATCAGTGGATGATGAGAATGTCAGTTTTGACAAAGAACACTGATCATTACTAAAATGCTCCGATTGAGCTGTTAGAATGTCAGAAACAAGCTTTCTGAGCTGAGAAATGCATTTTGTGACAAAGTGCTTCAGTGGATGATGAGAATGTCAGTTTTGACAAAGAACACTGTTCATTACTAAAATGCTCTAATTGAGCTGTTAGAATGTTAGAAACAAGCTTTCTGAGCTGAGAACTGCATTTTGTGACATAGTTCATCAGTGGATGATGAGAATGTCAGTTTTGACAAAGAACACTGTTCATTACTAAAATGCTCCAATTGAGCTGTTAGAATGTCAGAAACAAGCTTTCTGAGCTGAGAACCGCATTTTGTGACATAGTTCATCAGTGGATGATGAGAATGTCAGTTTTGACAAAGAACTCTGTTCATTACTGAAATGCTCCAATTGAGCTGTTAGAATGTCAGAAACAAGCTTTCTGAGCTGAGAACTGCATTTTGTGACAAAAAGCATCAGTGGATGATGAGAATGTCAGTTTTGACAAAGAACACTGATCATTACTAAAATGCTCCGATTGAGCTGTTAGAATGTCAGAAACAAGCTTTCTGAGCTGAGAAATGCATTTTGTGACAAAGTGCTTCAGTGGATGATGAGAATGTCAGTTTTGACAAAGAACACTGTTCATTACTAAAATGCTCTAATTGAGCTGTTAGAATGTTAGAAACAAGCTTTCTGAGCTGAGAACTGCATTTTGTGACATAGTTCATCAGTGGATGATGAGAATGTCAGTTTTGACAAAGAACACTGTTCATTACTAAAATGCTCCAATTGAGCTGTTAGAATGTCAGAAACAAGCTTTCTGAGCTGAGAACCGCATTTTGTGACATAGTTCATCAGTGGATGATGAGAATGTCAGTTTTGACAAAGAACTCTGTTCATTACTGAAATGCTCCAATTGAGCTGTTAGAATGTCAGAAACAAGCTTTCTGAGCTGAGAACTGCATTTTGTGACAAAAAGCATCAGTGGATGATGAGAATGTCAGTTTTGACAAAGAACACTGATCATTACTAAAATGCTCCGATTGAGCTGTTAGAATGTAAGAAACAAGCTTTCTGAGCTGAGAAATGCATTTTGTGACAAAGTGCTTCAGTGGATGATGAGAATGTCAGTTTTGACAAAGAACACTGTTCATTACTAAAATGCTCTAATTGAGCTGTTAGAATGTTAGAAACAAGCTTTCTGAGCTGAGAACTGCCCCAGATAGCAAACGTATGTGGGCCACTTCCGGCAATGATGTGGCACTGCAGGCCGTCTTGTGGCCCAGACAAAGTGGAGGTGGACTTGAAGTGGCCCACATGTAATGTTGCAAATGTGGCCCAGTTGAATTAAAATGTATCCGGGCCAGATTTGGCAAAGATATGGCACAGTTGGTGCTGGCTCATGTGGGTTTGAGCCAAAAGTGGCCCACATGTAATGTTGCAAATGTGGCCCAGTTGTATTAAAATGTATCCGGGCCAGATTTGGCAAAGATATGGCACAGTAAGTGCTGGCACATGTGGGTTTGAGCCAAAAGTGGCCCACATGTAATGTTGCAAATGTGGCCCAGTGGTATTAAAATGTATCCGGGCCAGGTTTGGCAAAGATATGGCACAGTAAGTGCTGGCACATGTGGGTTTGAGCCTATAGTGGCCCACATGTAATGTTGCAAATGTGGCCCAGTTGTATTAAAATGTATCCGGGCCAGATTTGGCAAAGATATGGCACAGTAAGTGCTGGCACATGTGGGTTTGAGCCTAAAGTGGCCCAGATGTAATGTTGCAAATGTGGCCCAGTTGTATAAAAATGTATCCGGGCCAGATTTGGCAAAGGTATGGGACAGAAAGTGCTGGCTCATGTGGGTTTGAGCCTAAATTGGCCCACATGTAATGTTGCAAATGTGGCCCAGTTGTATTAAAATGTATCCGGGCCAGATTTGGCAAGGATATGGCAAAGTTAGTGCTGGCTCATGTGGGTTTGAGCCTAAAGTGGCCTAGATGTAAAGTTGTAAATGTGGCCCAGTTGTATTAAAATGTATCTGGGCCAGGTTTGGCAAAGATATGGCAAAGTTGGTGCTGGCTCATGTGGGTTTGAGCCTAAATTGGCCCACATGTAATGTTGCAAATGTGGCCCAGTTGTATTAAAATGTATCCGGGCCAGATTTGGCAAAGATATGGCAAAGTTAGTGCTGGCTCATGTGGGTTTGAGCCTAAAGTGGCCCAGATGTAAAGTTGTAAATGTGTCCCAGTTGTATTAAAATGTATCTGGGCCAGGTTTGGCAAAGATATGGCAAAGTGGGTGCTGGCTCATGTGGGTTTGTGCCTAAATTGGCCCACATGTAATGTTGCAAATGTGGCCCAGTTGTATTAAAATGTATCCGGGCCAGATTTGGCAAAGGTATGGCACAGTAAGTGCTGGCTCATGTGGGTTTGAGCCTAAATTGGCCCACATGTAATGTTGCAAATGTGGCCCAGTTGTATTAAAATGTATCCGGGCCAGATTTGGCAAGGATATGGCAAAGTTAGTGCTGGCTCATGTGGGTTTGAGCCTAAAGTGGCCTAGATGTAAAGTTGTAAATGTGGCCCAGTTGTATTAAAATGTATCTGGGCCAGGTTTGGCAAAGATATGGCAAAGTTGGTGCTGGCTCATGTGGGTTTGAGCCTAAATTGGCCCACATGTAATGTTGCAAATGTGGCCCAGTTGTATTAAAATGTATCCGGGCCAGATTTGGCAAAGATATGGCAAAGTTAGTGCTGGCTCATGTGGGTTTGAGCCTAAAGTGGCCCAGATGTAAAGTTGTAAATGTGGCCCAGTTGTATTAAAATGTATCTGGGCCAGGTTTGGCAAAGATATGGCAAAGTGGGTGCTGGCTCATGTGGGTTTGTGCCTAAATTGGCCCAGATGTAATGTTGCAAATGTGGCCCAGTTGTATTAAAATGTATCCGGGCCAGATTTGGCAAAGATATGGCAAAGTTAGTGCTGGCTCATGTGGGTTTGAGCCTAAAGTGGCCCAGATGTAATGTTGTAAATGTGGCCCAGTTGTATTAAAATGTATCCGGGCCAGATTTGGCAAAGATATGGCAAAGTTAGTGCTGGCTCATGTGGGTTTGAGCCTAAAGTGGCCCAGATGTAATGTTGTAAATGTGGCCCAGTTGTATTAAAATGTATCTGGGCCAGGTTTATGTGGGTTTGAGCTAGCATGTTACAGTATACACAACAATGTTGCAGCTGGTTCATATTGTGTACAATTGGTATATCACATCATGATAAACAAGTGTCTGTGTTTTTGAGTTGTGTTATCACTCTTAGTGTTGTAATTGGGTTTACTGTTTTGCCACAGAAGTGTAAAACAGTGTGAAATGTGTTTAGAGGTTTGCAAAAAGAGTGAATGAATGGGTTTAGACCACTGGACATTTAGCTACAAGAATGGAGATGAGTGTTAGCAATTCAGAATAACTGTAAATGATCAGTGGGGTATTTTGAGCTGAATCTTCACAGACACATTCTGGTCACACCTGAGACTATATCACATCTTGTAAAATATGTATAATATGAGCTCTTTACATATTTGTTTAAAATAAAATAAAAATCGTATCTACACTTAAAGAATAATATTTGCATCGGCAATTTCCCTTGAAGGCTACCAGGCATCATGTTTTAGTCACATTCCTACAGTATGTTTCAGAGAAAATGGGATTGCTTAACAATAATTTTGTTTGGAAATGAATCAAAGTACATGTTGGTGGGGAAAGAGGAGTGAAATAGACATATGAGAGGTGGACCAACAGTCGGGATCTCTGATACGATAAGGGTCACAAATGTTGACATACATTAACATTTAATCATTTAGAAGATGCTTTTATCCAAAGCGACTTACAGATGATGGAAGCAATTGGAACAACATTAGTGTTACGACAACAAAAACCATAAGTGCAATAAAAGAAAACTGGTCTCATATACAGTGTACATAGATAGTAAAAAAATTTAGATAGAAGTCAGAACTGATCAGTCAGGTGTTGACGGAAGAGAAGTAATTTCAGACGGTTCTCAGAGATTGCTAGGATCTTGTAGCAGCGGGCAGGTCATTCCATAAATGTGGATCCGATTCCGAGAAGGTATGAGAGAGAGATTTTTGTACCTTTTTGGGATGGCACCACAAGTCAATGTAACTTAGTGAAGAGATGAGTTAATATTCAGGACCGGGTGGTGCTGGCATGTTGAAAACCCTTGCTCATGCTTTCTGCTCAAAGGGTGCAACCAAAATCTGGATCACTCAACAATTGCATCAACAGCATTTTTTGGTCAAAACAACATTAACAAGATTAGCCTTCAGATGATATTTGAACCACACATGCCAGTACAATACAGTGTACACATGCTATCTACTGACATAGATGTGAAAACATATTTAAACTTTAAAAATAAAAGTTCACAATTTATGTAATGCTCCCTCTGATGTTACTGTTTCAGGGCCAGTGAGTAATAAATTAAATGTATGTTTCCTGAATTTGGTTATGTCGGTTTATTTTTTCAAACATGAAGTGTTTTGTTGGGCTGGGAGAGTTTTGGAGGTGAAATTAACTGTTCATTATGGAGGATGTGTAAAGAGTTTTGAAAATGTGGCTTCATGTATTAAACAATGCTCGTTAGCAGTTGAAAAAACTGTAAGATGTACCGCTCCTTTAAATTTAAACGTTGCCGCGGAAATGGCTCAAAAACCAGATGATTCAGCTGCAGAGAGGAAGATCGACCGTTGGATGCTGCAAAAAGACCAGGTATGCTTAAAATCATGGCTTAAGACTTAAGTCCAGCTCAAATACCTTTAAATATAATTTTGGGGTAGTCTTCACTTAATGTAAAGCGCTACTTATTAACATGACATACACGTGTTTCATTATAGTACGTTTAAATATGATTTGAAGCGCTGAGCACTATAACCAATAGCACACGTTTCTGTTGAATTAAAGGCATGCGATGTCCAATCAGAGGCGTTTGATTTGGCACCGCTGAGACTTCATGGGGGTTGCGCGGGCTCGCCAAATTCAAATTGTAACTCCGCAGTCCGCACATGCGGCAAGTTTCTCCTCGTCGAACACAACGTGGAGAGAAGATGTAAGTAAAATATTTATTTTGTAGTAGCTATAGACGTGCAGCTTCAGAATCAGATATCTATCTGTGTTTAATTCAGGATTATTTGGCCAAAGTCAGAATCAGACCGAACTGACTGCTTCTGAGTGATGTTAGTTGTCGCCAGTCTAATAGTCCTTTTGTGTGTCATGTTAAATCGTAACTAATCCGTAAAACGAATGCAGTTAATATGATGTTTACAAGACACGTTCTCGACATTATGGTTATATATGGTTATGGTTAATAATCACCACATAAACGGGGCTGATACTAAGTAATATGTTAATGATTAAGATGTTGTTTTAATAGTGGGAAGTTAATTTAGGTTATCAAATGAATTGGTCTGTATTATGTTTTTACTATGTATGTTTTGAGTCATGATGTTTTTGTCCTTAACATTCAATGTGTTTTTACAGAAATTTCCTGGTGGCCATAAAATACAGTTTTTAGTGCACCCTAAGGTAAGCAGCTAATACAGTTCAGTTTGTACTTTTGTGCCAATAAAAATGAACTAAAACTCATAGAAACAAAGATATACAAAGTGAACAAAATGACAATAATCCTCTCGAAGGCAACGATTTTCCATGGTTTTCCCAATAAGGCTGCTTGATTATTACATGACAAAGATGAGTAAAGACGGAGTAAAGACAAGATTATTTATTGTCACATCTAATATTTGTATTAAACATTTGTAATATAACAGACCATATCTCAGATAGCTAGCAACCATTGATCCAATATCATTTTCCAGCCAGAATAATGTTTTTTTTTAGGTTAATTCCCTTTCAGTGTTTTCATGTGTTTTATTTAAAATAGAAACTTTGTGGGTGTAAAGTGTCACATTGTTTTGTATCAGTGGTTTTCATGACATATGTCTTGCAACAAATAAAATGAAATAATCCTTGAGTTAGGGTAGACTTTTATGGCTGGTGTGAATGTTAAGGTTCATAAATAAAGATAGATTATGACAAGGTATAAAAAAAAAATCACTTAAACACTTACACATCAACATTTGTCATACAGAGCTCAACAATGGTGACAATCATCAAACTAATTCAGATAAGAAGTTCAACTACAATGCATGCTGGGAATCATGAATGAGTGATTGTTGACTGTCACCATTAGGTACTTTTTCATGGACACATCGGATTGAATTTATTCAGATCATAACAGTCAATAAAAAAGGTCAATAAAGTGATCTGATTAGAATAAATGTTTAATGACAGCTAATTCGTAAATTTAGAAGTGATAATACAAAGATTAATATCTGCAATAATTGTAAACGGAGATGGTTGCGGTGGACGTGGATCATTATAATATTCACACAAACGGCTACTTAAACCAGTGTTACATGCAAAGATGTGTTTATTTTATGTCACAGATGCCAGTATAATAATGTACAGTTCATAAACGCAAAGTAGGCCAATGTCAACATATCAATGAACCAATGTCGTTTTGCACAGCTGACTTGCCATGGTAAAACCAGTAAATCATGTAAAGCACATGCAGGTAAATGATAAGTAAAACAAATGTTCGGTAACTATACAAATATAATTTTATGATAAGATATTTTATCATGTTTTAAAAAGAAATTGAGAAGTTGTGGTTAAAAAAACACTCCAGGGAAACAGTTAAGACATTTTAAATGCGCAAAAATATGAATATGTTCATTGAGAGATGACAAGCATATGAAAATGTGTGCCGCATTGTCAGATTTATGTATTTTGGTTTCTCTAGCAACAGCTGCTCATTCTGTGCGTCATACGCACCTACATCTGTACGACAGAGTAACGTCTTTGCACATGCGCAAAACTTCCTACTTCTTATCAAGTGCATTACAAACGGCATAAACCACCCTTTACAATCCGACTAAAGATTCTATCGGTTTGGGCATTTTTAATCTGATTGACGTGTTTATATTTCATTCAGATTGAATTTTTAGTTGAATTACAATGTTCCATGTAAACGCAGCTAATGATGGAATTCATAGTAGCACAGGTCTGACAGTAAAAAAAATTCCAACATTGACAAAACTCACTCTTAAAGGAATAATAAACATATTATTGGATGAGATTAAGATGGTTTTCTCTTTTAATTAAGATAACTATTGAAGCTTAAAGTTGTTAATGCATTGAAGTGTTCGCTTTTGCAAGAAGTATGTGACATTTTGTATCCATGTTTGGTGGTATTGTGTATAAAGTTTTGAGAAGTGGAGCCATAGTTCAGAAAAGTTGTTTTTCAGCAATTTGAAACAAACTATAACTGCTGTTTAAAATTTTACAAATAATTTGAAATAATTATTTTATAAAGCATCAGTTTAAATGTACTGTTCAGTGACACACACCATGTTAGAATCTGTCTCCACATTAGGGCTTTCTGCACATGGTGAAATGTATCTAGGTTGAAATTTTATTCTGTCATTTAATCATTCTATTATATCATTTTAATCATGAATTAAATTGTTTGATTTCTAAATTGTGCGTGTCAATAATTTATTTTATTTGTGTATCCCTTAACAAGCCTGCAAGACTGCCATGGAGCTGATGGGCCCAGTCAAGGAGTTCATTAAAACCTATGTATTTTGATGGTTCCTGTCTAATTAATAGTCTAATTCATTTTTAACACCATTTCTGTGTTTTATTTGTTTTTATTGTTATTTTTCTTTTTTGCATATTCAGATTGCTTCCCAGTTTTGTATGTGTAATCATGCAATGTTTGTTTTTGGCAATATTAATAAATAAAATGTTTCTGAATTATCTGATTGATCTGTCATGATTGGTTGAGACCTGGCAAATGAGTGGACCACTCAAGTGCCATCAATCCATGCGGTATGTGGGCCAGAGCAAGGAACTGGATCTGGGCCAAAATTTAATTTACTGTTGCCCAGATTTGGGCCAGATCTGTTTTATTTGTTTTGTATTTGGCTGACATGTGGCACTGCTAAGGCTTTCTTGTGGTTAAGACCTGGCGAACAGGAGTGAACCACCCAAGTGCCATCATTCAATGCGGTATGTGGGCCAGAGCAAGGTGTTGAATCTGGGCCAAAATTAAATCTACAGTTGCCCAGATTTGGGCCAGATCTGCTTTATTTGTTTTGTATTTGGCTGACATGTGGCACTGCTTAGGCTTTCTTGTGGTTAAGATCTGGCGAACAGGAGTGAACCACCCAAGTGCCATCATTCAATGCGGTATGTGGGCCAGAGCAAGGTGTTGGATCTGGGCCAAATCTGGGCCAAAATTAAATCTACAGTTGCCCAGATTTGGGCCAGATCTGCTTTATTTGTTTTGTATTTGGCTGACATGTGGCACTGCTTAGGCTTTCTTGTGGTTAAGATCTGGCGAACAGGAGTGAACCACCCAAGTGCCATCATTCAATGCGGTATGTGGGCCAGAGCAAGGTGTTGGATCTGGGCCAAATCTGGGCCAAAATTAAATCTACTGTTGCCCAGATTTGGGCCAGATCTGCTTTATTTGTTTTGTGTTTGGCTGACATGTGGCACTGCTTAGGCTTTCTTGTGGTTAAGATCTGGCGAACAGGAGTGAACCACCCAAGTGCCATCATTCAATGCGTTATGTGGGCCAGAGCAAGGTGTTGGATCTGGGCCAAATCTGGGCCAAAATTGAATCTACTGTTGCCCAGATTTGGGCCAGATCTGCTTTATTTGTTTTGTGTTTGGCTGACATGTGGCACTGCTAAGGCTTTCTTTTGGTTGACATCTGGCAAACAAGGGAGGACCGCTCAAGTGCCATCATTCCATGCCAAAAGTGGGCCTGATGAATGTGTCCAATGTGAGCCAAATCTGGGCCACATACATTTTGCTATCTGGGGCATTTTGTGACATAGTTCATCAGTGGATGATGAGAATGTCAGTTTTGACAAAGAACACTGTTCATTACTAAAATGCTCCAATTGAGCTGTTAGAATGTCAGAAACAAGCTTTCTGAGCTGAGAACCGCATTTTGTGACATAGTTCATCAGTGGATGATGAGAATGTCAGTTTTGACAAAGAACTCTGTTCATTACTGAAATGCTCCAATTGAGCTGTTAGAATGTCAGAAACAAGCTTTCTGAGCTGAAAACTGCATTTTGTGACAAAAAGCATCAGTGGATGATGAGAATGTCAGTTTTGACAAAGAACACTTATCATTACTAAAATGCTCCAATTGAGCTGTTAGAATGTCATAAACAACCTTTCTGAGCTGAGAACTGCATTTTGTGACAAAGTTTATCAGTGGATGATGACAATGTCAGTTTTGACAAAGAACACTGATCATTACTAAAATGCTCCAATTGAGCTGTTAGAATGTCAGAAACAAGCTTTCTGAGCTGAGAACTGCATTTTGTGACATAGTTCATCAGTGGATGATGAGAATGTAAGTTTTGACAAAGAACACTGTTCATTACTGAAATGCTCCAATTGAGCTGTTAGAATGTCAGAAACAAATTTTCTGAGCTGAGAAATGCATTTTGTGAAAAAGTGCATCAGTGGATGATGAGAATGTCAGTTTTGACAAAGAACACTGTTCATTACTAAAATGCTCTAATTGAGCTGTTAGAATGTCAGAAACAAGCTTTCTGAGCTGAGAACTGCATTTTGTGACAAAGTGAATCAGTGGATGATGAGAATGTCAGTTTTGACAAAGAACACTGTTCATTACTAAAATGCTCTAATTGAGCTGTTAGAATGTCAGAAACAAGCTTTCTGAGCTGAGAACTGCATTTTGTGACAAAAAGCATCAGTGGATGATGAGAATGTCAGTTTTGACAAAGAACACTGATCATTACTAAAATGCTCCGATTGAGCTGTTAGAATGTCAGAAACAAGCTTTCTGAGCTGAGAAATGCATTTTGTGACAAAGTGCTTCAGTGGATGATGAGAATGTCAGTTTTGACAAAGAACACTGTTCATTACTAAAATGCTCTAATTGAGCTGTTAGAATGTTAGAAACAAGCTTTCTGAGCTGAGAACTGCATTTTGTGACATAGTTCATCAGTGGATGATGAGAATGTCAGTTTTGACAAAGAACACTGTTCATTACTAAAATGCTCCAATTGAGCTGTTAGAATGTCAGAAACAAGCTTTCTGAGCTGAGAACCGCATTTTGTGACATAGTTCATCAGTGGATGATGAGAATGTCAGTTTTGACAAAGAACTCTGTTCATTACTGAAATGCTCCAATTGAGCTGTTAGAATGTCAGAAACAAGCTTTCTGAGCTGAGAACTGCATTTTGTGACAAAAAGCATCAGTGGATGATGAGAATGTCAGTTTTGACAAAGAACACTGATCATTACTAAAATGCTCCGATTGAGCTGTTAGAATGTCAGAAACAAGCTTTCTGAGCTGAGAAATGCATTTTGTGACAAAGTGCTTCAGTGGATGATGAGAATGTCAGTTTTGACAAAGAACACTGTTCATTACTAAAATGCTCTAATTGAGCTGTTAGAATGTTAGAAACAAGCTTTCTGAGCTGAGAACTGCATTTTGTGACATAGTTCATCAGTGGATGATGAGAATGTCAGTTTTGACAAAGAACTCTGTTCATTACTGAAATGCTCCAATTGAGCTGTTAGAATGTCAGAAACAAGCTTTCTGAGCTGAAAACTGCATTTTGTGACAAAAAGCATCAGTGGATGATGAGAATGTCAGTTTTGACAAAGAACACTGATCATTACTAAAATGCTCCAATTGAGCTGTTAGAATGTCATAAACAAGCTTTCTGAGCTGAGAAATGCATTTTGTGACAAAGTGCTTCAGTGGATGATGAGAATGTCAGTTTTGACAAAGAACACTGTTCATTACTAAAATGCTCTAATTGAGCTGTTAGAATGTCAGAAACAAGCTTTCTGAGCTGAGAACTGCATTTTGTGACAAAGTTCATCAGTGGATGATGAGAATGTCAGTTTTGACAAAGAACACTGACCATTACTAAAATGCTCCAATTGAGCTGTTAGAATGTCAGAAACAAGCTTTCTGAGCTGAGAAATGCATTTTGTGACAAAGTGCTTCATTGGATGATGAGAATGTCAGTTTTGACAAAGAACACTGTTCATTACTAAAATGCTCTAATTGAGCTGTTAGAATGTCAGAAACAAGCTTTCTGAGCTGAGAACTGCATTTTGTGACAAAAAGCATCAGTGGATGATGAGAATGTCAGTTTTGACAAAGAACACTGATCATTACTAAAATGCTCCAATTGAGCTGTTAGAATGTCAGAAACAAGCTTTCTGAGCTGAGAAATGCATTTTGTGACAAAGTGCTTCAGTGGATGATGAGAATGTCAGTTTTGACAAAGAACACTGTTCATTACTAAAATGCTCTAATTGAGCTGTTAGAATGTCAGAAACAAGCTTTCTGAGCTGAGAACTGCATTTTGTGACAAAAAGCATCAGTGGATGATGAGAATGTCAGTTTTGACAAAGAACACTGATCATTACTAACATGCTCCAATTGAGCTGTTAGAATGTCAGAAACAAGCTTTCTGAGCTGAGAACTGCATTTTGTGACATAGTTCATCAGTGGATGATGAGAATGTCAGTTTTGACAAAGAACACTGTTCATTACTGAAATGCTCCAATTGAGCTGTTAGAATGTCAGAAACAAATTTTCTGAGCTGAGAAATGCATTTTGTGACAAAGTGCTTCAGTGGATGATGAGAATGTCAGTTTTGACAAAGAACACTGATCATCACTAAAATGCTCCAATTAAGCTGTTAGAATGTCAGAAACAAGCTTTCTGAGCTGAGAACTGCATTTTGTGACATAGTTCATCAGTGGATGATGAGAATGTCAGTTTTGACAAAGAACACTGTTCATTACTGAAATGCTCCAATTGAGCTGTTAGAATGTCAGAAACAAGCTTTCTGAGCTGAGAAATGCATTTTGTGACAAATTGCATCAGTGGATGATGAGAATGTCAGTTTTGACAAAGAACACTGTTCATTACTAAAATGCTCTAATTGAGCTGTTAGAATGTCAGAAACAAGCTTTCTGAGCTGAGAACTGCATTTTGTGACATAGTTCATCAGTGGATGATGAGAATGTCAGTTTTGACAAAGAACACTGTTCATTACTAAAATGCTCTATTTGAGCTGTTAGAATGTCAGAAACAAGCTTTCTGAGCTGAGAACTGCATTTTGTGACAAAAAGCATCAGTGGATGATGAGAATGTCAGTTTTGACAAAGAACACTGATCATTACTAAAATGCTCCGATTGAGCTGTTAGAATGTCAGAAACAAGCTTTCTGAGCTGAGAAATGCATTTTGTGACAAAGTGCTTCAGTGGATGATGAGAATGTCAGTTTTGACAAAGAACACTGTTCATTACTAAAATGCTCTAATTGAGCTGTTAGAATGTTAGAAACAAGCTTTCTGAGCTGAGAACTGCATTTTGTGACATAGTTCATCAGTGGATGATGAGAATGTCAGTTTTGACAAAGAACACTGTTCATTACTAAAATGCTCCAATTGAGCTGTTAGAATGTCAGAAACAAGCTTTCTGAGCTGAGAACCACATTTTGTGACATAGTTCATCAGTGGATGATGAGAATGTCAGTTTTGACAAAGAACTCTGTTCATTACTGAAATGCTCCAATTGAGCTGTTAGAATGTCAGAAACAAGCTTTCTGAGCTGAAAACTGCATTTTGTGACAAAAAGCATCAGTGGATGATGAGAATGTCAGTTTTGATAAAGAACACTGATCATTACTAAAATGCTCTAATTGAGCTGTTAGAATGTCAAAAACAAGCTTTCTGAGCTGAGAAATGCATTTTGTGACAAAGTGCTTCATTGGATGATGAGAATGTCAGTTTTGACAAAGAACACTGTTCATTACTAAAATGCTCTAATTGAGCTGTTAGAATGTCAGAAACAAGCTTTCTGAGCTGAGAACTGCATTTTGTGATAAAAAGCATCAGTGGATGATGAGAATGTCAGTTTTGACAAAGAACACTGATCATTACTAAAATGCTCCAATTGAGCTGTTAGAATGTCAGAAACAAGCTTTCTGAGCTGAGAAATGCATTTTGTGATAAAGTGCTTCAGTGGATGATGAGAATGTCAGTTTTGACAAAGAACACTGTTCATTACTAAAATGCTCTAATTGAGCTGTTAGAATGTCAGAAACAAGCTTTCTGAGCTGAGAAATGCATTTTGTGACAAAGTGCTTCAGTGGATGATGAGAATGTCAGTTTTGACAAAGAACTCTGTTCATTACTGAAATGCTCCAATTGAGCTGTTAGAACGTCAGAAACAAGCTTTCTGAGCTGAAAACTGCATTTTGTGACAAAAAGCATCAGTGGATGATGAGAATGTCAGTTTTGACAAAGAACACTGATCATTACTAAAATGCTCCAATTGAGCTGTTAGAATGTCATAAACAAGCTTTCTGAGCTGAGAAATGCATTTTGTGACAAAGTGCTTCAGTGGATGATGAGAATGTCAGTTTTGACAAAGAACACTGTTCATTACTAAAATGCTCTAATTGAGCTGTTAGAATGTCAGAAACAAGCTTTCTGAGCTGAGAACTGCATTTTGTGACAAAGTTCATCAGTGGATGATGAGAATGTCAGTTTTGACAAAGAACACTGATCATTACTAAAATGCTCCAATTGAGCTGTTAGAATGTCAGAAAAAAGCTTTCTGAGCTGAGAAATGCATTTTGTGACAAAGTGCTTCATTGGATGATGAGAATGTCAGTTTTGACAAAGAACACTGTTCATTACTAAAATGCTCTAATTGAGCTGTTAGAATGTCAGAAACAAGCTTTCTGAGCTGAGAACTGCATTTTGTGACAAAAAGCATCAGTGGATGATGAGAATGTCAGTTTTGACAAAGAACACTGATCATTACTAAAATGCTCCAATTGAGCTGTTAGAATGTCAGAAACAAGCTTTCTGAGCTGAGAAATGCATTTTGTGACAAAGTGCTTCAGTGGATGATGAGAATGTCAGTTTTGACAAAGAACACTGTTCATTACTAAAATGCTCTAATTGAGCTGTTAGAATGTCAGAAACAAGCTTTCTGAGCTGAGAACTGCATTTTGTGACAAAAAGCATCAGTGGATGATGAGAATGTCAGTTTTGACAAAGAACACTGATCATTACTAACATGCTCCAATTGAGCTGTTAGAATGTCAGAAACAAGCTTTCTGAGCTGAGAAATGCATTTTGTGACAAAGTGCTTCAGTGGATGATGAGAATGTCAGTTTTGACAAAGAACACTGATCATCACTAAAATGCTCCAATTAAGCTGTTAGAATGTCAGAAACAAGCTTTCTGAGCTGAGAACTGCATTTTGTGACATAGTTCATCAGTGGATGATGAGAATGTCAGTTTTGACAAAGAACACTGTTCATTACTGAAATGCTCCAATTGAGCTGTTAGAATGTCAGAAACAAGCTTTCTGAGCTGAGAAATGCATTTTGTGACAAAGTGCATCAGTGGATGATGAGAATGTCAGTTTTGACAAAGAACACTGTTCATTACTAAAATGCTCTAATTGAGCTGTTAGAATGTCAGAAACAAGCTTTCTGAGCTGAGAACTGCATTTTGTGACATAGTTCATCAGTGGATGATGAGAATGTCAGTTTTGACAAAGAACACTGTTCATTACTAAAATGCTCTAATTGAGCTGTTAGAATGTCAGAAACAAGCTTTCTGAGCTGAGAACTGCATTTTGTGACAAAAAGCATCAGTGGATGATGAGAATGTCAGTTTTGACAAAGAACACTGATCATTACTAAAATGCTCAGATTGAGCTGTTAGAATGTCAGAAACAAGCTTTCTGAGCTGAGAAATGCATTTTGTGACAAAGTGCTTCAGTGGATGATGAGAATGTCAGTTTTGACAAAGAACACTGTTCATTACTAAAATGCTCCAATTGAGCTGTTAGAATGTCAGAAACAAGCTTTCTGAGCTGAGAACCGCATTTTGTGACATAGTTCATCAGTGGATGATGAGAATGTCAGTTTTGACAAAGAACTCTGTTCATTACTGAAATGCTCCAATTGAGCTGTTAGAATGTCAGAAACAAGCTTTCTGAGCTGAAAACTGCATTTTGTGACAAAAAGCATCAGTGGATGATGAGAATGTCAGTTTTGACAAAGAACACTGATCATTACTAAAATGCTCTAATTGAGCTGTTAGAATGTCAGAAACAAGCTTTCTGAGCTGAGAACTGCATTTTGTGACAAAAAGCATCAGTGGATGATGAGAATGTCAGTTTTGACAAAGAACACTGATCATTACTAAAATGCTCCGATTGAGCTGTTAGAATGTCAGAAACAAGCTTTCTGAGCTGAGAAATGCATTTTGTGACAAAGTGCTTCAGTGGATGATGAGAATGTCAGTTTTGACAAAGAACACTGTTCATTACTAAAATGCTCTAATTGAGCTGTTAGAATGTTAGAAACAAGCTTTCTGAGCTGAGAACTGCATTTTGTGACATAGTTCATCAGTGGATGATGAGAATGTCAGTTTTGACAAAGAACACTGTTCATTACTAAAATGCTCCAATTGAGCTGTTAGAATGTCAGAAACAAGCTTTCTGAGCTGAGAACCGCATTTTGTGACATAGTTCATCAGTGGATGATGAGAATGTCAGTTTTGACAAAGAACACTGTTCATTACTAAAATGCTCCAATTGAGCTGTTAGAATGTCAGAAACAAGCTTTCTGAGCTGAGAACTGCATTTTGTGACAAAAAGCATCAGTGGATGATGAGAATGTCAGTTTTGACAAAGAACACTGTTCATTACTAAAATGCTCCAATTGAGCTGTTAGAATGTCAGAAACAAGCTTTCTGAGCTGAGAACCGCATTTTGTGACATAGTTCATCAGTGGATGATGAGAATGTCAGTTTTGACAAAGAACTCTGTTCATTGCTGAAATGCTCCAATTGAGCTGTTAGAATGTCAGAAACAAGCTTTCTGAGCTGAAAACTGCATTTTGTGACAAAAAGCATCAGTGGATGATGAGAATGTCAGTTTTGACAAAGAACACTGATCATTACTAAAATGCTCCAATTGAGCTGTTAGAATGTCAGAAACAAGCTATCTGAGCTGAGAAATGCATTTTGTGACATAGTTCATCAGTGGATGATGAGAATGTCAGTTTTGACAAAGAACACTGTTCATTACTAAAATGCTCTAATTGAGCTGTTAGAATGTCAGAAACAAGCTTTCTGAGCTGAAAACTGCATTTTGTGACAAAGTGAATCAGTGGATGATGAGAATGTCAGTTTTGACAAAGAACACTGATCATTAATAAAATGCTCCAATTGAGCTGTTAGAATGTCAGAAACAAGCTTTCTGAGCTGAAAACTGCATTTTTTTGACAAAGTGCATCAGTGGATGATGAGAATGTCAGTTTTGACAAAGAACACTGTTCATTACTAAAATGCTCTAATTGAGCTGTTAGAATGTCAGAAACAAGCTTTCTGAGCTGAGAACTGCATTTTGTGACATAGTTCATCAGTGGATGATGAGAATGTCAGTTTTGACAAAGAACACTGTTCATTACTAAAATGCTCTAATTGAGCTGTTAGAATGTCAGAAACAAGCTTTCTGAGCTGAGAACTGCATTTTGTGACATAGTTCATCAGTGGATGATGAGAATGTCAGTTTTGACAAAGAACACTGTTCATTACTAAAATGCTCTAATTGAGCTGTTAGAATGTCAGAAACAAGCTTTCTGAGCTGAGAACTGCATTTTGTGACAAAAAGCATCAGTGGATGATGAGAATGTCAGTTTTGACAAAGAACACTGGTCATTACTAAAATGCTCCGTTTGAGCTGTTAGAATGTCAGAAACAAGCTTTCTGAGCTGAGAAATGCATTTTGTGACAAAGTGCTTCAGTGGATGATGAGAATGTCAGTTTTGACAAAGAACACTGTTCATTACTAAAATGCTCTAATTGAGCTGTTAGAATGTCAGAAACAAGCTTTCTGAGCTGAGAACTGCATTTTGTGACATAGTTCATCAGTGGATGATGAGAATGTCAGTTTTGACAAAGAACACTGTTCATTACTAAAATGCTCTAATTGAGCTGTTAGAATGTTAGAAACAAGCTTTCTGAGCTGAGAACTGCATTTTGTGACATAGTTCATCAGTGGATGATGAGAATGTCAGTTTTGACAAAGAACACTGTTCATTACTAAAATGCTCCAATTGAGCTGTTAGAATGTCAGAAACAAGCTTTCTGAGCTGAGAACCGTATTTTGTGACATAGTTCATCAGTGGATGATGACAATGTCAGTTTTGACAAAGAACTCTGTTCATTACTGAAATGCTCCAATTGAGCTGTTAGAATGTCAGAAACAAGCTTTCTGAGCTGAAAACTGCATTTTGTGACAAAAAGCATCAGTGGATGATGAGAATGTCAGTTTTGACAAAGAACACTGTTCATTACTAAAATGCTCTAATTGAGCTGTTAGAATGTCAGAAATAAGCTTTCTGAGCTGAGAACTGCATTTTGTGACAAAGTTCATCAGTGGATGATGAGAATGTCAGTTTTGACAAAGAACACTGTTCATTACTAAAATGCTCTAATTGAGCTGTTAGAATGTCAGAAACAAGCTTTCTGAGCTGAGAACTGCATTTTGTGACATAGTTCATCAGTGGATGATGAGAATGTCAGTTTTGACAAAGAACACTGTTCATTACTAAAATGCTCTAATTGAGCTGTTAGAATGTCAGAAACAAGCTTTCTGAGCTGAGAACTGCATTTTGTGACAAAGTGAATCAGTGGATGGATGAGAATGTCACTTTTAACAAAGAACACTGTTCATTACTGAAATGCTCCAATTGAGCTGTTAGAATGTCAGAAACAAGCTTTCTGAGCTGAAAACTGCATTTTGTGACATTGTTCATCAGTGGATGATGAGAATGTCAGTTTTGACAAAGAACACTGATCATCACTAATATGCTCCAATTAAGCTGTTAGAATGTCAGAAACAAGCTTTCTGAGCTGAGAACTGCATTTTGTGACATAGTTCATCAGTGGATGATGAGAATGTCAGTTTTGACAAAGAACACTGTTCATTACTAAAATTCTCTAATTGAGCTGTTAGAATGTCAGAAACAAGCTTTCTGAGCTGAGAACTGCATTTTGTGAGAAAGTGAATCAGTGGATGATGAGAATGTCAGTTTTGACAAAGAACACTGTTCATTACTAAAATGCTCCAATTGAGCTGTTAGAATGTCAGAAACAAGCTTTCTGAGCTGAGAACTGCATTTTGTGACAAAAAGCATCAGTGGATGATGAGAATGTCAGTTTTGACAAAGAACACTGATCATTACTTAAATGCTCCGATTGAGCCGTTAGAATGTCAGAAACAAGCTTTCTGAGCTGAGAAATGCATTTTGTGACAAAGTGCTTCAGTGGATGATGAGAATGTCAGTTTTGACAAAGAACACTGTTCATTACTAAAATGCTCTAATTGAGCTGTTAGAATGTTAGAAACAAGCTTTCTGAGCTGAGAACCGCATTTTGTGACATAGTTCATCAGTGGATGATGAGAATGTCAGTTTTGACAAAGAACTCTGTTCATTACTAAAATGCTCCAATTGAGCTGTTAGAATGTCAGAAACAAGCTTTCTGAGCTGAAAACTGCATTTTGTGACAAAAAGCATCAGTTGATGATGAGAATGTCAGTTTTGACAAAGAACACTGTTCATTACTAAAATGCTCTAATTGAGCTGTTAGAATGTCAGAAACAAGCTTTCTGAGCTGAGAACTGCATTTTGTGACAAAGTTCATCAGTGGATGATGAGAATGTCAGTTTTGACAAAGAACTCTGTTCATTACTGAAATGCTCCAATTGAGCTGTTAGAATGTCAGAAACAAGCTTTCTGAGCTGAAAACTGCATTTTGTGACAAAAAGCATCAGTGGATGATGAGAATGTCAGTTTTGACAAAGAACACTGATCATTACTAAAATGCTCCAATTGAGCTGTTAGAATGTCATAAACAAGCTTTCTGAGCTGAGAAATGCATTTTGTGACAAAGTGCTTCAGTGGATGATGAGAATGTCAGTTTTGACAAAGAACACTGTTCATTACTAAAATGCTCTAATTGAGCTGTTAGAATGTCAGAAACAAGCTTTCTGAGCTGAGAACTGCATTTTGTGACAAAGTTCATCAGTGGATGATGAGAATGTCAGTTTTGACAAAGAACACTGATCATTACTAAAATGCTCCAATTGAGCTGTTAGAATGTCAGAAACAAGCTTTCTGAGCTGAGAAATGCATTTTGTGACAAAGTGCTTCATTGGATGATGAGAATGTCAGTTTTGACAAAGAACACTGTTCATTACTAAAATGCTCTAATTGAGCTGTTAGAATGTCAGAAACAAGCTTTCTGAGCTGAGAACTGCATTTTGTGACAAAAAGCATCAGTGGATGATGAGAATGTCAGTTTTGACAAAGAACACTGATCATTACTAAAATGCTCCAATTGAGCTGTTAGAATGTCAGAAACAAGCTTTCTGAGCTGAGAAATGCATTTTGTGACAAAGTGCTTCAGTGGATGATGAGAATGTCAGTTTTGACAAAGAACACTGTTCATTACTAAAATGCTCTAATTGAGCTGTTAGAATGTCAGAAACAAGCTTTCTGAGCTGAGAACTGCATTTTGTGACAAAAAGCATCAGTGGATGATGAGAATGTCAGTTTTGACAAAGAACACTGATCATTACTAACATGCTCCAATTGAGCTGTTAGAATGTCAGAAACAAGCTTTCTGAGCTGAGAACTGCATTTTGTGACATAGTTCATCAGTGGATGATGAGAATGTCAGTTTTGACAAAGAACACTGTTCATTACTGAAATGCTCCAATTGAGCTGTTAGAATGTCAGAAACAAATTTTCTGAGCTGAGAAATGCATTTTGTGACAAAGTGCTTCAGTGGATGATGAGAATGTCAGTTTTGACAAAGAACACTGATCATCACTAAAATGCTCCAATTAAGCTGTTAGAATGTCAGAAACAAGCTTTCTGAGCTGAGAACTGCATTTTGTGACATAGTTCATCAGTGGATGATGAGAATGTCAGTTTTGACAAAGAACACTGTTCATTACTGAAATGCTCCAATTGAGCTGTTAGAATGTCAGAAACAAGCTTTCTGAGCTGAGAAATGCATTTTGTGACAAAGTGCATCAGTGGATGATGAGAATGTCAGTTTTGACAAAGAACACTGTTCATTACTAAAATGCTCTAATTGAGCTGTTAGAATGTCAGAAACAAGCTTTCTGAGCTGAGAACTGCATTTTGTGACATAGTTCATCAGTGGATGATGAGAATGTCAGTTTTGACAAAGAACACTGTTCATTACTAAAATGCTCTAATTGAGCTGTTAGAATGTCAGAAACAAGCTTTCTGAGCTGAGAACTGCATTTTGTGACAAAAAGCATTAGTGGATGATGAGAATGTCAGTTTTGACAAAGAACACTGATCATTACTAAAATGCTCCGATTGAGCTGTTAGAATGTCAGAAACAAGCTTTCTGAGCTGAGAAATGCATTTTGTGACAAAGTGCTTCAGTGGATGATGAGAATGTCAGTTTTGACAAAGAACACTGTTCATTACTAAAATGCTCTAATTGAGCTGTTAGAATGTTAGAAACAAGCTTTCTGAGCTGAGAACTGCATTTTGTGACATAGTTCATCAGTGGATGATGAGAATGTCAGTTTTGACAAAGAACACTGTTCATTACTAAAATGCTCCAATTGAGCTGTTAGAATGTCAGAAACAAGCTTTCTGAGCTGAGAACCGCATTTTGTGACATAGTTCATCAGTGGATGATGAGAATGTCAGTTTTGACAAAGAACTCTGTTCATTACTGAAATACTCCAATTGAGCTGTTAGAATGTCAGAAACAAGCTTTCTGAGCTGAAAACTGCATTTTGTGACAAAAAGCATCAGTGGATGATGAGAATGTCAGTTTTGACAAAGAACACTGATCATTACTAAAATGCTCCAATTGAGCTGTTAGAATGTCATAAACAAGCTTTCTGAGCTGAGAAATGCATTTTGTGACAAAGTGCTTCAGTGGATGATGAGAATGTCAGTTTTGACAAAGAACACTGTTCATTACTAAAATGCTCTAATTGAGCTGTTAGAATGTCAGAAACAAGCTTTCTGAGCTGAGAACTGCATTTTGTGACAAAGTTCATCAGTGGATGATGAGAATGTCAGTTTTGACAAAGAACACTGATCATTACTAAAATGCTCCAATTGAGCTGTTAGAATGTCAGAAACAAGCTTTCTGAGCTGAGAAATGCATTTTGTGACAAAGTGCTTCACTGGATGATGAGAATGTCAGTTTTGACAAAGAACACTGTTCATTACTAAAATGCTCTAATTGAGCTGTTAGAATGTCAGAAACAAGCTTTCTGAGCTGAGAACTGCATTTTGTGACAAAAAGCATCAGTGGATGATGAGAATGTCAGTTTTGACAAAGAACACTGATCATTCAGTTTTGAAATTTTGTGACAACAAAGAACACTGATCATTACTAAAATGCTCCAATTGAGCTGTTAGAATGTCATAAACAAGCTTTCTGAGCTGAGAAATGCATTTTGTGACAAAGTGCTTCAGTGGATGATGAGAATGTCAGTTTTGACAAAGAACACTGTTCATTACTAAAATGCTCTAATTGAGCTGTTAGAATGTCAGAAACAAGCTTTCTGAGCTGAGAACTGCATTTTGTGACAAAGTTCATCAGTGGATGATGAGAATGTCAGTTTTGACAAAGAACACTGATCATTACTAAAATGCTCCAATTGAGCTGTTAGAATGTCAGAAACAAGCTTTCTGAGCTGAGAAATGCATTTTGTGACAAAGTGCTTCATTGGATGATGAGAATGTCAGTTTTGACAAAGAACACTGTTCATTACTAAAATGCTCTAATTGAGCTGTTAGAATGTCAGAAACAAGCTTTCTGAGCTGAGAACTGCATTTTGTGACAAAAAGCATCAGTGGATGATGAGAATGTCAGTTTTGACAAAGAACACTGATCATTACTAAAATGCTCCGATTGAGCTGTTAGAATGTTAGAAACAAGCTTTCTGAGCTGAGAAATGCATTTTGTGACAAAGTGCTTCAGTGGATGATGAGAATGTCAGTTTTGACAAAGAACACTGTTCATTACTAAAATGCTCTAATTGAGCTGTTAGAATGTTAGAAACAAGCTTTCTGAGCTGAGAACTGCATTTTGTGACATAGTTCATCAGTGGATGATGAGAATGTCAGTTTTGACAAAGAACACTGTTCATTACTAAAATGCTCCAATTGAGCTGTTAGAATGTCAGAAACAAGCTTTCTGAGCTGAGAACCGCATTTTGTGACATAGTTCATCAGTGGATGATGAGAATGTCAGTTTTGACAAAGAACTCTGTTCATTACTGAAATGCTCCAATTGAGCTGTTAGAATGTCAGAAACAAGCTTTCTGAGCTGAAAACTGCATTTTGTGACAAAAAGCATCAGTTGATGATGAGAATGTCAGTTTTGACAAAGAACACTGATCATTACTAAAATGCTCCAATTGAGCTGTTAGAATGTCATAAACAAGCTTTCTGAGCTGAGAAATGCATTTTGTGAAAAAGTGCATCAGTGGATGATGAGAATGTCAGTTTTGACAAAGAACACTGTTCATTACTAAAATGCTCTAATTGAGCTGTTAGAATGTCAGAAACAAGCTTTCTGAGCTGAGAACTGCATTTTGTGACAAAGTTCATCAGTGGATGATGAGAATGTCAGTTTTGACAAAGAACTCTGTTCATTACTGAAATGCTCCAATTGAGCTGTTAGAATGTCAGAAACAAGCTTTCTGAGCTGAAAACTGCATTTTGTGACAAAAAGCATCAGTGGATGATGAGAATGTCAGTTTTGACAAAGAACACTGATCATTACTGAAATGCTCCAATTGAGCTGTTAGAATGTCATAAACAAGCTTTCTGAGCTGAGAAATGCATTTTGTGACAAAGTGCTTCAGTGGATGATGAGAATGTCAGTTTTGACAAAGAACACTGTTCATTACTAAAATGCTCTAATTGAGCTGTTAGAATGTCAGAAACAAGCTTTCTGAGCTGAGAACTGCATTTTGTGACAAAGTTCATCAGTGGATGATGAGAATGTCAGTTTTGACAAAGAACACTGATCATTACTAAAATGCTCCAATTGAGCTGTTAGAATGTCAGAAACAAGCTTTCTGAGCTGAGAAATGCATTTTGTGACAAAGTGCTTCATTGGATGATGAGAATGTCAGTTTTGACAAAGAACACTGTTCATTACTAAAATGCTCTAATTGAGCTGTTAGAATGTCAGAAACAAGCTTTCTGAGCTGAGAACTGCATTTTGTGACATAGTTCATCAGTGGATGATGAGAATGTCAGTTTTGACAAAGAACACTGTTCATTACTAAAATGCTCTAATTGAGCTGTTAGAATGTCAGAAACAAGCTTTCTGAGCTGAGAACTGCATTTTGTGACAAAGTGAATCAGTGGATGGATGAGAATGTCACTTTTAACAAAGAACACTGTTCATTACTGAAATGCTCCAATTGAGCTGTTAGAATGTCAGAAACAAGCTTTCTGAGCTGAAAACTGCATTTTGTGACATTGTTCATCAGTGGATGATGAGAATGTCAGTTTTGACAAAGAACACTGATCATCACTAATATGCTCCAATTAAGCTGTTAGAATGTCAGAAACAAGCTTTCTGAGCTGAGAACTGCATTTTGTGACATAGTTCATCAGTGGATGATGAGAATGTCAGTTTTGACAAAGAACACTGTTCATTACTAAAATTCTCTAATTGAGCTGTTAGAATGTCAGAAACAAGCTTTCTGAGCTGAGAACTGCATTTTGTGAGAAAGTGAATCAGTGGATGATGAGAATGTCAGTTTTGACAAAGAACACTGTTCATTACTAAAATGCTCCAATTGAGCTGTTAGAATGTCAGAAACAAGCTTTCTGAGCTGAGAACTGCATTTTGTGACAAAAAGCATCAGTGGATGATGAGAATGTCAGTTTTGACAAAGAACACTGATCATTACTTAAATGCTCCGATTGAGCCGTTAGAATGTCAGAAACAAGCTTTCTGAGCTGAGAAATGCATTTTGTGACAAAGTGCTTCAGTGGATGATGAGAATGTCAGTTTTGACAAAGAACACTGTTCATTACTAAAATGCTCTAATTGAGCTGTTAGAATGTTAGAAACAAGCTTTCTGAGCTGAGAACCGCATTTTGTGACATAGTTCATCAGTGGATGATGAGAATGTCAGTTTTGACAAAGAACTCTGTTCATTACTAAAATGCTCCAATTGAGCTGTTAGAATGTCAGAAACAAGCTTTCTGAGCTGAAAACTGCATTTTGTGACAAAAAGCATCAGTTGATGATGAGAATGTCAGTTTTGACAAAGAACACTGTTCATTACTAAAATGCTCTAATTGAGCTGTTAGAATGTCAGAAACAAGCTTTCTGAGCTGAGAACTGCATTTTGTGACAAAGTTCATCAGTGGATGATGAGAATGTCAGTTTTGACAAAGAACTCTGTTCATTACTGAAATGCTCCAATTGAGCTGTTAGAATGTCAGAAACAAGCTTTCTGAGCTGAAAACTGCATTTTGTGACAAAAAGCATCAGTGGATGATGAGAATGTCAGTTTTGACAAAGAACACTGATCATTACTAAAATGCTCCAATTGAGCTGTTAGAATGTCATAAACAAGCTTTCTGAGCTGAGAAATGCATTTTGTGACAAAGTGCTTCAGTGGATGATGAGAATGTCAGTTTTGACAAAGAACACTGTTCATTACTAAAATGCTCTAATTGAGCTGTTAGAATGTCAGAAACAAGCTTTCTGAGCTGAGAACTGCATTTTGTGACAAAGTTCATCAGTGGATGATGAGAATGTCAGTTTTGACAAAGAACACTGATCATTACTAAAATGCTCCAATTGAGCTGTTAGAATGTCAGAAACAAGCTTTCTGAGCTGAGAAATGCATTTTGTGACAAAGTGCTTCATTGGATGATGAGAATGTCAGTTTTGACAAAGAACACTGTTCATTACTAAAATGCTCTAATTGAGCTGTTAGAATGTCAGAAACAAGCTTTCTGAGCTGAGAACTGCATTTTGTGACAAAAAGCATCAGTGGATGATGAGAATGTCAGTTTTGACAAAGAACACTGATCATTACTAAAATGCTCCAATTGAGCTGTTAGAATGTCAGAAACAAGCTTTCTGAGCTGAGAAATGCATTTTGTGACAAAGTGCTTCAGTGGATGATGAGAATGTCAGTTTTGACAAAGAACACTGTTCATTACTAAAATGCTCTAATTGAGCTGTTAGAATGTCAGAAACAAGCTTTCTGAGCTGAGAACTGCATTTTGTGACAAAAAGCATCAGTGGATGATGAGAATGTCAGTTTTGACAAAGAACACTGATCATTACTAACATGCTCCAATTGAGCTGTTAGAATGTCAGAAACAAGCTTTCTGAGCTGAGAACTGCATTTTGTGACATAGTTCATCAGTGGATGATGAGAATGTCAGTTTTGACAAAGAACACTGTTCATTACTGAAATGCTCCAATTGAGCTGTTAGAATGTCAGAAACAAATTTTCTGAGCTGAGAAATGCATTTTGTGACAAAGTGCTTCAGTGGATGATGAGAATGTCAGTTTTGACAAAGAACACTGATCATCACTAAAATGCTCCAATTAAGCTGTTAGAATGTCAGAAACAAGCTTTCTGAGCTGAGAACTGCATTTTGTGACATAGTTCATCAGTGGATGATGAGAATGTCAGTTTTGACAAAGAACACTGTTCATTACTGAAATGCTCCAATTGAGCTGTTAGAATGTCAGAAACAAGCTTTCTGAGCTGAGAAATGCATTTTGTGACAAAGTGCATCAGTGGATGATGAGAATGTCAGTTTTGACAAAGAACACTGTTCATTACTAAAATGCTCTAATTGAGCTGTTAGAATGTCAGAAACAAGCTTTCTGAGCTGAGAACTGCATTTTGTGACATAGTTCATCAGTGGATGATGAGAATGTCAGTTTTGACAAAGAACACTGTTCATTACTAAAATGCTCTAATTGAGCTGTTAGAATGTCAGAAACAAGCTTTCTGAGCTGAGAACTGCATTTTGTGACAAAAAGCATTAGTGGATGATGAGAATGTCAGTTTTGACAAAGAACACTGATCATTACTAAAATGCTCCGATTGAGCTGTTAGAATGTCAGAAACAAGCTTTCTGAGCTGAGAAATGCATTTTGTGACAAAGTGCTTCAGTGGATGATGAGAATGTCAGTTTTGACAAAGAACACTGTTCATTACTAAAATGCTCTAATTGAGCTGTTAGAATGTTAGAAACAAGCTTTCTGAGCTGAGAACTGCATTTTGTGACATAGTTCATCAGTGGATGATGAGAATGTCAGTTTTGACAAAGAACACTGTTCATTACTAAAATGCTCCAATTGAGCTGTTAGAATGTCAGAAACAAGCTTTCTGAGCTGAGAACCGCATTTTGTGACATAGTTCATCAGTGGATGATGAGAATGTCAGTTTTGACAAAGAACTCTGTTCATTACTGAAATACTCCAATTGAGCTGTTAGAATGTCAGAAACAAGCTTTCTGAGCTGAAAACTGCATTTTGTGACAAAAAGCATCAGTGGATGATGAGAATGTCAGTTTTGACAAAGAACACTGATCATTACTAAAATGCTCCAATTGAGCTGTTAGAATGTCATAAACAAGCTTTCTGAGCTGAGAAATGCATTTTGTGACAAAGTGCTTCAGTGGATGATGAGAATGTCAGTTTTGACAAAGAACACTGTTCATTACTAAAATGCTCTAATTGAGCTGTTAGAATGTCAGAAACAAGCTTTCTGAGCTGAGAACTGCATTTTGTGACAAAGTTCATCAGTGGATGATGAGAATGTCAGTTTTGACAAAGAACACTGATCATTACTAAAATGCTCCAATTGAGCTGTTAGAATGTCAGAAACAAGCTTTCTGAGCTGAGAAATGCATTTTGTGACAAAGTGCTTCACTGGATGATGAGAATGTCAGTTTTGACAAAGAACACTGTTCATTACTAAAATGCTCTAATTGAGCTGTTAGAATGTCAGAAACAAGCTTTCTGAGCTGAGAACTGCATTTTGTGACAAAAAGCATCAGTGGATGATGAGAATGTCAGTTTTGACAAAGAACACTGATCATTCAGTTTTGAAATTTTGTGACAACAAAGAACACTGATCATTACTAAAATGCTCCAATTGAGCTGTTAGAATGTCATAAACAAGCTTTCTGAGCTGAGAAATGCATTTTGTGACAAAGTGCTTCAGTGGATGATGAGAATGTCAGTTTTGACAAAGAACACTGTTCATTACTAAAATGCTCTAATTGAGCTGTTAGAATGTCAGAAACAAGCTTTCTGAGCTGAGAACTGCATTTTGTGACAAAGTTCATCAGTGGATGATGAGAATGTCAGTTTTGACAAAGAACACTGATCATTACTAAAATGCTCCAATTGAGCTGTTAGAATGTCAGAAACAAGCTTTCTGAGCTGAGAAATGCATTTTGTGACAAAGTGCTTCATTGGATGATGAGAATGTCAGTTTTGACAAAGAACACTGTTCATTACTAAAATGCTCTAATTGAGCTGTTAGAATGTCAGAAACAAGCTTTCTGAGCTGAGAACTGCATTTTGTGACAAAAAGCATCAGTGGATGATGAGAATGTCAGTTTTGACAAAGAACACTGATCATTACTAAAATGCTCCGATTGAGCTGTTAGAATGTTAGAAACAAGCTTTCTGAGCTGAGAAATGCATTTTGTGACAAAGTGCTTCAGTGGATGATGAGAATGTCAGTTTTGACAAAGAACACTGTTCATTACTAAAATGCTCTAATTGAGCTGTTAGAATGTTAGAAACAAGCTTTCTGAGCTGAGAACTGCATTTTGTGACATAGTTCATCAGTGGATGATGAGAATGTCAGTTTTGACAAAGAACACTGTTCATTACTAAAATGCTCCAATTGAGCTGTTAGAATGTCAGAAACAAGCTTTCTGAGCTGAGAACCGCATTTTGTGACATAGTTCATCAGTGGATGATGAGAATGTCAGTTTTGACAAAGAACTCTGTTCATTACTGAAATGCTCCAATTGAGCTGTTAGAATGTCAGAAACAAGCTTTCTGAGCTGAAAACTGCATTTTGTGACAAAAAGCATCAGTTGATGATGAGAATGTCAGTTTTGACAAAGAACACTGATCATTACTAAAATGCTCCAATTGAGCTGTTAGAATGTCATAAACAAGCTTTCTGAGCTGAGAAATGCATTTTGTGAAAAAGTGCATCAGTGGATGATGAGAATGTCAGTTTTGACAAAGAACACTGTTCATTACTAAAATGCTCTAATTGAGCTGTTAGAATGTCAGAAACAAGCTTTCTGAGCTGAGAACTGCATTTTGTGACAAAGTTCATCAGTGGATGATGAGAATGTCAGTTTTGACAAAGAACTCTGTTCATTACTGAAATGCTCCAATTGAGCTGTTAGAATGTCAGAAACAAGCTTTCTGAGCTGAAAACTGCATTTTGTGACAAAAAGCATCAGTGGATGATGAGAATGTCAGTTTTGACAAAGAACACTGATCATTACTGAAATGCTCCAATTGAGCTGTTAGAATGTCATAAACAAGCTTTCTGAGCTGAGAAATGCATTTTGTGACAAAGTGCTTCAGTGGATGATGAGAATGTCAGTTTTGACAAAGAACACTGTTCATTACTAAAATGCTCTAATTGAGCTGTTAGAATGTCAGAAACAAGCTTTCTGAGCTGAGAACTGCATTTTGTGACAAAGTTCATCAGTGGATGATGAGAATGTCAGTTTTGACAAAGAACACTGATCATTACTAAAATGCTCCAATTGAGCTGTTAGAATGTCAGAAACAAGCTTTCTGAGCTGAGAAATGCATTTTGTGACAAAGTGCTTCATTGGATGATGAGAATGTCAGTTTTGACAAAGAACACTGTTCATTACTAAAATGCTCTAATTGAGCTGTTAGAATGTCAGAAACAAGCTTTCTGAGCTGAGAACTGCATTTTGTGACAAAAAGCATCAGTGGATGATGAGAATGTCAGTTTTGACAAAGAACACTGATCATTACTAAAATGCTCCGATTGAGCTGTTAGAATGTCAGAAACAAGCTTTCTGAGCTGAGAAATGCATTTTGTGACAAAGTGCTTCAGTGGATGATGAGAATGTCAGTTTTGACAAAGAACACTGTTCATTACTAAAATGCTCTAATTGAGCTGTTAGAATGTTAGAAACAAGCTTTCTGAGCTGAGAACTGCATTTTGTGACATAGTTCATCAGTGGATGATGAGAATGTCAGTTTTGACAAAGAACACTGTTCATTACTAAAATGCTCCAATTGAGCTGTTAGAATGTCAGAAACAAGCTTTCTGAGCTGAGAACCGCATTTTGTGACATAGTTCATCAGTGGATGATGAGAATGTCAGTTTTGACAAAGAACTCTGTTCATTACTGAAATGCTCCAATTGAGCTGTTAGAATGTCAGAAACAAGCTTTCTGAGCTGAGAACTGCATTTTGTGACAAAGTTCATCAGTGGATGATGAGAATGTCAGTTTTGACAAAGAACTCTGTTCATTACTGAAATGCTCCAATTGAGCTGTTAGAATGTCAGAAACAAGCTTTCTGAGCTGAAAACTGCATTTTGTGACAAAAAGCATCAGTGGATGATGAGAATGTCAGTTTTGACAAAGAACACTGATCATTACTAAAATGCTCCAATTGAGCTGTTAGAATGTCATAAACAAGCTTTCTGAGCTGAGAAATGCATTTTGTGACAAAGTGCTTCAGTGGATGATGAGAATGTCAGTTTTGACAAAGAACACTGTTCATTACTGAAATGCTCCAATTGAGCTGTTAGAATGTCAGAAACAAGCTTTCTGAGCTGAAAACTGCATTTTGTGACAAAAAGCATCAGTGGATGATGAGAATGTCAGTTTTGACAAAGAACACTGATCATTACTAAAATGCTCCAATTGAGCTGTTAGAATGTCATAAACAAGCTTTCTGAGCTGAGAAATGCATTTTGTGACAAAGTGCTTCAGTGGATGATGAGAATGTCAGTTTTGACAAAGAACACTGTTCATTACTAAAATGCTCTAATTGAGCTGTTAGAATGTCAGAAACAAGCTTTCTGAGCTGAGAACTGCATTTTGTGACAAAGTTCATCAGTGGATGATGAGAATGTCAGTTTTGACAAAGAACACTGATCATTACTAAAATGCTCCAATTGAGCTGTTAGAATGTCAGAAACAAGCTTTCTGAGCTGAGAAATGCATTTTGTGACAAAGTGCTTCATTGGATGATGAGAATGTCAGTTTTGACAAAGAACACTGTTCATTACTAAAATGCTCTAATTGAGCTGTTAGAATGTCAGAAACAAGCTTTCTGAGCTGAGAACTGCATTTTGTGACAAAAAGCATCAGTGGATGATGAGAATGTCAGTTTTGACAAAGAACACTGATCATTACTAAAATGCTCCAATTGAGCTGTTAGAATGTCAGAAACAAGCTTTCTGAGCTGAGAAATGCATTTTGTGACAAAGTGCTTCAGTGGATGATGAGAATGTCAGTTTTGACAAAGAACACTGTTCATTACTAAAATGCTCTAATTGAGCTGTTAGAATGTCAGAAACAAGCTTTCTGAGCTGAGAACTGCATTTTGTGACAAAAAGCATCAGTGGATGATGAGAATGTCAGTTTTGACAAAGAACACTGATCATTACTAACATGCTCCAATTGAGCTGTTAGAATGTCAGAAACAAGCTTTCTGAGCTGAGAACTGCATTTTGTGACATAGTTCATCAGTGGATGATGAGAATGTCAGTTTTGACAAAGAACACTGTTCATTACTGAAATGCTCCAATTGAGCTGTTAGAATGACAGAAACAAATTTTCTTAGCTGAGAAATGCATTTTGTGACAAAGTGCTTCAGTGGATGATGAGAATGTCAGTTTTGACAAAGAACACTGATCATCACTAAAATGCTCCAATTAAGCTGTTAGAATGTCAGAAACAAGCTTTCTGAGCTGAGAACTGCATTTTGTGACATAGTTCATCAGTGGATGATGAGAATGTCAGTTTTGACAAAGAACACTGTTCATTACTGAAATGCTCCAATTGAGCTGTTAGAATGTCAGAAACAAGCTTTCTGAGCTGAGAAATGCATTTTGTGACAAAGTGCATCAGTGGATGATGAGAATGTCAGTTTTGACAAAGAACACTGTTCATTACTAAAATGCTCCAATTGAGCTGTTAGAATGTCAGAAACAAGCTTTCTGAGCATAAAACTGCATTTTGTGACAAAGTTCATCAGTGGATGATGAGAATGTCAGTTTTGACAAAGAACTCTGTTCATTACTGAAATGCTCCAATTGAGCTGTTAGAATGTCAGAAACAAGCTTTCTGAGCTGAAAACTGCATTTTGTGACAAAAAGCATCAGTGGATGATGAGAATGTCAGTTTTGACAAAGAACACTGATCATTACTAAAATGCTCCAATTGAGCTGTTAGAATGTCATAAACAAGCTTTCTGAGCTGAGAAATGCATTTTGTGACAAAGTGCTTCAGTGGATGATGAGAATGTCAGTTTTGACAAAGAACACTGTTCATTACTAAAATGCTCTAATTGAGCTGTTAGAATGTCAGAAACAAGCTTTCTGAGCTGAGAACTGCATTTTGTGACAAAGTTCATCAGTGGATGATGAGAATGTCAGTTTTGACAAAGAACACTGATCATTACTAAAATGCTCCAATTGAGCTGTTAGAATGTCAGAAACAAGCTTTCTGAGCTGAGAAATGCATTTTGTGACAAAGTGCTTCATTGGATGATGAGAATGTCAGTTTTGACAAAGAACACTGTTCATTACTAAAATGCTCTAATTGAGCTGTTAGAATGTCAGAAACAAGCTTTCTGAGCTGAGAACTGCATTTTGTGACAAAAAGCATCAGTGGATGATGAGAATGTCAGTTTTGACAAAGAACACTGATCATTACTAAAATGCTCCAATTGAGCTGTTAGAATGTCAGAAACAAGCTTTCTGAGCTGAGAAATGCATTTTGTGACAAAGTGCTTCAGTGGATGATGAGAATGTCAGTTTTGACAAAGAACACTGTTCATTACTAAAATGCTCTAATTGAGCTGTTAGAATGTCAGAAACAAGCTTTCTGAGCTGAGAACTGCATTTTGTGACAAAAAGCATCAGTGGATGATGAGAATGTCAGTTTTGACAAAGAACACTGATCATTACTAACATGCTCCAATTGAGCTGTTAGAATGTCAGAAACAAGCTTTCTGAGCTGAGAACTGCATTTTGTGACATAGTTCATCAGTGGATGATGAGAATGTCAGTTTTGACAAAGAACACTGTTCATTACTGAAATGCTCCAATTGAGCTGTTAGAATGACAGAAACAAATTTTCTGAGCTGAGAAATGCATTTTGTGTCAAAGTGCTTCAGTGGATGATGAGAATGTCAGTTTTGACAAAGAACACTGATCATCACTAAAATGCTCCAATTAAGCTGTTAGAATGTCAGAAACAAGCTTTCTGAGCTGAGAACTGCATTTTGTGACATAGTTCATCAGTGGATGATGAGAATGTCAGTTTTGACAAAGAACACTGTTCATTACTGAAATGCTCCAATTGAGCTGTTAGAATGTCAGAAACAAGCTTTCTGAGCTGAGAAATGCATTTTGTGACAAAGTGCATCAGTGGATGATGAGAATGTCAGTTTTGACAAAGAACACTGTTCATTTCTAAAATGCTCCAATTGAGCTGTTAGAATGTCAGAAACAAGCTTTCTGAGCATAAAACTGCATTTTGTGACAAAGTGCATCAGTGGATGATGAGAATGTCAGTTTTGACAAAGAACACTGTTCATTACTAAAATGCTCTAATTGAGCTGTTAGAATGTCAGAAACAAGCTTTCTGAGCTGAGAACTGCATTTTGTGACAAAAAGCATCAGTGGATGATGAGAATGTCAGTTTTGACAAAGAACACTGATCATTACTAAAATGCTCCGATTGAGCTGTTAGAATGTCAGAAACAAGCTTTCTGAGCTGAGAAATGCATTTTGTGACAAAGTGCTTCAGTGGATGATGAGAATGTCAGTTTTGACAAAGAACACTGTTCATTACTAAAATGCTCTAATTGAGCTGTTAGAATGTCCGAAACAAGCTTTCTGAGCTGAGAACTGCATTTTGTGACATAGTTCATCAGTGGATGATGAGAATGTCAGTTTTGACAAAGAACACTGTTCATTACTAAAATGCTCTAATTGAGCTGTTAGAATGTTAGAAACAAGCTTTCTGAGCTGAGAACTGCATTTTGTGACATAGTTCATCAGTGGATGATGAGAATGTCAGTTTTGACAAAGAACACTGTTCATTACTAAAATGCTCCAATTGAGCTGTTAGAATGTCAGAAACAAGCTTTCTGAGCTGAGAACCGCATTTTGTGACATAGTTCATCAGTGGATGATGAGAATGTCAGTTTTGACAAAGAACTCTGTTCATTACTGAAATGCTCCAATTGAGCTGTTAGAATGTCAGAAACAAGCTTTCTGAGCTGAAAACTGCATTTTGTGACAAAAAGCATCAGTGGATGATGAGAATGTCAGTTTTGACAAAGAACACTGATCATTACTAAAATGCTCCAATTGAGCTGTTAGAATGTCAGAAACAAGCTTTCTGAGCTGAGAACTGCATTTTGTGACATAGTTCATCAGTGGATGATGAGAATGTCAGTTTTGACAAAGAACACTGTTCATTACTAAAATGCTCTAATTGAGCTGTTAGAATGTCAGAAACAAGCTTTCTGAGCTGAAAACTGCATTTTGTGACAAAGTGAATCAGTGGATGATGAGAATGTCAGTTTTGACAAAGAACACTGATCATTAATAAAATGCTCCAATTGAGCTGTTAGAATGTCAGAAACAAGCTTTCTGAGCTGAGAACTGCATTTTGTGACAAAGTTCATCAGTGGATGATGAGAATGTCAGTTTTGACAAAGAACACTGATCATTACTAAAATGCTCCAATTGAGCTGTTAGAATGTCAGAAACAAGCTTTCTGAGCTGAGAAATGCATTTTTTGACAAAGTGCTTCATTGGATGATGAGAATGTCAGTTTTGACAAAGAACACTGTTCATTACTAAAATGCTCTAATTGAGCTGTTAGAATGTCAGAAACAAGCTTTCTGAGCTGAGAACTGCATTTTGTGACAAAAAGCATCAGTGGATGATGAGAATGTCAGTTTTGACAAAGAACACTGATCATTACTAAAATGCTCCGATTGAGCTGTTAGAATGTCAGAAACAAGCTTTCTGAGCTGAGAAATGCATTTTGTGACAAAGTGCTTCAGTGGATGATGAGAATGTCAGTTTTGACAAAGAACACTGTTCATTACTAAAATGCTCTAATTGAGCTGTTAGAATGTTAGAAACAAGCTTTCTGAGCTGAGAACTGCATTTTGTGACATAGTTCATCAGTGGATGATGAGAATGTCAGTTTTGACAAAGAACACTGTTCATTACTAAAATGCTCCAATTGAGCTGTTAGAATTTCAGAAACAAGCTTTCTGAGCTGAGAACCGCATTTTGTGACATAGTTCATCAGTGGATGATGAGAATGTCAGTTTTGACAAAGAACTCTGTTCATTACTGAAATGCTCCAATTGAGCTGTTAGAATGTCAGAAACAAGCTTTCTGAGCTGAGAACTGCATTTTGTGACAAAGTTCATCAGTGGATGATGAGAATGTCAGTTTTGACAAAGAACTCTGTTCATTACTGAAATGCTCCAATTGAGCTGTTAGAATGTCAGAAACAAGCTTTCTGAGCTGAAAACTGCATTTTGTGACAAAAAGCATCAGTGGATGATGAGAATGTCAGTTTTGACAAAGAACACTGATCATTACTAAAATGCTCCAATTGAGCTGTTAGAATGTCATAAACAAGCTTTCTGAGCTGAGAAATGCATTTTGTGACAAAGTGCTTCAGTGGATGATGAGAATGTCAGTTTTGACAAAGAACACTGTTCATTACTGAAATGCTCCAATTGAGCTGTTAGAATGTCAGAAACAAGCTTTCTGAGCTGAAAACTGCATTTTGTGACAAAAAGCATCAGTGGATGATGAGAATGTCAGTTTTGACAAAGAACACTGATCATTACTAAAATGCTCCAATTGAGCTGTTAGAATGTCATAAACAAGCTTTCTGAGCTGAGAAATGCATTTTGTGACAAAGTGCTTCAGTGGATGATGAGAATGTCAGTTTTGACAAAGAACACTGTTCATTACTAAAATGCTCTAATTGAGCTGTTAGAATGTCAGAAACAAGCTTTCTGAGCTGAGAACTGCATTTTGTGACAAAGTTCATCAGTGGATGATGAGAATGTCAGTTTTGACAAAGAACACTGATCATTACTAAAATGCTCCAATTGAGCTGTTAGAATGTCAGAAACAAGCTTTCTGAGCTGAGAAATGCATTTTGTGACAAAGTGCTTCATTGGATGATGAGAATGTCAGTTTTGACAAAGAACACTGTTCATTACTAAAATGCTCTAATTGAGCTGTTAGAATGTCAGAAACAAGCTTTCTGAGCTGAGAACTGCATTTTGTGACAAAAAGCATCAGTGGATGATGAGAATGTCAGTTTTGACAAAGAACACTGACCATTACTAAAATGCTCCAATTGAGCTGTTAGAATGTCAGAAACAAGCTTTCTGAGCTGAGAAATGCATTTTGTGACAAAGTGCTTCAGTGGATGATGAGAATGTCAGTTTTGACAAAGAACACTGTTCATTACTAAAATGCTCTAATTGAGCTGTTAGAATGTCAGAAACAAGCTTTCTGAGCTGAGAACTGCATTTTGTGACAAAAAGCATCAGTGGATGATGAGAATGTCAGTTTTGACAAAGAACACTGATCATTACTAACATGCTCCAATTGAGCTGTTAGAATGTCAGAAACAAGCTTTCTGAGCTGAGAAATGCATTTTGTGACATAGTTCATCAGTGGATGATGAGAATGTCAGTTTTGACAAAGAACACTGTTCATTACTAAAATGCTCCAATTGAGCTGTTAGAATGTCAGAAACAAGCTTTCTGAGCATAAAACTGCATTTTGTGACAAAGTTCATCAGTGGATGATGAGAATGTCAGTTTTGACAAAGAACTCTGTTCATTACTGAAATGCTCCAATTGAGCTGTTAGAATGTCAGAAACAAGCTTTCTGAGCTGAAAACTGCATTTTGTGACAAAAAGCATCAGTGGATGATGAGAATGTCAGTTTTGACAAAGAACACTGATCATTACTAAAATGCTCCAATTGAGCTGTTAGAATGTCATAAACAAGCTTTCTGAGCTGAGAAATGCATTTTGTGACAAAGTGCTTCAGTGGATGATGAGAATGTCAGTTTTGACAAAGAACACTGTTCATTACTAAAATGCTCTAATTGAGCTGTTAGAATGTCAGAAACAAGCTTTCTGAGCTGAGAACTGCATTTTGTGACAAAGTTCATCAGTGGATGATGAGAATGTCAGTTTTGACAAAGAACACTGATCATTACTAAAATGCTCCAATTGAGCTGTTAGAATGTCAGAAACAAGCTTTCTGAGCTGAGAAATGCATTTTGTGACAAAGTGCTTCATTGGATGATGAGAATGTCAGTTTTGACAAAGAACACTGTTCATTACTAAAATGCTCTAATTGAGCTGTTAGAATGTCAGAAACAAGCTTTCTGAGCTGAGAACTGCATTTTGTGACAAAAAGCATCAGTGGATGATGAGAATGTCAGTTTTGACAAAGAACACTGATCATTACTAAAATGCTCCAATTGAGCTGTTAGAATGTCAGAAACAAGCTTTCTGAGCTGAGAAATGCATTTTGTGACAAAGTGCTTCAGTGGATGATGAGAATGTCAGTTTTGACAAAGAACACTGTTCATTACTAAAATGCTCTAATTGAGCTGTTAGAATGTCAGAAACAAGCTTTCTGAGCTGAGAACTGCATTTTGTGACAAAAAGCATCAGTGGATGATGAGAATGTCAGTTTTGACAAAGAACACTGATCATTACTAACATGCTCCAATTGAGCTGTTAGAATGTCAGAAACAAGCTTTCTGAGCTGAGAACTGCATTTTGTGACATAGTTCATAAGTGGATGATGAGAATGTCAGTTTTGACAAAGAACACTGTTCATTACTGAAATGCTCCAATTGAGCTGTTAGAATGACAGAAACAAATTTTCTGAGCTGAGAAATGCATTTTGTGTCAAAGTGCTTCAGTGGATGATGAGAATGTCAGTTTTGACAAAGAACACTGATCATCACTAAAATGCTCCAATTAAGCTGTTAGAATGTCAGAAACAAGCTTTCTGAGCTGAGAACTGCATTTTGTGACATAGTTCATCAGTGGATGATGAGAATGTCAGTTTTGACAAAGAACACTGTTCATTACTGAAATGCTCCAATTGAGCTGTTAGAATGTCAGAAACAAGCTTTCTGAGCTGAGAAATGCATTTTGTGACAAAGTGCATCAGTGGATGATGAGAATGTCAGTTTTGACAAAGAACACTGTTCATTACTAAAATGCTCCAATTGAGCTGTTAGAATGTCAGAAACAAGCTTTCTGAGCATAAAACTGCATTTTGTGACAAAGTGCATCAGTGGATGATGAGAATGTCAGTTTTGACAAAGAACACTGTTCATTACTAAAATGCTCTAATTGAGCTGTTAGAATGTCAGAAACAAGCTTTCTGAGCTGAGAACTGCATTTTGTGACAAAAAGCATCAGTGGATGATGAGAATGTCAGTTTTGACAAAGAACACTGATCATTACTAAAATGCTCCGATTGAGCTGTTAGAATGTCAGAAACAAGCTTTCTGAGCTGAGAAATGCATTTTGTGACAAAGTGCTTCAGTGGATGATGAGAATGTCAGTTTTGACAAAGAACACTGTTCATTACTAAAATGCTCTAATTGAGCTGTTAGAATGTCCGAAACAAGCTTTCTGAGCTGAGAACTGCATTTTGTGACATAGTTCATCAGTGGATGATGAGAATGTCAGTTTTGACAAAGAACACTGTTCATTACTAAAATGCTCTAATTGAGCTGTTAGAATGTTAGAAACAAGCTTTCTGAGCTGAGAACTGCATTTTGTGACATAGTTCATCAGTGGATGATGAGAATGTCAGTTTTGACAAAGAACACTGATCATTACTAAAATGCTCCAATTGAGCTGTTAGAATGTCAGAAACAAGCTTTCTGAGCTGAGAACTGCATTTTGTGACATAGTTCATCAGTGGATGATGAGAATGTCAGTTTTGACAAAGAACACTGTTCATTACTAAAATGCTCTAATTGAGCTGTTAGAATGTCAGAAACAAGCTTTCTGAGCTGAAAACTGCATTTTGTGACAAAGTGAATCAGTGGATGATGAGAATGTCAGTTTTGACAAAGAACACTGATCATTAATAAAATGCTCCAATTGAGCTGTTAGAATGTCAGAAACAAGCTTTCTGAGCTGAAAACTGCATTTTTTTGACAAAGTGCATCAGTGGATGATGAGAATGTCAGTTTTGACAAAGAACACTGTTCATTACTAAAATGCTCTAATTGAGCTGTTAGAATGTCAGAAACAAGCTTTCTGAGCTGAGAACTGCATTTTGTGACATAGTTCATCAGTGGATGATGAGAATGTCAGTTTTGACAAAGAACACTGTTCATTACTAAAATGCTCTAATTGAGCTGTTAGAATGTCAGAAACAAGCTTTCTGAGATGAGAACTGCATTTTGTGACATAGTTCATCAGTGGATGATGAGAATGTCAGTTTTGACAAAGAACACTGTTCATTACTAAAATGCTCTAATTGAGCTGTTAGAATGTCAGAAACAAGCTTTCTGAGCTGAGAACTGCATTTTGTGACAAAAAGCATCAGTGGATGATGAGAATGTCAGTTTTGACAAAGAACACTGATCATTACTAAAATGCTCCGATTGAGCTGTTAGAATGTCAGAAACAAGCTTTCTGAGCTGAGAAATGCATTTTGTGACAAAGTGCTTCAGTGGATGATGAGAATGTCAGTTTTGACAAAGAACACTGTTCATTACTAAAATGCTCTAATTGAGCTGTTAGAATGTCAGAAACAAGCTTTCTGAGCTGAGAACTGCATTTTGTGACATAGTTCATCAGTGGATGATGAGAATGTCAGTTTTGACAAAGAACACTGTTCATTACTAAAATGCTCTAATTGAGCTGTTAGAATGTTAGAAACAAGCTTTCTGAGCTGAGAACTGCATTTTGTGACATAGTTCATCAGTGGATGATGAGAATGTCAGTTTTGACAAAGAACACTGTTCATTACTAAAATGCTCCAATTGAGCTGTTAGAATGTCAGAAACAAGCTTTCTGAGCTGAGAACCGTATTTTGTGACATAGTTCATCAGTGGATGATGAGAATGTCAGTTTTGACAAAGAACACTGTTCATTACTAAAATGCTCTAATTGAGCTGTTAGAATGTCAGAAACAAGCTTTCTGAGCTGAGAACTGCATTTTGTGACATAGTTCATCAGTGGATGATGAGAATGTCAGTTTTGACAAAGAACACAGTTCATTACTAAAATGCTCTAATTGAGCTGTTAGAATGTCAGAAACAAGCTTTCTGAGCTGAGAACTGCATTTTGTGACATAGTTCATCAGTGGATGATGAGAATGTCAGTTTTGACAAAGAACACTGTTCATTACTAAAATGCTCTAATTGAGCTGTTAGAATGTCAGAAACAAGCTTTCTGAGCTGAGAACTGCATTTTGTGACAAAAAGCATCAGTGGATGATGAGAATGTCAGATTTGACAAAGAACACTGATCATTACTAAAATGCTCCGATTGAGCTGTTAGAATGTCAGAAACAAGCTTTCTGAGCTGAGAAATGCATTTTGTGACAAAGTGCTTCAGTGGATGATGAGAATGTCAGTTTTGACAAAGAACACTGTTCATTACTAAAATGCTCTAATTGAGCTGTTAGAATGTCAGAAACAAGCTTTCTGAGCTGAGAACTGCATTTTGTGACATAGTTCATCAGTGGATGATGAGAATGTCAGTTTTGACAAAGAACACTGTTCATTACTAAAATGCTCCAATTGAGCTGTTAGAATGTTAGAAACAAGCTTTCTGAGCTGAAAACTGCATTTTGTGACATAGTTCATCAGTGGATGATGAGAATGTCAGTTTTGACAAAGAACACTGTTCATTACTAAAATGCTCCAATTGAGCTGTTAGAATGTCAGAAACAAGCTTTCTGAGCTGAGAACCGTATTTTGTGACATAGTTCATCAGTGGATGATGAGAATGTCAGTTTTGACAAAGAACTCTGTTCATTACTGAAATGCTCCAATTGAGCTGTTAGAATGTCAGAAACAAGCTTTCTGAGCTGAAAACTGCATTTTTTGACAAAAAGCATCAGTGGATGATGAGAATGTCAGTTTTGACAAAGAACACTGATCATTACTAAAATGCTCCAATTGAGCTGTTAGAATGTCTTAAAAAAAAGCTTTCTGAGCTGAGAAATGCATTTTGTGACAAAGTGCATCAGTGGATGATGAGAATGTCAGTTTTGACAAAGAACACTGTTCATTACTAAAATGCTCCAATTGAGCTGTTAGAATGTCAGAAACAAGCTTTCTGAGCTGAGAACCGTATTTTGTGACATAGTTCATCAGTGGATGATGAGAATGTCAGTTTTGACAAAGAACACTGTTCATTACTAAAATGCTCTAATTGAGCTGTTAGAATGTCAGAAACAAGCTTTCTGAGCTGAGAACTGCATTTTGTGACATAGTTCATCAGTGGATGATGAGAATGTCAGTTTTGACAAAGAACACAGTTCATTACTAAAATGCTCTAATTGAGCTGTTAGAATGTCAGAAACAAGCTTTCTGAGCTGAGAACTGCATTTTGTGACATAGTTCATCAGTGGATGATGAGAATGTCAGTTTTGACAAAGAACACTGTTCATTACTAAAATGCTCTAATTGAGCTGTTAGAATGTCAGAAACAAGCTTTCTGAGCTGAGAACTGCATTTTGTGACAAAAAGCATCAGTGGATGATGAGAATGTCAGTTTTGACAAAGAACACTGATCATTACTAAAATGCTCCGATTGAGCTGTTAGAATGTCAGAAACAAGCTTTCTGAGCTGAGAAATGCATTTTGTGACAAAGTGCTTCAGTGGATGATGAGAATGTCAGTTTTGACAAAGAACACTGTTCATTACTAAAATGCTCTAATTGAGCTGTTAGAATGTCAGAAACAAGCTTTCTGAGCTGAGAACTGCATTTTGTGACATAGTTCATCAGTGGATGATGAGAATGTCAGTTTTGACAAAGAACACTGTTCATTACTAAAATGCTCTAATTGAGCTGTTAGAATGTTAGAAACAAGCTTTCTGAGCTGAAAACTGCATTTTGTGACATAGTTCATCAGTGGATGATGAGAATGTCAGTTTTGACAAAGAACACTGTTCATTACTAAAATGCTCCAATTGAGCTGTTAGAATGTCAGAAACAAGCTTTCTGAGCTGAGAACCGTATTTTGTGACATAGTTCATCAGTGGATGATGAGAATGTCAGTTTTGACAAAGAACTCTGTTCATTACTGAAATGCTCCAATTGAGCTGTTAGAATGTCAGAAATAAGCTTTCTGAGCTGAAAACTGCATTTTTTGACAAAAAGCATCAGTGGATGATGAGAATGTCAGTTTTGACAAAGAACACTGATCATTACTAAAATGCTCCAATTGAGCTGTTAGAATGTCTTAAAAAAAAGCTTTCTGAGCTGAGAAATGCATTTTGTGACAAAGTGCATCAGTGGATGATGAGAATGTCAGTTTTGACAAAGAACACTGTTCATTACTAAAATGCTCTAATTGAGCTGTTAGAATGTCAGAAATAAGCTTTCTGAGCTGAGAACTGCATTTTGTGACAAAGTTCATCAGTGGATGATGAGAAAGTCAGTTTTGACAAAGAACTCTGTTCATTACTGAAATGCTCCAATTGAGCTGTTAGAATGTCAGAAACAAGCTTTCTGAGCTGAAAACTGCATTTTGTGACAAAAAGCATCAGTGGATGATGAGAATGTCAGTTTTGACAAAGAACACTGTTCATTACTAAAATGCTCTAATTGAGCTGTTAGAATGTCAGAAACAAGCTTTCTGAGCTGAGAACTGCATTTTGTGACAAAAAGCATCAGTGGATGATGAGAATGTCAGTTTTGACAAAGAACACTGATCATCACTAAAATGCTCCAATTAAGCTGTTAGAATGTCAGAAACAAGCTTTCTGAGCTGAGAACTGCATTTTGTGACATAGTTCATCAGTGGATGATGAGAATGTCAGTTTTGACAAAGAACACTGTTCATTACTGAAATGCTCCAATTGAGCTGTTAGAATGTCAGAAACAAGCTTTCTGAGCTGAGAAATGCATTTTGTGACAAAGTGCATCAGTGGATGATGAGAATGTCAGTTTTGACAAAGAACACTGTTCATTACTAAAATGCTCTAATTGAGCTGTTAGAATGTCAGAAACGAGCTTTCTGAGCTGAGAACTGCATTTTGTGACAAAGTTCATCAGTGGATGATGAGAATGTCAGTTTTGACAAAGAACACTGATCATTACTAAAATGCTCCAATTGAGCTGTTAGAATGTCAGAAACAAGCTTTCTGAGCTGAAAACTGCATTTTGTGACATAGTTCATCAGTGGATGATGAGAATGTCAGTTTTGACAAAGAACACTGATCATCACTAAAATGCTCCAATTAAGCTGTTAGAATGTCAGAAACAAGCTTTCTGAGCTGAGAACTGCATTTTGTGACATAGTTCATCAGTGGATGATGAGAATGTCAGTATTGACAAAGAACACTGTTCATTACTAAAATTCTCTAATTGAGCTGTTAGAATGTCAGAAACAAGCTTTCTGAGCTGAGAACTGCACTTTGTGAGAAAGTGAATCAGTGGATGATGAGAATGTCAGTTTTGACAAAGAACACTGTTCATTACTAAAATGCTCCAATTGAGCTGTTAGAATGTCAGAAACAAGCTTTCTGAGCATAAAACTGCATTTTGTGACAAAGTGCATCAGTGGATGATGAGAATGTCAGTTTTGACAAAGAACACTGTTCATTACTAAAATGCTCTAATTGAGCTGTTAGAATGTCAGAAACAAGCTTTCTGAGCTGAGAACTGCATTTTGTGACAAAAAGCATCAGTGGATGATGAGAATGTCAGTTTTGACAAAGAACACTGATCATTACTAAAATGCTCCGATTGAGCTCTTAGAATGTCAGAAACAAGCTTTCTGAGCTGAGAAATGCATTTTGTGACAAAGTGCTTCAGTGGATGATGAGAATGTCAGTTTTGACAAAGAACACTGTTCATTACTAAAATGCTCTAATTTAGCTGTTAGAATGTCCGAAACAAGCTTTCTGAGCTGAGAACTGCATTTTGTGACATAGTTCATCAGTGGATGATGAGAATGTCAGTTTTGACAAAGAACACTGTTCATTACTAAAATGCTCTAATTGAGCTGTTAGAATGTTAGAAACAAGCTTTCTGAGCTGAGAACTGCATTTTGTGACATAGTTCATCAGTGGATGATGAGAATGTCAGTTTTGACAAAGAACACTGTTCATTACTAAAATGCTCCAATTGAGCTGTTAGAATGTCAGAAACAAGCTTTCTGAGCTGAGAACCGCATTTTGTGACATAGTTCATCAGTGGATGATGAGAATGTCAGTTTTGACAAAGAACTCTGTTCATTACTGAAATGCTCCAATTGAGCTGTTAGAATGTCAGAAACAAGCTTTCTGAGCTGAAAACTGCATTTTGTGACAAAGTTCATCAGTGGATGATGAGAATGTCAGTTTTGACAAAGAACACTGATCATTACTAAAATGCTCCAATTGAGCTGTTAGAATGTCAGAAACAAGCTTTCTGAGCTGAGAAATGCATTTTGTGACAAAGTGCTTCATTGGATGATGAGAATGTCAGTTTTGACTAAGAACACTGTTCATTACTAAAATGCTCTAATTGAGCTGTTAGAATGTCAGAAACAAGCTTTCTGAGCTGAGAACTGCATTTTGTGACAAAAAGCATCAGTGGATGATGAGAATGTCAGTTTTGACAAAGAACACTGATCATTACTAAAATGCTCCAATTGAGCTGTTAGAATGTCAGAAACAAGCTTTCTGAGCTGAGAAATGCATTTTGTGACAAAGTGCTTCAGTGGATGATGAGAATGTCAGTTTTGACAAAGAACACTGTTCATTACTAAAATGCTCTAATTGAGCTGTTAGAATGTCAGAAACAAGCTTTCTGAGCTGAGAACTGCATTTTGTGACAAAAAGCATCAGTGGATGATGAGAATGTCAGTTTTGACAAAGAACACTGATCATTACTAACATGCTCCAATTGAGCTGTTAGAATGTCAGAAACAAGCTTTCTGAGCTGAGAACTGCATTTTGTGACATAGTTCATCAGTGGATGATGAGAATGTCAGTTTTGACAAAGAACACTGTTCATTACTGAAATGCTCCAATTGAGCTGTTAGAATGACAGAAACAAATTTTCTGAGCTGAGAAATGCATTTTGTGACAAAGTGCTTCAGTGGATGATGAGAATGTCAGTTTTGACAAAGAACACTGATCATCATTAAAATGCTCCAATTAAGCTGTTAGAATGTCAGAAACAAGCTTTCTGAGCTGAGAACTGCATTTTGTGACATAGTTCATCAGTGGATGATGAGAATGTCAGTTTTGACAAAGAACACTGTTCATTACTGAAATGGTCCAATTGAGCTGTTAGAATGTCAGAAACAAGCTTTCTGAGCTGAGAAATGCATTTTGTGACAAAGTGCATCAGTGGATGATGAGAATGTCAGTTTTGACAAAGAACACTGTTCATTACTAAAATGCTCCAATTGAGCTGTTAGAATGTCAGAAACAAGCTTTCTGAGCATAAAACTGCATTTTGTGACAAAGTGCATCAGTGGATGATGAGAATGTCAGTTTTGACAAAGAACACTGTTCATTACTAAAATGCTCTGATTGAGCTGTTAGAATGTCAGAAACAAGCTTTCTGAGCTGAGAACTGCATTTTGTGACAAAAAGCATCAGTGGATGATGAGAATGTCAGTTTTGACAAAGAACACTGATCATTACTAAAATGCTCCGATTGAGCTCTTAGAATGTCAGAAACAAGCTTTCTGAGCTGAGAAATGCATTTTGTGACAAAGTGCTTCAGTGGATGATGAGAATGTCAGTTTTGACAAAGAACACTGTTCATTACTAAAATGCTCTAATTGAGCTGTTAGAATGTCCGAAACAAGCTTTCTGAGCTGAGAACTGCATTTTGTGACATAGTTCATCAGTGGATGATGAGAATGTCAGTTTTGACAAAGAACACTGTTCATTACTAAAATGCTCTAATTGAGCTGTTAGAATGTTAGAAACAAGCTTTCTGAGCTGAGAACTGCATTTTGTGACATAGTTCATCAGTGGATGATGAGAATGTCAGTTTTGACAAAGAACACTGTTCATTACTAAAATGCTCCAATTGAGCTGTTAGAATGTCAGAAACAAGCTTTCTGAGCTGAGAACCGCATTTTGTGACATAGTTCATCAGTGGATGATGAGAATGTCAGTTTTGACAAAGAACTCTGTTCATTACTGAAATGCTCCAATTGAGCTGTTAGAATGTCAGAAACAAGCTTTCTGAGCTGAAAACTGCATTTTGTGACAAAAAGCATCAGTGGATGATGAGAATGTCAGTTTTGACAAAGAACACTGATCATTACTAAAATGCTCCAATTGAGCTGTTAGAATGTCAGAAACAAGCTTTCTGAGCTGAGAACTGCATTTTGTGACATAGTTCATCAGTGGATGATGAGAATGTCAGTTTTGACAAAGAACACTGTTCATTACTAAAATGCTCTAATTGAGCTGTTAGAATGTCAGAAACAAGCTTTCTGAGCTGAAAACTGCATTTTGTGACAAAGTGCATCAGTGGATGATGAGAATGTCAGTTTTGACAAAGAACACTGTTCATTACTAAAATGCTCTAATTGAGCTGTTAGAATGTCAGAAACATGCTTTCTGAGCTGAGAACTGCATTTTGTGACATAGTTCATCAGTGGATGATGAGAATGTCAGTTTTGACAAAGAACACTGTTCATTACTAAAATGCTCTAATTGAGCTGTTAGAATGTCAGAAACAAGCTTTCTGAGCTGAGAACTGCATTTTGTGACATAGTTCATCAGTGGATGATGAGAATGTCAGTTTTGACAAAGAACACTGTTCATTACTAAAATGCTCTAATTGAGCTGTTAGAATGTCAGAAACAAGCTTTCTGAGCTGAGAACTGCATTTTGTGACAAAAAGCATCAGTGGATGATGAGAATGTCAGTTTTGACAAAGAACACTGATCATTACTAAAATGCTCCGATTGAGCTGTTAGAATGTCAGAAACAAGCTTTCTGAGCTGAGAAATGCATTTTGTGACAAAGTGCTTCAGTGGATGATGAGAATGTCAGTTTTGACAAAGAACACTGTTCATTACTAAAATGCTCTAATTGAGCTGTTAGAATGTCAGAAACAAGCTTTCTGAGCTGAGAACTGCATTTTGTGACATAGTTCATCAGTGGATGATGAGAATGTCAGTTTTGACAAAGAACACTGTTCATTACTAAAATGCTCTAATTGAGCTGTTAGAATGTTAGAAACAAGCTTTCTGAGCTGAGAACTGCATTTTGTGACATAGTTCATAAGTGGATGATGAGAATGTCAGTTTTGACAAAGAACACTGTTCATTACTAAAATGCTCCAATTGAGCTGTTAGAATGTCAGAAACAAGCTTTCTGAGCTGAGAACCGTATTTTGTGACATAGTTCATCAGTGGATGATGAGAATGTCAGTTTTGACAAAGAACACTGTTCATTACTAAAATGCTCTAATTGAGCTGTTAGAATGTTAGAAACAAGCTTTCTGAGCTGAAAACTGCATTTTGTGACAAAAAGCATCAGTGGATGATGAGAATGTCAGTTTTGACAAAGAACACTGATCATTACTAAAATGCTCCAATTGAGCTGTTAGAATGTCTTAAAAAAAAGCTTTCTGAGCTGAGAAATGCATTTTGTGACAAAGTGCATCAGTGGATGATGAGAATGTCAGTTTTGACAAAGAACACTGTTCATTACTAAAATGCTCTAATTGAGCTGTTAGAATGTCAGAAATAAGCTTTCTGAGCTGAGAACTGCATTTTGTGACAAAGTTCATCAGTGGATGATGAGAAAGTCAGTTTTGACAAAGAACTCTGTTCATTACTGAAATGCTCCAATTGAGCTGTTAGAATGTCAGAAACAAGCTTTCTGAGCTGAAAACTGCATTTTGTGACAAAAAGCATCAGTGGATGATGAGAATGTCAGTTTTGACAAAGAACACTGTTCATTACTAAAATGCTCTAATTGAGCTGTTAGAATGTCAGAAACAAGCTTTCTGAGCTGAGAACTGCATTTTGTGACAAAAAGCATCAGTGGATGATGAGAATGTCAGTTTTGACAAAGAACACTGATCATCACTAAAATGCTCCAATTAAGCTGTTTGAATGTCAGAAACAAGCTTTCTGAGCTGAGAACTGCATTTTGTGACATAGTTCATCAGTGGATGATGAGAATGTCAGTTTTGACAAAGAACACTGTTCATTACTGAAATGCTCCAATTGAGCTGTTAGAATGTCAGAAACAAGCTTTCTGAGCTGAGAAATGCATTTTGTGACAAAGTGCATCAGTGGATGATGAGAATGTCAGTTTTGACAAAGAACACTGTTCATTACTAAAATGCTCTAATTGAGCTGTTAGAATGTCAGAAACGAGCTTTCTGAGCTGAGAACTGCATTTTGTGACAAAGTTCATCAGTGGATGATGAGAATGTCAGTTTTGACAAAGAACACTGATCATTACTAAAATGCTCCAATTGAGCTGTTAGAATGTCAGAAACAAGCTTTCTGAGCTGAGAACTGCATTTTGTGACAAAGTGAATCAGTGGATGGATGAGAATGTCACTTTTGACAAAGAACACTGTTCATTACTGAAATGCTCCAATTGAGCTGTTAGAATGTCAGAAACAAGCTTTCTGAGCTGAAAACTGCATTTTGTGACATAGTTCATCAGTGGATGATGAGAATGTCAGTTTTGACAAAGAACACTGATCATCACTAAAATGCTCCAATTAAGCTGTTAGAATGTCAGAAACAAGCTTTCTGAGCTGAGAACTGCATTTTGTGACATAGTTCATCAGTGGATGATGAGAATGTCAGTTTTGACAAAGAACACTGTTCATTACTAAAATTCTCTAATTGAGCTGTTAGAATGTCAGAAACAAGCTTTCTGAGCTGAGAACTGCACTTTGTGAGAAAGTGAATCAGTGGATGATGAGAATGTCAGTTTTGACAAAGAACACTGTTCATTACTAAAATGCTCCAATTGAGCTGTTAGAATGTCAGAAACAAGCTTTCTGAGCATAAAACTGCATTTTGTGACAAAGTGCATCAGTGGATGATGAGAATGTCAGTTTTGACAAAGAACACTGTTCATTACTAAAATGCTCTAATTGAGCTGTTAGAATGTCAGAAACAAGCTTTCTGAGCTGAGAACTGCATTTTGTGACAAAAAGCATCAGTGGATGATGAGAATGTCAGTTTTGACAAAGAACACTGATCATTACTAAAATGCTCCGATTGAGCTCTTAGAATGTCAGAAACAAGCTTTCTGAGCTGAGAAATGCATTTTGTGACAAAGTGTTTCAGTGGATGATGAGAATGTCAGTTTTGACAAAGAACACTGTTCATTACTAAAATGCTCTAATTTAGCTGTTAGAATGTCCGAAACAAGCTTTCTGAGCTGAGAACTGCATTTTGTGACATAGTTCATCAGTGGATGATGAGAATGTCAGTTTTGACAAAGAACACTGTTCATTACTAAAATGCTCTAATTGAGCTGTTAGAATGTTAGAAACAAGCTTTCTGAGCTGAGAACTGCATTTTGTGACATAGTTCATCAGTGGATGATGAGAATGTCAGTTTTGACAAAGAACACTGTTCATTACTAAAATGCTCCAATTGAGCTGTTAGAATGTCAGAAACAAGCTTTCTGAGCTGAGAACCGCATTTTGTGACATAGTTCATCAGTGGATGATGAGAATGTCAGTTTTGACAAAGAACTCTGTTCATTACTGAAATGCTCCAATTGAGCTGTTAGAATGTCAGAAACAAGCTTTCTGAGCTGAAAACTGCATTTTGTGACAAAAAGCATCAGTGGATGATGAGAATGTCAGTTTTGACAAAGAACACTGATCATTACTAAAATGCTCCAATTGAGCTGTTAGAATGTCAGAAACAAGCTTTCTGAGCTGAGAACTGCATTTTGTGACATAGTTCATCTGTGGATGATGAGAATGTCAGTTTTGACAAAGAACACTGTTCATTACTAAAATGCTCTAATTGAGCTGTTAGAATGTCAGAAACAAGCTTTCTGAGCTGAAAACTGCATTTTGTGACAAAGTGAATCAGTGGATGATGAGAATGTCAGTTTTGACAAAGAACACTGATCATTAATAAAATGCTCCAATTGAGCTGTTAGAATGTCAGAAACAAGCTTTCTGAGCTTTAAACTGCATTTTTTTGACAAAGTGCATCAGTGGATGATGAGAATGTCAGTTTTGACAAAGAACACTGTTCATTACTAAAATGCTCTAATTGAGCTGTTAGAATGTCAGAAACAAGCTTTCAGAGCTGAGAACTGCATTTTGTGACATAGTTCATCAGTGGATAATGAGAATGTCAGTTTTGACAAAGAACACTGTTCATTACTAAAATGCTCTAATTGAGCTGTTAGAATGTCAGAAACAAGCTTTCTGAGCTGAGAACTGCATTTTGTGACATAGTTCATCAGTGGATGATGAGAATGTCAGTTTTGACAAAGAACACTGTTCATTACTAAAATGCTCTAATTGAGCTGTTAGAATGTCAGAAACAAGCTTTCTGAGCTGAGAACTGCATTTTGTGACATAGTTCATCAGTGGATGATGAGAATGTCAGTTTTGACAAAGAACACTGTTCATTACTAAAATGCTCTAATTGAGCTGTTAGAATGTCAGAAACAAGCTTTCTGAGCTGAGAACTGCATTTTGTGACATAGTTCATCAGTGGATGATGAGAATGTCAGTTTTGACAAAGAACACTGTTCATTACTAAAATGCTCTAATTGAGCTGTTAGAATGTCAGAAACAAGCTTTCTGAGCTGAGAACTGCATTTTGTGACATAGTTCATCAGTGGATGATGAGAATGTCAGTTTTGACAAAGAACACTGTTCATTACTAAAATGCTCTAATTGAGCTGTTAGAATGTTAGAAACAAGCTTTCTGAGCTGAGAACTGCATTTTGTGACATAGTTCATCAGTGGATGATGAGAATGTCAGTTTTGACAAAGAACACTGTTCATTACTAAAATGCTCCAATTGAGCTGTTAGAATGTCAGAAACAAGCTTTCTGAGCTGAGAACCGTATTTTGTGACATAGTTCATCAGTGGATGATGAGAATGTCAGTTTTGACAAAGAACTCTGTTCATTACTGAAATGCTCCAATTGAGCTGTTAGAATGTCAGAAACAAGCTTTCTGAGCTGAAAACTGCATTTTGTGACAAAAAGCATCAGTGGATGATGAGAATGTCAGTTTTGACAAAGAACACTGATCATTACTAAAATGCTCCAATTGAGCTGTTAGAATGTCTTAAAAAAAAGCTTTCTGAGCTGAGAAATGCATTTTGTGACAAAGTGCATCAGTGGATGATGAGAATGTCAGTTTTGACAAAGAACACTGATCATTACTAAAATGCTCTAATTGAGCTGTTAGAATGTCAGAAACAAGCTTTCTGAGCTGAGAAATGCATTTTGTGACAAAGTGCTTCAGTGGATGATGAGAATGTCAGTTTTGACAAAGAACACTGTTCTTTACTAAAATGCTCCAATTGAGCTGTTAGAATGTCAGAAACAAGCTTTCTGAGCTGAGAACTGCATTTTGTGACAAAGTTCATCAGTGGATGATGAGAATGTCAGTTTTGACAAAGAACACTGTTCATTACTGAAATGCTCCAATTGAGCTGTTAGAATGTCAGAAACAAGCTTTCTGAGCTGAGAAATGCATTTTGTGACATAGTTCATCAGTGGATGATGAGAATGTCAGTTTTGACAAAGAACACTGTTCATTACTAAAATGCTCTAATTGAGCTGTTAGAATGTCAGAAACAAGCTTTCTGAGCTGAGAACTGCATTTTGTGACAAAAAGCATCAGTGGATGATGAGAATGTCAGTTTTGACAAAGAACACTGATCATTACTAAAATGCTCCAATTGAGCTGTTAGAATGTCAGAAACAAGCTTTCTGAGCTGAGAAATGCATTTTGTGACAAAGTGCATCAGTGGATGATGAGAATGTCACTTTTGACAAACAACACTGTTCATTACTAAAATGCTCTTATTGAACTGTTAGAATGTCAGAAACAAGCTTTCTGAGCTGAGAACTGCATTTTGTGACATAGTTCATCAGTGGATGATGAGAATGTCAGTTTTGACAAAGAACACTGTTCATTACTAAAATGCTCTAATTGAGCTGTTAGAATGTTAGAAACAAGCTTTCTGAGCTGAGAACTGCATTTTGTGACATAGTTCATCAGTGGATGATGAGAATGTCAGTTTTGACAAAGAACACTGTTCATTACTAAAATGCTCCAATTGAGCTGTTAGAATGTCAGAAACAAGCTTTCTGAGCTGAGAACTGCATTTTGTGACATAGCTCATCAGTGGATGATGAGAATGTCAGTTTTGACAAAGAACACTGTTCATTGCTGATATGCTCCAATTGAGCTGTTAGAATGTCAGAAACAAGCTTTCTGAGCTGAGAAATGCATTTTGTGACAAAGTGAATCAGTGGATGATGAGAATGTCAGTTTTGACAAAGAACACTGATCATCACTAAAATGCTCCAATTAAGCTGTTAGAATGTCAGAAACAAGCTTTCTGAGCTGAGAACTGCATTTTGTGACATAGTTCATCAGTGGATGATGAGAATGTCAGTTTTGACAAAGAACACTGTTCATTACTGAAATGCTCCAATTGAGCTGTTAGAATGTCAGAAACAAGCTTTCTGAGCTGAGAAATGCATTTTGTGACAAAGTGCATCAGTGGATGATGAGAATGTCAGTTTTGACAAAGAACACTGTTCATTACTAAAATGCTCTAATTGAGCTGTTAGAATGTCAGAAACAAGCTTTCTGAGCTGAGAACTGCATTTTGTGACAAAGTTCATCAGTGGATGATGAGAATGTCAGTTTTGACAAAGAACACTGATCATTACTAAAATGCTCCAATTGAGCTGTTATAATGTCAGAAACAAGCTTTCTGAGCTGAGAACTGCATTTTGTGACAAAGTGAATCAGTGGATGGATGAGAATGTCACTTTTGACAAAGAACACTGTTCATTACTGAAATGCTCCAATTGAGCTGTTAGAATGTCAGAAACAAGCTTTCTGAGCTGAAAACTGCATTTTGTGACATAGTTCATCAGTGGATGATGAGAATGTCAGTTTTGACAAAGAACACTGATCATCACTAAAATGCTCCAATTAAGCTGTTAGAATGTCAGAAACAAGCTTTCTGAGCTGAGAACTGCATTTTGTGACATAGTTCATCAGTGGATGATGAGAATGTCAGTTTTGACAAAGAACACTGTTCATTACTAAAATTCTCTAATTGAGCTGTTAGAATGTCAGAAACAAGCTTTCTGAGCTGAGAACTGCATTTTGTGAGAAAGTGAATCAGTGGATGATGAGAATGTCAGTTTTGACAAAGAACACTGTTCATTACTAAAATGCTCTAATTGAGCTGTTAGAATGTCAGAAACAAGCTTTCTGAGCTGAGAACTGCATTTTTTGACAAAAAGCATCAGTGGATGATGAGAATGTCAGTTTTGACAAAGAACACTGATCATTACTAAAATGCTCCGATTGAGCTGTTAGAATGTCAGAAACAAGCTTTCTGAGCTGAGAAATGCATTTTGTGACAAAGTGCTTCAGTGGATGATGAGAATGTCAGTTTTGACAAAGAACACTGTTCATTACTAAAATGCTCTAATTGAGCTGTTAGAATGTCAGAAACAAGCTTTCTGAGCTGAGAAATGCATTTTGTGACAAAGTGCTTCAGTGGATGATGAGAATGTCAGTTTTGACAAAGAACACTGTTCATTACTAAAATGCTCTAATTGAGCTGTTAGAATGTCAGAAACAAGCTTTCTGAGCTGAGAACTGCATTTTGTGACATAGTTCATCAGTGGATGATGAGAATGTCAGTTTTGACAAAGAACACTGTTCATTACTAAAATGCTCTAATTGAGCTGTTAGAATGTTAGAAACAAGCTTTCTGAGCTGAGAACTGCATTTTGTGACATAGTTCATCAGTGGATGATGAGAATGTCAGTTTTGACAAAGAACACTGTTCATTACTAAAATGCTCTAATTGAGCTGTTAGAATGTCAGAAACAAGCTTTCTGAGCTGAGAACTGCATTTTGTGACAAAGTGCTTCAGTGGATGATGAGAATGTCAGTTTTGACAAAGAACACTGTTCATTACTAAAATGCTCTAATTGAGCTGTTAGAATGTCAGAAACAAGCTTTCTGAGCTGAGAACTGCATTTTGTGACAAAGTTCATCAGTGGATGATGAGAATGTCAGTTTTGACAAAGAACACTGTTCATTACTGAAATGCTCCAATTGAGCTGTTAGAATGTCAGAAACAAGCTTTCTGAGCTGAGAAATGCATTTTGTGACATAGTTCATCAGTGGATGATGAGAATGTCAGTTTTGACAAAGAACACTGTTCATTACTGAAATGCTCTAATTGAGCTGTTAGAATGTCAGAAACAAGCTTTCTGAGCTGAGAACTGCATTTTGTGACAAAAAGCATCAGTGGATGATGAGAATGTCAGTTTTGACAAAGAACACTGATCATTACTAAAATGCTCCAATTGAGCTGTTAGAATGTCAGAAACAAGCTTTCTGAGCTGAGAAATGCATTTTGTGACAAAGTGCATCAGTGGATGATGAGAATGTCACTTTTGACAAAGAACACTGTTCATTACTAAAATGCTCTAATTGAGCTGTTAGAATGTCAGAAACAAGCTTTCTGAGCTGAGAACTGCATTTTGTGACATAGTTCATCAGTGGATGATGAGAATGTCAGTTTTGACAAAGAACACTGTTCATTACTAAAATGCTCTAATTGAGCTGTTAGAATGTTAGAAACAAGCTTTCTGAGCTGAGAACTGCATTTTGTGACATAGTTCATCAGTGGATGATGAGAATGTCAGTTTTGACAAAGAACACTGTTCATTACTAAAATGCTCCAATTGAGCTGTTAGAATGTCAGAAACAAGCTTTCTGAGCTGAGAACTGCATTTTGTGAGAAAGTGAATCAGTGGATGATGAGAATGTCAGTTTTGACAAAGAACACTGTTCATTACTAAAATGCTCCAATTGAGCTGTTAGAATGTCAGAAACAAGCTTTCTGAGCATAAAACTGCATTTTGTGACAAAGTGCATCAGTGGATGATGAGAATGTCAGTTTTGACAAAGAACACTGTTCATTACTAAAATGCTCTAATTGAGCTGTTAGAATGTCAGAAACAAGCTTTCTGAGCTGAGAACTGCATTTTGTGACAAAAAGCATCAGTGGATGATGAGAATGTCAGTTTTGACAAAGAACACTGATCATTACTAAAATGCTCCGATTGAGCTGTTAGAATGTCAGAAACAAGCTTTCTGAGCTGAGAAATGCATTTTGTGACAAAGTGCTTCAGTGGATGATGAGAATGTCAGTTTTGACAAAGAACACTGTTCATTACTAAAATGCTCTAATTGAGCTGTTAGAATGTCAGAAACAAGCTTTCTGAGCTGAGAACTGCATTTTGTGACAGTTCATCAGTGGATGATGAGAATGTCAGTTTTGACAAAGAACACTGTTCATTACTAAAATGCTCTAATTGAGCTGTTAGAATGTTAGAAACAAGCTTTCTGAGCTGAGAACTGCATTTTGTGACATAGTTCATCAGTGGATGATGAGAATGTCAGTTTTGACAAAGAACACTGTTCATTACTAAAATGCTCCAATTGAGCTGTTAGAATGTCAGAAACAAGCTTTCTGAGCATAAAACTGCATTTTGTGACAAAGTGCATCAGTGGATGATGAGAATGTCAGTTTTGACAAAGAACACTGTTCATTACTAAAATGCTCTAATTGAGCTGTTAGAATATCAGAAACAAGCTTTCTGAGCTGAGAACTGCATTTTGTGACAAAAAGCATCAGTGGATGATGAGAATGTCAGTTTTGACAAAGAACACTGTTCATTACTGAAATGCTCCAATTGAGCTGTTAGAATGTCAGAAACAAATTTTCTGAGCTGAGAAATGCATTTTGTGACAAAGTGCATCAGTGGATGATGAGAATGTCAGTTTTGACAAAATAACACTGATCATCACTAAAATGCTCCAATTAAGCTCTTAGAATGTCAGAAACAAGCTTTCTGAGCTGAGAACTGCATTTTGTGACATAGTTCATCAGTGGATGATGAGAATGTCAGTTTTGACAAAGAACACTGTTCATTACTGAAATGCTCCAATTGAGCTGTTAGAATGTCAGAAACAAGCTTTCTAAGCTGAGAAATGCATTTTGTGACAAAGTGCATCAGTGGATGATGAGAATGTCAGTTTTGACAAAGAACACTGTTCATTACTAAAATGCTCTAATTGAGCTGTTAGAATGTCAGAAACAAGCTTTCTGAGCTGAGAACTGCATTTTGTGACATAGTTCATCAGTGGATGATGAGAATGTCAGTTTTGACAAAGAACACTGTTCATTACTAAAATGCTCTAATTGAGCTGTTAGAATGTCAGAAACAAGCTTTCTGAGCTGAGAACTGCATTTTGTGACAAAAAGCATCAGTGGATGATGAGAATGTCAGTTTTGACAAAGAACACTGATCATTACTAAAATGCTCCGATTTAGCTGTTAGAATGTCAGAAACAAGCTTTCTGAGCTGAGAAATGCATTTTGTGACAAAGTGCTTCAGTGGATGATGAGAATGTCAGTTTTGACAAAGAACACTGTTCATTACTAAAATGCTCTAATTGAGCTGTTAGAATGTTAGAAACAAGCTTTCTGAGCTGAGAACTGCATTTTGTGACATAGTTCATCAGTGGATGATGAGAATGTCAGTTTTGACAAAGAACACTGTTCATTACTAAAATGCTCTAATTGAGCTGTTAGAATGTCAGAAACAAGCTTTCTGAGCTGAGAACTGCATTTTGTGACATAGTTCATCAGTGGATGATGAGAATGTCAGTTTTGACAAAGAACACTGTTCATTACTAAAATGCTCTAATTGAGCTGTTAGAATGTCAGAAACAAGCTTTCTGAGCTGAGAACTGCATTTTGTGACATAGTTCATCAGTGGATGATGAGAATGTCAGTTTTGACAAAGAACACTGTTCATTACTAAAATGCTCTAATTGAGCTGTTAGAATGTTAGAAACAAGCTTTCTGAGCTGAGAACTGCATTTTGTGACATAGTTCATCAGTGGATGATGAGAATGTCAGTTTTGACAAAGAACACTGTTCATTACTAAAATGCTCCAATTGAGCTGTTAGAATGTCAGAAACAAGCTTTCTGAGCTGAAAACTGCATTTTGTGACAAAAAGCATCAGTGGATGATGAGAATGTCAGTTTTGACAAAGAACACTGATCATTACTAAAATGCTCCAATTGAGCTGTTAGAATGTCTTAAAAAAAAAGCTTTCTGAGCTGAGAAATGCATTTTGTGACAAAGTGCATCAGTGGATGATGAGAATGTCAGTTTTGACAAAGAACACTGTTCATTACTAAAATGCTCTAATTGAGCTGTTAGAATGTTAGAAACAAGCTTTCTGAGCTGAGAACCGTATTTTGTGACATAGTTCATCAGTGGATGATGAGAATGTCAGTTTTGACAAAGAACTCTGTTCATTACTGAAATGCTCCAATTGAGCTGTTAGAATGTCAGAAACAAGCTTTCTGAGCTGAAAACTGCATTTTGTGACAAAAAGCATCAGTGGATGATGAGAATGTCAGTTTTGACAAAGAACACTGATCATTACTAAAATGCTCCAATTGAGCTGTTAGAATGTCTTAAAAAAAAGCTTTCTGAGCTGAGAAATGCATTTTGTGACAAAGTGCATCAGTGGATGATGAGAATGTCAGTTTTGACAAAGAACACTGATCATTACTAAAATGCTCTAATTGAGCTGTTAGAATGTCATAAACAAGCTTTCTGAGCTGAGAAATGCATTTTGTGACAAAGTGCTTCAGTGGATGATGAGAATGTCAGTTTTGACAAAGAACACTGTTCTTTACTAAAATGCTCTAATTGAGCTGTTAGAATGTCAGAAACAAGCTTTCTGAGCTGAGAACTGCATTTTGTGACAAAAAGCATCAGTGGATGATGAGAATGTCAGTTTTGACAAAGAACTCTGTTCATTACTGAAATGCTCCAATTGAGCTGTTAGAATGTCAGAAACAAGCTTTCTGAGCTGAGAACTGCATTTTGTGACAAAGTTCATCAGTGGATGATGAGAATGTCAGTTTTGACAAAGAACACTGTTCATTACTGAAATGCTCCAATTGAGCTGTTAGAATGTCAGAAACAAGCTTTCTGAGCTGAGAAATGCATTTTGTGACATAGTTCATCAGTGGATGATGAGAATGTCAGTTTTGACAAAGAACACTGTTCATTACTAAAATGCTCTAATTGAGCTGTTAGAATGTCAGAAACAAGCTTTCTGAGCTGAGAACTGCATTTTGTGACAAAAAGCATCAGTGGATGATGAGAATGTCAGTTTTGACAAAGAACACTGATCATTACTAAAATGCTCCAATTGAGCTGTTAGAATGTCAGAAACAAGCTTTCTGAGCTGAGAAATGCATTTTGTGACAAAGTGCATCAGTGGATGATGAGAATGTCACTTTTGACAAACAACACTGTTCATTACTAAAATGCTCTAATTGAACTGTTAGAATGTCAGAAACAAGCTTTCTGAGCTGAGAACTGCATTTTGTGACATAGTTCATCAGTGGATGATGAGAATGTCAGTTTTGACAAAGAACACTGTTCATTACTAAAATGCTCTAATTGAGCTGTTAGAATGTTAGAAACAAGCTTTCTGAGCTGAGAACTGCATTTTGTGACATAGTTCATCAGTGGATGATGAGAATGTCAGTTTTGACAAAGAACACTGTTCATTACTAAAATGCTCCAATTGAGCTGTTAGAATGTCAGAAACAAGCTTTCTGAGCTGAGAACTGCATTTTGTGACATAGTTCATCAGTGGATGATGAGAATGTCAGTTTTGACAAAGAACACTGTTCATTGCTGATATGCTCCAATTGAGCTGTTAGAATGTCAGAAACAAGCTTTCTGAGCTGAGAAATGCATTTTGTGACAAAGTGAATCAGTGGATGATGAGAATGTCAGTTTTGACAAAGAACACTGATCATCACTAAAATGCTCCAATTAAGCTGTTAGAATGTCAGAAACAAGCTTTCTGAGCTGAGAACTGCATTTTGTGACATAGTTCATCAGTGGATGATGAGAATGTCAGTTTTGACAAAGAACACTGTTCATTACTGAAATGCTCCAATTGAGCTGTTAGAATGTCAGAAACAAGTTTTCTGAGCTGAGAAATGCATTTTGTGACAAAGTGCATCAGTGGATGATGAGAATGTCAGTTTTGACAAAGAACACTGTTCATTACTAAAATGCTCTAATTGATCTGTTAGAATGTCAGAAACAAGCTTTCTGAGCTGAGAACTGCATTTTGTGACAAAGTTCATCAGTGGATGATGAGAATGTCAGTTTTGACAAAGAACACTGATCATTACTAAAATGCTCCAATTGAGCTGTTATAATGTCAGAAACAAGCTTTCTGAGCTGAGAACTGCATTTTGTGACAAAGTGAATCAGTGGATGGATGAGAATGTCACTTTTGACAAAGAACACTGTTCATTACTGAAATGCTCCAATTTTGCTGTTAGAATGTCAGTAACAAGCTTTCTGAGCTGAAAACTGCATTTTGTGACATAGTTCATCAGTGGATGATGAGAATGTCAGTTTTGACAAAGAACACTGATCATCACTAAAATGCTCCAATTAAGCTGTTAGAATGTCAGAAACAAGCTTTCTGAGCTGAGAACTGCATTTTGTGACATAGTTCATCAGTGGATGATGAGAATGTCAGTTTTGACAATGAACACTGTTCATTACTAAAATTCTCTAATTGAGCTGTTAGAATGTCAGAAACAAGCTTTCTGAGCTGAGAACTGCATTTTGTGAGAAAGTGAATCAGTGGATGATGAGAATGTCAGTTTTGACAAAGAACACTGTTCATTACTAAAATGCTCTAATTGAGCTGTTAGAATGTCAGAAACAAGCTTTCTGAGCTGAGAACTGCATTTTGTGACAAAAAGCATCAGTGGATGATGAGAATGTCAGTTTTGACAAAGAACACTGATCATTACTAAAATGCTCCGATTGAGCTGTTAGAATGTCAGAAACAAGCTTTCTGAGCTGAGAAATGCATTTTGTGACAAAGTGCTTCAGTGGATGATGAGAATGTCAGTTTTGACAAAGAACACTGTTCATTACTAAAATGCTCTAATTGAGCTGTTAGAATGTCAGAAACAAGCTTTCTGAGCTGAGAACTGCATTTTGTGACATAGTTCATCAGTGGATTATGAGAATGTCAGTTTTGACAAAGAACACTGTTCATTACTAAAATGCTCTAATTGAGCTGTTAGAATGTTAGAAACAAGCTTTCTGAGCTGAGAACTGCATTTTGTGACATAGTTCATCAGTGGATGATGAGAATGTCAGTTTTGACAAAGAACACTGTTCATTACTAAAATGCTCTAATTGAGCTGTTAGAATGTCAGAAACAAGCTTTCTGAGCTGAGAACTGCATTTTGTGACAAAGTGCTTCAGTGGATGATGAGAATGTCAGTTTTGACAAAGAACACTGTTCATTACTAAAATGCTCTAATTGAGCTGTTAGAATGTCAGAAACAAGCTTTCTGAGCTGAGAACTGCATTTTGTGACAAAGTTCATCAGTGGATGATGAGAATGTCAGTTTTGACAAAGAACACTGTTCATTACTGAAATGCTCCAATTGAGCTGTTAGAATGTCAGAAACAAGCTTTCTAAGCTGAGAAATGCATTTTGTGACATAGTTCATCAGTGGATGATGAGAATGTCAGTTTTGACAAAGAACACTGTTCATTACTGAAATGCTCTAATTGAGCTGTTAGAATGTCAGAAACAAGCTTTCTGAGCTGAGAACTGCATTTTGTGACAAAAAGCATCAGTGGATGATGAGAATGTCAGTTTTGACAAAGAACACTGATCATTACTAAAATGCTCCAATTGAGCTGTTAGAATGTCAGAAACAAGCTTTCTGAGCTGAGAAATGCATTTTGTGACAAAGTGCATCAGTGGATGATGAGAATGTCACTTTTGACAAAGAACACTGTTCATTACTAAAATGCTCTAATTGAGCTGTTAGAATGTCAGAAACAAGCTTTCTGAGCTGAGAACTGCATTTTGTGACATAGTTCATCAGTGGATGATGAGAATGTCAGTTTTGACAAAGAACACTGTTCATTACTAAAATGCTCTAATTGAGCTGTTAGAATGTTAGAAACAAGCTTTCTGAGCTGAGAACTGCATTTTGTGACATAGTTCATCAGTGGATGATGAGAATGTCAGTTTTGACAAAGAACACTGTTCATTACTAAAATGCTCTAATTGAGCTGTTAGAATGTCAGAAACAAGCTTTCTGAGCTGAGAACTGCATTTTGTGACAAAGTTCATCAGTGGATGATGAGAATGTCAGTTTTGACAAAGAACACTGATCATTACTAAAATGCTCCAATTGAGCTGTTATAATGTCAGAAACAAGCTTTCTGAGCTGAGAACTGCATTTTGTGACAAAGTGAATCAGTGGATGGATGAGAATGTCACTTTTGACAAAGAACACTGTTCATTACTGAAATGCTCCAATTGAGCTGTTAGAATGTCAGAAACAAGCTTTCTGAGCTGAGAACTGCATTTTGTGACAAAAAGCATCAGTGGATGATGAGAATGTCAGTTTTGACAAAGAACACTGATCATTACTAAAATGCTCCGATTGAGCTGTTAGAATGTCAGAAACAAGCTTTCTGAGCTGAGAAATGCATTTTGTGACAAAGTGCTTCAGTGGATGATGAGAATGTCAGTTTTGACAAAGAACACTGTTCATTACTAAAATGCTCTAATTGAGCTGTTAGAATGTCAGAAACAAGCTTTCTGAGCTGAGAACTGCATTTTGTGACATAGTTCATCAGTGGATGATGAGAATGTCAGTTTTGACAAAGAACACTGTTCATTACTAAAATGCTCTAATTGAGCTGTTAGAATGTTAGAAACAAGCTTTCTGAGCTGAGAACTGCATTTTGTGACATAGTTCATCAGTGGATGATGAGAATGTCAGTTTTGACAAAGAACACTGTTCATTACTAAAATGCTCCAATTGAGCTGTTAGAATGTCAGAAACAAGCTTTCTGAGCATAAAACTGCATTTTGTGACAAAGTGCATCAGTGGATGATGAGAATGTCAGTTTTGACAAAGAACACTGTTCATTACTAAAATGCTCTAATTGAGCTGTTAGAATATCAGAAACAAGCTTTCTGAGCTGAGAACTGCATTTTGTGACAAAAAGCATCAGTGGATGATGAGAATGTCAGTTTTGACAAAGAACACTGTTCATTACTGAAATGCTCCAATTGAGCTGTTAGAATGTCAGAAACAAATTTTCTGAGCTGAGAAATGCATTTTGTGACAAAGTGCATCAGTGGATGATGAGAATGTCAGTTTTGACAAAGAACACTGATCATCACTAAAATGCTCCAATTAAGCTCTTAGAATGTCAGAAACAAGCTTTCTGAGCTGAGAACTGCATTTTGTGACATAGTTCATCAGTGGATGATGAGAATGTCAGTTTTGACAAAGAACACTGTTCATTACTGAAATGCTCCAATTGAGCTGTTAGAATGTCAGAAACAAGCTTTCTAAGCTGAGAAATGCATTTTGTGACAAAGTGCATCAGTGGATGATGAGAATGTCAGTTTTGACAAAGAACACTGTTCATTACTAAAATGCTCTAATTGAGCTGTTAGAATGTCAGAAACAAGCTTTCTGAGCTGAGAACTGCATTTTGTGACATAGTTCATCAGTGGATGATGAGAATGTCAGTTTTGACAAAGAACACTGTTCATTACTAAAATGCTCTAATTGAGCTGTTAGAATGTCAGAAACAAGCTTTCTGAGCTGAGAACTGCATTTTGTGACAAAAAGCATCAGTGGATGATGAGAATGTCAGTTTTGACAAAGAACACTGATCATTACTAAAATGCTCCGATTGAGCTGTTAGAATGTCAGAAACAAGCTTTCTGAGCTGAGAAATGCATTTTGTGACAAAGTGCTTCAGTGGATGATGAGAATGTCAGTTTTGACAAAGAACACTGTTCATTACTAAAATGCTCTAATTGAGCTGTTAGAATGTTAGAAACAAGCTTTCTGAGCTGAGAACTGCATTTTGTGACATAGTTCATCAGTGGATGATGAGAATGTCAGTTTTGACAAAGAACACTGTTCATTACTAAAATGCTCCAATTGAGCTGTTAGAATGTCAGAAACAAGCTTTCTGAGCTGAAAACTGCATTTTTTTGACAAAGTGCATCAGTGGATGATGAGAATGTCACTTTTGAAAAGAACACTGATCATTAATAAAATGCTCCAATTGAGCTGTTAGAATGTCAGAAACAAGCTTTCTGAGCTGAAAACTGCATTTTTTTGACAAAGTGCATCAGTGGATGATGAGAATGTCAGTTTTGACAAAGAACACTGTTCATTACTAAAATGCTCTAATTGAGCTGTTAGAATGTCAGAAACAAGCTTTCTGAGCTGAGAACTGCATTTTGTGACAAAGTTCATCAGTGGATGATGAGAATGTCAGTTTTGACAAAGAACACTGTTCATTACTGAAATGCTCCAATTGAGCTGTTAGAATGTCAGAAACAAGCTTTCTGAGCTGAGAAATGCATTTTGTGACATAGTTCATCAGTGGATGATGAGAATGTCAGTTTTGACAAAGAACACTGTTCATTACTGAAATGCTCTAATTGAGCTGTTAGAATGTCAGAAACAAGCTTTCTGAGCTGAGAACTGCATTTTGTGACAAAAAGCATCAGTGGATGATGAGAATGTCAGTTTTGACAAAGAACACTGATCATTACTAAAATGCTCCAATTGAGCTGTTAGAATGTCAGAAACAAGCTTTCTGAGCTGAGAAATGCATTTTGTGACAAAGTGCATCAGTGGATGATGAGAATGTCACTTTTGACAAAGAACACTGTTCATTACTAAAATGCTCTAATTGAGCTGTTAGAATGTCAGAAACAAGCTTTCTGAGCTGAAAACTGCATTTTTTTGACAAAGTACATCAGTGGATGATGAGAATGTCAGTTTTGACAAAGAACACTGTTCATTACTAAAATGCTCTAATTGAGCTGTTAGAATGTCAGAAACAAGCTTTCTGAGCTGAGAACTGCATTTTGTGACATAGTTCATCAGTGGATGATGAGAATGTCAGTTTTGACAAAGAACACTGTTCATTACTAAAATGCTCTAATTGAGCTGTTAGAATGTCAGAAACAAGCTTTCTGAGCTGAGAACTGCATTTTGTGACATAGTTCATCAGTGGATGATGAGAATGTCAGTTTTGACAAAGAACACTGTTCATTACTAAAATGCTCTAATTGAGCTGTTAGAATGTCAGAAACAAGCTTTCTGAGCTGAGAACTGCATTTTGTGACAAAAAGCATCAGTGGATGATGAGAATGTCAGTTTTGACAAAGAACACTGATCATTACTAAAATGCTCCGATTGAGCTGTTAGAATGTCAGAAACAAGCTTTCTGAGCTGAGAAATGCATTTTGTGACAAAGTGCATCAGTGGATGATGAGAATGTCACTTTTGACAAAGAACACTGTTCATTACTAAAATGCTCTAATTGAGCTGTTAGAATGTCAGAAACAAGCTTTCTGAGCTGAGAACTGCATTTTGTGACATAGTTCATCAGTGGATGATGAGAATGTCAGTTTTGACAAAGAACACTGTTCATTACTAAAATGCTCTAATTGAGCTGTTAGAATGTTAGAAACAAGCTTTCTGAGCTGAGAACTGCATTTTGTGACATAGTTCATCAGTGGATGATGAGAATGTCAGTTTTGACAAAGAACACTGTTCATTACTAAAATGCTCCAATTGAGCTGTTAGAATGTCAGAAACAAGCTTTCTGAGCTGAGAACTGCATTTTGTGAGAAAGTGAATCAGTGGATGATGAGAATGTCAGTTTTGACAAAGAACACTGTTCATTACTAAAATGCTCCAATTGAGCTGTTAGAATGTCAGAAACAAGCTTTCTGAGCATAAAACTGCATTTTGTGACAAAGTGCATCAGTGGATGATGAGAATGTCAGTTTTGACAAAGAACACTGTTCATTACTAAAATGCTCTAATTGAGCTGTTAGAATGTCAGAAACAAGCTTTCTGAGCTGAGAACTGCATTTTGTGACAAAAAGCATCAGTGGATGATGAGAATGTCAGTTTTGACAAAGAACACTGATCATTACTAAAATGCTCCGATTGAGCTGTTAGAATGTCAGAAACAAGCTTTCTGAGCTGAGAAATGCATTTTGTGACAAAGTGCATCAGTGGATGATGAGAATGTCAGTTTTGACAAAGAACACTGATCATCACTAAAATGCTCCAATTAAGCTCTTAGAATGTCAGAAACAAGCTTTCTGAGCTGAGAACTGCATTTTGTGACATAGTTCATCAGTGGATGATGAGAATGTCAGTTTTGACAAAGAACACTGTTCATTACTGAAATGCTCCAATTGAGCTGTTAGAATGTCAGAAACAAGCTTTCTAAGCTGAGAAATGCATTTTGTGACAAAGTGCATCAGTGGATGATGAGAATGTCAGTTTTGACAAAGAACACTGTTCATTACTAAAATGCTCTAATTGAGCTGTTAGAATGTCAGAAACAAGCTTTCTGAGCTGAGAACTGCATTTTGTGACATAGTTCATCAGTGGATGATGAGAATGTCAGTTTTGACAAAGAACACTGTTCATTACTAAAATGCTCTAATTGAGCTGTTAGAATGTCAGAAACAAGCTTTCTGAGCTGAGAACTGCATTTTGTGACAAAAAGCATCAGTGGATGATGAGAATGTCAGTTTTGACAAAGAACACTGATCATTACTAAAATGCTCCGATTGAGCTGTTAGAATGTCAGAAACAAGCTTTCTGAGCTGAGAAATGCATTTTGTGATAAAGTGCTTCAGTGGATGATGAGAATGTCAGTTTTGACAAAGAACACTGTTCATTACTAAAATGCTCTAATTGAGCTGTTAGAATGTTAGAAACAAGCTTTCTGAGCTGAGAACTGCATTTTGTGACATAGTTCATCAGTGGATGATGAGAATGTCAGTTTTGACAAAGAACACTGTTCATTACTAAAATGCTCCAATTGAGCTGTTAGAATGTCAGAAACAAGCTTTCTGAGCTGAGAACCGCATTTTGTGACATAGTTCATCAGTGGATGATGAGAATGTCAGTTTTGACAAAGAACTCTGTTCATTACTGAAATGCTCCAATTGAGCTGTTAGAATGTCAGAAACAAGCTTTCTGAGCTGAAAACTGCATTTTGTGACAAAAAGCATCAGTGGATGATGAGAATGTCAGTTTTGACAAAGAACACTGATCATTACTAAAATGCTCCGATTGAGCTGTTAGAATGTCAGAAACAAGCTTTCTGAGCTGAGAAATGCATTTTGTGACAAAGTGCTTCAGTGGATGATGAGAATGTCAGTTTTGACAAAGAACACTGTTCATTACTAAAATGCTCTAATTGAGCTGTTAGAATGTCCGAAACAAGCTTTCTGAGCTGAGAACTGCATTTTGTGACATAGTTCATCAGTGGATGATGAGAATGTCAGTTTTGACAAAGAACACTGATCATTACTAAAATGCTCTAATTGAGCTGTTAGAATGTCAGAAACAAGCTTTCTGAGCTGAGAACTGCATTTTGTGACAAAGTGAATCAGTGGATGATGAGAATGTCACTTTTGAAAAGAACACTGATCTTTAATAAAATGCTCCAATTGAGCTGTTAGAATGTCAGAAACAAGCTTTCTGAGCTGAAAACTGCATTTTTTTGACAAAGTGCATCAGTGGATGATGAGAATGTCAGTTTTGACAAAGAACACTGTTCATTACTAAAATGCTCTAATTGAGCTGTTAGAATGTCAGAAACAAGCTTTCTGAGCTGAGAACTGCATTTTGTGACATAGTTCATCAGTGGATGATGAGAATGTCAGTTTTGACAAAGAACACTGTTCATTACTAAAATGCTCTAATTGAGCTGTTAGAATGTCAGAAACAAGCTTTCTGAGCTGAGAACTGCATTTTGTGACATAGTTCATCAGTGGATGATGAGAATGTCAGTTTTGACAAAGAACACTGTTCATTACTAAAATGCTCTAATTGAGCTGTTAGAATGTCAGAAACAAGCTTTCTGAGCTGAGAACTGCATTTTGTGACAAAAAGCATCATTGGATGATGAGAATGTCAGTTTTGACAAAGAACACTGATCATTACTAAAATGCTCCGATTGAGCTGTTAGAATGTCAGAAACAAGCTTTCTGAGCTGAGAAATGCATTTTGTGACAAAGTGCTTCAGTGGATGATGAGAATGTCAGTTTTGACAAAGAACACTGTTCATTACTAAAATGCTCTAATTGAGCTGTTAGAATGTCAGAAACAAGCTTTCTGAGCTGAGAACTGCATTTTGTGACAAAAAGCATCAGTGGATGATGAGAATGTCAGTTTTGACAAAGAACACTGATCATTACTAAAATGCTCCGATTGAGCTGTTAGAATGTCAGAAACAAGCTTTCTGAGCTGAGAAATGCATTTTGTGACAAAGTGCTTCAGTGGATGATGAGAATGTCAGTTTTGACAAAGAACACTGTTCATTACTAAAATGCTCTAATTGAGCTGTTAGAATGTCAGAAACAAGCTTTCTGAGCTGAGAACTGCATTTTGTGACAAAGTGCTTCATTGGATGATGAGAATGTCAGTTTTGACAAAGAACACTGTTCATTACTAAAATGCTCTAATTGAGCTGTTAGAATGTTAGAAACAAGCTTTCTGAGCTGAGAACTGCATTTTGTGACATAGTTCATCAGTGGATGATGAGAATGTCAGTTTTGACAAAGAACACTGTTCATTACTAAAATGCTCCAATTGAGCTGTTAGAATGTCAGAAACAAGCTTTCTGAGCTGAGAACCGTATTTTGTGACATAGTTCATCAGTGGATGATGAGAATGTCAGTTTTGACAAAGAACTCTGTTCATTACTGAAATGCTCCAATTGAGCTGTTAGAATGTCAGAAACAAGCTTTCTGAGCTGAAAACTGCATTTTGTGACAAAAAGCATCAGTGGATGATGAGAATGTCAGTTTTGACAAAGAACACTGATCATTACTAAAATGCTCCAATTGAGCTGTTAGAATGTCTTAAAAAAAAGCTTTCTGAGCTGAGAAATGCATTTTGTGACAAAGTGCATCAGTGGATGATGAGAATGTCAGTTTTGACAAAGAACACTGTTCATTACTAAAATGCTCTAATTGAGCTGTTAGAATGTCAGAAACAAGCTTTCTGAGCTGAGAAATGCATTTTGTGACAAAGTGCTTCAGTGGATGATGAGAATGTCAGTTTTGACAAAGAACACTGTTCATTACTAAAATGCTCTAATTGAGCTGTTAGAATGTCAGAAACAAGCTTTCTGAGCTGAGAACTGCATTTTGTGACATAGTTCATCAGTGGATGATGAGAATGTCAGTTTTGACAAAGAACACTGTTCATTACTAAAATGCTCTAATTGAGCTGTTAGAATGTTAGAAACAAGCTTTCTGAGCTGAGAACTGCATTTTGTGACATAGTTCATCAGTGGATGATGAGAATGTCAGTTTTGACAAAGAACACTGTTCATTACTAAAATGCTCCAATTGAGCTGTTAGAATGTCAGAAACAAGCTTTCTGAGCTGAGAACCGCATTTTGTGACATAGTTCATCAGTGGATGATGAGAATGTCAGTTTTGACAAAGAACTCTGTTCATTACTGAAATGCTCCAATTGAGCTGTTAGAATGTCAGAAACAAGCTTTCTGAGCTGAAAACTGCATTTTGTGACAAAAAGCATCAGTGGATGAAGAGAATGTCAGTTTTGACAAAGAACACTGATCATTACTAAAATGCTCCAATTGAGCTGTTAGAATGTCAGAAACAAGCTTTCTGAGCTGAGAAATGCATTTTGTGACAAAGTGCATCAGTGGATGATGAGAATGTCAGTTTTGACAAAGAACACTGTTCATTTCTAAAATGCTCTAATTGAGCTGTTAGAATGTCAGAAACAAGCTTTCTGAGCTGAGAACTGCATTTTGTGACAAAGTTCTTCAGTGGATGATGAGAATGTCAGTTTTGACAAAGAACACTGATCATTACTAAAATGCTCCAATTGAGCTGTTAGAATGTCAGAAACAAGCTTTCTGAGCTGAGAACTGCATTTTGTGACAAAGTTCATCAGTGGATGATGAGAATGTCAGTTTTGACAAAGAACACTGTTCATTACTGAAATGCTCCAATTGAGCTGTTAGAATGTCAGAAACAAGCTTTCTGAGCTGAGAAATGCATTTTGTGACATAGTTCATCAGTGGATGATGAGAATGTCAGTTTTGACAAAGAACACTGTTCATTACTAAAATGCTCTAATTGAGCTGTTAGAATGTCAGAAACAAGCTTTCTGAGCTGAGAACTGCATTTTGTGACAAAAAGCATCAGTGGATGATGAGAATGTCAGTTTTGACAAAGAACACTGATCATTACTAAAATGCTCCAATTGAGCTGTTAGAATGTCAGAAACAAGCTTTCTGAGCTGAGAAATGCATTTTGTGACAAAGTGCATCAGTGGATGATGAGAATGTCACTTTTGACAAAGAACACTGTTCATTACTAAAATGCTCTAATTGAACTGTTAGAATGTCAGAAACAAGCTTTCTGAGCTGAGAACTGCATTTTGTGACAAAGTGCTTCAGTGGATGATGAGAATGTCAGTTTTGACAAAGAACACTGTTCATTACTAAAATGCTCTAATTGAGCTGTTAGAATGTTAGAAACAAGCTTTCTGAGCTGAGAACTGCATTTTGTGACATAGTTCATCAGTGGATGATGAGAATGTCAGTTTTGACAAAGAACACTGTTCATTACTAAAATGCTCTAATTGAGCTGTTAGAATGTTAGAAACAAGCTTTCTGAGCTGAGAACTGCATTTTGTGACATAGTTCATCAGTGGATGATGAGAATGTCAGTTTTGACAAAGAACACTGTTCATTACTAAAATGCTCCAATTGAGCTGTTAGAATGTCAGAAACAAGCTTTCTGAGCTGAGAACCGCATTTTGTGACATAGTTCATCAGTGGATGATGAGAATGTCAGTTTTGACAAAGAACTCTGTTCATTACTGAAATGCTCCAATTGAGCTGTTAGAATGTCAGAAACAAGCTTTCTGAGCTGAAAACTGCATTTTGTGACAAAAAGCATCAGTGGATGATGAGAATGTCAGTTTTGACAAAGAACACTGATCATTACTAAAATGCTCCAATTGAGCTGTTAGAATGTCAGAAACAAGCTTTCTGAGCTGAGAAATGCATTTTGTGACAAAGTGCATCAGTGGATGATGAGAATGTCAGTTTTGACAAAGAACACTGTTCATTTCTAAAATGCTCTAATTGAGCTGTTAGAATGTCAGAAACAAGCTTTCTGAGCTGAGAACTGCATTTTGTGACAAAGTTCTTCAGTGGATGATGAGAATGTCAGTTTTGACAAAGAACACTGTTCATTACTAAAATGCTCTAATTGAGCTGTTAGAATGTCAGAAACAAGCTTTCTGAGCTGAGAACTGCATTTTGTGACAAAGTTCATCAGTGGATGATGAGAATGTCAGTTTTGACAAAGAACACTGTTCATTACTGAAATGCTCCAATTGAGCTGTTAGAATGTCAGAAACAAGCTTTCTGAGCTGAGAAATGCATTTTGTGACATAGTTCATCAGTGGATGATGAGAATGTCAGTTTTGACAAAGAACACTGTTCATTACTAAAATGCTCTAATTGAGCTGTTAGAATGTCAGAAACAAGCTTTCTGAGCTGAGAACTGCATTTTGTGACAAAAAGCATCAGTGGATGATGAGAATGTCAGTTTTGACAAAGAACACTGATCATTACTAAAATGCTCCAATTGAGCTGTTAGAATGTCAGAAACAAGCTTTCTGAGCTGAGAAATGCATTTTGTGACAAAGTGCATCAGTGGATGATGAGAATGTCACTTTTGACAAAGAACACTGTTCATTACTAAAATGCTCTAATTGAACTGTTAGAATGTCAGAAACAAGCTTTCTGAGCTGAGAACTGCATTTTGTGACAAAGTGCTTCAGTGGATGATGAGAATGTCAGTTTTGACAAAGAACACTGTTCATTACTAAAATGCTCTAATTGAGCTGTTAGAATGTTAGAAACAAGCTTTCTGAGCTGAGAACTGCATTTTGTGACATAGTTCATCAGTGGATGATGAGAATGTCAGTTTTGACAAAGAACACTGTTCATTACTAAAATGCTCCAATTGAGCTGTTAGAATGTCAGAAACAAGCTTTCTGAGCTGAGAACTGCATTTTGTGACATAGTTCATCAGTGGATGATGAGAATGTCAGTTTTGACAAAGAACACTGTTCATTGCTGATATGCTCCAATTGAGCTGTTAGAATGTCAGAAACAAGCTTTCTGAGCTGAGAAATGCATTTTGTGACAAAGTGAATCAGTGGATGATGAGAATGTCATTTTTGACAAAGAACACTGATCATCACTAAAATGCTCCAATTAAGCTGTTAGAATGTCAGAAACAAGCTTTCTGAGCTGAGAACTGCATTTTGTGACATAGTTCATCAGTGGATTATGAGAATGTCAGTTTTGACAAAGAACACTGTTCATTACTGAAATGCTCCAATTGAGCTGTTAGAATGTCAGAAACAAGCTTTCTGAGCTGAGAAATGCATTTTGTGACAAAGTGCATCAGTGGATGATGAGAATGTCAGTTTTGACAAAGAACACTGTTCATTACTAAAATGCTCTAATTGAGCTGTTAGAATGTCAGAAACAAGCTTTCTGAGCTGAGAACTGCATTTTGTGACAAAGTTCATCAGTGGATGATGAGAATGTCAGTTTTGACAAAGAACACTGATCATTACTAAAATGCTCCAATTGAGCTGTTATAATGTCAGAAACAAGCTTTCTGAGCTGAGAACTGCATTTTGTGACAAAGTGAATCAGTGGATGGATGAGAATGTCACTTTTGACAAAGAACACTGTTCATTACTGAAATGCTCCAATTGAGCTGTTAGAATGTCAGAAACAAGCTTTCTGAGCTGAAAACTGCATTTTGTGACATAGTTCATCAGTGGATGATGAGAATGTCAGTTTTGACAAAGAACACTGATCATCACTAAAATGCTCCAATTAAGCTGTTAGAATGTCAGAAACAAGCTTTCTGAGCTGAGAACTGCATTTTGTGACATAGTTCATCAGTGGATGATGAGAATGTCAGTTTTGACAAAGAACACTGTTCATTACTAAAATTCTCTAATTGAGCTGTTAGAATGTCAGAAACAAGCTTTCTGAGCTGAGAACTGCATTTTGTGAGAAAGTGAATCAATGGATGATGAGAACGTCAGTTTTGACAAAGAACACTGTTCATTACTAAAATGCTCCAATTGAGCTGTTAGAATGTCAGAAACAAGCTTTCTGAGCATAAAACTGCATTTTGTGACAAAGTGCATCAGTGGATGATGAGAATGTCAGTTTTGACAAAGAACACTGTTCATTACTAAAATGCTCTAATTGAGCTGTTAGAATGTCAGAAACAAGCTTTCTGAGCTGAGAACTGCATTTTGTGACAAAAAGCATCAGTGGATGATGAGAATGTCAGTTTTGACAAAGAACACTGATCATTACTAAAATGCTCCGATTGAGCTGTTAGAATGTCAGAAACAAGCTTTCTGAGCTGAGAAATGCATTTTGTGACAAAGTGCTTCAGTGGATGATGAGAATGTCAGTTTTGACAAAGAACACTGTTCATTACTAAAATGCTCTAATTGAGCTGTTAGAATGTCAGAAACAAGCTTTCTGAGCTGAGAACTGCATTTTGTGACATAGTTCATCAGTGGATGATGAGAATGTCAGTTTTGACAAAGAACACTGTTCATTACTAAAATGCTCTAATTGAGCTGTTAGAATGTTAGAAACAAGCTTTCTGAGCTGAGAACTGCATTTTGTGACATAGTTCATCAGTGGATGATGAGAATGTCAGTTTTGACAAAGAACACTGTTCATTACTAAAATGCTCTAATTGAGCTGTTAGAATGTCAGAAACAAGCTTTCTGAGCTGAGAACTGCATTTTGTGACAAAGTGCTTCAGTGGATGATGAGAATGTCAGTTTTGACAAAGAACACTGTTCATTACTAAAATGCTCTAATTGAGCTGTTAGAATGTCAGAAACAAGCTTTCTGAGCTGAGAACTGCATTTTGTGACAAAGTTCATCAGTGGATGATGAGAATGTCAGTTTTGACAAAGAACACTGTTCATTACTGAAATGCTCCAATTGAGCTGTTAGAATGTCAGAAACAAGCTTTCTGAGCTGAGAAATGCATTTTGTGACATAGTTCATCAGTGGATGATGAGAATGTCAGTTTTGACAAAGAACACTGTTCATTACTATAATGCTCTAATTGAGCTGTTAGAATGTCAGAAACAAGCTTTCTGAGCTGAGAACTGCATTTTGTGACAAAAAGCATCAGTGGATGATGAGAATGTCAGTTTTGACAAAGAACACTGATCATTACTAAAATGCTCCAATTGAGCTGTTAGAATGTCAGAAACAAGCTTTCTGAGCTGAGAAATGCATTTTGTGACAAAGTGCATCAGTGGATGATGAGAATGTCACTTTTGACAAAGAACACTGTTCATTACTAAAATGCTCTAATTGAGCTGTTAGAATGTCAGAAACAAGCTTTCTGAGCTGAGAACTGCATTTTGTGACATAGTTCATCAGTGGATGATGAGAATGTCAGTTTTGACAAAGAACACTGTTCATTACTAAAATGCTCTAATTGAGCTGTTAGAATGTTAGAAACAAGCTTTCTGAGCTGAGAACTGCATTTTGTGACATAGTTCATCAGTGGATGATGAGAATGTCAGTTTTGACAAAGAACACTGTTCATTACTAAAATGCTCCAATTGAGCTGTTAGAATGTCAGAAACAAGCTTTCTGAGCTGAGAACTGCATTTTGTGAGAAAGTGAATCAGTGGATGATGAGAATGTCAGTTTTGACAAAGAACACTGTTCATTACTAAAATGCTCCAATTGAGCTGTTAGAATGTCAGAAACAAGCTTTCTGAGCATAAAACTGCATTTTGTGACAAAGTGCATCAGTGGATGATGAGAATGTCAGTTTTGACAAAGAACACTGTTCATTACTAAAATGCTCTAATTGAGCTGTTAGAATGTCAGAAACAAGCTTTCTGAGCTGAGAAATGCATTTTGTGACAAAGTGCTTCAGTGGATGATGAGAATGTCAGTTTTGACAAAGAACACTGTTCATTTCTAAAATGCTCTAATTGAGCTGTTAGAATGTCAGAAACAAGCTTTCTGAGCTGAGAACTGCATTTTGTGACATAGTTCATCAGTGGATGATGAGAATGTCAGTTTTGACAAAGAACACTGTTCATTACTAAAATGCTCTAATTGAGCTGTTAGAATGTTAGAAACAAGCTTTCTGAGCTGAGAACTGCATTTTGTGACATAGTTCATCAGTGGATGATGAGAATGTCAGTTTTGACAAAGAACACTGTTCATTACTAAAATGCTCCAATTGAGCTGTTAGAATGTCAGAAACAAGCTTTCTGAGCATAAAACTGCATTTTGTGACAAAGTGCATCAGTGGATGATGAGAATGTCAGTTTTGACAAAGAACACTGTTCATTACTAAAATGCTCTAATTGAGCTGTTAGAATGTCAGAAACAAGCTTTCTGAGCTGAGAACTGCATTTTGTGACAAAAAGCATCAGTGGATGATGAGAATGTCAGTTTTGACAAAGAACACTGTTCATTACTGAAATGCTCCAATTGAGCTGTTAGAATGTCAGAAACAAATTTTCTGAGCTGAGAAATGCATTTTGTGACAAAGTGCATCAGTGGATGATGAGAATGTCAGTTTTGACAAAGAACACTGATCATCACTAAAATGCTCCAATTAAGCTGTTAGAATATCAGAAACAAGCTTTCTGAGCTGAGAACTGCATTTTGTGACATAGTGCATCAGTGGATGATGAGAATGTCAGTTTTGACAAAGAACACTGTTCATTACTGAAATGCTCCAATTGAGCTGTTAGAATGTCAGAAACAAGCTTTCTGAGCTGAGAAATGCATTTTGTGACAAAGTGCATCAGTGGATGATGAGAATGTCAGTTTTGACAAAGAACACTGTTCATTACTAAAATGCTCTAATTGAGCTGTTAGAATGTCAGAAACAAGCTTTCTGAGCTGAGAACTGCATTTTGTGACATAGTTCATCAGTGGATGATGAGAATGTCAGTTTTGACAAAGAACACTGTTCATTACTAAAATGCTCTAATTGAGCTGTTAGAATGTCAGAAACAAGCTTTCTGAGCTGAGAACTGCATTTTGTGACAAAAAGCATCAGTGGATGATGAGAATGTCAGTTTTGACAAAGAACACTGATCATTACTAAAATGCTCCGATTGAGCTGTTAGAATGTCAGAAACAAGCTTTCTGAGCTGAGAAATGCATTTTGTGACAAAGTGCTTCAGTGGATGATGAGAATGTCAGTTTTGACAAAGAACACTGTTCATTACTAAAATGCTCTAATTGAGCTGTTAGAATGTTAGAAACAAGCTTTCTGAGCTGAGAACTGCATTTTGTGACATAGTTCATCAGTGGATGATGAGAATGTCAGTTTTGACAAAGAACACTGTTCATTACTAAAATGCTCCAATTGAGCTGTTAGAATGTCAGAAACAAGCTTTCTGAGCTGAGAACCGCATTTTGTGACATAGTTCATCAGTGGATGATGAGAATGTCAGTTTTGACAAAGAACTCTGTTCATTACTGAAATGCTCCAATTGAGCTGTTAGAATGTCAGAAACAAGCTTTCTGAGCTGAAAACTGCATTTTGTGACAAAAAGCATCAGTGGATGATGAGAATGTCAGTTTTGACAAAGAACACTGTTCATTACTAAAATGCTCTAATTGAGCTGTTAGAATGTCAGAAACAAGCTTTCTGAGCTGAGAACTGCATTTTGTGACAAAGTTCATCAGTGGATGATGAGAATGTCAGTTTTGACAAAGAACTCTGTTCATTACTGAAATACTCCAATTGAGCTGTTAGAATGTCAGAAACAAGCTTTCTGAGCTGAAAACTGCATTTTGTGACAAAAAGCATCAGTGGATGATGAGAATGTCAGTTTTGACAAAGAACACTGATCATTACTAAAATGCTCCAATTGAGCTGTAAGAATGTCATAAACAAGCTTTCTGAGCTGAGAAATGCATTTTGTGACAAAGTGCTTCAGTGGATGATGAGAATGTCAGTTTTGACAAAGAACACTGTTCATTACTAAAATGCTCTAATTGAGCTGTTAGAATGTCAGAAACAAGCTTTCTGAGCTGAGAACTGCATTTTGTGACATAGTTCATCAGTGGATGATGAGAATGTCAGTTTTGACAAAGAACACTGTTCATTACTAAAATGCTCTAATTGAGCTTTTAGAATGTTAGAAATAAGCTTTCTGAGCTGAGAACTGCATTTTGTGACATAGTTCATCAGTGGATGATGAGAATGTCAGTTTTGACAAAGAACACTGTTCATTACTAAAATGCTCTAATTGAGCTGTTAGAATGTCAGAAACAAGCTTTCTGAGCTGAGAACTGCATTTTGTGACAAAGTGCTTCAGTGGATGATGAGAATGTCAGTTTTGACAAAGAACACTGTTCATTACTAAAATGCTCTAATTGAGCTGTTAGAATGTCAGAAACAAGCTTTCTGAGCTGAGAACTGCATTTTGTGACAAAGTTCATCAGTGGATGATGAGAATGTCAGTTTTGACAAAGAACACTGTTCATTACTGAAATGCTCCAATTGAGCTGTTAGAATGTCAGAAACAAGCTTTCTGAGCTGAGAAATGCATTTTGTGACATAGTTCATCAGTGGATGATGAGAATGTCAGTTTTGACAAAGAACACTGTTCATTACTAATATGCTCTAATTGAGCTGTTAGAATGTCAGAAACAAGCTTTCTGAGCTGAGAACTGCATTTTGTGACAAAAAGCATCAGTGGATGATGAGAATGTCAGTTTTGACAAAGAACACTGTTCATTACTGAAATGCTCCAATTGAGCTGTTAGAATGTCAGAAACAAGCTTTCTGAGCTGAGAAATGCATTTTGTGACAAAGTGCATCAGTGGATGATGAGAATGTCACTTTTGACAAAGAACACTGTTCATTACTAAAATGCTCTAATTGAGCTGTTAGAATGTCAGAAACAAGCTTTCTGAGCTGAGAACTGCATTTTGTGACATAGTTCATCAGTGGATGATGAGAATGTCAGTTTTGACAAAGAACACTGATCATTACTAAAATGCTCCAATTGAGCTGTTAGAATGTCAGAAACAAGCTTTCTGAGCTGAGAAATGCATGTTGTGACAAAGTGCATCAGTGGATGATGAGAATGTCACTTTTGACAAAGAACACTGTTCATTACTAAAATGCTCTAATTGAGCTGTTAGAATGTCAGAAACAAGCTTTCTGAGCTGAGAACTGCATTTTGTGACATAGTTCATCAGTGGATGATGAGAATGTCAGTTTTGACAAAGAACACTGTTCATTACTAAAATGCTCTAATTGAGCTGTTAGAATGTTAGAAACAAGCTTTCTGAGCTGAGAACTGCATTTTGTGACATAGTTCATCAGTGGATGATGAGAATGTCAGTTTTGACAAAGAACACTGTTCATTACTAAAATGCTCCAATTGAGCTGTTAGAATGTCAGAAACAAGCTTTCTGAGCTGAGAACTGCATTTTGTGAGAAAGTGAATCAGTGGATGATGAGAATGTCAGTTTTGACAAAGAACACTGGTCATTACTAAAATGCTCCAATTGAGCTGTTAGAATGTCAGAAACAAGCTTTCTGAGCATAAAACTGCATTTTGTGACAAAGTGCATCAGTGGATGATGAGAATGTCAGTTTTGACAAAGAACACTGTTCATTACTAAAATGCTCTAATTGAGCTGTTAGAATGTCAGAAACAAGCTTTCTGAGCTGAGAACTGCATTTTGTGACAAAAAGCATCAGTGGATGATGAGAATGTCAGTTTTGACAAAGAACACTGATCATTACTAAAATGCTCCGATTGAGCTGTTAGAATGTCAGAAACAAGCTTTCTGAGCTGAGAAATGCATTTTGTGACAAAGTGCTTCAGTGGATGATGAGAATGTCAGTTTTGACAAAGAACACTGTTCATTTCTAAAATGCTCTAATTGAGCTGTTAGAATGTCAGAAACAAGCTTTCTGAGCTGAGAACTGCATTTTGTGACATAGTTCATCAGTGGATGATGAGAATGTCAGTTTTGACAAAGAACACTGTTCATTACTAAAATGCTCCAATTGAGCTGTTAGAATGTCAGAAACAAGCTTTCTGAGCATAAAACTGCATTTTGTGACAAAGTGCATCAGTGGATGATGAGAATGTCAGTTTTGACAAAGAACACTGTTCATTACTAAAATGCTCTAATTGAGCTGTTAGAATGTCAGAAACAAGCTTTCTGAGCTGAGAAATGCATTTTGTGAAAAAGTGCATCAGTGGATGATGAGAATGTCAGTTTTGACAAAGAACACTGTTCATTAATAAAATGCTCTAATTGAGCTGTTAGAATGTCAGAAACAAGCTTTCTGAGCTGAGAACTGCATTTTGTGACATAGTTCATCAGTGGATGATGAGAATGTCAGTTTTGACAAAGAACACTGTTCATTACTAAAATGCTCTAATTGAGCTGTTAGAATGTCAGAAACAAGCTTTCTGAGCTGAGAACTGCATTTTGTGACAAAAAGCATCAGTGGATGATGAGAATGTCAGTTTTGACAAAGAACACTGATCATTACTAAAATGCTCCGATTGAGCTGTTAGAATGTCAGAAACAAGCTTTCTGAGCTGAGAAATGCATTTTGTGACAAAGTGCTTCAGTGGATGATGAGAATGTCAGTTTTGACAAAGAACACTGTTCATTACTAAAATGCTCTAATTGAGCTGTTAGAATGTTAGAAACAAGCTTTCTGAGCTGATAACTGCATTTTGTGACATAGTTCATCAGTGGATGATGAGAATGTCAGTTTTGACAAAGAACACTGTTCATTACTAAAATGCTCCAATTGAGCTGTTAGAATGTCAGAAACAAGCTTTCTGAGCTGAGAACCACATTTTGTGACATAGTTCATCAGTGGATGATGAGAATGTCAGTTTTGACAAAGAACTCTGTTCATTACTGAAATGCTCCAATTGAGCTGTTAGAATGTCAGAAACAAGCTTTCTGAGCTGAAAACTGCATTTTGTGACAAAAAGCATCAGTGGATGATGAGAATGTCAGTTTTGACAAAGAACACTGTTCATTACTAAAATGCTCTAATTGAGCTGTTAGAATGTCAGAAACAAGCTTTCTGAGCTGAGAACTGCATTTTGTGACAAAGTTCATCAGTGGATGATGAGAATGTCAGTTTTGACAAAGAACTCTGTTCATTACTGAAATACTCCAATTGAGCTGTTAGAATGTCAGAAACAAGCTTTCTGAGCTGAAAACTGCATTTTGTGACAAAAAGCATCAGTGGATGATGAGAATGTCAGTTTTGACAAAGAACACTGATCATTACTAAAATGCTCCAATTGAGCTGTTAGAATGTCATAAACAAGCTTTCTGAGCTGAGAAATGCATTTTGTGACAAAGTGCTTCAGTGGATGATGAGAATGTCAGTTTTGACAAAGAACACTGTTCATTACTAAAATGCTCTAATTGAGCTGTTAGAATGTCAGAAACAAGCTTTCTGAGCTGAGAACTGCATTTTGTGACAAAGTTCATCAGTGGATGATGAGAATGTCAGTTTTGACAAAGAACACTGATCATTACTAAAATGCTCCAATTGAGCTGTTAGAATGTCAGAAACAAGCTTTCTGAGCTGAGAAATGCATTTTGTGACAAAGTGCTTCATTGGATGATGAGAATGTCAGTTTTGACAAAGAACACTGTTCATTACTGAAATGCTCTAATTGAGCTGTTAGAATGTCAGAAACAAGCTTTCTGAGCTGAGAACTGCATTTTGTGACAAAAAGCATCAGTGGATGATGAGAATGTCAGTTTTGACAAAGAACACTGATCATTACTAACATGCTCCAATTGAGCTGTTAGAATGTCAGAAACAAGCTTTCTGAGCTGAGAACTGCATTTTGTGACATAGTTCATCAGTGGATGATGAGAATGTCAGTTTTGACAAAGAACACTGTTCATTACTGAAATGCTCCAATTGAGCTGTTAGAATGTCAGAAACAAATTTTCTGAGCTGAGAAATGCATTTTGTGACAAAGTGCATCAGTGGATGATGAGAATGTCAGTTTTGACAAAGAACACTGATCATCACTAAAATGCTCCAATTAAGCTGTTAGAATGTCATAAACAAGCTTTCTGAGCTGAGAACTGCATTTTGTGACATAGTTCATCAGTGGATGATGAGAATGTCAGTTTTGACAAAGAACACACTGTTCATTACTGAAATGCTCCAATTGAGCTGTTAGAATTTCAGAAACAAGCTTTCTGAGCTGAGAAATGCATTTTGTGACAAAGTGCATCAGTGGATGATGAAATTGTCAGTTTTGACAAAGAACACTGTTCATTACTAAAATGCTCTAATTGAGCTGTTAGAATGTCAGAAACAAGCTTTCTGAGCTGAGAACTGCATTTTGTGACATAGTTCATCAGTGGATGATGAGAATGTCAGTTTTGACAAAGAACACTGTCATTACTAAAATGCTCTAATTGAGCTGTTAGAATGTTAGAAACAAGCTTTCTGAGCTGAGAACTGCATTTTGTGACATAGTTCATCAGTGGATGATGAGAATGTCAGTTTTGACAAAGAACACTGTTCATTACTAAAATGCTCCAATTGAGCTGTTAGAATGTCAGAAACAAGCTTTCTGAGCTGAGAACCGCATTTTGTGACATAGTTCATCAGTGGATGATGAGAATGTCAGTTTTGACAAAGAACTCTGTTCATTACTGAAATGCTCCAATTGAGCTGTTAGAATGTCAGAAACAAGCTTTCTGAGCTGAAAACTGCATTTTGTGACAAAAAGCATCAGTGGATGATGAGAATGTCAGTTTTGACAAAGAACACTGATCATTACTAAAATGCTCCAATTGAGCTGTTAGAATGTCAGAAACAAGCTTTCTGAGCTGAGAAATGCTTTTTGTGACAAAGTGCATCAGTGGATGATGAGAATGTCACTTTTGACAAAGAACACTGTTCATTACTAAAATGCTCTAATTGAACTGTTAGAATGTCAGAAACAAGCTTTCTGAGCTGAGAACTGCATTTTGTGACATAGTTCATCAGTGGATGATGAGAATGTCAGTTTTGACAAAGAACACTGTTCATTACTAAAATGCTCTAATTGAGCTGTTAGAATGTCAGAAACAAGCTTTCTGAGCTGAGAACTGCATTTTGTGACAAAAAGCATCAGTGGATGATGAGAATGTCAGTTTTGACAAAGAACACTGATCATTACTAAAATGCTCCGATTGAGCTGTTAGAATGTCAGAAACAAGCTTTCTGAGCTGAGAAATGCATTTTGTGACAAAGTGCTTCAGTGGATGATGAGAATGTCAGTTTTGACAAAGAACACTGTTCATTACTAAAATGCTCTAATTGAGCTGTTAGAATGTCAGAAACAAGCTTTCTGAGCTGAGAACTGCATTTTGTGACATAGTTCATCAGTGGATGATGAGAATGTCAGTTTTGACAAAGAACACTGTTCATTACTAAAATGCTCTAATTGAGCTGTTAGAATGTTAGAAACAAGCTTTCTGAGCTGAGAACTGCATTTTGTGACATAGTTCATCAGTGGATGATGAGAATGTCAGTTTTGACAAAGAACACTGTTCATTATTAAAATGCTCTAATTGAGCTGTTAGAATGTCAGAAACAAGCTTTCTGAGCTGAGAACTGCATTTTGTGACAAAGTGCTTCAGTGGATGATGAGAATGTCAGTTTTGACAAAGAACACTGTTCATTACTAAAATGCTCTAATTGAGCTGTTAGAATGTCAGAAACAAGCTTTCTGAGCTGAGAACTGCATTTTGTGACAAAGTTCATCAGTGGATGATGAGAATGTCAGTTTTGACAAAGAACACTGTTCATTACTGAAATGCTCCAATTGAGCTGTTAGAATGTCAGAAACAAGCTTTCTGAGCTGAGAACTGCATTTTGTGACATAGTTCATCAGTGGATGATGAGAATGTCAGTTTTGACAAAGAACACTGTTCATTACTAAAATGCTCTAATTGAGCTGTTAGAATGTCAGAAACAAGCTTTCTGAGCTGAGAACTGCATTTTGTGACAAAATGCATCAGTGGATGATGAGAATGTCAGTTTTGACAAAGAACACTGATCATTACTAAAATGCTCCAATTGAGCTGTTAGAATGTCAGAAACAAGCTTTCTGAGCTGAGAAATGCATTTTGTGACAAAGTGCATCAGTGGATGATGAGAATGTCACTTTTGACAAAGAACACTGTTCATTACTAAAATGCTCTAATTGAGCTGTTAGAATGTCAGAAACAAGCTTTCTGAGCTGAGAACTGCATTTTGTGACATAGTTCATCAGTGGATGATGAGAATGTCAGTTTTGACAAAGAACACTGTTCATTACTAAAATGCTATAATTGAGCTTTTAGAATGTTAGAAACAAGCTTTCTGAGCTGAGAACTGCATTTTGTGACATAGTTCATCAGTGGATGATGAGAATGTCAGTTTTGACAAAGAACACTGTTCATTACTAAAATGCTCCAATTGAGCTGTTAGAATGTCAGAAACAAGCTTTCTGAGCTGAGAACTGCATTTTGTGAGAAAGTGAATCAGTGGATGATGAGAATGTCAGTTTTGACAAAGAACACTGTTCATTACTAAAATGCTCCAATTGAGCTGTTAGAATGTCAGAAACAAGCTTTCTGAGCATAAAACTGCATTTTGTGACAAAGTGCATCAGTGGATGATGAGAATGTCAGTTTTGACAAAGAACACTGTTCATTACTAAAATGCTCTAATTGAGCAGTTAGAATGTCAGAAACAAGCTTTCTGAGCTGAGAACTGCATTTTGTGACAAAAAGCATCAGTGGATGATGAGAATGTCAGTTTTGACAAAGAACACTGATCATTACTAAAATGCTCCGATTGAGCTGTTAGAATGTCAGAAACAAGCTTTCTGAGCTGAGAAATGCATTTTGTGACAAAGTGCTTCAGTGGATGATGAGAATGTCAGTTTTGACAAAGAACACTGTTCATTACTAAAATGCTCTAATTGAGCTGTTAGAATGTCAGAAACAAGCTTTCTGAGCTGAGAACTGCATTTTGTGACATAGTTCATCAGTGGATGATGAGAATGTCAGTTTTGACAAAGAACACTGTTCATTACTAAAATGCTCTAATTGAGCTGTTAGAATGTTAGAAACAAGCTTTCTGAGCTGAGAACTGCATTTTGTGACATAGTTCATCAGTGGATGATGAGAATGTCAGTTTTGACAAAGAACACTGTTCATTACTAAAATGCTCTAATTGAGCTGTTAGAATGTTAGAAACAAGCTTTCTGAGCTGAGAACTGCATTTTGTGACATAGTTCATCAGTGGATGATGAGAATGTCAGTTTTGACAAAGAACACTGTTCATTACTAAAATGCTCCAATTGAGCTGTTAGAATGTCAGAAACAAGCTTTCTGAGCTGAGAACCGCATTTTGTGACATAGTTCATCAGTGGATGATGAGAATGTCAGTTTTGACAAAGAACTCTGTTCATTACTGAAATGCTCCAATTGAGCTGTTAGAATGTCAGAAACAAGCTTTCTGAGCTGAAAACTGCATTTTGTGACAAAAAGCATCAGTGGATGATGAGAATGTCAGTTTTGACAAAGAACACTGTTCATTACTGAAATGCTCCAATTGAGCTGTTAGAATGTCAGAAACAAGCTTTCTGAGCTGAGAAATGCATTTTGTGACAAAGTGCATCAGTGGATGATGAGAATGTCACTTTTGACAAAGAACACTGTTCATTACTAAAATGCTCTAATTGAGCTGTTAGAATGTCAGAAACAAGCTTTCTGAGCTGAGAACTGCATTTTGTGACATAGTTCATCAGTGGATGATGAGAATGTCAGTTTTGACAAAGAACACTGATCATTACTAAAATGCTCCAATTGAGCTGTTAGAATGTCAGAAACAAGCTTTCTGAGCTGAGAAATGCATGTTGTGACAAAGTGCATCAGTGGATGATGAGAATGTCACTTTTGACAAAGAACACTGTTCATTACTAAAATGCTCTAATTGAGCTGTTAGAATGTCAGAAACAAGCTTTCTGAGCTGAGAACTGCATTTTGTGACATAGTTCATCAGTGGATGATGAGAATGTCAGTTTTGACAAAGAACACTGTTCATTACTAAAATGCTCTAATTGAGCTGTTAGAATGTTAGAAACAAGCTTTCTGAGCTGAGAACTGCATTTTGTGACATAGTTCATCAGTGGATGATGAGAATGTCAGTTTTGACAAAGAACACTGTTCATTACTAAAATGCTCCAATTGAGCTGTTAGAATGTCAGAAACAAGCTTTCTGAGCTGAGAACTGCATTTTGTGAGAAAGTGAATCAGTGGATGATGAGAATGTCAGTTTTGACAAAGAACACTGGTCATTACTAAAATGCTCCAATTGAGCTGTTAGAATGTCAGAAACAAGCTTTCTGAGCATAAAACTGCATTTTGTGACAAAGTGCATCAGTGGATGATGAGAATGTCAGTTTTGACAAAGAACACTGTTCATTACTAAAATGCTCTAATTGAGCTGTTAGAATGTCAGAAACAAGCTTTCTGAGCTGAGAACTGCATTTTGTGACAAAAAGCATCAGTGGATGATGAGAATGTCAGTTTTGACAAAGAACACTGATCATTACTAAAATGCTCCGATTGAGCTGTTAGAATGTCAGAAACAAGCTTTCTGAGCTGAGAAATGCATTTTGTGACAAAGTGCTTCAGTGGATGATGAGAATGTCAGTTTTGACAAAGAACACTGTTCATTTCTAAAATGCTCTAATTGAGCTGTTAGAATGTCAGAAACAAGCTTTCTGAGCTGAGAACTGCATTTTGTGACATAGTTCATCAGTGGATGATGAGAATGTCAGTTTTGACAAAGAACACTGTTCATTACTAAAATGCTCCAATTGAGCTGTTAGAATGTCAGAAACAAGCTTTCTGAGCATAAAACTGCATTTTGTGACAAAGTGCATCAGTGGATGATGAGAATGTCAGTTTTGACAAAGAACACTGTTCATTACTAAAATGCTCTAATTGAGCTGTTAGAATGTCAGAAACAAGCTTTCTGAGCTGAGAAATGCATTTTGTGAAAAAGTGCATCAGTGGATGATGAGAATGTCAGTTTTGACAAAGAACACTGTTCATTAATAAAATGCTCTAATTGAGCTGTTAGAATGTCAGAAACAAGCTTTCTGAGCTGAGAACTGCATTTTGTGACATAGTTCATCAGTGGATGATGAGAATGTCAGTTTTGACAAAGAACACTGTTCATTACTAAAATGCTCTAATTGAGCTGTTAGAATGTCAGAAACAAGCTTTCTGAGCTGAGAACTGCATTTTGTGACAAAAAGCATCAGTGGATGATGAGAATGTCAGTTTTGACAAAGAACACTGATCATTACTAAAATGCTCCGATTGAGCTGTTAGAATGTCAGAAACAAGCTTTCTGAGCTGAGAAATGCATTTTGTGACAAAGTGCTTCAGTGGATGATGAGAATGTCAGTTTTGACAAAGAACACTGTTCATTACTAAAATGCTCTAATTGAGCTGTTAGAATGTTAGAAACAAGCTTTCTGAGCTGATAACTGCATTTTGTGACATAGTTCATCAGTGGATGATGAGAATGTCAGTTTTGACAAAGAACACTGTTCATTACTAAAATGCTCCAATTGAGCTGTTAGAATGTCAGAAACAAGCTTTCTGAGCTGAGAACCACATTTTGTGACATAGTTCATCAGTGGATGATGAGAATGTCAGTTTTGACAAAGAACTCTGTTCATTACTGAAATGCTCCAATTGAGCTGTTAGAATGTCAGAAACAAGCTTTCTGAGCTGAAAACTGCATTTTGTGACAAAAAGCATCAGTGGATGATGAGAATGTCAGTTTTGACAAAGAACACTGTTCATTACTAAAATGCTCTAATTGAGCTGTTAGAATGTCAGAAACAAGCTTTCTGAGCTGAGAACTGCATTTTGTGACAAAGTTCATCAGTGGATGATGAGAATGTCAGTTTTGACAAAGAACTCTGTTCATTACTGAAATACTCCAATTGAGCTGTTAGAATGTCAGAAACAAGCTTTCTGAGCTGAAAACTGCATTTTGTGACAAAAAGCATCAGTGGATGATGAGAATGTCAGTTTTGACAAAGAACACTGATCATTACTAAAATGCTCCAATTGAGCTGTTAGAATGTCATAAACAAGCTTTCTGAGCTGAGAAATGCATTTTGTGACAAAGTGCTTCAGTGGATGATGAGAATGTCAGTTTTGACAAAGAACACTGTTCATTACTAAAATGCTCTAATTGAGCTGTTAGAATGTCAGAAACAAGCTTTCTGAGCTGAGAACTGCATTTTGTGACAAAGTTCATCAGTGGATGATGAGAATGTCAGTTTTGACAAAGAACACTGATCATTACTAAAATGCTCCAATTGAGCTGTTAGAATGTCAGAAACAAGCTTTCTGAGCTGAGAAATGCATTTTGTGACAAAGTGCTTCATTGGATGATGAGAATGTCAGTTTTGACAAAGAACACTGTTCATTACTGAAATGCTCTAATTGAGCTGTTAGAATGTCAGAAACAAGCTTTCTGAGCTGAGAACTGCATTTTGTGACAAAAAGCATCAGTGGATGATGAGAATGTCAGTTTTGACAAAGAACACTGATCATTACTAACATGCTCCAATTGAGCTGTTAGAATGTCAGAAACAAGCTTTCTGAGCTGAGAACTGCATTTTGTGACATAGTTCATCAGTGGATGATGAGAATGTCAGTTTTGACAAAGAACACTGTTCATTACTGAAATGCTCCAATTGAGCTGTTAGAATGTCAGAAACAAATTTTCTGAGCTGAGAAATGCATTTTGTGACAAAGTGCATCAGTGGATGATGAGAATGTCAGTTTTGACAAAGAACACTGATCATCACTAAAATGCTCCAATTAAGCTGTTAGAATGTCATAAACAAGCTTTCTGAGCTGAGAACTGCATTTTGTGACATAGTTCATCAGTGGATGATGAGAATGTCAGTTTTGACAAAGAACACACTGTTCATTACTGAAATGCTCCAATTGAGCTGTTAGAATTTCAGAAACAAGCTTTCTGAGCTGAGAAATGCATTTTGTGACAAAGTGCATCAGTGGATGATGAAATTGTCAGTTTTGACAAAGAACACTGTTCATTACTAAAATGCTCTAATTGAGCTGTTAGAATGTCAGAAACAAGCTTTCTGAGCTGAGAACTGCATTTTGTGACATAGTTCATCAGTGGATGATGAGAATGTCAGTTTTGACAAAGAACACTGTCATTACTAAAATGCTCTAATTGAGCTGTTAGAATGTTAGAAACAAGCTTTCTGAGCTGAGAACTGCATTTTGTGACATAGTTCATCAGTGGATGATGAGAATGTCAGTTTTGACAAAGAACACTGTTCATTACTAAAATGCTCCAATTGAGCTGTTAGAATGTCAGAAACAAGCTTTCTGAGCTGAGAACCGCATTTTGTGACATAGTTCATCAGTGGATGATGAGAATGTCAGTTTTGACAAAGAACTCTGTTCATTACTGAAATGCTCCAATTGAGCTGTTAGAATGTCAGAAACAAGCTTTCTGAGCTGAAAACTGCATTTTGTGACAAAAAGCATCAGTGGATGATGAGAATGTCAGTTTTGACAAAGAACACTGATCATTACTAAAATGCTCCAATTGAGCTGTTAGAATGTCAGAAACAAGCTTTCTGAGCTGAGAAATGCTTTTTGTGACAAAGTGCATCAGTGGATGATGAGAATGTCACTTTTGACAAAGAACACTGTTCATTACTAAAATGCTCTAATTGAACTGTTAGAATGTCAGAAACAAGCTTTCTGAGCTGAGAACTGCATTTTGTGACATAGTTCATCAGTGGATGATGAGAATGTCAGTTTTGACAAAGAACACTGTTCATTACTAAAATGCTCTAATTGAGCTGTTAGAATGTCAGAAACAAGCTTTCTGAGCTGAGAACTGCATTTTGTGACAAAAAGCATCAGTGGATGATGAGAATGTCAGTTTTGACAAAGAACACTGATCATTACTAAAATGCTCCGATTGAGCTGTTAGAATGTCAGAAACAAGCTTTCTGAGCTGAGAAATGCATTTTGTGACAAAGTGCTTCAGTGGATGATGAGAATGTCAGTTTTGACAAAGAACACTGTTCATTACTAAAATGCTCTAATTGAGCTGTTAGAATGTCAGAAACAAGCTTTCTGAGCTGAGAACTGCATTTTGTGACATAGTTCATCAGTGGATGATGAGAATGTCAGTTTTGACAAAGAACACTGTTCATTACTAAAATGCTCTAATTGAGCTGTTAGAATGTTAGAAACAAGCTTTCTGAGCTGAGAACTGCATTTTGTGACATAGTTCATCAGTGGATGATGAGAATGTCAGTTTTGACAAAGAACACTGTTCATTATTAAAATGCTCTAATTGAGCTGTTAGAATGTCAGAAACAAGCTTTCTGAGCTGAGAACTGCATTTTGTGACAAAGTGCTTCAGTGGATGATGAGAATGTCAGTTTTGACAAAGAACACTGTTCATTACTAAAATGCTCTAATTGAGCTGTTAGAATGTCAGAAACAAGCTTTCTGAGCTGAGAACTGCATTTTGTGACAAAGTTCATCAGTGGATGATGAGAATGTCAGTTTTGACAAAGAACACTGTTCATTACTGAAATGCTCCAATTGAGCTGTTAGAATGTCAGAAACAAGCTTTCTGAGCTGAGAACTGCATTTTGTGACATAGTTCATCAGTGGATGATGAGAATGTCAGTTTTGACAAAGAACACTGTTCATTACTAAAATGCTCTAATTGAGCTGTTAGAATGTCAGAAACAAGCTTTCTGAGCTGAGAACTGCATTTTGTGACAAAATGCATCAGTGGATGATGAGAATGTCAGTTTTGACAAAGAACACTGATCATTACTAAAATGCTCCAATTGAGCTGTTAGAATGTCAGAAACAAGCTTTCTGAGCTGAGAAATGCATTTTGTGACAAAGTGCATCAGTGGATGATGAGAATGTCACTTTTGACAAAGAACACTGTTCATTACTAAAATGCTCTAATTGAGCTGTTAGAATGTCAGAAACAAGCTTTCTGAGCTGAGAACTGCATTTTGTGACATAGTTCATCAGTGGATGATGAGAATGTCAGTTTTGACAAAGAACACTGTTCATTACTAAAATGCTATAATTGAGCTTTTAGAATGTTAGAAACAAGCTTTCTGAGCTGAGAACTGCATTTTGTGACATAGTTCATCAGTGGATGATGAGAATGTCAGTTTTGACAAAGAACACTGTTCATTACTAAAATGCTCCAATTGAGCTGTTAGAATGTCAGAAACAAGCTTTCTGAGCTGAGAACTGCATTTTGTGAGAAAGTGAATCAGTGGATGATGAGAATGTCAGTTTTGACAAAGAACACTGTTCATTACTAAAATGCTCCAATTGAGCTGTTAGAATGTCAGAAACAAGCTTTCTGAGCATAAAACTGCATTTTGTGACAAAGTGCATCAGTGGATGATGAGAATGTCAGTTTTGACAAAGAACACTGTTCATTACTAAAATGCTCTAATTGAGCAGTTAGAATGTCAGAAACAAGCTTTCTGAGCTGAGAACTGCATTTTGTGACAAAAAGCATCAGTGGATGATGAGAATGTCAGTTTTGACAAAGAACACTGATCATTACTAAAATGCTCCGATTGAGCTGTTAGAATGTCAGAAACAAGCTTTCTGAGCTGAGAAATGCATTTTGTGACAAAGTGCTTCAGTGGATGATGAGAATGTCAGTTTTGACAAAGAACACTGTTCATTACTAAAATGCTCTAATTGAGCTGTTAGAATGTCAGAAACAAGCTTTCTGAGCTGAGAACTGCATTTTGTGACATAGTTCATCAGTGGATGATGAGAATGTCAGTTTTGACAAAGAACACTGTTCATTACTAAAATGCTCTAATTGAGCTGTTAGAATGTTAGAAACAAGCTTTCTGAGCTGAGAACTGCATTTTGTGACATAGTTCATCAGTGGATGATGAGAATGTCAGTTTTGACAAAGAACACTGTTCATTACTAAAATGCTCTAATTGAGCTGTTAGAATGTTAGAAACAAGCTTTCTGAGCTGAGAACTGCATTTTGTGACATAGTTCATCAGTGGATGATGAGAATGTCAGTTTTGACAAAGAACACTGTTCATTACTAAAATGCTCCAATTGAGCTGTTAGAATGTCAGAAACAAGCTTTCTGAGCTGAGAACCGCATTTTGTGACATAGTTCATCAGTGGATGATGAGAATGTCAGTTTTGACAAAGAACTCTGTTCATTACTGAAATGCTCCAATTGAGCTGTTAGAATGTCAGAAACAAGCTTTCTGAGCTGAAAACTGCATTTTGTGACAAAAAGCATCAGTGGATGATGAGAATGTCAGTTTTGACAAAGAACACTGATCATTACTAAAATGCTCCAATTGAGCTGTTAGAATGTCAGAAACAAGCTTTCTGAGCTGAGAAATGCATTTTGTGACAAAGTGCATCAGTGGATGATGAGAATGTCACTTTTGACAAAGAACACTGTTCATTACTAAAATGCTCTAATTGAACTGTTAGAATGTCAGAAACAAGCTTTCTGAGCTGAGAACTGCATTTTGTGACATAGTTCATCAGTGGATGATGAGAATGTCAGTTTTGACAAAGAACACTGTTCATTACTAAAATGCTCTAATTGAGCTGTTAGAATGTCAGAAACAAGCTTTCTGAGCTGAGAACTGCATTTTGTGACAAAAAGCATCAGTGGATGATGAGAATGTCAGTTTTGACAAAGAACACTGATCATTACTAAAATGCTCCGATTGAGCTGTTAGAATGTCAGAAACAAGCTTTCTGAGCTGAGAAATGCATTTTGTGACAAAGTGCTTCAGTGGATGATGAGAATGTCAGTTTTGACAAAGAACACTGTTCATTACTAAAATGCTCTAATTGAGCTGTTAGAATGTCAGAAACAAGCTTTCTGAGCTGAGAACTGCATTTTGTGACATAGTTCATCAGTGGATGATGAGAATGTCAGTTTTGACAAAGAACACTGTTCATTACTAAAATGCTCTAATTGAGCTGTTAGAATGTTAGAAACAAGCTTTCTGAGCTGAGAACTGCATTTTGTGACATAGTTCATCAGTGGATGATGAGAATGTCAGTTTTGACAAAGAACACTGTTCATTACTAAAATGCTCTAATTGAGCTGTTAGAATGTCAGAAACAAGCTTTCTGAGCTGAGAACTGCATTTTGTGACAAAGTGCTTCAGTGGATGATGAGAATGTCAGTTTTGACAAAGAACACTGTTCATTACTAAAATGCTCTAATTGAGCTGTTAGAATGTCAGAAACAAGCTTTCTGAGCTGAGAACTGCATTTTGTGACAAAGTTCATCAGTGGATGATGAGAATGTCAGTTTTGACAAAGAACACTGTTCATTACTGAAATACTCCAATTGAGCTGTTAGAATGTCAGAAACAAGCTTTCTGAGCTGAGAACTGCATTTTGTGACAAAATGCATCAGTGGATGATGAGAATGTCAGTTTTGACAAAGAACACTGATCATTACTAAAATGCTCCAATTGAGCTGTTAGAATGTCAGAAACAAGCTTTCTGAGCTGAGAACTGCATTTTGTGACATAGTTCATCAGTGGATGATGAGAATGTCAGTTTTGACAAAGAACACTGTTCATTACTAAAATGCTCAAATTGAGCTGTTAGAATGTTAGAAACAAGCTTTCTGAGCTGAGAACTGCATTTTGTGACATAGTTCATCAGTGGATGATGAGAATGTCAGTTTTGACAAAGAACACTGTTCATTACTAAAATGCTCCAATTGAGCTGTTAGAATGTCAGAAACAAGCTTTCTGAGCATAAAACTGCATTTTGTGACAAAGTGCATCAGTGGATGATGAGAATGTCAGTTTTGACAAAGAACACTGTTCATTACTAAAATGCTCTAATTGAGCTGTTAGAATGTCAGAAACAAGCTTTCTGAGCTGAGAACTGCATTTTGTGACAAAAAGCATCAGTGGATGATGAGAATGTCAGTTTTGACAAAGAACACTGTTCATTACTGAAATGCTCCAATTGAGCTGTTAGAATGTCAGAAACAAATTTTCTGAGCTGAGAAATGCATTTTGTGACAAAGTGCATCAGTGGATGATGAGAATGTCAGTTTTGACAAAGAACACTGATCATCACTAAAATGCTCCAATTAAGCTGTTAGAATGTCAGAAACAAGCTTTCTGAGCTGAGAACTGCATTTTGTGACATAGTTCATCAGTGGATGATGAGAATGTCAGTTTTGACAAAGAACTCTGTTCATTACTGAAATGCTCCAATTGAGCTGTTAGAATGTCAGAAACAAGCTTTCTGAGCTGAAAACTGCATTTTGTGACAAAAAGCATCAGTGGATGATGAGAATGTCAGTTTTGACAAAGAACACTGTTCATTACTAAAATGCTCTAATTGAGCTGTTAGAATGTCAGAAACAAGCTTTCTGAGCTGAGAACTGCATTTTGTGACAAAGTTCATCTGTGGATGATGAGAATGTCAGTTTTGACAAAGAACTCTGTTCATTACTGAAATGCTCCAATTGAGCTGTTAGAATGTCAGAAACAAGCTTTCTGAGCTGAAAACTGCATTTTGTGACAAAAAGCATCAGTGGATGATGAGAATGTCAGTTTTGACAAAGAACACTGATCATTACTAAAATGCTCCAATTGAGCTGTTAGAATGTCATAAACAAGCTTTCTGAGCTGAGAAATGCATTTTGTGACAAAGTGCTTCAGTGGATGATGAGAATGTCAGTTTTGACAAAGAACACTGTTCATTACTAAAATGCTCTAATTGAGCTGTTAGAATGTCAGAAACAAGCTTTCTGAGCTGAGAACTGCATTTTGTGACAAAGTTCATCAGTGGATGATGAGAATGTCAGTTTTGACAAAGAACACTGATCATTACTAAAATGCTCCAATTGAGCTGTTAGAATGTCAGAAACAAGCTTTCTGAGCTGAGAAATGCATTTTGTGACAAAGTGCTTCATTGGATGATGAGAATGTCAGTTTTGACAAAGAACACTGTTCATTACTGAAATGCTCTAATTGAGCTGTTAGAATGTCAGAAACAAGCTTTCTGAGCTGAGAACTGCATTTTGTGACAAAAAGCATCAGTGGATGATGAGAATGTCAGTTTTGACAAAGAACACTGATCATTACTAACATGCTCCAATTGAGCTGTTAGAATGTCAGAAACAAGCTTTCTGAGCTGAGAACTGCATTTTGTGACATAGTTCATCAGTGGATGATGAGAATGTCAGTTTTGACAAAGAACACTGTTCATTACTGAAATGCTCCAATTGAGCTGTTAGAATGTCAGAAACAAATTTTCTGAGCTGAGAAATGCATTTTGTGACAAAGTGCATCAGTGGATGATGAGAATGTCAGTTTTGACAAAGAACACTGATCATCACTAAAATGCTCCAATTAAGCTGTTAGAATGTCAGAAACAAGCTTTTTGAGCTGAGAACTGCATTTTGTGACATAGTTCATCAGTGGATGATGAGAATGTCAGTTTTGACAAAGAACACTGTTCATTACTGAAATGCTCCAATTGAGCTGTTAGAATGTCAGAAACAAGCTTTCTGAGCTGAGAAATGCATTTTGTGACAAAGTGCATCAGTGGATGATGAGAATGTCAGTTTTGACAAAGAACACTGTTCATTACTAAAATGCTCTAATTGAGCTGTTAGAATGTCAGAAACAAGCTTTCTGAGCTGAGAACTGCATTTTGTGACATAGTTCATCAGTGGATGATGAGAATGTCAGTTTTGACAAAGAACACTGTTCATTACTAAAATGCTCTAATTGAGCTGTTAGAATGTTAGAAACAAGCTTTCTGAGCTGAGAACTGCATTTTGTGACATAGTTCATCAGTGGATGATGAGAATGTCAGTTTTGACAAAGAACACTGTTCATTACTGAAATGCTCCAATTGAGCTGTTAGAATGTCAGAAACAAGCTTTCTGAGCTGAGAACTGCATTTTGTGAGAAAGTGAATCAGTGGATGATGAGAATGTCAGTTTTGACAAAGAACACTGTTCATTACTAAAATGCTCCAATTGAGCTGTTAGAATGTCAGAAACAAGCTTTCTGAGCTGAGAACTGCATTTTGTGACAAAAAGCATCAGTGGATGATGAGAATGTCAGTTTTGACAAAGAACACTGATCATTACTAAAATGCTCCGATTGAGCTGTTAGAATGTCAGAAACAAGCTTTCTGAGCTGAGAAATGCATTTTGTGACAAAGTGCTTCAGTGGATGATGAGAATGTCAGTTTTGACAAAGAACACTGTTCATTACTAAAATGCTCTAATTGAGCTGTTAGAATGTCAGAAACAAGCTTTCTGAGCTGAGAACTGCATTTTGTGACATAGTTCATCAGTGGATGATGAGAATGTCAGTTTTGACAAAGAACACTGTTCATTACTAAAATGCTCCAATTGAGCTGTTAGAATGTCAGAAACAAGCTTTCTGAGCTGAGAACTGCATTTTGTGACAAAAAGCATCAGTGGATGATGAGAATGTCAGTTTTGACAAAGAACACTGATCATTACTAAAATGCTCTAATTGAGCTGTTAGAATGTTAGAAACAAGCTTTCTGAGCTGAGAACTGCATTTTGTGACATAGTTCATCAGTGGATGATGAGAATGTCAGTTTTGACAAAGAACACTGTTCATTACTAAAATGCTCCAATTGAGCTGTTAGAATGTCAGAAACAAGCTTTCTGAGCATAAAACTGCATTTTGTGACAAAGTGCATCAGTGGATGATGAGAATGTCAGTTTTGACAAAGAACACTGTTCATTACTAAAATGCTCTAATTGAGCTGTTAGAATGTCAGAAACAAGCTTTCTGAGCTGAGAACTGCATTTTGTGACAAAAAGCATCAGTGGATGATGAGAATGTCAGTTTTGACAAAGAACACTGTTCATTACTGAAATGCTCCAATTGAGCTGTTAGAATGTCAGAAACAAATTTTCTGAGCTGAGAAATGCATTTTGTGACAAAGTGCATCAGTGGATGATGAGAATGTCAGTTTTGACAAAGAACACTGATCATCACTAAAATGCTCCAATTAAGCTGTTAGAATGTCAGAAACAAGCTTTCTGAGCTGAGAACTGCATTTTGTGACATAGTTCATCAGTGGATGATGAGAATGTCAGTTTTGACAAAGAACTCTGTTCATTACTGAAATGCTCCAATTGAGCTGTTAGAATGTCAGAAACAAGCTTTCTGAGCTGAAAACTGCATTTTGTGACAAAAAGCATCAGTGGATGATGAGAATGTCAGTTTTGACAAAGAACACTGTTCATTACTAAAATGCTCCAATTGAGCTGTTAGAATGTCAGAAACAAGCTTTCTGAGCATAAAACTGCATTTTGTGACAAAGTGCATCAGTGGATGATGAGAATGTCAGTTTTGACAAAGAACACTGTTCATTACTAAAATGCTCTAATTGAGCTGTTAGAATGTCAGAAACAAGCTTTCTGAGCTGAGAACTGCATTTTGTGACAAAAAGCATCAGTGGATGATGAGAATGTCAGTTTTGACAAAGAACACTGATCATTACTAAAATGCTCCGATTGAGCTGTTAGAATGTCAGAAACAAGCTTTCTGAGCTGAGAATGCATTTTGTGACAAAGTGCTTCAGTGGATGATGAGAATGTCAGTTTTGACAAAGAACACTTATCATTACTAAAATGCTCTAATTGAGCTGTTAGAATGTCAGAAACAAGCTTTCTGAGCTGAGAACTGCATTTTGTGACAAAAAGCATCAGTGGATGATGAGAATGTCAGTTTTGACAAAGAACACTGATCATTACTAAAATGCTCCGATTGAGCTGTTAGAATGTCAGAAACAAGCTTTCTGAGCTGAGAAATGCATTTTGTGACAAAGTGCTTCAGTGGATGATGAGAATGTCAGTTTTGACAAAGAACACTTATCATTACTAAAATGCTCTAATTGAGCTGTTAGAATGTCAGAAACAAGCTTTCTGAGCTGAGAACTGCATTTTGTGACAAAGTTCATCAGTGGATGATGAGAATGTCAGTTTTGACAAAGAACACTGTTCATTACTAAAATGCTCAAATTGAGCTGTTAGAATGTTAGAAACAAGCTTTCTGAGCTGAGAACTGCATTTTGTGACATAGTTCATCAGTGGATGATGAGAATGTCAGTTTTGAAAAAGAACACTGTTCATTACTAAAATGCTCCAATTGAGCTGTTAGAATGTCAGAAACAAGCTTTCTGAGCATAAAACTGCATTTTGTGACAAAGTGCATCAGTGGATGATGAGAATGTCAGTTTTGACAAAGAACACTGTTCATTACTAAAATGCTCTAATTGAGCTGTTAGAATGTCAGAAACAAGCTTTCTGAGCTGAGAACTGCATTTTGTGACAAAAAGCATCAGTGGATGATGAGAATGTCAGTTTTGACAAAGAACACTGTTCATTACTGAAATGCTCCAATTGAGCTGTTAGAATGTCAGAAACAAATTTTCTGAGCTGAGAAATGCATTTTGTGACAAAATGCATCAGTGGATGATGAGAATGTCAGTTTTGACAAAGAACACTGATCATCACTAAAATGCTCCAATTAAGCTGTTAGAATGTCAGAAACAAGCTTTCTGAGCTGAGAACTGCATTTTGTGACATAGTTCATCAGTGGATGATGAGAATGTCAGTTTTGACAAAGAACACTGTTCATTACTGAAATGCTCCAATTGAGCTGTTAGAATGTCAGAAACAAGCTTTCTGAGCTGAGAACTGCATTTTGTGACAAAGTGCATCAGTGGATGATGAGAATGTCAGTTTTGACAAAGAACACTGATCATCACTAAAATGCTCCAATTAAGCTGTTAGAATGTCAGAAACAAATTTTCTGAGCTGAGAAATGCATTTTGTGACATAGTTCATCAGTGGATGATGAGAATGTCAGTTTTGACAAAGAACACTGTTCATTACTGAAATGCTCCAATTGAGCTGTTAGAATGTCAGAAACAAGCTTTCTGAGCTGAGAAATGCATTTTGTGACAAAGTGCATCAGTGGATGATGAGAATGTCAGTTTTGACAAAGAACACTGTTCATTACTGAAATGCTCCAATTGAGCTGTTAGAATGTCAGAAACAAGCTTTCTGAGCTGAGAACTGCATTTTGTGACATAGTTCATCAGTGGATGATGAGAATGTCAGTTTTGACAAAGAACACTGTTCATTACTAAAATGCTCTAATTGAGCTGTTAGAATGTTAGAAACAAGCTTTCTGAGCTGAGAACTGCATTTTGTGAAATAGTTCCTCAGTGGATGATGAGAATGTCAGTTTTGACAAAGAACACTGTTCATTACTAAAATGCTCTAATTGAGCTGTTAGAATGTTAGAAACAAGCTTTCTGAGCTGAAAACTGCATTTTGTGACAAAAAGCATCAGTGGATGATGAGAATGTCAGTTTTGACAAAGAACACTGATCATTACTAAAATGCTCCAATTGAGCTGTTAGAATGTCAGAAACAAGCTTTCTGAGCTGAGAAATGCATTTTGTGACAAAGTGCATCAGTGGATGATGAGAATGTCAGTTTTGACAAAGAACACTGTTCATTACTAAAATGCTCTAATTGTTTTGTTAGAATGTCAGAAACAAGCTTTCTGAGCTGAGAACTGCATTTTGTGACAAAGTTCATCAGTGGATGATGAGAATGTCAGTTTTGACAAAGAACACTGATCATCACTAAAATGCTCCAATTAAGCTGTTAGAATGTCAGAAACAAGCTTTCTGAGCTGAGAACTGCATTTTGTGACATAGTTCATCAGTGGATGATGAGAATGTCAGTTTTGACAAAGAACACTGTTCATTACTGAAATGCTCCAATTGAGCTGTTAGAATGTCAGAAACAAGCTTTCTGAGCTGAGAAATGCATTTTGTGACAAAGTGCATCAGTGGATGATGAGAATGTCAGTTTTGACAAAGAACACTGTTCATTACTAAAATGCTCTAATTGAGCTGTTAGAATGTCAGAAACAAGCTTTCTGAGCTGAGAACTGCATTTTGTGACAAAAAGCATCAGTGGATGATGAGAATGTCAGTTTTGACAAAGAACACTGATCATTACTAAAATGCTCCAATTGAGCTGATAGAATGTCAGAAACAAGCTTTCTGAGCTGAGAAATGCATTTTGTGACAAAGTGCTTCAGTGGATGATGAGAATGTCAGTTTTGACAAAGAACACTGTTCATTACTAAAATGCTCTAATTGAGCTGTTAGAATGTCAGAAACAAGCTTTCTGAGCTGAGAACTGCATTTTGTGACATAGTTCATCAGTGGATGATGAGAATGTCAGTTTTGACAAAGAACACTGTTCATTACTAAAATGCTTTAATTGAGCTGTTAGAATGTCAGAAACAAGCTTTCTGAGCTGAGAAATGCATTTTGTGACAAAGTGCATCAGTGGATGATGAGAATGTCAGTTTTGACAAAGAACACTGATCATCACTAAAATGCTCCAATTAAGCTGTTAGAATGTCAGAAACAAGCTTTCTGAGCTGAGAACTGCATTTTGTGACAAAGTGCTTCAGTGGATGATGAGAATGTCAGTTTTGACAAAGAACACTGTTCATTACTAAAATGCTCTAATTGAGCTGTTAGAATGTTAGAAACAAGCTTTCTGAGCTGAGAACTGCATTTTGTGACATAGTTCGTCAGTGGATGATGAGAATGTCAGTTTTGACAAAGAACACTGTTCATTACTAAAATGCTCCAATTGAGCTGTTAGAATGTCAGAAACAAGCTTTCTGAGCTGAGAACCGCATTTTGTGACATAGTTCATCAGTGGATGATGAGAATGTCAGTTTTGACAAAGAACTCTGTTCATTACTGAAATGCTCCAATTGAGCTGTTAGACTGTCAGAAACAAGCTTTCTGAGCTGAAAACTGCATTTTGTGACAAAAAGCATCAGTGGATGATGAGAATGTCAGTTTTGACAAAGAACACTGTTCATTACTAAAATGCTCTAATTGAGCTGTTAGAATGTCAGAAACAAGCTTTCTGAGCTGAGAACTGCATTTTGTGACAAAGTGCTTCAGTGGATGATGAGAATGTCAGTTTTGACAAAGAACTCTGTTCATTACTGAAATGCTCCAATTGAGCTGTTAGAATGTCAGAAACAAGCTTTCTGAGCTGAGAACTGCATTTTGTGACAAAAAGCATCAGTGGATGATGAGAATGTCAGTTTTGACAAAGAACACTGATCATTACTAAAATGCTCTAATTGAGCTGTTAGAATGTCAGAAACAAGCTTTCTGAGCTGAGAACTGCATTTTGTGACAAAGTTCATCAGTGGATGATGAGAATGTCAGTTTTGACAAAGAACACTGATCATTACTAAAATGCTCCAATTGAGCTGTTAGAATGTCAGAAACAAGCTTTCTGAGCTGAGAAATGCATTTTGTGACAAAGTGCTTCATTGGATGATGAGAATGTCAGTTTTGACAAAGAACACTGATCATTACTAACATGCTCTAATTGAGCTGTTAGAATGTCAGAAACAAGCTTTCTGAGCTGAGAACTGCATTTTGTGACGAAAAGCATCAGTGGATGATGAGAATGTCAGTTTTGACAAAGAACACTGATCATTACTAACATGCTCCAATTGAGCTGTTTGTCACGGAGTGTGGACAGAACCCAAACGCAGGCAGCAGAGTTAAATAACAAAAACTTTATTTAAACAAAAGACCCTCGATGAGGAAAACACGATTTAGAACAGGAACAAACACGATAATCCATAGACAGGAATAATCCAACAAGGTGACGTGAGGAGGTACGATAAAGACGAAATGACAATGAACCGACAAGGGACAGAGGGAAAACTGGGGCTTGATAAAGGGAAACACTAACAAGGACTGATGACACAGGGAAAGTGGCCACAGGTGACAAGGATGAAACACTAAGGGAAAGCTAACAGGAGGATTGCACGAGGCAGGTGAGGGGACTGAAACACTAAGGGAAAGATGGATCAGGGCTGGAGACAAGACTAACACTAATGGACTGCAAACAGGGAAACAAGGGGGCGGGGCTAAAGGACGTGACACCGGAGAGAGAGCATGGCTTCTCAAACCAAAACAATGCTCTTTCTCCACACAAAACACATGGGACTGACATGATCCTGCCACAAGACTCGAAAACCAAGACAAGGAGAGGCAGGATCATGACAGAGCGCCCGCCTTAAAGAACTCCTCCAGGAGTTCTTCAAGATCACACTAAACATGACAAGACTGACAGACAGGAGGACAGACACCATAAACACAGAACAGAACACACTAGGGGCAGGGCTGACATGACTAGAAAGGGATTGGGGTTGGACAATAAAATAAACATCAATGGGAAGGGGGGAGGCGGAATTGGTGGGAAAAACTTGGGAACATAACTGGGTGGGGATTTAGGAGGGACAGGACCCTGCTTCCTAGAGCTGGGCGGAGGGATGGGATAGGAAGGCCTGGGCATGGTAGGGATACCTTTCACGGAGTGGGAGGAACTAGAAGGGGTAGGGCATGACAGGACGGCCGTAGTAGGGAACGGCTGGGGCAAGGCTGACTGGGTTGTAGGTTGGAGGGCCGGCTGGGCAGGACTTGACGCCGGCTGGAAGGCCGGCAGGGCAGGACTTGATGCCGGCTGGAAGGCCGGCAGGGCAGGACTTGACGCCGGCTGGAAGGCCGGCAGGGCAGGACTTGACGCCGGCTGGAAGGCCGGCAGGGCAGGACTTGACGCCGGCTGGAAGGCCGGCAGGGCAGGACTTGACGCCGGCTGGAAGGCCGGCAGGGCAGGACTTGACACTGGACTGGGTGCACTTGGGACCGACGGGACCACCGGACTTGACGGGACCACCGGACTTGACGGGACCACCGGACTTGACGGGACCACCGGACTTGACGGGACCACCGGACTTGACGCCTGGGCAGGGCTGAATACCGGCTGCTGGGCAGGACAGGATGGTGCCACTCTCCTCTGCCTCTTCCTCTTTGACCGGCTCACAGGACGTGTGGCCGGCTGCAGAGTAGCGGTGGGGGACCCCACTATCTCCGTGCTGGAAGAGTCGGACGGGGAGTCCCACGACTCCCTCCGTCCACGCCTACCACGGAGGCTAGCTGGTGGTGGAGCAGAGGCTGGTGGCGCGGCGGTTGTCAACACCCCGAGCTTCAGGGCAAGACCCTCAGGGATGGGGCCCAACGGAGATGCAAAACATGGAGCAGTTGAGACCCTGGGCTCCGGTCGGCTCATGACAAACCTGAGCACACCCTCGAAGTCCAGCGGTCTCAGCCTCCTCGTCTCCGCTGGAGATAGGGGAACCCTGAGGCCGTGGATGAATGCTGCGGTCACTTCCTCCTCTCCGAGGACCACCTCTCCTGCAGCTTCCAGAAACCTATCAAGGTAGTCCGCCAGGTCTGAGTTATCCTGGCGAACGCTGCAGAGGGGACGAGGCTGGCAGGACCTTGCAGCAAACACTGCTGCCTTCTGGGTTCTTCTTGGTCGGTTCATTCTGTCACGGAGTGTGGACAGAACCCAAACGCAGGCAGCAGAGTTAAATAACAAAAACTTTATTTAAACAAAAGACCCTCGATGAGGAAAACACGATTTAGAACAGGAACAAACACGATAATCCATAGACAGGAATAATCCAACAAGGTGACGTGAGGAGGTACGATAAAGACGAAATGACAATGAACCGACAAGGGACAGAGGGAAAACTGGGGCTTGATAAAGGGAAACACTAACAAGGACTGATGACACAGGGAGAGTGGCCACAGGTGACAAGGATGAAACACTAAGGGAAAGCTAACAGGAGGATTGCACGAGGCAGGTGAGGGGACTGAAACACTAAGGGAAAGATGGATCAGGGCTGGAGACAAGACTAACACTAATGGACTGCAAACAGGGAAACAAGGGGGCGGGGCTAAAGGACGTGACACCGGAGAGAGAGCATGGCTTCTCAAACCAAAACAATGCTCTTTCTCCACACAAAACACATGGGACTGACATGATCCTGCCACAAGACTCGAAAACCAAGACAAGGAGAGGCAGGATCATGACACTGTTAGAATGTCAGAAACAAGCTTTCTGAGCTGAGAACTGCATTTTGTGACATAGTTCATCAGTGGATGATGAGAATGTCAGTTTTGACAAAGAACACTGTTCATTACTGAAATGCTCCAATTGAGCTGTTAGAATGTCAGAAACAAATTTTCTGAGCTGAGAAATGCATTTTGTGACAAAGTGCATCAGTGGATGATGAGAATGTCAGTTTTGACAAAGAACACTGATCATCACTAAAATGCTCCAATTAAGCTGTTAGAATGTCAGAAACAAGCTTTCTGAGCTGAGAACTGCATTTTGTGACATAGTTCATCAGTGGATGATGAGAATGTCAGTTTTGACAAAGAACACTGTTCATTACTGAAATGCTCCAATTGAGCTGTTAGAATGTCAGAAACAAGCTTTCTGAGCTGAGAAATGCATTTTGTGACAAAGTGCATCAGTGGATGATGAGAATGTCAGTTTTGACAAAGAACACTGTTCATTACTAAAATGCTCTAATTGAGCTGTTAGAATGTCAGAAACAAGCTTTCTGAGCTGAGAACTGCATTTTGTGACATAGTTCATCAGTGGATGATGAGAATGTCAGTTTTGACAAAGAACACTGTTCATTACTAAAATGCTCTAATTGAGCTGTTAGAATGTTAGAAACAAGCTTTCTGAGCTGAGAACTGCATTTTGTGACATAGTTCATCAGTGGATGATGAGAATGTCAGTTTTGACAAAGAACACTGTTCATTACTAAAATGCTCTAATTGAGCTGTTAGAATGTTAGAAACAAGCTTTCTGAGCTGAGAACTGCATTTTGTGAAATAGTTCCTCAGTGGATGATGAGAATGTCAGTTTTGACAAAGAACACTGTTCATTACTAAAATGCTCTAATTGAGCTGTTAGAATGTTAGAAACAAGCTTTCTGAGCTGAAAACTGCATTTTGTGACAAAAAGCATCAGTGGATGATGAGAATGTCAGTTTTGACAAAGAACACTGATCATTACTAAAATGCTCCAATTGAGCTGTTAGAATGTCAGAAACAAGGTTTCTGAGCTGAGAAATGCATTTTGTGACAAAGTGCATCAGTGGATGATGAGAATGTCAGTTTTGACAAAGAACACTGTTCATTACTAAAATGCTCTAATTGAGCTGTTAGAATGTCAGAAACAAGCTTTCTGAGCTGAGAACTGCATTTTGTGACAAAGTTCATCAGTGGATGATGAGAATGTCAGTTTTGACAAAGAACACTGATCATTACTAAAATGCTCCAATTGAGCTGTTAGAATGTCAGAAACAATCTTTCTGAGCTGAGAACTGCATTTTGTGACATAGTTCATCAGTGGATGATGAGAATGTCAGTTTTGACAAAGAACACTGTTCATTACTGAAATGCTCCAATTGAGCTGTTAGAATGTCAGGAACAAATTTTCTGAGCTGAGAAATGCATTTTGTGACAAAGAGCATCAGTGGATGATGAGAATGTCAGTTTTGACAAAGAACACTGATCATCACTAAAATGCTCCAATTAAGCTGTTAGAATGTCAGAAACAAGCTTTCTGAGCTGAGAACTGCATTTTGTGACATAGTTCGTCAGTGGATGATGAGAATGTCAGTTTTGACAAAGAACACTGTTCATTACTAAAATGCTCCAATTGAGCTGTTAGAATGTCAGAAACAAGCTTTCTGAGCTGAGAACCGCATTTTGTGACATAGTTCATCAGTGGATGATGAGAATGTCAGTTTTGACAAAGAACTCTGTTCATTACTGAAATGCTCCAATTGAGCTGTTAGAATGTCAGAAACAAGCTTTCTGAGCTGAAAACTGCATTTTGTGACAAAAAGCATCAGTGGATGATGAGAATGTCAGTTTTGACAAAGAACACTGTTCATTACTAAAATGCTCTAATTGAGCTGTTAGAATGTCAGAAACAAGCTTTCTGAGCTGAGAACTGCATTTTGTGACAAAGTTCATCAGTGGATGATGAGAATGTCAGTTTTGACAAAGAACTCTGTTCATTACTGAAATGCTCCAATTGAGCTGTTAGAATGTCAGAAACAAGCTTTCTGAGCTGAGAACTGCATTTTGTGACAAAAAGCATCAGTGGATGATGAGAATGTCAGTTTTGACAAAGAACACTGATCATTACTAACATGCTCCAATTGAGCTGTTAGAATGTCAGAAACAAGCTTTCTGAGCTGAGAACTGCATTTTGTGACATAGTTCATCAGTGGATGATGAGAATGTCAGTTTTGACAAAGAACACTGTTCATTACTGAAATGCTCCAATTGAGCTGTTAGAATGTCAGAAACAAATTTTCTGAGCTGAGAAATGCATTTTGTGACAAAGTGCATCAGTGGATGATGAGAATGTCAGTTTTGACAAAGAACACTGATCATCACTAAAATGCTCCAATTAAGCTGTTAGAATGTCAGAAACAAGCTTTCTGAGCTGAGAACTGCATTTTGTGACATAGTTCATCAGTGGATGATGAGAATGTCAGTTTTGACAAAGAACACTGTTCATTACTGAAATGCTCCAATTGAGCTGTTAGAATGTCAGAAACAAGCTTTCTGAGCTGAGAAATGCATTTTGTGACAAAGTGCATCAGTGGATGATGAGAATGTCAGTTTTGACAAAGAACACTGTTCATTACTAAAATGCTCTAATTGAGCTGTTAGAATGTCAGAAACAAGCTTTCTGAGCTGAGAACTGCATTTTGTGACATAGTTCATCAGTGGATGATGAGAATGTCAGTTTTGACAAAGAACACTGTTCATTACTAAAATGCTCTAATTGAGCTGTTAGAATGTTAGAAACAAGCTTTCTGAGCTGAGAACTGCATTTTGTGACATAGTTCATCAGTGGATGATGAGAATGTCAGTTTTGACAAAGAACACTGTTCATTACTAAAATGCTCCAATTGAGCTGTTAGAATGTCAGAAACAAGCTTTCTGAGCATAAAACTGCATTTTGTGACAAAGTGCATCAGTGGATGATGAGAATGTCAGTTTTGACAAAGAACACTGTTCATTACTAAAATGCTCTAATTGAGCTGTTAGAATGTCAGAAACAAGCTTTCTGAGCTGAGAACTGCATTTTGTGACAAAAAGCATCAGTGGATGATGAGAATGTCAGTTTTGACAAAGAACACTGATCATTACTAAAATGCTCCGATTGAGCTGTTAGAATGTCAGAAACAAGCTTTCTGAGCTGAGAAATGCATTTTGTGACAAAGTGCTTCAGTGGATGATGAGAATGTCAGTTTTGACAAAGAACACTTATCATTACTAAAATGCTCTAATTGAGCTGTTAGAATGTCAGAAACAAGCTTTCTGAGCTGAGAACTGCATTTTGTGACAAAAAGCATCAGTGGATGATGAGAATGTCAGTTTTGACAAAGAACACTGATCATTACTAAAATGCTCCGATTGAGCTGTTAGAATGTCAGAAACAAGCTTTCTGAGCTGAGAAATGCATTTTGTGACAAAGTGCTTCAGTGGATGATGAGAATGTCAGTTTTGACAAAGAACACTTATCATTACTAAAATGCTCTAATTGAGCTGTTAGAATGTCAGAAAAAAGCTTTCTGAGCTGAGAACTGCATTTTGTGACAAAGTTCATCAGTGGATGATGAGAATGTCAGTTTTGACAAAGAACACTGTTCATTACTAAAATGCTCAAATTGAGCTGTTAGAATGTTAGAAACAAGCCTTCTGAGCTGAGAACTGCATTTTGTGACATAGTTCATCAGTGGATGATGAGAATGTCAGTTTTGACAAAGAACACTGTTCATTACTAAAATGCTCCAATTGAGCTGTTAGAATGTCAGAAACAAGCTTTCTGAGCATAAAACTGCATTTTGTGACAAAGTGCATCAGTGGATGATGAGAATGTCAGTTTTGACAAAGAACACTGTTCATTACTAAAATGCTCTAATTGAGCTCTTAGAATGTCAGAAACAAGCTTTCTGAGCTGAGAACTGCATTTTGTGACAAAAAGCATCAGTGGATGATGAGAATGTCAGTTTTGACAAAGAACACTGTTCATTACTGAAATGCTCCAATTGAGCTGTTAGAATGTCAGAAACAAATTTTCTGAGCTGAGAAATGCATTTTGTGACAAAGTGCATCAGTGGATGATGAGAATGTCAGTTTTGACAAAGAACACTGATCATCACTAAAATGCTCCAATTAAGCTGTTAGAATGTCAGAAACAAGCTTTCTGAGCTGAGAACTGCATTTTGTGACATAGTTCATCAGTGGATGATGAGAATGTCAGTTTTGACAAAGAACTCTGTTCATTACTGAAATGCTCCAATTGAGCTGTTAGAATGTCAGAAACAAGCTTTCTGAGCTGAGAACTGCATTTTGTGACAAAGTGCATCAGTGGATGATGAGAATGTCAGTTTTGACAAAGAACACTGATCATCACTAAAATGCTCCAATTAAGCTGTTAGAATGTCAGAAACAAATTTTCTGAGCTGAGAAATGCATTTTGTGACATAGTTCATCAGTGGATGATGAGAATGTCAGTTTTGACAAAGAACACTGATTATTACTGAAATGCTCCAATTGAGCTGTTAGAATGTCAGAAACAAGCTTTCTGAGCTGAGAAATGCATTTTGTGACAAAGTGCATTTGTGGATGATGAGAATGTCAGTTTTGACAAAGAACACTGTTCATTACTGAAATGCTCCAATTGAGCTGTTAGAATGTCAGAAACAAGCTTTCTGAGCTGAGAACTGCATTTTGTGACATAGTTCATCAGTGGATGATGAGAATGTCAGTTTTGACAAAGAACACTGTTCATTACTAAAATGCTCTAATTGAGCTGTTAGAATGTTAGAAACAAGCTTTCTGAGCTGAGAACTGCATTTTGTGAAATAGTTCCTCAGTGGATGATGAGAATGTCAGTTTTGACAAAGAACACTGTTCATTACTAAAATGCTCTAATTGAGCTGTTAGAATGTCAGAAACAAGCTTTCTGAGCTGAGAACTGCATTTTGTGACATAGTTCATCAGTGGATGATGAGAATGTCAGTTTTGACAAAGAACACTGTTCATTACTAAAATGCTCTAATTGAGCTGTTAGAATGTTAGAAACAAGCTTTCTGAGCTGAAAACTGCATTTTGTGACAAAAAGCATCAGTGGATGATGAGAATGTCAGTTTTGACAAAGAACACTGTTCATTACTAAAATGCTCTAATTGAGCTGTTAGAATGTCAGAAACAAGCTTTCTGAGCTGAGAACTGCATTTTGTGACAAAGTTCATCAGTGGATGATGAGAATGTCAGTTTTGACAAAGAACACTGATCATCACTTAAATGCTCCAATTAAGCTGTTAGAATGTCAGAAACAAGCTTTCTGAGCTGAGAACTGCATTTTGTGACATAGTTCATCAGTGGATGATGAGAATGTCAGTTTTGACAAAGAACACTGTTCATTACTGAAATGCTCCAATTGAGCTGTTAGAATGTCAGAAACAAGCTTTCTGAGCTGAGAAATGCATTTTGTGACAAAGTGCATCAGTGGATGATGAGAATGTCAGTTTTGACAAAGAACACTGTTCATTACTAAAATGCTCTAATTGAGCTGTTAGAATGTCAGAAACAAGCTTTCTGAGCTGAGAACTGCATTTTGTGACAAAAAGCATCAGTGGATGATGAGAATGTCAGTTTTGACAAAGAACACTGATCATTACTAAAATGCTCCAATTGAGCTGATAGAATGTCAGAAACAAGCTTTCTGAGCTGAGAAATGCATTTTGTGACAAAGTGCTTCAGTGGATGATGAGAATGTCAGTTTTGACAAAGAACACTGTTCATTACTAAAATGCTCTAATTGAGCTGTTAGAATGTCAGAAACAAGCTTTCTGAGCTGAGAACTGCATTTTGTGACATAGTTCATCAGTGGATGATGAGAATGTCAGTTTTGACAAAGAACACTGTTCATTACTAAAATGCTCTAATTGAGCTGTTAGAATGTCAGAAACAAGCTTTCTGAGCTGAGAAATGCATTTTGTGACAAAGTGCATCAGTGGATGATGAGAATGTCAGTTTTGACAAAGAACACTGATCATCACTAAAATGCTCCAATTAAGCTGTTAGAATGTCAGAAACAAGCTTTCTGAGCTGAGAACTGCATTTTGTGACAAAGTGCTTCAGTGGATGATGAGAATGTCAGTTTTGACAAAGAACACTGTTCATTACTAAAATGCTCTAATTGAGCTGTTAGAATGTTAGAAACAAGCTTTCTGAGCTGAGAACTGCATTTTCTGACATAGTTCGTCAGTGGATGATGAGAATGTCAGTTTTGACAAAGAACACTGTTCATTACTAAAATGCTCCAATTGAGCTGTTAGAATGTCAGAAACAAGCTTTCTGAGCTGAGAACCGCATTTTGTGACATAGTTCATCAGTGGATGATGAGAATGTCAGTTTTGACAAAGAACTCTGTTCATTACTGAAATGCTCCAATTGAGCTGTTAGAATGTCAGAAACAAGCTTTCTGAGCTGAGAACCGCATTTTGTGACATAGTTCATCAGTGGATGATGAGAATGTCAGTTTTGACAAAGAACTCTGTTCATTACTGAAATGCTCCAATTGAGCTGTTAGAATGTCAGAAACAAGCTTTCTGAGCTGAAAACTGCATTTTGTGACAAAAAGCATCAGTGGATGATGAGAATGTCAGTTTTGAAAAAGAACACTGTTCATTACTAAAATGCTCTAATTGAGCTGTTAGAATGTCAGAAACAAGCTTTCTGAGCTGAGAACTGCATTTTGTGACAAAGTTCATCAGTGGATGATGAGAATGTCAGTTTTGACAAAGAACTCTGTTCATTACTGAAATGCTCCAATTGAGCTGTTAGAATGTCAGAAACAAGCTTTCTGAGCTGAGAACTGCATTTTGTGACAAAAAGCATCAGTGGATGATGAGAATGTCAGTTTTGACAAAGAACACTGATCATTACTAAAATGCTCTAATTGAGCTGTTAGAATGTCAGAAACAAGCTTTCTGAGCTGAGAACTGCATTTTGTGACAAAGTTCATCAGTGGATGATGAGAATGTCAGTTTTGACAAAGAACACTGATCATTACTAAAATGCTCCAATTGAGCTGTTAGAATGTCAGAAACAAGCTTTCTGAGCTGAGAAATGCATTTTGTGACAAAGTGCTTCATTGGATGATGAGAATGTCAGTTTTGACAAAGAACACTGTTCATTACTGAAATGCTCTAATTGAGCTGTTAGAATGTCAGAAACAAGCTTTCTGAGCTGAGAACTGCATTTTGTGACAAAAAGCATCAGTGGATGATGAGAATGTCAGTTTTGACAAAGAACACTGATCATTACTAACATGCTCCAATTGAGCTTTTAGAATGTCAGAAACAAGCTTTCTGAGCTGAGAACTGCATTTTGTGACATAGTTCATCAGTGGATGATGAGAATGTCAGTTTTGACAAAGAACACTGTTCATTACTGAAATGCTCCAATTGAGCTGTTAGAATGTCAGAAACAAATTTTCTGAGCTGAGAAATGCATTTTGTGACAAAGTGCATCAGTGGATGATGAGAATGTCAGTTTTGACAAAGAACACTGATCATCACTAAAATGCTCCAATTAAGCTGTTAGAATGTCAGAAACAAGCTTTCTGAGCTGAGAACTGCATTTTGTGACATAGTTCATCAGTGGATGATGAGAATGTCAGTTTTGACAAAGAACACTGTTCATTACTGAAATGCTCCAATTGAGCTGTTAGAATGTCAGAAACAAGCTTTCTGAGCTGAGAAATGCATGTTGTGACAAAGTGCATCAGTGGATGATGAGAATGTCAGTTTTGACAAAGAACACTGTTCATTACTAAAATGCTCTAATTGAGCTGTTAGAATGTCAGAAACAAGCTTTCTGAGCTGAGAACTGCATTTTGTGACATAGTTCATCAGTGGATGATGAGAATGTCAGTTTTGACAAAGAACACTGTTCATTACTAAAATGCTCTAATTGAGCTGTTAGAATGTTAGAAACAAGCTTTCTGAGCTGAGAACTGCATTTTGTGACATAGTTCATCAGTGGATGATGAGAATGTCAGTTTTGACAAAGAACACTGTTCATTACTAAAATGCTCCAATTGAGCTGTTAGAATGTCAGAAACAAGCTTTCTGAGCTGAGAACTGCATTTTGTGAGAAAGTGAATCAGTGGATGATGAGAATGTCAGTTTTGACAAAGAACACTGTTCATTACTAAAATGCTCCAATTGAGCTGTTAGAATGTCAGAAACAAGCTTTCTGAGCTGAGAACTGCATTTTTTTGACAAAGTGCATCAATGGATGATGAGAATGTCAGTTTTGACAAAGAACACTGTTCATTACTAAAATGCTCTAATTGAGCTGTTAGAATGTTAGAAACAAGCTTTCTGAGCTGAGAACTGCATTTTGTGAAATAGTTCCTCAGTGGATGATGAGAATGTCAGTTTTGACAAAGAACACTGTTCATTACTAAAATGCTCTAATTGAGCTGTTAGAATGTTAGAAACAAGCTTTCTGAGCTGAAAACTGCATTTTGTGACAAAAAGCATCAGTGGATGATGAGAATGTCAGTTTTGACAAAGAACACTGATCATTACTAAAATGCTCCAATTGAGCTGTTAGAATGTCAGAAACAAGCTTTCTGAGCTGAGAAATGCATTTTGTGACAAAGTGCATCAGTGGATGATGAGAATGTCACTTTTGACAAAGAACACTGTTCATTACTAAAATGCTCTAATTGAGCTGTTAGAATGTCAGAAACAAGCTTTCTGAGCTGAGAACTGCATTTTGTGACAAAAAGCATCAGTGGATGATGAGAATGTCAGTTTTGACAAAGAACACTGATCATTACTAAAATGCTCCGATTGAGCTGTTAGAATGTCAGAAACAAGCTTTCTGAGCTGAGAAATGCATTTTGTGACAAAGTGCTTCAGTGGATGATGAGAATGTCAGTTTTGACAAAGAACACTTATCATTACTAAAATGCTCTAATTGAGCTGTTAGAATGTCAGAAACAAGCTTTCTGAGCTGAGAACTGCATTTTGTGACAAAGTTCATCAGTGGATGATGAGAATGTCAGTTTTGACAAAGAACACTGTTCATTACTAAAATGCTCAAATTGAGCTGTTAGAATGTTAGAAACAAGCTTTCTGAGCTGAGAACTGCATTTTGTGACATAGTTCATCAGTGGATGATGAGAATGTCAGTTTTGACAAAGAACACTGTTCATTACTAAAATGCTCCAATTGAGCTGTTAGAATGTCAGAAACAAGCTTTCTGAGCATAAAACTGCATTTTGTGACAAAGTGCATCAGTGGATGATGAGAATGTCAGTTTTGACAAAGAACACTGTTCATTACTAAAATGCTCTAATTGAGCTCTTAGAATGTCAGAAACAAGCTTTCTGAGCTGAGAACTGCATTTTGTGACAAAAAGCATCAGTGGATGATGAGAATGTCAGTTTTGACAAAGAACACTGTTCATTACTGAAATGCTCCAATTGAGCTGTTAGAATGTCAGAAACAAATTTTCTGAGCTGAGAAATGCATTTTGTGACAAAGTGCATCAGTGGATGATGAGAATGTCAGTTTTGACAAAGAACACTGATCATCACTAAAATGCTCCAATTAAGCTGTTAGAATGTCAGAAACAAGCTTTCTGAGCTGAGAACTGCATTTTGTGACATAGTTCATCAGTGGATGATGAGAATGTCAGTTTTGACAAAGAACACTGTTCATTACTGAAATGCTCCAATTGAGCTGTTAGAATGTCAGAAACAAGCTTTCTGAGCTGAGAACTGCATTTTGTGACAAAGTGCATCAGTGGATGATGAGAATGTCAGTTTTGACAAAGAACACTGATCATCACTAAAATGCTCCAATTAAGCTGTTAGAATGTCAGAAACAAATTTTCTGAGCTGAGAAATGCATTTTGTGACATAGTTCATCAGTGGATGATGAGAATGTCAGTTTTGACAAAGAACACTGATTATTACTGAAATGCTCCAATTGAGCTGTTAGAATGTCAGAAACAAGCTTTCTGAGCTGAGAAATGCATTTTGTGACAAAGTGCATCAGTGGATGATGAGAATGTCAGTTTTGACAAAGAACACTGTTCATTACTGAAATGCTCCAATTGAGCTGTTAGAATGTCAGAAACAAGCTTTCTGAGCTGAGAACTGCATTTTGTGACATAGTTCATCAGTGGATGATGAGAATGTCAGTTTTGACAAAGAACACTGTTCATTACTAAAATGCTCTAATTGAGCTGTTAGAATGTTAGAAACAAGCTTTCTGAGCTGAGAACTGCATTTTGTGAAATAGTTCCTCAGTGGATGATGAGAATGTCAGTTTTGACAAAGAACACTGTTCATTACTAAAATGCTCTAATTGAGCTGTTAGAATGTCAGAAACAAGCTTTCTGAGCTGAGAACTGCATTTTGTGACATAGTTCATCAGTGGATGATGAGAATGTCAGTTTTGACAAAGAACACTGTTCATTACTAAAATGCTCTAATTGAGCTGTTAGAATGTTAGAAACAAGCTTTCTGAGCTGAAAACTGCATTTTGTGACAAAAAGCATCAGTGGATGATGAGAATGTCAGTTTTGACAAAGAACACTGATCATTACTAAAATGCTCCAATTGAGCTGTTAGAATGTCAGAAACAAGCTTTCTGAGCTGAGAAATGCATTTTGTGACAAAGTGCATCAGTGGATGATGAGAATGTCAGTTTTGACAAAGAACACTGTTCATTACTAAAATGCTCTAATTGAGCTGTTAGAATGTCAGAAACAAGCTTTCTGAGCTGAGAACTGCATTTTGTGACAAAGTTCATCAGTGGATGATGAGAATGTCAGTTTTGACAAAGAACACTGATCATCACTTAAATGCTCCAATTAAGCTGTTAGAATGTCAGAAACAAGCTTTCTGAGCTGAGAACTGCATTTTGTGACATAGTTCATCAGTGGATGATGAGAATGTCAGTTTTGACAAAGAACACTGTTCATTACTGAAATGCTCCAATTGAGCTGTTAGAATGTCAGAAACAAGCTTTCTGAGCTGAGAAATGCATTTTGTGACAAAGTGCATCAGTGGATGATGAGAATGTCAGTTTTGACAAAGAACACTGTTCATTACTAAAATGCTCTAATTGAGCTGTTAGAATGTCAGAAACAAGCTTTCTGAGCTGAGAACTGCATTTTGTGACAAAAAGCATCAGTGGATGATGAGAATGTCAGTTTTGACAAAGAACACTGATCATTACTAAAATGCTCCAATTGAGCTGATAGAATGTCAGAAAGAAGCTTTCTGAGCTGAGAAATGCATTTTGTGACAAAGTGCTTCAGTGGATGATGAGAATGTCAGTTTTGACAAAGAACACTGTTCATTACTAAAATGCTCTAATTGAGCTGTTAGAATGTCAGAAACAAGCTTTCTGAGCTGAGAACTGCATTTTGTGACATAGTTCATCAGTGGATGATGAGAATGTCAGTTTTGACAAAGAACACTGTTCATTACTAAAATGCTCTAATTGAGCTGTTAGAATGTCAGAAACAAGCTTTCTGAGCTGAGAACTGCATTTTGTGACATAGTTCATCAGTGGATGATGAGAATGTCAGTTTTGACAAAGAACACTGATCATTACTAAAATGCTCCAATTGAGCTGTTAGAATGTCAGAAACAAGCTTTCTGAGCTGAGAAATGCATTTTGTGACAAAGTGCATCAGTGGATGATGAGAATGTCAGTTTTGACAAAGAACACTGATCATCACTAAAATGCTCCAATTAAGCTGTTAGAATGTCAGAAACAAGCTTTCTGACCTGAGAACTGCATTTTGTGACAAAGTGCTTCAGTGGATGATGAGAATGTCAGTTTTGACAAAGAACACTGTTCATTACTAAAATGCTCTAATTGAGCTGTTAGAATGTTAGAAACAAGCTTTCTGAGCTGAGAACTGCATTTTCTGACATAGTTCGTCAGTGGATGATGAGAATGTCAGTTTTGACAAAGAACACTGTTCATTACTAAAATGCTCCAATTGAGCTGTTAGAATGTCAGAAACAAGCTTTCTGAGCTGAGAACCGCATTTTGTGACATAGTTCATCAGTGGATGATGAGAATGTCAGTTTTGACAAAGAACTCTGTTCATTACTGAAATGCTCCAATTGAGCTGTTAGAATGTCAGAAACAAGCTTTCTGAGCTGAAAACTGCATTTTGTGACAAAAAGCATCAGTGGATGATGAGAATGTCAGTTTTGAAAAAGAACACTGTTCATTACTAAAATGCTCTAATTGAGCTGTTAGAATGTCAGAAACAAGCTTTCTGAGCTGAGAACTGCATTTTGTGACAAAGTTCATCAGTGGATGATGAGAATGTCAGTTTTGACAAAGAACACTGTTCATTACTGAAATGCTCCAATTGAGCTGTTAGAATGTCAGAAACAAATTTTCTGAGCTGAGAAATGCATTTTGTGACAAAGTGCATCAGTGGATGATGAGAATGTCAGTTTTGACAAAGAACACTGATCATCACTAAAATGCTCCAATTAAGCTGTTAGAATGTCAGAAACAAGCTTTCTGAGCTGAGAACTGCATTTTGTGACATAGTTCATCAGTGGATGATGAGAATGTCAGTTTTGACAAAGAACACTGTTCATTACTGAAATGCTCCAATTGAGCTGTTAGAATGTCAGAAACAAGCTTTCTGAGCTGAAAACTGCATTTTGTGACAAAAAGCATCAGTGGATGATGAGAATGTCAGTTTTGACAAAGAACTCTGTTCATTACTGAAATGCTCCAATTGAGCTGTTAGAATGTCAGAAACAAGCTTTCTGAGCTGAAAACTGCATTTTGTGACAAAAAGCATCAGTGGATGATGAGAATGTCAGTTTTGAAAAAGAACACTGTTCATTACTAAAATGCTCTAATTGAGCTGTTAGAATGTCAGAAACAAGCTTTCTGAGCTGAGAACTGCATTTTGTGACAAAGTTCATCAGTGGATGATGAGAATGTCAGTTTTGACAAAGAACTCTGTTCATTACTGAAATGCTCCAATTGAGCTGTTAGAATGTCAGAAACAAGCTTTCTGAGCTGAGAACTGCATTTTGTGACAAAAAGCATCAGTGGATGATGAGAATGTCAGTTTTGACAAAGAACACTGATCATTACTAAAATGCTCTAATTGAGCTGTTAGAATGTCAGAAACAAGCTTTCTGAGCTGAGAACTGCATTTTGTGACAAAGTTCATCAGTGGATGATGAGAATGTCAGTTTTGACAAAGAACACTGATCATTACTAAAATGCTCCAATTGAGCTGTTAGAATGTCAGAAACAAGCTTTCTGAGCTGAGAAATGCATTTTGTGACAAAGTGCTTCATTGGATGATGAGAATGTCAGTTTTGACAAAGAACACTGTTCATTACTGAAATGCTCTAATTGAGCTGTTAGAATGTCAGAAACAAGCTTTCTGAGCTGAGAACTGCATTTTGTGACAAAAAGCATCAGTGGATGATGAGAATGTCAGTTTTGACAAAGAACACTGATCATTACTAACATGCTCCAATTGAGCTTTTAGAATGTCAGAAACAAGCTTTCTGAGCTGAGAACTGCATTTTGTGACATAGTTCATCAGTGGATGATGAGAATGTCAGTTTTGACAAAGAACACTGTTCATTACTGAAATGCTCCAATTGAGCTGTTAGAATGTCAGAAACAAATTTTCTGAGCTGAGAAATGCATTTTGTGACAAAGTGCATCAGTGGATGATGAGAATGTCAGTTTTGACAAAGAACACTGATCATCACTAAAATGCTCCAATTAAGCTGTTAGAATGTCAGAAACAAGCTTTCTGAGCTGAGAACTGCATTTTGTGACATAGTTCATCAGTGGATGATGAGAATGTCAGTTTTGACAAAGAACACTGTTCATTACTGAAATGCTCCAATTGAGCTGTTAGAATGTCAGAAACAAGCTTTCTGAGCTGAGAAATGCATGTTGTGACAAAGTGCATCAGTGGATGATGAGAATGTCAGTTTTGACAAAGAACACTGTTCATTACTAAAATGCTCTAATTGAGCTGTTAGAATGTCAGAAACAAGCTTTCTGAGCTGAGAACTGCATTTTGTGACATAGTTCATCAGTGGATGATGAGAATGTCAGTTTTGACAAAGAACACTGTTCATTACTAAAATGCTCTAATTGAGCTGTTAGAATGTTAGAAACAAGCTTTCTGAGCTGAGAACTGCATTTTGTGACATAGTTCATCAGTGGATGATGAGAATGTCAGTTTTGACAAAGAACACTGTTCATTACTAAAATGCTCCAATTGAGCTGTTAGAATGTCAGAAACAAGCTTTCTGAGCTGAGAACTGCATTTTGTGAGAAAGTGAATCAGTGGATGATGAGAATGTCAGTTTTGACAAAGAACACTGTTCATTACTAAAATGCTCCAATTGAGCTGTTAGAATGTCAGAAACAAGCTTTCTGAGCTGAGAACTGCATTTTTTTGACAAAGTGCATCAATGGATGATGAGAATGTCAGTTTTGACAAAGAACACTGTTCATTACTAAAATGCTCTAATTGAGCTGTTAGAATGTTAGAAACAAGCTTTCTGAGCTGAGAACTGCATTTTGTGAAATAGTTCCTCAGTGGATGATGAGAATGTCAGTTTTGACAAAGAACACTGTTCATTACTAAAATGCTCTAATTGAGCTGTTAGAATGTTAGAAACAAGCTTTCTGAGCTGAAAACTGCATTTTGTGACAAAAAGCATCAGTGGATGATGAGAATGTCAGTTTTGACAAAGAACACTGATCATTACTAAAATGCTCCAATTGAGCTGTTAGAATGTCAGAAACAAGCTTTCTGAGCTGAGAAATGCATTTTGTGACAAAGTGCATCAGTGGATGATGAGAATGTCACTTTTGACAAAGAACACTGTTCATTACTAAAATGCTCTAATTGAGCTGTTAGAATGTCAGAAACAAGCTTTCTGAGCTGAGAACTGCATTTTGTGACAAAAAGCATCAGTGGATGATGAGAATGTCAGTTTTGACAAAGAACACTGATCATTACTAAAATGCTCCGATTGAGCTGTTAGAATGTCAGAAACAAGCTTTCTGAGCTGAGAAATGCATTTTGTGACAAAGTGCTTCAGTGGATGATGAGAATGTCAGTTTTGACAAAGAACACTTATCATTACTAAAATGCTCTAATTGAGCTGTTAGAATGTCAGAAACAAGCTTTCTGAGCTGAGAACTGCATTTTGTGACAAAGTTCATCAGTGGATGATGAGAATGTCAGTTTTGACAAAGAACACTGTTCATTACTAAAATGCTCAAATTGAGCTGTTAGAATGTTAGAAACAAGCTTTCTGAGCTGAGAACTGCATTTTGTGACATAGTTCATCAGTGGATGATGAGAATGTCAGTTTTGACAAAGAACACTGTTCATTACTAAAATGCTCCAATTGAGCTGTTAGAATGTCAGAAACAAGCTTTCTGAGCATAAAACTGCATTTTGTGACAAAGTGCATCAGTGGATGATGAGAATGTCAGTTTTGACAAAGAACACTGTTCATTACTAAAATGCTCTAATTGAGCTCTTAGAATGTCAGAAACAAGCTTTCTGAGCTGAGAACTGCATTTTGTGACAAAAAGCATCAGTGGATGATGAGAATGTCAGTTTTGACAAAGAACACTGTTCATTACTGAAATGCTCCAATTGAGCTGTTAGAATGTCAGAAACAAATTTTCTGAGCTGAGAAATGCATTTTGTGACAAAGTGCATCAGTGGATGATGAGAATGTCAGTTTTGACAAAGAACACTGATCATCACTAAAATGCTCCAATTAAGCTGTTAGAATGTCAGAAACAAGCTTTCTGAGCTGAGAACTGCATTTTGTGACATAGTTCATCAGTGGATGATGAGAATGTCAGTTTTGACAAAGAACACTGTTCATTACTGAAATGCTCCAATTGAGCTGTTAGAATGTCAGAAACAAGCTTTCTGAGCTGAGAACTGCATTTTGTGACAAAGTGCATCAGTGGATGATGAGAATGTCAGTTTTGACAAAGAACACTGATCATCACTAAAATGCTCCAATTAAGCTGTTAGAATGTCAGAAACAAATTTTCTGAGCTGAGAAATGCATTTTGTGACATAGTTCATCAGTGGATGATGAGAATGTCAGTTTTGACAAAGAACACTGATTATTACTGAAATGCTCCAATTGAGCTGTTAGAATGTCAGAAACAAGCTTTCTGAGCTGAGAAATGCATTTTGTGACAAAGTGCATCAGTGGATGATGAGAATGTCAGTTTTGACAAAGAACACTGTTCATTACTGAAATGCTCCAATTGAGCTGTTAGAATGTCAGAAACAAGCTTTCTGAGCTGAGAACTGCATTTTGTGACATAGTTCATCAGTGGATGATGAGAATGTCAGTTTTGACAAAGAACACTGTTCATTACTAAAATGCTCTAATTGAGCTGTTAGAATGTTAGAAACAAGCTTTCTGAGCTGAGAACTGCATTTTGTGAAATAGTTCCTCAGTGGATGATGAGAATGTCAGTTTTGACAAAGAACACTGTTCATTACTAAAATGCTCTAATTGAGCTGTTAGAATGTCAGAAACAAGCTTTCTGAGCTGAGAACTGCATTTTGTGACATAGTTCATCAGTGGATGATGAGAATGTCAGTTTTGACAAAGAACACTGTTCATTACTAAAATGCTCTAATTGAGCTGTTAGAATGTTAGAAACAAGCTTTCTGAGCTGAAAACTGCATTTTGTGACAAAAAGCATCAGTGGATGATGAGAATGTCAGTTTTGACAAAGAACACTGATCATTACTAAAATGCTCCAATTGAGCTGTTAGAATGTCAGAAACAAGCTTTCTGAGCTGAGAAATGCATTTTGTGACAAAGTGCATCAGTGGATGATGAGAATGTCAGTTTTGACAAAGAACACTGTTCATTACTAAAATGCTCTAATTGAGCTGTTAGAATGTCAGAAACAAGCTTTCTGAGCTGAGAACTGCATTTTGTGACAAAGTTCATCAGTGGATGATGAGAATGTCAGTTTTGACAAAGAACACTGATCATCACTTAAATGCTCCAATTAAGCTGTTAGAATGTCAGAAACAAGCTTTCTGAGCTGAGAACTGCATTTTGTGACATAGTTCATCAGTGGATGATGAGAATGTCAGTTTTGACAAAGAACACTGTTCATTACTGAAATGCTCCAATTGAGCTGTTAGAATGTCAGAAACAAGCTTTCTGAGCTGAGAAATGCATTTTGTGACAAAGTGCATCAGTGGATGATGAGAATGTCAGTTTTGACAAAGAACACTGTTCATTACTAAAATGCTCTAATTGAGCTGTTAGAATGTCAGAAACAAGCTTTCTGAGCTGAGAACTGCATTTTGTGACAAAAAGCATCAGTGGATGATGAGAATGTCAGTTTTGACAAAGAACACTGATCATTACTAAAATGCTCCAATTGAGCTGATAGAATGTCAGAAAGAAGCTTTCTGAGCTGAGAAATGCATTTTGTGACAAAGTGCTTCAGTGGATGATGAGAATGTCAGTTTTGACAAAGAACACTGTTCATTACTAAAATGCTCTAATTGAGCTGTTAGAATGTCAGAAACAAGCTTTCTGAGCTGAGAACTGCATTTTGTGACATAGTTCATCAGTGGATGATGAGAATGTCAGTTTTGACAAAGAACACTGTTCATTACTAAAATGCTCTAATTGAGCTGTTAGAATGTCAGAAACAAGCTTTCTGAGCTGAGAACTGCATTTTGTGACATAGTTCATCAGTGGATGATGAGAATGTCAGTTTTGACAAAGAACACTGATCATTACTAAAATGCTCCAATTGAGCTGTTAGAATGTCAGAAACAAGCTTTCTGAGCTGAGAAATGCATTTTGTGACAAAGTGCATCAGTGGATGATGAGAATGTCAGTTTTGACAAAGAACACTGATCATCACTAAAATGCTCCAATTAAGCTGTTAGAATGTCAGAAACAAGCTTTCTGACCTGAGAACTGCATTTTGTGACAAAGTGCTTCAGTGGATGATGAGAATGTCAGTTTTGACAAAGAACACTGTTCATTACTAAAATGCTCTAATTGAGCTGTTAGAATGTTAGAAACAAGCTTTCTGAGCTGAGAACTGCATTTTCTGACATAGTTCGTCAGTGGATGATGAGAATGTCAGTTTTGACAAAGAACACTGTTCATTACTAAAATGCTCCAATTGAGCTGTTAGAATGTCAGAAACAAGCTTTCTGAGCTGAGAACCGCATTTTGTGACATAGTTCATCAGTGGATGATGAGAATGTCAGTTTTGACAAAGAACTCTGTTCATTACTGAAATGCTCCAATTGAGCTGTTAGAATGTCAGAAACAAGCTTTCTGAGCTGAAAACTGCATTTTGTGACAAAAAGCATCAGTGGATGATGAGAATGTCAGTTTTGAAAAAGAACACTGTTCATTACTAAAATGCTCTAATTGAGCTGTTAGAATGTCAGAAACAAGCTTTCTGAGCTGAGAACTGCATTTTGTGACAAAGTTCATCAGTGGATGATGAGAATGTCAGTTTTGACAAAGAACACTGTTCATTACTGAAATGCTCCAATTGAGCTGTTAGAATGTCAGAAACAAATTTTCTGAGCTGAGAAATGCATTTTGTGACAAAGTGCATCAGTGGATGATGAGAATGTCAGTTTTGACAAAGAACACTGATCATCACTAAAATGCTCCAATTAAGCTGTTAGAATGTCAGAAACAAGCTTTCTGAGCTGAGAACTGCATTTTGTGACATAGTTCATCAGTGGATGATGAGAATGTCAGTTTTGACAAAGAACACTGTTCATTACTGAAATGCTCCAATTGAGCTGTTAGAATGTCAGAAACAAGCTTTCTGAGCTGAGAACTGCATTTTGTGACAAAGTGCATCAGTGGATGATGAGAATGTCAGTTTTGACAAAGAACACTGATCATCACTAAAATGCTCCAATTAAGCTGTTAGAATGTCAGAAACAAATTTTCTGAGCTGAGAAATGCATTTTGTGACATAGTTCATCAGTGGATGATGAGAATGTCAGTTTTGACAAAGAACACTGATTATTACTGAAATGCTCCAATTGAGCTGTTAGAATGTCAGAAACAAGCTTTCTGAGCTGAGAAATGCATTTTGTGACAAAGTGCATCAGTGGATGATGAGAATGTCAGTTTTGACAAAGAACACTGTTCATTACTGAAATGCTCCAATTGAGCTGTTAGAATGTCAGAAACAAGCTTTCTGAGCTGAGAACTGCATTTTGTGACATAGTTCATCAGTGGATGATGAGAATGTCAGTTTTGACAAAGAACACTGTTCATTACTAAAATGCTCTAATTGAGCTGTTAGAATGTTAGAAACAAGCTTTCTGAGCTGAGAACTGCATTTTGTGAAATAGTTCCTCAGTGGATGATGAGAATGTCAGTTTTGACAAAGAACACTGTTCATTACTAAAATGCTCTAATTGAGCTGTTAGAATGTCAGAAACAAGCTTTCTGAGCTGAGAACTGCATTTTGTGACATAGTTCATCAGTGGATGATGAGAATGTCAGTTTTGACAAAGAACACTGTTCATTACTAAAATGCTCTAATTGAGCTGTTAGAATGTTAGAAACAAGCTTTCTGAGCTGAAAACTGCATTTTGTGACAAAAAGCATCAGTGGATGATGAGAATGTCAGTTTTGACAAAGAACACTGATCATTACTAAAATGCTCCAATTGAGCTGTTAGAATGTCAGAAACAAGCTTTCTGAGCTGAGAAATGCATTTTGTGACAAAGTGCATCAGTGGATGATGAGAATGTCAGTTTTGACAAAGAACACTGTTCATTACTAAAATGCTCTAATTGAGCTGTTAGAATGTCAGAAACAAGCTTTCTGAGCTGAGAACTGCATTTTGTGACAAAGTTCATCAGTGGATGATGAGAATGTCAGTTTTGACAAAGAACACTGATCATCACTTAAATGCTCCAATTAAGCTGTTAGAATGTCAGAAACAAGCTTTCTGAGCTGAGAACTGCATTTTGTGACATAGTTCATCAGTGGATGATGAGAATGTCAGTTTTGACAAAGAACACTGTTCATTACTGAAATGCTCCAATTGAGCTGTTAGAATGTCAGAAACAAGCTTTCTGAGCTGAGAAATGCATTTTGTGACAAAGTGCATCAGTGGATGATGAGAATGTCAGTTTTGACAAAGAACACTGTTCATTACTAAAATGCTCTAATTGAGCTGTTAGAATGTCAGAAACAAGCTTTCTGAGCTGAGAACTGCATTTTGTGACAAAAAGCATCAGTGGATGATGAGAATGTCAGTTTTGACAAAGAACACTGATCATTACTAAAATGCTCCAATTGAGCTGATAGAATGTCAGAAACAAGCTTTCTGAGCTGAGAAATGCATTTTGTGACAAAGTGCTTCAGTGGATGATGAGAATGTCAGTTTTGACAAAGAACACTGTTCATTACTAAAATGCTCTAATTGAGCTGTTAGAATGTCAGAAACAAGCTTTCTGAGCTGAGAACTGCATTTTGTGACATAGTTCATCAGTGGATGATGAGAATGTCAGTTTTGACAAAGAACACTGTTCATTACTAAAATGCTCTAATTGAGCTGTTAGAATGTCAGAAACAAGCTTTCTGAGCTGAGAACTGCATTTTGTGACATAGTTCATCAGTGGATGATGAGAATGTCAGTTTTGACAAAGAACACTGATCATTACTAAAATGCTCCAATTGAGCTGTTAGAATGTCAGAAACAAGCTTTCTGAGCTGAGAAATGCATTTTGTGACAAAGTGCATCAGTGGATGATGAGAATGTCAGTTTTGACAAAGAACACTGATCATCACTAAAATGCTCCAATTAAGCTGTTAGAATGTCAGAAACAAGCTTTCTGAGCTGAGAACTGCATTTTGTGACAAAGTGCTTCAGTGGATGATGAGAATGTCAGTTTTGACAAAGAACACTGTTCATTACTAAAATGCTCTAATTGAGCTGTTAGAATGTTAGAAACAAGCTTTCTGAGCTGAGAACTGCATTTTCTGACATAGTTCGTCAGTGGATGATGAGAATGTCAGTTTTGACAAAGAACACTGTTCATTACTAAAATGCTCCAATTGAGCTGTTAGAATGTCAGAAACAAGCTTTCTGAGCTGAGAACCGCATTTTGTGACATAGTTCATCAGTGGATGATGAGAATGTCAGTTTTGACAAAGAACTCTGTTCATTACTGAAATGCTCCAATTGAGCTGTTAGAATGTCAGAAACAAGCTTTCTGAGCTGAAAACTGCATTTTGTGACAAAAAGCATCAGTGGATGATGAGAATGTCAGTTTTGACAAAGAACACTGATCATTACTAACATGCTCCAATTGAGCTGTTAGAATGTCAGAAACAAGCTTTCTGAGCTGAGAACTGCATTTTGTGACATAGTTCATCAGTGGATGATGAGAATGTCAGTTTTGACAAAGAACACTGTTCATTACTGAAATGCTCCAATTGAGCTGTTAGAATGTCAGAAACAAATTTTCTGAGCTGAGAAATGCATTTTGTGACAAAGTGCATCAGTGGATGATGAGAATGTCAGTTTTGACAAAGAACACTGATCATCACTAAAATGCTCCAATTAAGCTGATAGAATGTCAGAAACAAGCTTTCTGAGCTGAGAACTGCATTTTGTGACATAGTTCATCAGTGGATGATGAGAATGTCAGTTTTGACAAAGAACACTGTTCATTACTGAAATGCTCCAATTGAGCTGTTAGAATGTCAGAAACAAGCTTTCTGAGCTGAGAAATGCATTTTGTGACAAAGTGCATCAGTGGATGATGAGAATGTCAGTTTTGACAAAGAACACTGTTCATTACTAAAATGCTCTAATTGAGCTGTTAGAATGTCAGAAACAAGCTTTCTGAGCTGAGAACTGCATTTTGTGACATAGTTCATCAGTGGATGATGAGAATGTCAGTTTTGACAAAGAACACTGTTCATTACTAAAATGCTCTAATTGAGCTGTTAGAATGTTAGAAACAAGCTTTCTGAGCTGAGAACTGCATTTTGTGACATAGTTCATCAGTGGATGATGAGAATGTCAGTTTTGACAAAGAACACTGTTCATTACTAAAATGCTCCAATTGAGCTGTTAGAATGTCAGAAACAAGCTTTCTGAGCTGAGAACTGCATTTTGTGAGAAAGTGAATCAGTGGATGATGAGAATGTCAGTTTTGACAAAGAACACTGTTCATTACTAAAATGCTCCAATTGAGCTGTTAGAATGTCAGAAACAAGCTTTCTGAGCTGAGAACTGCATTTTTTTGACAAAGTGCATCAATGGATGATGAGAATGTCAGTTTTGACAAAGAACACTGTTCATTACTAAAATGCTCTAATTGAGCTGTTAGAATGTTAGAAACAAGCTTTCTGAGCTGAGAACTGCATTTTGTGAAATAGTTCCTCAGTGGATGATGAGAATGTCAGTTTTGACAAAGAACACTGTTCATTACTAAAATGCTCTAATTGAGCTGTTAGAATTTTAGAAACAAGCTTTCTGAGCTGAAAACTGCATTTTGTGACAAAAAGCATCAGTGGATGATGAGAATGTCAGTTTTGACAAAGAACACTGATCATTACTAAAATGCTCCAATTGAGCTGTTAGAATGTCAGAAACAAGCTTTCTGAGCTGAGAAATGCATTTTGTGACAAAGTGCATCAGTGGATGATGAGAATGTCAGTTTTGACAAAGAACACTGTTCATTACTAAAATGCTCTAATTGAGCTGTTAGAATGTCAGAAACAAGCTTTCTGAGCTGAGAACTGCATTTTGTGACAAAGTTCATCAGTGGATGATGAGAATGTCAGTTTTGACAAAGAACACTGATCATTACTAAAATGCTCCAATTGAGCTGTTAGAATGTCAGAAACAAGCTTTCTGAGCTGAGAACTGCATTTTGTGACATAGTTCATCAGTGGATGATGAGAATGTCAGTTTTGACAAAGAACACTGTTCATTACTGAAATGCTCCAATTGAGCTGTTAGAATGTCAGGAACAAATTTTCTGAGCTGAGAAATGCATTTTGTGACAAAGAGCATCAGTGGATGATGAGAATGTCAGTTTTGACAAAGAACACTGATCATCACTAAAATGCTCCAATTAAGCTGTTAGAATGTCAGAAACAAGCTTTCTGAGCTGAGAACTGCATTTTGTGACATAGTTCGTCAGTGGATGATGAGAATGTCAGTTTTGACAAAGAACACTGTTCATTACTAAAATGCTCCAATTGAGCTGTTAGAATGTCAGAAACAAGCTTTCTGAGCTGAGAACCGCATTTTGTGACATAGTTCATCAGTGGATGATGAGAATGTCAGTTTTGACAAAGAACTCTGTTCATTACTGAAATGCTCCAATTGAGCTGTTAGAATGTCAGAAACAAGCTTTCTGAGCTGAAAACTGCATTTTGTGACAAAAAGCATCAGTGGATGATGAGAATGTCAGTTTTGACAAAGAACACTGTTCATTACTAAAATGCTCTAATTGAGCTGTTAGAATGTCAGAAACAAGCTTTCTGAGCTGAGAAATGCATTTTGTGACAAAGTGCTTCAGTGGATGATGAGAATGTCAGTTTTGACAAAGAACACTGTTCATTACTAAAATGCTCTAATTGAGCTGTTAGAATGTCAGAAACAAGCTTTCTGAGCTGAGAACTGCATTTTGTGACATAGTTCATCAGTGGATGATGAGAATGTCAGTTTTGACAAAGAACACTGTTCATTACTAAAATGCTCTAATTGAGCTGTTAGAATGTCAGAAACAAGCTTTCTGAGCTGAGAAATGCATTTTGTGACAAAGTGCATCAGTGGATGATGAGAATGTCAGTTTTGACAAAGAACACTGATCATCACTAAAATGCTCCAATTAAGCTGTTAGAATGTCAGAAACAAGCTTTCTGAGCTGAGAACTGCATTTTGTGACAAAGTGCTTCAGTGGATGATGAGAATGTCAGTTTTGACAAAGAACACTGTTCATTACTAAAATGCTCTAATTGAGCTGTTAGAATGTTAGAAACAAGCTTTCTGAGCTGAGAACTGCATTTTGTGACATAGTTCGTCAGTGGATGATGAGAATGTCAGTTTTGACAAAGAACACTGTTCATTACTAAAATGCTCCAATTGAGCTGTTAGAATGTCAGAAACAAGCTTTCTGAGCTGAGAACCGCATTTTGTGACATAGTTCATCAGTGGATGATGAGAATGTCAGTTTTGACAAAGAACTCTGTTCATTACTGAAATGCTCCAATTGAGCTGTTAGAATGTCAGAAACAAGCTTTCTAAGCTGAGAACTGCATTTTGTGACAAAAAGCATCAATGGATGATGAGAATGTCAGTTTTGACAAAGAACACTGTTCATTACTAAAATGCTCTAATTGAGCTGTTAGAATGTCAGAAACAAGCTTTCTGAGCTGAGAACTGCATTTTGTGACAAAGTTCATCAGTGGATGATGAGAATGTCAGTTTTGACAAAGAACTCTGTTCATTACTGAAATGCTCCAATTGAGCTGTTAGAATGTCAGAAACAAGCTTTCTGAGCTGAAAACTGCATTTTGTGACAAAAAGCATCAGTGGATGATGAGAATGTCAGTTTTGACAAAGAACACTGATCATTACTAAAATGCTCCAATTGAGCTGTTAGAATGTCATAAACAAGCTTTCTGAGCTGAGAAATGCATTTTGTGACAAAGTGCTTCAGTGGATGATGAGAATGTCAGTTTTGACAAAGAACACTGTTCATTACTAAAATGCTCTAATTGAGCTGTTAGAATGTCAGAAACAAGCTTTCTGAGCTGAGAACTGCATTTTGTGACAAAGTTCATCAGTGGATGATGAGAATGTCAGTTTTGACAAAGAACACTGATCATTACTAAAATGCTCCAATTGAGCTGTTAGAATGTCAGAAACAAGCTTTCTGAGCTGAGAAATGCATTTTGTGACAAAGTGCTTCATTGGATGATGAGAATGTCAGTTTTGACAAAGAACACTGTTCATTACTGAAATGCTCTAATTGAGCTGTTAGAATGTCAGAAACAAGCTTTCTGAGCTGAGAACTGCATTTTGTGACAAAAAGCATCAGTGGATGATGAGAATGTCAGTTTTGACAAAGAACACTGATCATTACTAACATGCTCCAATTGAGCTGTTAGAATGTCAGAAACAAGCTTTCTGAGCTGAGAACTGCATTTTGTGACATAGTTCATCAGTGGATGATGAGAATGTCAGTTTTGACAAAGAACTCTGTTCATTACTGAAATGCTCCAATTGAGCTGTTAGAATGTCAGAAACAAGCTTTCTGAGCTGAGAACTGCATTTTGTGACATAGTTCATCAGTGGATGATGAGAATGTCAGTTTTGACAAAGAACACTGTTCATTACTGAAATGCTCCAATTGAGCTGTTAGAATGTCAGAAACAAATTTTCTGAGCTGAGAAATGCATTTTGTGACAAAGTGCATCAGTGGATGATGAGAATGTCAGTTTTGACAAAGAACACTGATCATCACTAAAATGCTCCAATTAAGCTTTTAGAATGTCAGAAACAAGCTTTCTGAGCTGAGAACTGCATTTTGTGACATAGTTCATCAGTGGATGATGAGAATGTCAGTTTTGACAAAGAACACTGTTCATTACTGAAATGCTCCAATTGAGCTGTTAGAATGTCAGAAAAAAGCTTTCTGAGCTGAGAAATGCATTTTGTGACAAAGTGCATCAGTGGATGATGAGAATGTCAGTTTTGACAAAGAACACTGTTCATTACTAAAATGCTCTAATTGAGCTGTTAGAATGTCAGAAACAAGCTTTCTGAGCTGAGAACTGCATTTTGTGACATAGTTCATCAGTGGATGATGAGAATGTCAGTTTTGACAAAGAACACTGTTCATTACTAAAATGCTCTAATTGAGCTGTTAAAATGTTAGAAACAAGCTTTCTGAGCTGAGAACTGCATTTTGTGACATAGTTCATCAGTGGATGATGAGAATGTCAGTTTTGACAAAGAACACTGTTCATTACTAAAATGCTCCAATTGAGCTGTTAGAATGTCAGAAACAAGCTTTCTGAGCTGAGAACCGCATTTTGTGACATAGTTCATCAGTGGATGATGAGAATGTCAGTTTTGACAAAGAACTCTGTTCATTACTGAAATGCTCCAATTGAGCTGTTAGAATGTCAGAAACAAGCTTTCTGAGCTGAAAACTGCATTTTGTGACAAAAAGCATCAGTGGATGATGAGAATGTCAGTTTTGACAAAGAACACTGATCATAACTAAAATGCTCTAATTGAGCTGTTAGAATGTCAGAAACAAGCTTTCTGAGCTGAGAACTGCATTTTGTGACAAAGTTCATCAGTGGATGATGAGAATGTCAGTTTTGACAAAGAACACTGTTCATTACTAAAATGCTCTAATTGAACTGTTAGAATGTCAGAAACAAGCTTTCTGAGCTGAGAACTGCATTTTGTGACATAGTTCATCAGTGGATGATGAGAATGTCAGTTTTGACAAAGAACACTGTTCATTACTAAAATGCTCTAATGAGCTGTTAGAATGTTAGAAACAAGCTTTCTGAGCTGAGAACTGCATTTTGTGACATAGTTCATCAGTGGATGATGAGAATGTCAGTTTTGACAAAGAACACTGTTCATTACTAAAATGCTCCAATTGAGCTGTTAGAATGTCAGAAACAAGCTTTCTGAGCTGAGAACTGCATTTTGTGACATAGTTCATCAGTGGATGATGAGAATGTCAGTTTTGACAAAGAACACTGTTCATTGCTGATATGCTCCAATTGAGCTGTTAGAATGTCAGAAACAAGCTTTCTGAGCTGAGAAATGCATTTTGTGACAAAGTGAATCAGTGGATGATGAGAATGTCAGTTTTGACAAAGAACACTGATCATCACTAAAATGCTCCAATTAAGCTGTTAGAATGTCAGAAACAAGCTTTCTGAGCTGAGAACTGCATTTTGTGACAAAGTGCTTCATTGGATGATGAGAATGTCAGTTTTGACAAAGAACACTGTTCATTACTGAAATGCTCTAATTGAGCTGTTAGAATGTCAGAAACAAGCTTTCTGAGCTGAGAACTGCATTTTGTGACAAAAAGCATCAGTGGATGATGAGAATGTCAGTTTTGACAAAGAACACTGATCATTACTAACATGCTCCAATTGAGCTGTTAGAATGTCAGAAACAAGCTTTCTGAGCTGAGAACTGCATTTTGTGACATAGTTCATCAGTGGATGATGAGAATGTCAGTTTTGACAAAGAACACTGTTCATTACTGAAATGCTCCAATTGAGCTGTTAGAATGTCAGAAAAAAGCTTTCTGAGCTGAGAAATGCATTTTGTGACAAAGTGCATCAGTGGATGATGAGAATGTCAGTTTTGACAAAGAACACTGTTCATTACTAAAATGCTCTAATTGAGCTGTTAGAATGTTAGAAACAAGCTTTCTGAGCTGAGAACTGCATTTTGTGACATAGTTCATCAGTGGATGATGAGAATGTCAGTTTTGACAAAGAACACTGTTCATTACTAAAATGCTCCAATTGAGCTGTTAGAATGTCAGAAACAAGCTTTCTGAGCTGAGAACCGCATTTTGTGACAGTTCATCAGTGGATGATGAGAATGTCAGTTTTGACAAAGAACTCTGTTCATTACTGAAATGCTCCAATTGAGCTGTTAGAATGTCAGAAACAAGCTTTCTGAGCTGAAAACTGCATTTTGTGACAAAAAGCATCAGTGGATGATGAGAATGTCAGTTTTGACAAAGAACACTGATCATTACTAAAATGCTCTAATTGAACTGTTAGAATGTCAGAAACAAGCTTTCTGAGCTGAGAACTGCATTTTGTGACATAGTTCATCAGTGGATGATGAGAATGTCAGTTTTGACAAAGAACACTGTTCATTACTAAAATGCTCTAATGAGCTGTTAGAATGTTAGAAACAAGCTTTCTGAGCTGAGAACTGCATTTTGTGACATAGTTCATCAGTGGATGATGAGAATGTCAGTTTTGACAAAGAACACTGTTCATTACTAAAATGCTCCAATTGAGCTGTTAGAATGTCAGAAACAAGCTTTCTGAGCTGAGAACTGCATTTTGTGACATAGTTCATCAGTGGATGATGAGAATGTCAGTTTTGACAAAGAACACTGTTCATTGCTGATATGCTCCAATTGAGCTGTTAGAATGTCAGAAACAAGCTTTCTGAGCTGAGAAATGCATTTTGTGACAAAGTGAATCAGTGGATGATGAGAATGTCAGTTTTGACAAAGAACACTGATCATCACTAAAATGCTCCAATTAAGCTGTTAGAATGTCAGAAACAAGCTTTCTGAGCTGAGAACTGCATTTTGTGACATAGTTCACCAGTGGATGATGAGAATGTCAGTTTTGACAAAGAACACTGTTCATTACTGAAATGCTCCAATTGAGCGGTTAGAATGTCAGAAACAAGCTTTCTGAGCTTAGAAATGCATTTTGTGACAAAGTGCATCAGTGGATGATGAGAATGTCAGTTTTGACAAAGAACACTGTTCATTACTAAAATGCTCTAATTGAGCTGTTAGAATGTCAGAAACAAGCTTTCTGAGCTGAGAACTGCATTTTGTGACAAAGTTCATCAGTGGATGATGAGAATGTCAGTTTTGACAAAGAACACTGATCATTACTAAAATGCTCCAATTGAGCTGTTATAATGTCAGAAACAAGCTTTCTGAGCTGAGAACTGCATTTTGTGACAAAGTGAATCAGTGGATGGATGAGAATGTCACTTTTGACAAAGAACACTGTTCATTACTGAAATGCTCCAATTGAGCTGTTAGAATGTCAGAAACAAGCTTTCTGAGCTGAGAACTGCATTTTGTGACATAGTTCATCAGTGGATGATGAGAATGTCAGTTTTGACAAAGAACACTGATCATCACTAAAATGCTCCAATTAAGCTGTTAGAATGTCAGAAACAAGCTTTCTGAGCTGAGAACTGCATTTTGTGACATAGTTCATCAGTGGATGATGAGAATGTCAGTTTTGACAAAGAACACTGTTCATTACTAAAATTCTCTAATTGAGCTGTTAGAATGTCAGAAACAAGCTTTCTGAGCTGAGAACTGCATTTTGTGAGAAAGTGAATCAGTGGATGATGAGAATGTCAGTTTTGACAAAGAACACTGTTCATTACTAAAATGCTCCAATTGAGCTGTTAGAATGTCAGAAACAAGCTTTCTGAGCATAAAACTGCATTTTGTGACAAAGTGCATCAGTGGATGATGAGAATGTCAGTTTTGACAAAGAACACTGATCATTACTAAAATGCGCCAATTGAGCTGTTAGAATGTCATAAACAAGCTTTCTGAGCTGAGAAATGCATTTTGTGACAAAGTGCATCAGTGGATGATGAGAATGTCAGTTTTGACAAAGAACACTGTTCATTACTAAAATGCTCTAATTGAGCTGTTAGAATGTCAGAAACAAGCTTTCTGAGCTGAGAACTGCATTTTGTGACAAAGTTCATCAGTGGATGATGAGAATGTCAGTTTTGACAAAGAACAATGATCATTACTAAAATGCTCCAATTGAGCTGTTAGAATGTCAGAAACAAGCTTTCTGAGCTGAGAAATGCATTTTGTGACAAAGTGCTTCAGTGGATGATGAGAATGTCAGTTTTGACAAAGAACACTGTTCATTACTAAAATGCTCTAATTGAGCTGTTAGAATGTCAGAAATAAGCTTTCTGAGCTGAGAACTGCATTTTGTGACAAAGTTCATCAGTGGATGATGAGAATGTCAGTTTTGACAAAGAACTCTGTTCATTACTGAAATGCTCCAATTGAGCTGTTAGAATGTCAGAAACAAGCTTTCTGAGCTGAGAAATGCATTTTGTGACAAAGTGCATCAGTGGATGATGAGAATGTCAGTTTTGACAAAGAACACTGTTCATTACTAAAATGCTCTAATTGAGCTGTTAGAATGTCAGAAACAAGCTTTCTGAGCTGAGAACTGCATTTTGTGACAAAGTTCATCAGTGGATGATGAGAATGTCAGTTTTGACAAAGAACACTGATCATTACTAAAATGCTCCAATTGAGCTGTTAGAATGTCAGAAACAAGCTTTCTGAGCTGAGAAATGCATTTTGTGACAAAGTGCTTCAGTGGATGATGAGAATGTCAGTTTTGACAAAGAACACTGTTCATTACTAAAATGCTCTAATTGAGCTGTTAGAATGTCAGAAACAAGCTTTCTGAGCTGAGAACTGCATTTTGTGACAAAAAGCATCAGTGGATGATGAGAATGTCAGTTTTGACAAAGAACACTGATCATTACTAAAATGCTCCAATTGAGCTGTTAGAATGTCAGAAACAAGCTTTCTGAGCTGAGAACTGCATTTTGTGACATAGTTCATCAGTGGATGATGAGAATGTCAGTTTTGACAAAGAACACTGTTCATTACTGAAATGCTCCAATTGAGCTGTTAGAATGTCAGAAACAAATTTTCTGAGCTGAGAAATGCATTTTGTGACAAAGTGCATCAGTGGATGATGAGAATGTCAGTTTTGACAAAGAACAATGATCATCACTAAAATGCTCCAATTAAGCTGTTAGAATGTCAGAAACAAGCTTTCTGAGCTGAGAACTGCATTTTGTGACATAGTTCATCAGTGGATGATGAGAATGTCAGTTTTGACAAAGAACACTGTTCATTACTGAAATGCTCCAATTGAGCTGTTAGAATGTCAGAAACAAGCTTTCTGAGCTGAGAAATGCATTTTGTGACAAAGTGCATCAGTGGATGATGAGAATGTCAGTTTTGACAAAGAACACTGTTCATTACTAAAATGCTCTAATTGAGCTGTTAGAATGTCAGAAACAAGCTTTCTGAGCTGAGAACTGCATTTTGTGACATAGTTCATCAGTGGATGATGAGAATGTCAGTTTTGACAAAGAACACTGTTCATTACTAAAATGCTCTAATTGAGCTGTTAGAATGTTAGAAACAAGCTTTCTGAGCTGAGAACTGCATTTTGTGACATAGTTCATCAGTGGATGATGAGAATGTCAGTTTTGACAAAGAACACTGTTCATTACTAAAATGCTCCAATTGAGCTGTTAGAATGTCAGAAACAAGCTTTCAGAGCTGAGAACCGCATTTTGTGACATAGTTCATCAGTGGATGATGAGAATGTCAGTTTTGACAAAGAACTCTGTTCATTACTGAAATGCTCCAATTGAGCTGTTAGAATGTCAGAATCAAGCTTTCTGAGCTGAAAACTGCATTTTGTGACAAAAAGCATCAGTGGATGATGAGAATGTCAGTTTTGACAAAGAACACTGATCATTACTAAAATGCTCCAATTGAGCTGTTAGAATGTCAGAAACAAGCTTTCTGAGCTGAGAAATGCATTTTGTGACAAAGTGCATCAGTGGATGATGAGAATGTCAGTTTTGACAAAGAACACTGTTCATTACTAAAATGCTCTAATTGAGCTGTTAGAATGTCAGAAACAAGCTTTCTGAGCTGAGAACTGCATTTTGTGACAAAGTTCATCAGTGGATGATGAGAATGTCAGTTTTGACAAAGAACACTGATCATTACTAAAATGCTCCAATTGAGCTGTTAGAATGTCAGAAACAAGCTTTCTGAGCTGACAACTGCATTTTGTGACATAGTTCATCAATGGATGATGAGAATGTCAGTTTTGACAAAGAACACTGTTCATTACTGAAATGCTCCAATTGAGCTGTTAGAATGTCAGAAACAAGCTTTCTGAGCTGAGAACTGCATTTTGTGACATAGTTCATCAGTGGATGATGAGAATGTCAGTTTTGACAAAGAACACTGATCATCACTAAAATGCTCCAATTAAGCTGTTAGAATGTCAGAAACAAGCTTTCTGAGCTGAGAACTGCATTTTGTGACATAGTTCATCAGTGGATGATGAGAATGTCAGTTTTGACAAAGAACACTGTTCATTACTAAAATTCTCTAATTGAGCTGTTAGAATGTCAGAAACAAGCTTTCTGAGCTGAGAACTGCATTTTGTGAGAAAGTGAATCAGTGGATGATGAGAATGTCAGTTTTGACAAAGAACACTGTTCATTACTAAAATGCTCCAATTGAGCTGTTAGAATGTCAGAAACAAGCTTTCTGAGCATAAAACTGCATTTTGTGACAAAGTGCATCAGTGGATGATGAGAATGTCAGTTTTGACAAAGAACACTGATCATTACTAAAATGCGCCAATTGAGCTGTTAGAATGTCATAAACAAGCTTTCTGAGCTGAGAAATGCATTTTGTGACAAAGTGCATCAGTGGATGATGAGAATGTCAGTTTTGACAAAGAACACTGTTCATTACTAAAATGCTCTAATTGAGCTGTTAGAATGTCAGAAACAAGCTTTCTGAGCTGAGAACTGCATTTTGTGACAAAGTTCATCAGTGGATGATGAGAATGTCAGTTTTGACAAAGAACAATGATCATTACTAAAATGCTCCAATTGAGCTGTTAGAATGTCAGAAACAAGCTTTCTGAGCTGAGAAATGCATTTTGTGACAAAGTGCTTCAGTGGATGATGAGAATGTCAGTTTTGACAAAGAACACTGTTCATTACTAAAATGCTCTAATTGAGCTGTTAGAATGTCAGAAATAAGCTTTCTGAGCTGAGAACTGCATTTTGTGACAAAGTTCATCAGTGGATGATGAGAATGTCAGTTTTGACAAAGAACTCTGTTCATTACTGAAATGCTCCAATTGAGCTGTTAGAATGTCAGAAACAAGCTTTCTGAGCTGAGAAATGCATTTTGTGACAAAGTGCATCAGTGGATGATGAGAATGTCAGTTTTGACAAAGAACACTGTTCATTACTAAAATGCTCTAATTGAGCTGTTAGAATGTCAGAAACAAGCTTTCTGAGCTGTGAACTGCATTTTGTGACAAAGTTCATCAGTGGATGATGAGAATGTCAGTTTTGATAAAGAACACTGATCATTACTAAAATGCTCCAATTGAGCTGTTAGAATGTCAGAAACAAGCTTTCTGAGCTGAGAAATGCATTTTGTGACAAAGTGCTTCAGTGGATGATGAGAATGTCAGTTTTGACAAAGAACACTGTTCATTACTAAAATGCTCTAATTGAGCTGTTAGAATGTCAGAAACAAGCTTTCTGAGCTGAGAACTGCATTTTGTGACAAAAAGCATCAGTGGATGATGAGAATGTCAGTTTTGACAAAGAACACTGATCATTACTAAAATGCTCCAATTGAGCTGTTAGAATGTCAGAAACAAGCTTTCTGAGCTGAGAACTGCATTTTGTGACATAGTTCATCAGTGGATGATGAGAATGTCAGTTTTGACAAAGAACACTGTTCATTACTGAAATGCTCCAATTGAGCTGTTAGAATGTCAGAAACAAATTTTCTGAGCTGAGAAATGCATTTTGTGACAAAGTGCATCAGTGGATGATGAGAATGTCAGTTTTGACAAAGAACAATGATCATCACTAAAATGCTCCAATTAAGCTGTTAGAATGTCAGAAACAAGCTTTCTGAGCTGAGAACTGCATTTTGTGACATAGTTCATCAGTGGATGATGAGAATGTCAGTTTTGACAAAGAACACTGTTCATTACTGAAATGCTCCAATTGAGCTGTTAGAATGTCAGAAACAAGCTTTCTGAGCTGAGAAATGCATTTTGTGACAAAGTGCATCAGTGGATGATGAGAATGTCAGTTTTGACAAAGAACACTGTTCATTACTAAAATGCTCTAATTGAGCTGTTAGAATGTCAGAAACAAGCTTTCTGAGCTGAGAACTGCATTTTGTGACATAGTTCATCAGTGGATGATGAGAATGTCAGTTTTGACAAAGAACACTGTTCATTACTAAAATGCTCTAATTGAGCTGTTAGAATGTCAGAAACAAGCTTTCTGAGCTGAGAACTGCATTTTGTGACAAAGTTCATCAGTGGATGATGAGAATGTCAGTTTTGACAAAGAACAATGATCATTACTAAAATGCTCCAATTGAGCTGTTAGAATGTCAGAAACAAGCTTTCTGAGCTGAGAAATGCATTTTGTGACAAAGTGCTTCAGTGGATGATGAGAATGTCAGTTTTGACAAAGAACACTGTTCATTACTAAAATGCTCTAATTGAGCTGTTAGAATGTCAGAAATAAGCTTTCTGAGCTGAGAACTGCATTTTGTGACAAAGTTCATCAGTGGATGATGAGAATGTCAGTTTTGACAAAGAACACTGTTCATTACTAAAATGCTCTAATTGAGCTGTTAGAATGTTAGAAACAAGCTTTCTGAGCTGAGAACTGCATTTTGTGACATAGTTCATCAGTGGATGATGAGAATGTCAGTTTTGACAAAGAACACTGTTCATTACTAAAATGCTCCAATTGAGCTGTTAGAATGTCAGAAACAAGCTTTCAGAGCTGAGAACCGCATTTTGTGACATAGTTCATCAGTGGATGATGAGAATGTCAGTTTTGACAAAGAACTCTGTTCATTACTGAAATGCTCCAATTGAGCTGTTAGAATGTCAGAATCAAGCTTTCTGAGCTGAAAACTGCATTTTGTGACAAAAAGCATCAGTGGATGATGAGAATGTCAGTTTTGACAAAGAACACTGATCATTACTAAAATGCTCCAATTGAGCTGTTAGAATGTCAGAAACAAGCTTTCTGAGCTGAGAAATGCATTTTGTGACAAAGTGCATCAGTGGATGATGAGAATGTCAGTTTTGACAAAGAACACTGTTCATTACTAAAATGCTCTAATTGAGCTGTTAGAATGTCAGAAACAAGCTTTCTGAGCTGAGAACTGCATTTTGTGACAAAGTTCATCAGTGGATGATGAGAATGTCAGTTTTGACAAAGAACACTGTTCATTACTGAAATGCTCCAATTGAGCTGTTAGAATGTCAGGAACAAGCTTTCTGAGCTGACAACTGCATTTTGTGACATAGTTCATCAATGGATGATGAGAATGTCAGTTTTGACAAAGAACACTGTTCATTACTGAAATGCTCCAATTGAGCTGTTAGAATGTCAGGAACAAATTTTCTGAGCTGAGAAATGCATTTTGTGACAAAGAGCATCAGTGGATGATGAGAATGTCAGTTTTGACAAAGAACACTGATCATCACTAAAATGCTCCAATTAAGCTGTTAGAATGTCAGAAACAAGCTTTCTGAGCTGAGAACTGCATTTTGTGACATAGTTCATCAGTGGATGATGAGAATGTCAGTTTTGACAAAGAACACTGTTCATTACTGAAATGCTCCAATTGAGCTGTTAGAATGTCAGAAACAAGCTTTCTGAGCTGAGAACTGCATTTTGTGACAAAGTTCATCAGTGGATGATGAGAATGTCAGTTTTGACAAAGAACACTGATCATTACTAAAATGCTCCAATTGAGCTGTTATAATGTCAGAAACAAGCTTTCTGAGCTGAGAACTGCATTTTGTGACAAAGTGAATCAGTGGATGGATGAGAATGTCACTTTTGACAAAGAACACTGTTCATTACTGAAATGCTCCAATTGAGCTGTTAGAATGTCAGAAACAAGCTTTCTGAGCTGAGAACTGCATTTTGTGACATAGTTCATCAGTGGATGATGAGAATGTCAGTTTTGACAAAGAACACTGATCATCACTAAAATGCTCCAATTAAGCTGTTAGAATGTCAGAAACAAGCTTTCTGAGCTGAGAACTGCATTTTGTGACATAGTTCATCAGTGGATGATGAGAATGTCAGTTTTGACAAAGAACACTGTTCATTACTAAAATTCTCTAATTGAGCTGTTAGAATGTCAGAAACAAGCTTTCTGAGCTGAGAACTGCATTTTGTGAGAAAGTGAATCAGTGGATGATGAGAATGTCAGTTTTGACAAAGAACACTGTTCATTACTAAAATGCTCCAATTGAGCTGTTAGAATGTCAGAAACAAGCTTTCTGAGCATAAAACTGCATTTTGTGACAAAGTGCATCAGTGGATGATGAGAATGTCAGTTTTGACAAAGAACACTGATCATTACTAAAATGCGCCAATTGAGCTGTTAGAATGTCATAAACAAGCTTTCTGAGCTGAGAAATGCATTTTGTGACAAAGTGCATCAGTGGATGATGAGAATGTCAGTTTTGACAAAGAACACTGTTCATTACTAAAATGCTCTAATTGAGCTGTTAGAATGTCAGAAACAAGCTTTCTGAGCTGAGAACTGCATTTTGTGACAAAGTTCATCAGTGGATGATGAGAATGTCAGTTTTGACAAAGAACAATGATCATTACTAAAATGCTCCAATTGAGCTGTTAGAATGTCAGAAACAAGCTTTCTGAGTTGAGAAATGCATTTTGTGACAAAGTGCTTCAGTGGATGATGAGAATGTCAGTTTTGACAAAGAACACTGTTCATTACTAAAATGCTCTAATTGAGCTGTTAGAATGTCAGAAATAAGCTTTCTGAGCTGAGAACTGCATTTTGTGACAAAGTTCATCAGTGGATGATGAGAATGTCAGTTTTGACAAAGAACTCTGTTCATTACTGAAATGCTCCAATTGAGCTGTTAGAATGTCAGAAACAAGCTTTCTGAGCTGAGAAATGCATTTTGTGACAAAGTGCATCAGTGGATGATGAGAATGTCAGTTTTGACAAAGAACACTGTTCATTACTAAAATGCTCTAATTGAGCTGTTAGAATGTCAGAAACAAGCTTTCTGAGCTGTGAACTGCATTTTGTGACAAAGTTCATCAGTGGATGATGAGAATGTCAGTTTTGACAAAGAACACTGATCATTACTAAAATGCTCCAATTGAGCTGTTAGAATGTCAGAAACAAGCTTTCTGAGCTGAGAAATGCATTTTGTGACAAAGTGCTTCAGTGGATGATGAGAATGTCAGTTTTGACAAAGAACACTGTTCATTACTAAAATGCTCTAATTGAGCTGTTAGAATGTCAGAAACAAGCTTTCTGAGCTGAGAACTGCATTTTGTGACAAAAAGCATCAGTGGATGATGAGAATGTCAGTTTTGACAAAGAACACTGATCATTACTAAAATGCTCCAATTGAGCTGTTAGAATGTCAGAAACAAGCTTTCTGAGCTGAGAACTGCATTTTGTGACATAGTTCATCAGTGGATGATGAGAATGTCAGTTTTGACAAAGAACACTGTTCATTACTGAAATGCTCCAATTGAGCTGTTAGAATGTCAGAAACAAATTTTCTGAGCTGAGAAATGCATTTTGTGACAAAGTGCATCAGTGGATGATGAGAATGTCAGTTTTGACAAAGAACAATGATCATCACTAAAATGCTCCAATTAAGCTGTTAGAATGTCAGAAACAAGCTTTCTGAGCTGAGAACTGCATTTTGTGACATAGTTCATCAGTGGATGATGAGAATGTCAGTTTTGACAAAGAACACTGTTCATTACTGAAATGCTCCAATTGAGCTGTTAGAATGTCAGAAACAAGCTTTCTGAGCTGAGAAATGCATTTTGTGACAAAGTGCATCAGTGGATGATGAGAATGTCAGTTTTGACAAAGAACACTGTTCATTACTAAAATGCTCTAATTGAGCTGTTAGAATGTCAGAAACAAGCTTTCTGAGCTGAGAACTGCATTTTGTGACATAGTTCATCAGTGGATGATGAGAATGTCAGTTTTGACAAAGAACACTGTTCATTACTAAAATGCTCTAATTGAGCTGTTAGAATGTCAGAAACAAGCTTTCTGAGCTGAGAACTGCATTTTGTGACAAAGTTCATCAGTGGATGATGAGAATGTCAGTTTTGACAAAGAACAATGATCATTACTAAAATGCTCCAATTGAGCTGTTAGAATGTCAGAAACAAGCTTTCTGAGCTGAGAAATGCATTTTGTGACAAAGTGCTTCAGTGGATGATGAGAATGTCAGTTTTGACAAAGAACACTGTTCATTACTAAAATGCTCTAATTGAGCTGTTAGAATGTCAGAAATAAGCTTTCTGAGCTGAGAACTGCATTTTGTGACAAAGTTCATCAGTGGATGATGAGAATGTCAGTTTTGACAAAGAACTCTGTTCATTACTGAAATGCTCCAATTGAGCTGTTAGAATGTCAGAAACAAGCTTTCTGAGCTGAGAAATGCATTTTGTGACAAAGTGCATCAGTGGATGATGAGAATGTCAGTTTTGACAAAGAACACTGTTCATTACTAAAATGCTCTAATTGAGCTGTTAGAATGTCAGAAACAAGCTTTCTGAGCTGTGAACTGCATTTTGTGACAAAGTTCATCAGTGGATGATGAGAATGTCAGTTTTGACAAAGAACACTGATCATTACTAAAATGCTCCAATTGAGCTGTTAGAATGTCAGAAACAAGCTTTCTGAGCTGAGAAATGCATTTTGTGACAAAGTGCTTCAGTGGATGATGAGAATGTCAGTTTTGACAAAGAACACTGTTCATTACTAAAATGCTCTAATTGAGCTGTTAGAATGTCAGAAACAAGCTTTCTGAGCTGAGAACTGCATTTTGTGACAAAGTTCATCAGTGGATGATGAGAATGTCAGTTTTGACAAAGAACAATGATCATTACTAAAATGCTCCAATTGAGCTGTTAGAATGTCAGAAACAAGCTTTCTGAGCTGAGAAATGCATTTTGTGACAAAGTGCTTCAGTGGATGATGAGAATGTCAGTTTTGACAAAGAACACTGTTCATTACTAAAATGCTCTAATTGAGCTGTTAGAATGTCAGAAATAAGCTTTCTGAGCTGAGAACTGCATTTTGTGACAAAGTTCATCAGTGGATGATGAGAATGTCAGTTTTGACAAAGAACTCTGTTCATTACTGAAATGCTCCAATTGAGCTGTTAGAATGTCAGAAACAAGCTTTCTGAGCTGAGAAATGCATTTTGTGACAAAGTGCATCAGTGGATGATGAGAATGTCAGTTTTGACAAAGAACACTGTTCATTACTAAAATGCTCTAATTGAGCTGTTAGAATGTCAGAAACAAGCTTTCTGAGCTGTGAACTGCATTTTGTGACAAAGTTCATCAGTGGATGATGAGAATGTCACTTTTGACAAAGAACACTGTTCATTACTGAAATGCTCCAATTGAGCTGTTAGAATGTCAGAAACAAGCTTTCTGAGCTGAGAACTGCATTTTGTGACATAGTTCATCAGTGGATGATGAGAATGTCAGTTTTGACAAAGAACACTGATCATCACTAAAATGCTCCAATTAAGCTGTTAGAATGTCAGAAACAAGCTTTCTGAGCTGAGAACTGCATTTTGTGACATAGTTCATCAGTGGATGATGAGAATGTCAGTTTTGACAAAGAACACTGTTCATTACTAAAATTCTCTAATTGAGCTGTTAGAATGTCAGAAACAAGCTTTCTGAGCTGAGAACTGCATTTTGTGAGAAAGTGAATCAGTGGATGATGAGAATGTCAGTTTTGACAAAGAACACTGTTCATTACTAAAATGCTCCAATTGAGCTGTTAGAATGTCAGAAACAAGCTTTCTGAGCATAAAACTGCATTTTGTGACAAAGTGCATCAGTGGATGATGAGAATGTCAGTTTTGACAAAGAACACTGATCATTACTAAAATGCGCCAATTGAGCTGTTAGAATGTCATAAACAAGCTTTCTGAGCTGAGAAATGCATTTTGTGACAAAGTGCATCAGTGGATGATGAGAATGTCAGTTTTGACAAAGAACACTGTTCATTACTAAAATGCTCTAATTGAGCTGTTAGAATGTCAGAAACAAGCTTTCTGAGCTGAGAACTGCATTTTGTGACAAAGTTCATCAGTGGATGATGAGAATGTCAGTTTTGACAAAGAACAATGATCATTACTAAAATGCTCCAATTGAGCTGTTAGAATGTCAGAAACAAGCTTTCTGAGTTGAGAAATGCATTTTGTGACAAAGTGCTTCAGTGGATGATGAGAATGTCAGTTTTGACAAAGAACACTGTTCATTACTAAAATGCTCTAATTGAGCTGTTAGAATGTCAGAAATAAGCTTTCTGAGCTGAGAACTGCATTTTGTGACAAAGTTCATCAGTGGATGATGAGAATGTCAGTTTTGACAAAGAACTCTGTTCATTACTGAAATGCTCCAATTGAGCTGTTAGAATGTCAGAAACAAGCTTTCTGAGCTGAGAAATGCATTTTGTGACAAAGTGCATCAGTGGATGATGAGAATGTCAGTTTTGACAAAGAACACTGTTCATTACTAAAATGCTCTAATTGAGCTGTTAGAATGTCAGAAACAAGCTTTCTGAGCTGTGAACTGCATTTTGTGACAAAGTTCATCAGTGGATGATGAGAATGTCAGTTTTGACAAAGAACACTGATCATTACTAAAATGCTCCAATTGAGCTGTTAGAATGTCAGAAACAAGCTTTCTGAGCTGAGAAATGCATTTTGTGACAAAGTGCTTCAGTGGATGATGAGAATGTCAGTTTTGACAAAGAACACTGTTCATTACTAAAATGCTCTAATTGAGCTGTTAGAATGTCAGAAACAAGCTTTCTGAGCTGAGAACTGCATTTTGTGACAAAAAGCATCAGTGGATGATGAGAATGTCAGTTTTGACAAAGAACACTGATCATTACTAAAATGCTCCAATTGAGCTGTTAGAATGTCAGAAACAAGCTTTCTGAGCTGAGAACTGCATTTTGTGACATAGTTCATCAGTGGATGATGAGAATGTCAGTTTTGACAAAGAACACTGTTCATTACTGAAATGCTCCAATTGAGCTGTTAGAATGTCAGAAACAAATTTTCTGAGCTGAGAAATGCATTTTGTGACAAAGTGCATCAGTGGATGATGAGAATGTCAGTTTTGACAAAGAACAATGATCATCACTAAAATGCTCCAATTAAGCTGTTAGAATGTCAGAAACAAGCTTTCTGAGCTGAGAACTGCATTTTGTGACATAGTTCATCAGTGGATGATGAGAATGTCAGTTTTGACAAAGAACACTGTTCATTACTGAAATGCTCCAATTGAGCTGTTAGAATGTCAGAAACAAGCTTTCTGAGCTGAGAAATGCATTTTGTGACAAAGTGCATCAGTGGATGATGAGAATGTCAGTTTTGACAAAGAACACTGTTCATTACTAAAATGCTCTAATTGAGCTGTTAGAATGTCAGAAACAAGCTTTCTGAGCTGAGAACTGCATTTTGTGACATAGTTCATCAGTGGATGATGAGAATGTCAGTTTTGACAAAGAACACTGTTCATTACTAAAATGCTCTAATTGAGCTGTTAGAATGTCAGAAACAAGCTTTCTGAGCTGAGAACTGCATTTTGTGACAAAGTTCATCAGTGGATGATGAGAATGTCAGTTTTGACAAAGAACAATGATCATTACTAAAATGCTCCAATTGAGCTGTTAGAATGTCAGAAACAAGCTTTCTGAGCTGAGAAATGCATTTTGTGACAAAGTGCTTCAGTGGATGATGAGAATGTCAGTTTTGACAAAGAACACTGTTCATTACTAAAATGCTCTAATTGAGCTGTTAGAATGTCAGAAATAAGCTTTCTGAGCTGAGAACTGCATTTTGTGACAAAGTTCATCAGTGGATGATGAGAATGTCAGTTTTGACAAAGAACTCTGTTCATTACTGAAATGCTCCAATTGAGCTGTTAGAATGTCAGAAACAAGCTTTCTGAGCTGAGAAATGCATTTTGTGACAAAGTGCATCAGTGGATGATGAGAATGTCAGTTTTGACAAAGAACACTGTTCATTACTAAAATGCTCTAATTGAGCTGTTAGAATGTCAGAAACAAGCTTTCTGAGCTGTGAACTGCATTTTGTGACAAAGTTCATCAGTGGATGATGAGAATGTCAGTTTTGACAAAGAACACTGATCATTACTAAAATGCTCCAATTGAGCTGTTAGAATGTCAGAAACAAGCTTTCTGAGCTGAGAAATGCATTTTGTGACAAAGTGCTTCAGTGGATGATGAGAATGTCAGTTTTGACAAAGAACACTGTTCATTACTAAAATGCTCTAATTGAGCTGTTAGAATGTCAGAAACAAGCTTTCTGAGCTGAGAACTGCATTTTGTGACAAAGTTCATCAGTGGATGATGAGAATGTCAGTTTTGACAAAGAACAATGATCATTACTAAAATGCTCCAATTGAGCTGTTAGAATGTCAGAAACAAGCTTTCTGAGCTGAGAAATGCATTTTGTGACAAAGTGCTTCAGTGGATGATGAGAATGTCAGTTTTGACAAAGAACACTGTTCATTACTAAAATGCTCTAATTGAGCTGTTAGAATGTCAGAAATAAGCTTTCTGAGCTGAGAACTGCATTTTGTGACAAAGTTCATCAGTGGATGATGAGAATGTCAGTTTTGACAAAGAACTCTGTTCATTACTGAAATGCTCCAATTGAGCTGTTAGAATGTCAGAAACAAGCTTTCTGAGCTGAGAAATGCATTTTGTGACAAAGTGCATCAGTGGATGATGAGAATGTCAGTTTTGACAAAGAACACTGTTCATTACTAAAATGCTCTAATTGAGCTGTTAGAATGTCAGAAACAAGCTTTCTGAGCTGTGAACTGCATTTTGTGACAAAGTTCATCAGTGGATGATGAGAATGTCAGTTTTGACAAAGAACACTGATCATTACTAAAATGCTCCAATTGAGCTGTTAGAATGTCAGAAACAAGCTTTCTGAGCTGAGAAATGCATTTTGTGACAAAGTGCTTCAGTGGATGATGAGAATGTCAGTTTTGACAAAGAACACTGTTCATTACTAAAATGCTCTAATTGAGCTGTTAGAATGTCAGAAACAAGCTTTCTGAGCTGAGAACTGCATTTTGTGACAAAAAGCATCAGTGGATGATGAGAATGTCAGTTTTGACAAAGAACACTGATCATTACTAAAATGCTCCAATTGAGCTGTTAGAATGTCAGAAACAAGCTTTCTGAGCTGAGAACTGCATTTTGTGACATAGTTCATCAGTGGATGATGAGAATGTCAGTTTTGACAAAGAACACTGTTCATTACTGAAATGCTCCAATTGAGCTGTTAGAATGTCAGAAACAAATTTTCTGAGCTGAGAAATGCATTTTGTGACAAAGTGCATCAGTGGATGATGAGAATGTCAGTTTTGACAAAGAACAATGATCATCACTAAAATGCTCCAATTAAGCTGTTAGAATGTCAGAAACAAGCTTTCTGAGCTGAGAACTGCATTTTGTGACATAGTTCATCAGTGGATGATGAGAATGTCAGTTTTGACAAAGAACACTGTTCATTACTGAAATGCTCCAATTGAGCTGTTAGAATGTCAGAAACAAGCTTTCTGAGCTGAGAAATGCATTTTGTGACAAAGTGCATCAGTGGATGATGAGAATGTCAGTTTTGACAAAGAACACTGTTCATTACTAAAATGCTCTAATTGAGCTGTTAGAATGTCAGAAACAAGCTTTCTGAGCTGAGAACTGCATTTTGTGACATAGTTCATCAGTGGATGATGAGAATGTCAGTTTTGACAAAGAACACTGTTCATTACTAAAATGCTCTAATTGAGCTGTTAGAATGTCAGAAACAAGCTTTCTGAGCTGAGAACTGCATTTTGTGACAAAGTTCATCAGTGGATGATGAGAATGTCAGTTTTGACAAAGAACAATGATCATTACTAAAATGCTCCAATTGAGCTGTTAGAATGTCAGAAACAAGCTTTCTGAGCTGAGAAATGCATTTTGTGACAAAGTGCTTCAGTGGATGATGAGAATGTCAGTTTTGACAAAGAACACTGTTCATTACTAAAATGCTCTAATTGAGCTGTTAGAATGTCAGAAATAAGCTTTCTGAGCTGAGAACTGCATTTTGTGACAAAGTTCATCAGTGGATGATGAGAATGTCAGTTTTGACAAAGAACTCTGTTCATTACTGAAATGCTCCAATTGAGCTGTTAGAATGTCAGAAACAAGCTTTCTGAGCTGAGAAATGCATTTTGTGACAAAGTGCATCAATGGATGATGAGAATGTCAGTTTTGACAAAGAACACTGTTCATTACTAAAATGCTCTAATTGAGCTGTTAGAATGTCAGAAACAAGCTTTCTGAGCTGTGAACTGCATTTTGTGACAAAGTTCATCAGTGGATGATGAGAATGTCAGTTTTGACAAAGAACACTGATCATTACTAAAATGCTCCAATTGAGCTGTTAGAATGTCAGAAACAAGCTTTCTGAGCTGAGAAATGCATTTTGTGACAAAGTGCTTCAGTGGATGATGAGAATGTCAGTTTTGACAAAGAACACTGTTCATTACTAAAATGCTCTAATTGAGCTGTTAGAATGTCAGAAACAAGCTTTCTGAGCTGAGAACTGCATTTTGTGACAAAAAGCATCAGTGGATGAAGAGAATGTCAGTTTTGACAAAGAACACTGATCATTACTAAAATGCTCCAATTGAGCTGTTAGAATGTCAGAAACAAGCTTTCTGAGCTGAGAACTGCATTTTGTGACATAGTTCATCAGTGGATGATGAGAATGTCAGTTTTGACAAAGAACACTGTTCATTACTGAAATGCTCCAATTGAGCTGTTAGAATGTCAGAAACAAATTTTCTGAGCTGAGAAATGCATTTTGTGACAAAGTGCATCAGTGGATGATGAGAATGTCAGTTTTGACAAAGAACAATGATCATCACTAAAATGCTCCAATTAAGCTGTTAGAATGTCAGAAACAAGCTTTCTGAGCTGAGAACTGCATTTTGTGACATAGTTCATCAGTGGATGATGAGAATGTCAGTTTTGACAAAGAACACTGTTCATTACTGAAATGCTCCAATTGAGCTGTTAGAATGTCAGAAACAAGCTTTCTGAGCTGAGAAATGCATTTTGTGACAAAGTGCATCAGTGGATGATGAGAATGTCAGTTTTGACAAAGAACACTGTTCATTACTAAAATGCTCTAATTGAGCTGTTAGAATGTCAGAAACAAGCTTTCTGAGCTGAGAACTGCATTTTGTGACATAGTTCATCAGTGGATGATGAGAATGTCAGTTTTGACAAAGAACACTGTTCATTACTAAAATGCTCTAATTGAGCTGTTAGAATGTTAGAAACAAGCTTTCTGAGCTGAGAACTGCATTTTGTGACATAGTTCATCAGTGGATGATGAGAATGTCAGTTTTGACAAAGAACACTGTTCATTACTAAAATGCTCCAATTGAGCTGTTAGAATGTCAGAAACAAGCTTTCAGAGCTGAGAACCGCATTTTGTGACATAGTTCATCAGTGGATGATGAGAATGTCAGTTTTGACAAAGAACTCTGTTCATTACTGAAATGCTCCAATTGAGCTGTTAGAATGTCAGAAACAAGCTTTCTGAGCTGAAAACTGCATTTTGTGACAAAAAGCATCAGTGGATGATGAGAATGTCAGTTTTGACAAAGAACACTGATCATTACTAAAATGCTCCAATTGAGCTGTTAGAATGTCAGAAACAAGCTTTCTGAGCTGAGAAATGCATTTTGTGACAAAGTGCATCAGTGGATGATGAGAATGTCAGTTTTGACAAAGAACACTGTTCATTACTAAAATGCTCTAATTGAGCTGTTAGAATGTCAGAAACAAGCTTTCTGAGCTGAGAACTGCATTTTGTGACAAAGTTCATCAGTGGATGATGAGAATGTCAGTTTTGACAAAGAACACTGATCATTACTAAAATGCTCCAATTGAGCTGTTAGAATGTCAGAAACAAGCTTTCTGAGCTGACAACTGCATTTTGTGACATAGTTCATCAATGGATGATGAGAATGTCAGTTTTGACAAAGAACACTGTTCATTACTGAAATGCTCCAATTGAGCTGTTAGAATGTCAGGAACAAATTTTCTGAGCTGAGAAATGCATTTTGTGACAAAGAGCATCAGTGGATGATGAGAATGTCAGTTTTGACAAAGAACACTGATCATCACTAAAATGCTCCAATTAAGCTGTTAGAATGTCAGAAACAAGCTTTCTGAGCTGAGAACTGCATTTTGTGACATAGTTCATCAGTGGATGATGAGAATGTCAGTTTTGACAAAGAACACTGTTCATTACTGAAATGCTCCAATTGAGCTGTTAGAATGTCAGAAACAAGCTTTCTGAGCTGAGAAATGCATTTTGTGACAAAGTGCATCAGTGGATGATGAGAATGTCAGTTTTGACAAAGAACACTGTTCATTACTAAAATGCTCTAATTGAGCTGTTAGAATGTCAGAAACAAGCTTTCTGAGCTGAGAACTGCATTTTGTGACAAAAAGCATCAGTGGATGATGAGAATGTCAGTTTTGACAAAGAACACTGATCATTACTAAAATGCTCCAATTGAGCTGTTAGAATGTCAGAAACAAGCTTTCTGAGCTGAGAAATGCATTTTGTGACAAAGTGCTTCAGTGGATGATGAGAATGTCAGTTTTAACAAAGAACACTGTTCATTACTAAAATGCTCTAATTGAGCTGTTAGAATGTCAGAAACAAGCTTTCTGAGCTGAGAACTGCATTTTGTGACATAGTTCATCAGTGGATGATGAGAATGTCAGTTTTGACAAAGAACACTGTTCATTACTAAAATGCTCTAATTGAGCTGTTAGAATGTCAGAAACAAGCTTTCTGAGCTGAGAACTGCATTTTGTGACATAGTTCATCAGTGGATGATGAGAATGTCAGTTTTCACAAGAACACTGTTCATTACTAAAATGCTCTAATTGAGCTGTTAGAATGTCAGAAACAAGCTTTCTGAGCTGAGAACTGCATTTTGTGACAAAAAGCATCAGTGGATGATGAGAATGTCAGTTTTGACAAAGAACACTGATCATTACTAAAATGCTCCAATTGAGCTGTTAGAATGTCAGAAACAAGCTTTCTGAGCTGAGAAATGCATTTTGTGACAAAGTGCATCAGTGGATGATGAGAATGTCAGTTTTGACAAATAACACTGTTCATTACTAAAATGCTCTAATTGAGCTGTTAGAATGTCAGAAACAAGCTTTCTGAGCTGAGAACTGCATTTTGTGACACAGTTCATCAGTGGATGATGAGAATGTCAGTTTTGACAAAGAACACTGTTCATTACTAAAATGCTCTTATTGAGCTGTTAGAATGTCAGAAACAAGCTTTCTGAGCTGAGAACTGCATTTTGTGACATAGTTCATCAGTGGATGATGAGAATGTCAGTTTTGACAAAGAACACTGTTCATTACTAAAATGCTCTAATTGAGCTGTTAGAATGTCAGAAACAAGCTTTCTGAGCTGAGAACTGCATTTTGTGACAAAAAGCATCAGTGGATGATGAGAATGTCAGTTTTGACAAAGAACACTGATCATTACTAAAATGCTCCAATTGAGCTGTTAGAATGTCAGAAACAAGCTTTCTGAGCTGAGAAATGCATTTTGTGACAAAGTGCATCAGTGGATGATGAGAATGTCAGTTTTGACAAATAACACTGTTCATTACTAAAATGCTCTAATTGAGCTGTTAGAATGTCAGAAACAAGCTTTCTGAGCTGAGAACTGCATTTTGTGACATAGTTCATCAGTGGATGATGAGAATGTCAGTTTTGACAAAGAACACTGTTCATTACTAAAATGCTCTAATTGAGCTGTTAGAATGTCAGAAACAAGCTTTCTGAGCTGAGAACTGCATTTTGTGACAAAAAGCATCAGTGGATGATGAGAATGTCAGTTTTGAAAAAGAACACTGATCATTACTAAAATGCTCCAATTGAGCTGTTAGAATGTCAGAAACAAGCTTTCTGAGCTGAGAAATGCATTTTGTGACAAAGTGCATCAGTGGATGATGAGAATGTCAGTTTTGACAAATAACACTGTTCATTACTAAAATGCTCTAATTGAGCTGTTAGAATGTCAGAAACAAGCTTTCTGAGCTGAGAACTGCATTTTGTGACATAGTTCATCAGTGGATGATGAGAATGTCAGTTTTGACAAAGAACACTGTTCATTACTAAAATGCTCTAATTGAGCTGTTAGAATGTTAGAAACAAGCTTTCTGAGCTGAGAACTGCATTTTGTGACATAGTTCATCAGTGGATGATGAGAATGTCAGTTTTGACAAAGAACACTGTTCATTACTAAAATGCTCCAATTGAGCTGTTAGAATGTCAGAAACAAGCTTTCTGAGCTGAGAACTGCATTTTGTGACATAGTTCATCAGTGGATGATGAGAATGTCAGTTTTGACAAAGAACACTGTTCATTACTAAAATGCTCTAATTGAGCTGTTAGAATGTTAGAAACAAGCTTTCTGAGCTGAGAACTGCATTTTGTGACATAGTTCATCAGTGGATGATGAGAATGTCAGTTTTGACAAAGAACACTGTTCATTACTAAAATGCTCCAATTGAGCTGTTAGAATGTCAGAAACAAGCTTTCTGAGCTGAGAAATGCATTTTGTGACAAAGTGCATCAGTGGATGATGAGAATGTCAGTTTTGACAAAGAACACTGATCATCACTAAAATGCTCCAATTAAGCTGTTAGAATGTCAGAAACAAGCTTTCTGAGCTGAGAACTGCATTTTGTGACATAGTTCATCAGTGGATGATGAGAATGTCAGTTTTGACAAAGAACACTGTTCATTACTGAAATGCTCCAATTGAGCTGTTAGAATGTCAGAAACAAGCTTTCTGAGCTGAGAAATGCATTTTGTGACAAAGTGCATCAGTGGATGATGAGAATGTCAGTTTTGACAAAGAACACTGTTCATTACTAAAATGCTTTAATTGAGCTGTTAGAATGTCAGAAACAAGCTTTCTGAGCTGAGAACTGCATTTTGTGACAAAGTGCTTCAGTGGATGATGAGAATGTCAGTTTTGACAAAGAACACTGATCATTACTAAAATGCTCCAATTGAGCTGTTATAATGTCAGAAACAAGCTTTCTGAGCTGAGAACTGCATTTTGTGACAAAGTGAATCAGTGGATGGATGAGAATGTCACTTTTGACAAAGAACACTGTTCATTACTGAAATGCTCCAATTGAGCTGTTAGAATGTCAGAAACAAGCTTTCTGAGCTGAAAACTGCATTTTGTGACATAGTTCATCAGTGGATGATGAGAATGTCAGTTTTGACAAAGAACACTGATCATCACTAAAATGCTCCAATTAAGCTGTTAGAATGTCAGAAACAAGCTTTCTGAGCTGAGAACTGCATTTTGTGACATAGTTCATCAGTGGATGATGAGAATGTCAGTTTTGACAAAGAACACTGTTCATTACTAAAATTCTCTAATTGAGCTGTTAGAATGTCAGAAACAAGCTTTCTGAGCTGAGAACTGCATTTTTTGAGAAAGTGAATCAGTGGATGATGAGAATGTCAGTTTTGACAAAGAACACTGTTCATTACTAAAATGCTCCAATTGAGCTGTTAGAATGTCAGAAACAAGCTTTCTGAGCATAAAACTGCATTTTGTGACAAAGTGCATCAGTGGATGATGAGAATGTCAGTTTTGACAAAGAACACTGTTCATTACTAAAATGCTCTAATTGAGCTGTTAGAATGTCAGAAACAAGCTTTCTGAGCTGAGAACTGCATTTTGTGACAAAAAGCATCAGTGGATGATGAGAATGTCAGTTTTGACAAAGAACACTGATCATTACTAAAATGCTCCGATTGAGCTGTTAGAATGTCAGAAACAAGCTTTCTGAGCTGAGAAATGCATTTTGTGACAAAGTGCTTCAGTGGATGATGAGAATGTCAGTTTTGACAAAGAACACTGTTCATTACTAAAATGCTCTAATTGAGCTGTTAGAATGTCAGAAACAAGCTTTCTGAGCTGAGAACTGCATTTTGTGACATAGTTCATCAGTGGATGATGAGAATGTCAGTTTTGACAAAGAACACTGTTCATTACTAAAATGCTCTAATTGAGCTGTTAGAATGTTAGAAACAAGCTTTCTGAGCTGAGAACTGCATTTTGTGACATAGTTCATCAGTGGATGATGAGAATGTCAGTTTTGACAAAGAACACTGTTCATTACTAAAATGCTCCAATTGAGCTGTTAGAATGTCAGAAACAAGCTTTCTGAGCTGAGAACCGCATTTTGTGACATAGTTCATCAGTGGATGATGAGAATGTCAGTTTTGACAAAGAACTCTGTTCATTACTGAAATGCTCCAATTGAGCTGTTAGAATGTCAGAAACAAGCTTTCTGAGCTGAAAACTGCATTTTGTGACAAAAAGCATCAGTGGATGATGAGAATGTCAGTTTTGACAAAGAACACTGATCATTACTAAAATGCTCTAATTGAGCTGTTAGAATGTCAGAAACAAGCTTTCTGAGCTGAGAAATGCATTTTGTGACAAAGTGCATCAGTGGATGATGAGAATGTCAGTTTTGACAAAGAACACTGTTCATTACTAAAATGCTCTAATTGAGCTGTTAGAATGTCAGAAACAAGCTTTCTGAGCTGAGAACTGCATTTTGTGACAAAGTGCTTCAGTGGATGATGAGAATGTCAGTTTTGACAAAGAACACTGTTCATTACTAAAATGCTCTAATTGAGCTGTTAGAATGTCAGAAACAAGCTTTCTGAGCTGAGAACTGCATTTTGTGACAAAGTTCATCAGTGGATGATGAGAATGTCAGTTTTGACAAAGAACACTGTTCATTACTGAAATGCTCCAATTGAGCTGTTAGAATGTCAGAAACAAGCTTTCTGAGCTGAGAAATGCATTTTGTGACATAGTTCATCAGTGGATGATGAGAATGTCAGTTTTGACAAAGAACACTGTTCATTACTAAAATGCTCTAATTGAGCTGTTAGAATGTCAGAAACAAGCTTTCTGAGCTGAGAACTGCATTTTGTGACAAAAAGCATCAGTGGATGATGAGAATGTCAGTTTTGACAAAGAACACTGATCATTACTAAAATGCTCCAATTGAGCTGTTAGAATGTCAGAAACAAGCTTTCTGAGCTGAGAAATGCATTTTGTGACAAAGTGCATCAGTGGATGATGAGAATGTCACTTTTGACAAAGAACACTGTTCATTACTAAAATGCTCTAATTGAGCTGTTAGAATGTCAGAAACAAGCTTTCTGAGCTGAGAACTGCATTTTGTGACATAGTTCATCAGTGGATGATGAGAATGTCAGTTTTGACAAAGAACACTGTTCATTACTAAAATGCTGTAATTGAGCTGTTAGAATGTTAGAAACAAGCTTTCTGAGCTGAGAACTGCATTTTGTGACATAGTTCATCAGTGGATGATGAGAATGTCAGTTTTGACAAAGAACACTGTTCATTACTAAAATGCTCCAATTGAGCTGTTAGAATGTCAGAAACAAGCTTTCTGAGCTGAGAACTGCATTTTGTGAGAAAGTGAATCAGTGGATGATGAGAATGTCAGTTTTGACAAAGAACACTGTTCATTACTAAAATGCTCCAATTGAGCTGTTAGAATGTCAGAAACAAGCTTTCTGAGCATAAAACTGCATTTTGTGACAAAGTGCATCAGTGGATGATGAGAATGTCAGTTTTGACAAAGAACACTGTTCATTACTAAAATGCTCTAATTGAGCTGTTAGAATGTCAGAAACAAGCTTTCTGAGCTGAGAACTGCATTTTGTGACAAAAAGCATCAGTGGATGATGAGAATGTCAGTTTTGACAAAGAACACTGATCATTACTAAAATGCTCCGATTGAGCTGTTAGAATGTCAGAAACAAGCTTTCTGAGCTGAGAAATGCATTTTGTGACATAGTTCATCAGTGGATGATGAGAATGTCAGTTTTGACAAAGAACACTGTTCATTACTAAAATGCTCTAATTGAGCTGTTAGAATGTTAGAAACAAGCTTTCTGAGCTGAGAACTGCATTTTGTGACATAGTTCATCAGTGGATGATGAGAATGTCAGTTTTGACAAAGAACACTGTTCATTACTAAAATGCTCTAATTGAGCTGTTAGAATGTTAGAAACAAGCTTTCTGAGCTGAGAACTGCATTTTGTGACATAGTTCATCAGTGGATGATGAGAATGTCAGTTTTGACAAAGAACACTGTTCATTACTAAAATGCTCCAATTGAGCTGTTAGAATGTCAGAAACAAGCTTTCTGAGCTGAGAACTGCATTTTGTGAGAAAGTGAATCAGTGGATGATGAGAATGTCAGTTTTGACAAAGAACACTGTTCATTACTAAAATGCTCCAATTGAGCTGTTAGAATGTCAGAAACAAGCTTTCTGAGCATAAAACTGCATTTTGTGACAAAGTGCATCAGTGGATGATGAGAATGTCAGTTTTGACAAAGAACACTGTTCATTACTAAAATGCTCTAATTGAGCTGTTAGAATGTCAGAAACAAGCTTTCTGAGCTGAGAACTGCATTTTGTGACAAAAAGCATCAGTGGATGATGAGAATGTCAGTTTTGACAAAGAACACTGATCATTACTAAAATGCTCCGATTGAGCTGTTAGAATGTCAGAAACAAGCTTTCTGAGCTGAGAAATGCATTTTGTGACATAGTTCATCAGTGGATGATGAGAATGTCAGTTTTGACAAAGAACACTGTTCATTACTAAAATGCTCTAATTGAGCTGTTAGAATGTTAGAAACAAGCTTTCTGAGCTGAGAACTGCATTTTGTGACATAGTTCATCAGTGGATGATGAGAATGTCAGTTTTGACAAAGAACACTGTTCATTACTAAAATGCTCCAATTGAGCTGTTAGAATGTCAGAAACAAGCTTTCTGAGCATAAAACTGCATTTTGTGACAAAGTGCATCAGTGGATGATGAGAATGTCAGTTTTGACAAAGAACACTGTTCATTACTAAAATGCTCTAATTGAGCTGTTAGAATGTCAGAAACAAGCTTTCTGAGCTGAGAACCGCATTTTGTGACATAGTTCATCAGTGGATGATGAGAATGTCAGTTTTGACAAAGAACACTGTTCATTACTGAAATGCTCTAATTGAGCTGTTAGAATGTCAGAAACAAGCTTTCTGAGCTGAGAACTGCATTTTGTGACAAAGTGAATCAGTGGATGATGAGAATGTCAGTTTTGACAAAGAACACTGTTCATTACTAAAATGCTCTAATTGAGCTGTTAGAATGTCAGAAACAAGCTTTCTGAGCTGAGAACTGCATTTTGTGACAAAAAGCATCAGTGGATGATGAGAATGTCAGTTTTGACAAAGAACACTGATCATTACTAAAATGCTCCAATTGAGCTGTTAGAATGTCAGAAACAAGCTTTCTGAGCTGAGAAATGCATTTTGTGACAAAGTGCATCAGTGGATGATGAGAATGTCACTTTTGACAAAGAACACTGTTCATTACTAAAATGCTCTAATTGAGCTGTTAGAATGTCAGAAACAAGCTTTCTGAGCTGAGAACTGCATTTTGTGACATAGTTCATCAGTGGATGATGAGAATGTCAGTTTTGACAAAGAACACTGTTCATTACTAAAATGCTCTAATTGAGCTGTTAGAATGTTAGAAACAAGCTTTCTGAGCTGAGAACTGCATTTTGTGACATAGTTCATCAGTGGATGATGAGAATGTCAGTTTTGACAAAGAACACTGTTCATTACTAAAATGCTCCAATTGAGCTGTTAGAATGTCAGAAACAAGCTTTCTGAGCTGAGAACTGCATTTTGTGAGAAAGTGAATCAGTGGATGATGAGAATGTCAGTTTTGACAAAGAACACTGTTCATTACTAAAATGCTCCAATTGAGCTGTTAGAATGTCAGAAACAAGCTTTCTGAGCATAAAACTGCATTTTGTGACAAAGTGCATCAGTGGATGATGAGAATGTCAGTTTTGACAAAGAACACTGTTCATTACTAAAATGCTCTAATTGAGCTGTTAGAATGTCAGAAACAAGCTTTCTGAGCTGAGAACTGCATTTTGTGACAAAAAGCATCAGTGGATGATGAGAATGTCAGTTTTGACAAAGAACACTGATCATTACTAAAATGCTCCGATTGAGCTGTTAGAATGTCAGAAACAAGCTTTCTGAGCTGAGAAATGCATTTTGTGACATAGTTAATCAGTGGATGATGAGAATGTCAGTTTTGACAAAGAACACTGATCATTACTAAAATGCTCCGATTGAGCTGTTAGAATGTCAGAAACAAGCTTTCTGAGCTGAGAAATGCATTTTGTGACATAGTTCATCAGTGGATGATGAGAATGTCAGTTTTGACAAAGAACACTGTTCATTACTAAAATGCTCTAATTGAGCTGTTAGAATGTTAGAAACAAGCTTTCTGAGCTGAGAACTGCATTTTGTGACATAGTTCATCAGTGGATGATGAGAATGTCAGTTTTGACAAAGAACACTGTTCATTACTAAAATGCTCCAATTGAGCTGTTAGAATGTCAGAAACAAGCTTTCTGAGCATAAAACTGCATTTTGTGACAAAGTGCATCAGTGGATGATGAGAATGTCAGTTTTGACAAAGAACACTGTTCATTACTAAAATGCTCTAATTGAGCTGTTAGAATGTCAGAAACAAGCTTTCTGAGCTGAGAACCGCATTTTGTGACATAGTTCATCAGTGGATGATGAGAATGTCAGTTTTGACAAAGAACACTGTTCATTACTGAAATGCTCTAATTGAGCTGTTAGAATGTCAGAAACAAGCTTTCTGAGCTGAGAACTGCATTTTGTGACAAAGTGAATCAGTGGATGATGAGAATGTCACTTTTGACAAAGAACACTGATCATTACTAAAATGCTCCAATTGAGCTGTTAGAATGTCAGAAACAAGCTTTCTGAGCTGAAAACTGCATTTTTTTGACAAAGTGCATCAGTGGATGATGAGAATGTCAGTTTTGACAAAGAACACTGTTCATTACTAAAATGCTCTAATTGAGCTGTTAGAATGTCAGAAACAAGCTTTCTGAGCTGAGAACTGCATTTTGTGACAAAAAGCATCAGTGGATGATGAGAATGTCAGTTTTGACAAAGAACACTGATCATTACTAAAATGCTCCAATTGAGCTGTTAGAATGTCAGAAACAAATTTTCTGAGCTGAGAAATGCATTTTGTGACAAAGTGCATCAGTGGATGATGAGAATGTCAGTTTTGACAAAGAACAGTGATCATCACTAAAATGCTCCAATTAAGCTGTTAGAATGTCAGAAACAAGCTTTCTGAGCTGAGAACTGCATTTTGTGACATAGTTCATCAGTGGATGATGAGAATGTCAGTTTTGACAAAGAACACTGTTCATTACTAAAATGCTCTAATTGAGCTGTTAGAATGTCAGAAACAAGCTTTCTGAGCTGAGAACTGCATTTTGTGAAAAAGTTCATCAGTGGATGATGAGAATGTCAGTTTTGACAAAGAACACTGTTCATTACTGAAATGCTCCAATTGAGCTGTTAGAATGTCAGAAACAAGCTTTCTGAGCTGAGAAATGCATTTTGTGACATAGTTCATCAGTGGATGATGAGAATGTCAGTTTTGACAAAGAACACTGTTCATTACTAAAATGCTCTAATTGAACTGTTAGAATGTCAGAAACAAGCTTTCTGAGCTGAGAACTGCATTTTGTGACAAAGTTCATCAGTGGATGATGAGAATGTCAGTTTTGACAAAGAACACTGTTCATTACTGAAATGCTCCAATTGAGCTGTTAGAATGTCAGAAACAAGCTTTCTGAGCTGAGAAATGCATTTTGTGACATAGTTCATCAGTGGATGATGAGAATGTCAGTTTTGACAAAGAACACTGTTCATTACTAAAATGCTCTAATTGAGCTGTTAGAATGTCAGAAACAAGCTTTCTGAGCTGAGAACTGCATTTTGTGACAAAAAGCATCAGTGGATGATGAGAATGTCAGTTTTGACAAAGAACACTGATCATTACTAAAATGCTCCAATTGAGCTGTTAGAATGTCAGAAACAAGCTTTCTGAGCTGAGAAATGCATTTTGTGACAAAGTGCATCAGTGGATGATGAGAATGTCACTTTTGACAAAGAACACTGTTCATTACTAAAATGCTCTAATTGAGCTGTTAGAATGTCAGAAACAAGCTTTCTGAGCTGAGAACTGCATTTTGTGACATAGTTCATCAGTGGATGATGAGAATGTCAGTTTTGACAAAGAACACTGTTCATTACTAAAATGCTCTAATTGAGCTGTTAGAATGTTAGAAACAAGCTTTCTGAGCTGAGAACTGCATTTTGTGACATAGTTCATCAGTGGATGATGAGAATGTCAGTTTTGACAAAGAACACTGTTCATTACTAAAATGCTCCAATTGAGCTGTTAGAATGTCAGAAACAAGCTTTCTGAGCTGAGAACTGCATTTTGTGAGAAAGTGAATCAGTGGATGATGAGAATGTCAGTTTTGACAAAGAACACTGTTCATTACTAAAATGCTCCAATTGAGCTGTTAGAATGTCAGAAACAAGCTTTCTGAGCATAAAACTGCATTTTGTGACAAAGTGCATCAGTGGATGATGAGAATGTCAGTTTTGACAAAGAACACTGTTCATTACTAAAATGCTCTAATTGAGCTGTTAGAATGTCAGAAACAAGCTTTCTGAGCTGAGAACTGCATTTTGTGACAAAAAGCATCAGTGGATGATGAGAATGTCAGTTTTGACAAAGAACACTGATCATTACTAAAATGCTCCGATTGAGCTGTTAGAATGTCAGAAACAAGCTTTCTGAGCTGAGAAATGCATTTTGTGACAAAAAGCATCAGTGGATGATGAGAATGTCAGTTTTGACAAAGAACACTGATCATTACTAAAATGCTCCGATTGAGCTGTTAGAATGTCAGAAACAAGCTTTCTGAGCTGAGAAATGCATTTTGTGACATAGTTCATCAGTGGATGATGAGAATGTCAGTTTTGACAAAGAACACTGTTCATTACTAAAATGCTCTAATTGAGCTGTTAGAATGTTAGAAACAAGCTTTCTGAGCTGAGAACTGCATTTTGTGACATAGTTCATCAGTGGATGATGAGAATGTCAGTTTTGACAAAGAACACTGTTCATTACTAAAATGCTCTAATTGAGCTGTTAGAATGTTAGAAACAAGCTTTCTGAGCTGAGAACTGCATTTTGTGACATAGTTCATCAGTGGATGATGAGAATGTCAGTTTTGACAAAGAACACTGTTCATTACTAAAATGCTCCAATTGAGCTGTTAGAATGTCAGAAACAAGCTTTCTGAGCTGAGAACTGCATTTTGTGAGAAAGTGAATCAGTGGATGATGAGAATGTCAGTTTTGACAAAGAACACTGTTCATTACTAAAATGCTCCAATTGAGCTGTTAGAATGTCAGAAACAAGCTTTCTGAGCATAAAACTGCATTTTGTGACAAAGTGCATCAGTGGATGATGAGAATGTCAGTTTTGACAAAGAACACTGTTCATTACTAAAATGCTCTAATTGAGCTGTTAGAATGTCAGAAACAAGCTTTCTGAGCTGAGAACTGCATTTTGTGACAAAAAGCATCAGTGGATGATGAGAATGTCAGTTTTGACAAAGAACACTGATCATTACTAAAATGCTCCGATTGAGCTGTTAGAATGTCAGAAACAAGCTTTCTGAGCTGAGAAATGCATTTTGTGACATAGTTCATCAGTGGATGATGAGAATGTCAGTTTTGACAAAGAACACTGTTCATTACTAAAATGCTCTAATTGAGCTGTTAGAATGTTAGAAACAAGCTTTCTGAGCTGAGAACTGCATTTTGTGACATAGTTCATCAGTGGATGATGAGAATGTCAGTTTTGACAAAGAACACTGTTCATTACTAAAATGCTCCAATTGAGCTGTTAGAATGTCAGAAACAAGCTTTCTGAGCATAAAACTGCATTTTGTGACAAAGTGCATCAGTGGATGATGAGAATGTCAGTTTTGACAAAGAACACTGTTCATTACTAAAATGCTCTAATTGAGCTGTTAGAATGTCAGAAACAAGCTTTCTGAGCTGAGAACTGCATTTTGTGACAAAGTTCATCAGTGGATGATGAGAATGTCAGTTTTGACAAAGAACACTGTTCATTACTGAAATGCTCCAATTGAGCTGTTAGAATGTCAGAAACAAGCTTTCTGAGCTGAGAAATGCATTTTGTGACATAGTTCATCAGTGGATGATGAGAATGTCAGTTTTGACAAAGAACACTGTTCATTACTAAAATGCTCTAATTGAGCTGTTAGAATGTCAGAAACAAGCTTTCTGAGCTGAGAACTGCATTTTGTGACAAAAAGCATCAGTGGATGATGAGAATGTCAGTTTTGACAAAGAACACTGATCATTACTAAAATGCTCCAATTGAGCTGTTAGAATGTCAGAAACAAGCTTTCTGAGCTGAGAAATGCATTTTGTGACAAAGTGCATCAGTGGATGATGAGAATGTCACTTTTGACAAAGAACACTGTTCATTACTAAAATGCTCTAATTGAGCTGTTAGAATGTCAGAAACAAGCTTTCTGAGCTGAGAACTGCATTTTGTGACATAGTTCATCAGTGGATGATGAGAATGTCAGTTTTGACAAAGAACACTGTTCATTACTAAAATGCTCTAATTGAGCTGTTAGAATGTTAGAAACAAGCTTTCTGAGCTGAGAACTGCATTTTGTGACATAGTTCATCAGTGGATGATGAGAATGTCAGTTTTGACAAAGAACACTGTTCATTACTAAAATGCTCCAATTGAGCTGTTAGAATGTCAGAAACAAGCTTTCTGAGCTGAGAACTGCATTTTGTGAGAAAGTGAATCAGTGGATGATGAGAATGTCAGTTTTGACAAAGAACACTGTTCATTACTAAAATGCTCCAATTGAGCTGTTAGAATGTCAGAAACAAGCTTTCTGAGCATAAAACTGCATTTTGTGACAAAGTGCATCAGTGGATGATGAGAATGTCAGTTTTGACAAAGAACACTGTTCATTACTAAAATGCTCTAATTGAGCTGTTAGAATGTCAGAAACAAGCTTTCTGAGCTGAGAACTGCATTTTGTGACAAAAAGCATCAGTGGATGATGAGAATGTCAGTTTTGACAAAGAACACTGATCATTACTAAAATGCTCCGATTGAGCTGTTAGAATGTCAGAAACAAGCTTTCTGAGCTGAGAAATGCATTTTGTGACAAAAAGCATCAGTGGATGATGAGAATGTCAGTTTTGACAAAGAACACTGATCATTACTAAAATGCTCCGATTGAGCTGTTAGAATGTCAGAAACAAGCTTTCTGAGCTGAGAAATGCATTTTGTGACATAGTTCATCAGTGGATGATGAGAATGTCAGTTTTGACAAAGAACACTGTTCATTACTAAAATGCTCTAATTGAGCTGTTAGAATGTTAGAAACAAGCTTTCTGAGCTGAGAACTGCATTTTGTGACATAGTTCATCAGTGGATGATGAGAATGTCAGTTTTGACAAAGAACACTGTTCATTACTAAAATGCTCTAATTGAGCTGTTAGAATGTTAGAAACAAGCTTTCTGAGCTGAGAACTGCATTTTGTGACATAGTTCATCAGTGGATGATGAGAATGTCAGTTTTGACAAAGAACACTGTTCATTACTAAAATGCTCCAATTGAGCTGTTAGAATGTCAGAAACAAGCTTTCTGAGCTGAGAACTGCATTTTGTGAGAAAGTGAATCAGTGGATGATGAGAATGTCAGTTTTGACAAAGAACACTGTTCATTACTAAAATGCTCCAATTGAGCTGTTAGAATGTCAGAAACAAGCTTTCTGAGCATAAAACTGCATTTTGTGACAAAGTGCATCAGTGGATGATGAGAATGTCAGTTTTGACAAAGAACACTGTTCATTACTAAAATGCTCTAATTGAGCTGTTAGAATGTCAGAAACAAGCTTTCTGAGCTGAGAACTGCATTTTGTGACAAAAAGCATCAGTGGATGATGAGAATGTCAGTTTTGACAAAGAACACTGATCATTACTAAAATGCTCCGATTGAGCTGTTAGAATGTCAGAAACAAGCTTTCTGAGCTGAGAAATGCATTTTGTGACATAGTTCATCAGTGGATGATGAGAATGTCAGTTTTGACAAAGAACACTGTTCATTACTAAAATGCTCTAATTGAGCTGTTAGAATGTTAGAAACAAGCTTTCTGAGCTGAGAACTGCATTTTGTGACATAGTTCATCAGTGGATGATGAGAATGTCAGTTTTGACAAAGAACACTGTTCATTACTAAAATGCTCCAATTGAGCTGTTAGAATGTCAGAAACAAGCTTTCTGAGCATAAAACTGCATTTTGTGACAAAGTGCATCAGTGGATGATGAGAATGTCAGTTTTGACAAAGAACACTGTTCATTACTAAAATGCTCTAATTGAGCTGTTAGAATGTCAGAAACAAGCTTTCTGAGCTGAGAACCGCATTTTGTGACATAGTTCATCAGTGGATGATGAGAATGTCAGTTTTGACAAAGAACACTGTTCATTACTGAAATGCTCTAATTGAGCTGTTAGAATGTCAGAAACAAGCTTTCTGAGCTGAGAACTGCATTTTGTGACAAAGTGAATCAGTGGATGATGAGAATGTCAGTTTTGACAAAGAACACTGTTCATTACTAAAATGCTCTAATTGAGCTGTTAGAATGTCAGAAACAAGCTTTCTGAGCTGAGAACTGCATTTTGTGACAAAAAGCATCAGTGGATGATGAGAATGTCAGTTTTGACAAAGAACACTGATCATTACTAAAATGCTCCAATTGAGCTGTTAGAATGTCAGAAACAAGCTTTCTGAGCTGAGAAATGCATTTTGTGACAAAGTGCATCAGTGGATGATGAGAATGTCACTTTTGACAAAGAACACTGTTCATTACTAAAATGCTCTAATTGAGCTGTTAGAATGTCAGAAACAAGCTTTCTGAGCTGAGAACTGCATTTTGTGACATAGTTCATCAGTGGATGATGAGAATGTCAGTTTTGACAAAGAACACTGTTCATTACTAAAATGCTCTAATTGAGCTGTTAGAATGTTAGAAACAAGCTTTCTGAGCTGAGAACTGCATTTTGTGACATAGTTCATCAGTGGATGATGAGAATGTCAGTTTTGACAAAGAACACTGTTCATTACTAAAATGCTCCAATTGAGCTGTTAGAATGTCAGAAACAAGCTTTCTGAGCTGAGAACTGCATTTTGTGAGAAAGTGAATCAGTGGATGATGAGAATGTCAGTTTTGACAAAGAACACTGTTCATTACTAAAATGCTCCAATTGAGCTGTTAGAATGTCAGAAACAAGCTTTCTGAGCATAAAACTGCATTTTGTGACAAAGTGCATCAGTGGATGATGAGAATGTCAGTTTTGACAAAGAACACTGTTCATTACTAAAATGCTCTAATTGAGCTGTTAGAATGTCAGAAACAAGCTTTCTGAGCTGAGAACTGCATTTTGTGACAAAAAGCATCAGTGGATGATGAGAATGTCAGTTTTGACAAAGAACACTGATCATTACTAAAATGCTCCGATTGAGCTGTTAGAATGTCAGAAACAAGCTTTCTGAGCTGAGAAATGCATTTTGTGACATAGTTAATCAGTGGATGATGAGAATGTCAGTTTTGACAAAGAACACTGATCATTACTAAAATGCTCCGATTGAGCTGTTAGAATGTCAGAAACAAGCTTTCTGAGCTGAGAAATGCATTTTGTGACATAGTTCATCAGTGGATGATGAGAATGTCAGTTTTGACAAAGAACACTGTTCATTACTAAAATGCTCTAATTGAGCTGTTAGAATGTTAGAAACAAGCTTTCTGAGCTGAGAACTGCATTTTGTGACATAGTTCATCAGTGGATGATGAGAATGTCAGTTTTGACAAAGAACACTGTTCATTACTAAAATGCTCCAATTGAGCTGTTAGAATGTCAGAAACAAGCTTTCTGAGCATAAAACTGCATTTTGTGACAAAGTGCATCAGTGGATGATGAGAATGTCAGTTTTGACAAAGAACACTGTTCATTACTAAAATGCTCTAATTGAGCTGTTAGAATGTCAGAAACAAGCTTTCTGAGCTGAGAACCGCATTTTGTGACATAGTTCATCAGTGGATGATGAGAATGTCAGTTTTGACAAAGAACACTGTTCATTACTGAAATGCTCTAATTGAGCTGTTAGAATGTCAGAAACAAGCTTTCTGAGCTGAGAACTGCATTTTGTGACAAAGTGAATCAGTGGATGATGAGAATGTCACTTTTGACAAAGAACACTGATCATTACTAAAATGCTCCAATTGAGCTGTTAGAATGTCAGAAACAAGCTTTCTGAGCTGAAAACTGCATTTTTTTGACAAAGTGCATCAGTGGATGATGAGAATGTCAGTTTTGACAAAGAACACTGTTCATTACTAAAATGCTCTAATTGAGCTGTTAGAATGTCAGAAACAAGCTTTCTGAGCTGAGAACTGCATTTTGTGACAAAAAGCATCAGTGGATGATGAGAATGTCAGTTTTGACAAAGAACACTGATCATTACTAAAATGCTCCAATTGAGCTGTTAGAATGTCAGAAACAAATTTTCTGAGCTGAGAAATGCATTTTGTGACAAAGTGCATCAGTGGATGATGAGAATGTCAGTTTTGACAAAGAACAGTGATCATCACTAAAATGCTCCAATTAAGCTGTTAGAATGTCAGAAACAAGCTTTCTGAGCTGAGAACTGCATTTTGTGACATAGTTCATCAGTGGATGATGAGAATGTCAGTTTTGACAAAGAACACTGTTCATTACTAAAATTCTCTAATTGAGCTGTTAGAATGTCAGAAACAAGCTTTCTGAGCTGAGAACTGCATTTTGTGAGAAAGTGAATCAGTGGATGATGAGAATGTCAGTTTTGACAAAGAACACTGATCATTACTAAAATGCTCCAATTGAGCTGTTAGAATGTCAGAAACAAATTTTCTGAGCTGAGAAATGCATTTTGTGACAAAGTGCATCAGTGGATGATGAGAATGTCAGTTTTGACAAAGAACAGTGATCATCACTAAAATGCTCCAATTAAGCTGTTAGAATGTCAGAAACAAGCTTTCTGTGCTGAGAACTGCATTTTGTGAGAAAGTGAATCAGTGGATGATGAGAATGTCAGTTTTGACAAAGAACACTGTTCATTACTAAAATGCTCCAATTGAGCTGTTAGAATGTCAGAAACAAGCTTTCTGAGCTGAGAAATGCATTTTGTGACAAAGTGAATCAGTGGATGATGAGAATGTCACTTTTGACAAAGAACACTGATCATTACTAAAATGCTCCAATTGAGCTGTTAGAATGTCAGAAACAAGCTTTCTGAGCTGAAAACTGCATTTTTATGACAAAGTGCATCAGTGGATGATGAGAATGTCAGTTTTGACAAAGAACACTGTTCATTACTTAAATGCTCTAATTGAGCTGTTAGAATGTCAGAAACAAATTTTCTGAGCTGAGAAATGCATTTTGTGACAAAAAGCATCAGTGGATGATGAGAATGTCAGTTTTGACAAAGAACACTGATCATTACTAAAATGCTCCAATTGAGCTGTTAGAATGTCAGAAACAAATTTTCTGAGCTGAGAAATGCATTTTGTGACAAAGTGCATCAGTGGATGATGAGAATGTCAGTTTTGACAAAGAACACTGATCATCACTAAAATGCTCCAATTAAGCTGTTAGAATGTCAAAAACAAGCTTTCTGAGCTGAGAACTGCATTTTGTGACATAGTTCATCAGTGGATGATGAGAATGTCAGTTTTGACAAAGAACACTGTTCATTACTAAAATTCTCTAATTGAGCTGTTAGAATGTCAGAAACAAGCTTTCTGAGCTGAGAACTGCATTTTGTGAGAAAGTGAATCAGTGGATGATGAGAATGTCAGTTTTGACAAAGAACACTGTTCATTACTAAAATGCTACAATTGAGCTGTTAGAATGTCAGAAACAAGCTTTCTGAGCATAAAACTGCATTTTGTGACAAAATGCATCAGTGGGTGATGAGAATGTCAGTTTTGACAAAGAACACTGTTCATTACTAAAATGCTCTAATTGAGCTGTTAGAATGTAAGAAACAAGCTTTCTGAGCTGAAAACTGCATTTTGTGACAAAGTGAATCAGTGGATGATGAGAATGTCAGTTTTGACAAAGAACACTGATCTAAAATGCTCTAATTGAGCTGTTAGAATGTCAGAAACAAGCTTTCTGAGCTGAGAACTGCATTTTGTGACAAAGTGAATCAGTGGATGATGAGAATGTCACTTTTGACAAAGAACACTGATCATTACTAAAATGCTCCAATTGAGCTGTTAGAATGTCAGAAACAAGCTTTCTGAGCTGAAAACTGCATTTTTTTGACAAAGTGCATCAGTGGATGATGAGAATGTCAGTTTTGACAAAGAACACTGTTCATTACTAAAATGCTCTAATTGAGCTGTTATAATGTCAGAAACAAGCTTTCTGAGCTGAGAACTGCATTTTGTGACATAGTTCATCAGTGGATGATGAGAATGTCAGTTTTGACAAAGAACACTGTTCATTACTAAAATGCTCTAATTGAGCTGTTAGAATGTCAGAAACAAGCTTTCTGAGTTGAGAACTGCATTTTGTGACAAAGTTCATCAGTGGATGATGAGAATGTCAGTTTTGACAAAGAACACTGTTCATTACTGAAATGCTCTAATTGAGCTGTTAGAATGTCAGAAACAAGCTTTCTGAGCTGAGAACTGCATTTTGTGACATAGTTCATCAGTGGATGATGAGAATGTCAGTTTTGACAAAGAACACTGTTCATTACTGAAATGCTCTAATTGAGCTGTTAGAATGTCAGAAACAAGCTTTCTGAGCTGAGAACTGCATTTTGTGACAAAAAGCATCAGTGGATGATGAGAATGTCAGTTTTGACAAAGAACACTGATCATTACTAAAATGCTCCAATTGAGCTGTTAGAATGTCATAAACAAGCTTTCTGAGCTGAGAAATGCATTTTGTGACAAAGTGCATCAGTGGATGATGAGAATGTCAGTTTTGACAAAGAACACTGTTCATTACTAAAATGCTCTAATTGAGCTGTTAGAATGTCAAAAACAAGCTTTCTGAGCTGAGAACTGCATTTTGTGACAAAGTTCATCAGTGGATGATGAGAATGTCAGTTTTGACAAAGAACACTGATCATTACTAAAATGCTCCAATTGAGCTGTTAGAATGTCAGAAACAAGCTTTCTGAGCTGAGAAATGCATTTTGTGACAAAGTGCTTCAGTGGATGATGAGAATGTCAGTTTTGACAAAGAACACTGTTCATTACTAAAATGCTCTAATTGAGCTGTTATAATGTCAGAAACAAGCTTTCTGAGCTGAGAACTGCATTTTGTGACAAAAAGCATCAGTGGATGAGGAGAATGTCAGTTTTGACAAAGAACACTGTTCATTACTAAAATGCTCTAATTGAGCTGTTATAATGTCAGAAACAAGCTTTCTGAGCTGAGAACTGCATTTTTTTGACATAGTTCTGTTGTGGAATTTTCTTATTCCTTAATCAAGGTGAGTCAATTTTGACAAACGCAATATACAGAGACACCAGGTACTTTGCAAAGTATTTTATTGTCGTTTAATCTGCATCATAAGCAATGAGCATGGTGCAGAGCAAAGGCCCTCTTTCCTTCTGCACCCAGAGTTTATATATTAAAACGTGAAAACCCCCTCCCTTTGCCCCCTAGCCAGAATCCCGAGCTGGTTTCCGAGAAGTGATGCCCGTTATTTCCAAACAGAACATCTTGGCCTCTGCTCGAGGGCAAAGGCAGAGTGGCATGACGTGTATAGAGAAAAACATGATAACATAGAGAAGAAAACATGGATAAAAACTTCATAAACATATAGATAGACACATCAAGAAGCTAGACTAGAAAATTTCCATTACATTCCCCCCTTTTATCATATATGATAACCAAAATCTTTATACTTTGACCCGTAAGATGAGCAACGCCCTTTCTCTTACAGGTTTCATTCTTCTATCTAAACAGTTCTTAAAATCCCACTAGAATTGGTAACACCACCTGCTTCAGCCTTCGTCACTTTCCATATTCTTACTCTCATTTGTGGAATTGCTCCCGTTCCCTCATAACTAAAATTTTTCTGAGTTACAGCTAGTCTAAAACTTTCTCTTTTTCCTTTTTATTTGGCCGTCCCAGGGGACATAATGGCCCACATTTTCAAATTTTGTTGCCTTATCCACAACATCAACTGAGGTACACGTACCTCTACACAAATACATATTTGTTCCCCAGTACCTAGCAGAATTAGGGTAACACTGTCACTCCCCATACCATTTTATCAAACTTGGAATATAGTGTTGCACAAAAACAAAATTCTATAATCTCTAATTTCTCGGGGTTCGATGCGTCCCCGACTGGAACAGTTGATTCCCTTTGTCAGCACGACCATTGCAAAGAGCCATTGTGGATGGAGTTGCCCCTCCTTGGACCTTTTTGCAGTGGGAGGTGTGTCTTTCCCACGACTTCCTGGAAGCTGTGTAATGATTTGTCAGCTCCATTTGCTACTGCTCTTTTGACCTGCACAAAAATTTTGAGAGCAAAAAACACAAAAACACATTGCTTGTAACATCCCCCCTTTTGACACGTGGTCTAGACCACGTGTCAAAATTGCAAAAGCAGGGAAAAAATGTTTTGGCAAACAGGTGAGGCCATTTGGGCCCCCCCAAACATTGTCTGTGTATTTACATGAGCACTCCTTCCAGAGTTCCAGCTCAGCTGGTTCTGCAAAATGTTTGCATCTCTGCAAGAGAAAGAGTTTTGTTAGTGATTTCTGGAGAAAATCTGTCTGTCTCTGATGTTGCTTGCTTTGCTGCAAGGTCAGCTCGTCGGCTTCCTGCAAAAAAATAGTTTCAGATACAAAAGTGTGTGTGGCATAGTCACACACAACAATGGCAATTGGGAGAATAATGGCAGATAGCATATCAGCAACCGGTGTGTGATTAAGAATGTTTTTACCATCAGCTTTTAAAAAGTTTCTGTGTTTACACAGTGTGCCAAAATCATGAGTTACACCAAATGCATTTCTACTCTCTGTGTGAATGTCTACATTTTTATTCTTTGATAATTTGCATGCGTGTGTGAGTGCAATGAGCTCTGCTGTCTGAGCAGAGAAATGGTCCCTAAAAATGATATCAATTGCTTCTTTGCTTTTGGACTTGCGATGTCTGTAATTGCAGACTCGCTTTGCGGACAGCTGTCTGCCGCGGTCAGTAATTTCGTGACCTAAAAATGAACAAATCGTTTTGCCAGCTGGACTTTGGAGACATTTACTTTGTGTTAATTTCTCTTATATTTTAAACTGGAAACAAAGGCCTGCGCACCGGTAAATTTGGGCATGGCACAACTATGCCTTTTTTGAGAAACTCGTTGAATATTGGCCTTATGCCATTGAGGTCTTCTGATTTGAGGCTTCTGTTTTGAGGGGGTATTGCTGTTTGCGTGGATGAAAATTACCCTTGGGCGTTATCACAACAGGTTCACAGTTCCTAATCAACCAAACATAATATTTTCCTGTTATCAACAGTTGTACGGGCACCTTCCCAAAATTTCTTCATTAATCTTTTTGTGTGTGAAAACACTTCAAGTCCCCTTGTTGCTGACAGACAGGCATGATTTTCACGATGGGCGTGCAACAAATTTGAATATTGCACGTCATCCCTTTTAACCCATTCTATGGCGTGCGCATATTTGTCAGCAAAACACCCACATCTCCCCACACCATTGTAATCAACGTCATGAGGCTCTGTGAGGCAATACTTTCTACATCGTACTTACGTAATTCAATATTACATCGTACAGCTGTACGAGCGCTGCACTCGGGTCGTGTTGGTATCATGCTCAATCTGTCATCATACACATTATGACTCTGCCCAGCAAATGAATCGGGCAGCAGTCAGACATGAGAAACCTGTGTTGATATTTGACACTTCCCAACTCGCATTGCACCCTTTTGACATCAATTATTTTACATTAGAGCCACTAGTATTTAGGGAAAACACAGCTAGTTTAGACTCGGGTAAATTTAAACACTTCTTGTGAATCACAGTAGGCTATTCGTTGCCCCTGAATCTATCAATAATTCAAGCGGTTTGTTGCACACGAGCATTGTGCATTTTAGCAAAGTTCAGAAAGCGGTTTCATTCATCATGGAATGTGAGCTAAGCAGATCTTCGTTGCATACAGTAGGAAAAAGCATTTCTTCATTGCATATGCTAAGGGAAATCATACTCACCACCCTCGGAATGATGCCTCACCTCCTCACTTCCATCTACCTTTTCTCTTGACCTCCGTGATCTCCGAGGCTCAGGACAATCTTTGTGCCAGTGCCCCGTTCTTCCACAATTGAAACACTTCTCTCCATACATGCCAGAGGGTTTAAAACCTCCACTCCCTCGCCATCTTCCTATTCTTCCGTGTTCTCCTCCGATATTCATTAGAGCCATGTGGAGTTCTTTATCTTGTGTGTTTTTCTTCTGAAGCTCTTTCTTGCTTGTTTGTCTTTCGGCGTGTACAGCATGACGGACGATCTCACTCATTCTCATGTGATCTGGCTCGATGCATGATTTTTCCACTTCTCGTCTCAGCTCTTCTCTAAGGTTCCGCAGAAAAGCGGATCTGAAATGTCCTTCGAACGGACCAATGTCTGGTCCGTCTGCATCAGGTTGAAGTCAAGAATGTTCTTTAAATACTTCCTCCACAGGCCATTTACACTGTAGCTTTCTTAGGTCAGATGGTTTCAGTTTGACTTTCAACAGTCTCTCTAATTCTTTCATTGAGGGTGAGAATTCTTTGCAAAATGTCATAAGTTCTTTATCTGTCGGTGCTGGTTGCGCTCTTTCTTGCTTTTGACGCACCACGGGCTGTGGTGGAGACGGCACTTGTGCTGGTGGAGACACTGGTGGAGGCACTGGAGCTGCCTCGATCGGGTTCAGATGTCGGTGAGGAGGGACACAATCATCCTCCGGTTGGTGTTTAAGTCATAGATGGGGGTAAAGAAGACAGAGGGGTTAAATCATTATATTCAAGCAAAACAGGGTACAATGGAGTTTTCGGTGGTGGCAGTTCTTCCAATGCCATTTCTTTAAAAACATAGTCACGTCTATTTGCTTCCTTTTCCCATAATTCTAAACATTTACACGCTTCGTCATATTTTTCCCTTTCTTTTGTAGACATTTTAAATATGTCTTTTTTCCCCATTTGTTCTCTTATTTTCCCTAATTTTGTGGTACTAAATGTACCGTTTTCTGGAAAGTTAGCTTTTTCTATTAAATAGGGTACACCTTGTAAACTTCCCGTTCCCCAATTTTTCCTCATTTCTCTGTATGTTGGTTTATCCATAATTCTGAATAGTCTCCCAGACTGTTTAGAATCTATCTTGATTCTGAGTAGTCTCCCCTCTTTAACTGTCTTAAGCAGTCCTCCAGACTGTTTAGAATCTATCTTGATTCTGAGTAGTCTCCCCTCTTTAACCAGACTGTTTAGAATCTATCTTGATTCTGAGTAGTCTCCCCTCTTTAACCAGACTGTTTAGAATCTATCTTGATTCTGAGTAGTCTCCCCTCTTTAACCAGACTGTTTAGAATCTATCTTGATTCTGAGTAGTCTCCCCTCTTTAACCAGACTGTTTAGCGCTAAGTAGTCTCCCCTTTCTTCTCAGACTGTTCAGAATATTTCCAACTCACCGTTTTTCACTTTTGTGCCTTGCACTGAGTTCTTTTGGGATCACGTCAGCTTGGAGTCCGGAGTAGAGTTCTCTCGTCCCTGTATGGGGTTAGAGCTGGATTTGCTATGTCCAGGATGATCAATCAACTCTAGTCCGTTCTCCGTCAGCCTTGTGATCCCATCCTCGTCGCCAAATTGTTGTGGAATTTTCTTATTCCTTAATCAAGGTGAGTCAATTTTGACAAACGCAATATACAGAGACACCAGGTACTTTGCAAAGTATTTTATTGTGGTTTAATCTGCATCATAAGCAATGAGCATGGTGCAGAGCAAAGGCCCTCTTTCCTTCTGCACCCAGAGTTTATATATTAAAACGTGAAAACCCCCTCCCTTTGCCCCCTAGCCAGAATCCCGAGCTGGTTTCCGAGAAGTGATGCCCGTTATTTCCAAACAGAACATCTTGGCCTCTGCTCGAGGGCAAAGGCAGAGTGGTATGACGTGTATAGAGAAAAACATGATAACATAGAGAAGAAAACATGGATAAAAACTTCATAAACATATAGATAGACACATCAAGAAGCTAGACTAGAAAATTTCCATTACAGTTCATCAGTGGATGATGAGAATGTCAGTTTTGACAAAGAACACTGTTCATTACTAAAATGCTCTAATTGAGCTGTTAGAATGTCAGAAACAAGCTTTCTGAGCTGAGAACTGCATTTTGTGACATAGTTCATCAGTGGATGATGAGAATGTCAGTTTTGACAAAGAACACTGTTCATTACTGAAATGCTCTAATTGAGCTGTTAGAATGTCAGAAACAAGCTTTCTGAGCTGAGAACTGCATTTTGTGACATAGTTCATCAGTGGATGATGAGAATGTCAGTTTTGACAAAGAACACTGTTCATTACTGAAATGCTCTAATTGAGCTGTTAGAATGTCAGAAACAAGCTTTCTGAGCTGAGAACTGCATTTTGTGACATAGTTCATCAGTGGATGATGAGAATGTCAGTTTTGACAAAGAACACTGATCATTACTAAAATGCTCCAATTGAGCTGTTAGAATGTCATAAACAAGCTTTCTGAGCTGAGAAATGCATTTTGTGACAAAGTGCATCAGTGGATGATGAGAATGTCAGTTTTGACAAAGAACACTGTTCATTACTAAAATGCTCTAATTGAGCTGTTAGAATGTCAAAAACAAGCTTTCTGAGCTGAGAACTGCATTTTGTGACAAAGTTCATCAGTGGATGATGAGAATGTCAGTTTTGACAAAGAACACTGATCATTACTAAAATGCTCCAATTGAGCTGTTAGAATGTCAGAAACAAGCTTTCTGAGCTGAGAAATGCATTTTGTGACAAAGTGCTTCAGTGGATGATGAGAATGTCAGTTTTGACAAAGAACACTGTTCATTACTAAAATGCTCTAATTGAGCTGTTATAATGTCAGAAACAAGCTTTCTGAGCTGAGAACTGCATTTTGTGACAAAAAGCATCAGTGGATGATGAGAATGTCAGTTTTGACAAAGAACACTGATCATTACTAAAATGCTCCAATTGAGCTGTTAGAATGTCAGAAACAAGCTTTCTGAGCTGAGAAATGCATTTTGTGACAAAGTGCTTCAGTGGATGATGAGAATGTCAGTTTTGACAAAGAACAATGTTCATTACTAAAATGCTCTAATTGAGCTGTTAGAATGTCAGAAACAAGCTTTCTGAGCTGAGAACTGCATTTTGTGACAAAAAGCATCAGTGGATGATGAGAATGTCAGTTTTGACAAAGAACACTGATCATTACTAACATGCTCCAATTGAGCTGTTAGAATGTCAGAAACAAGCTTTCTGAGCTGAGAACTGCATTTTGTGACATAGTTCATCAGTGGATGATGAGAATGTCAGTTTTGACAAAGAACACTGTTCATTACTGAAATGCTCCAATTGAGCTGTTAGAATGTCAGAAACAAATTTTCTGAGCTGAGAAATGCATTTTGTGACAAAGTGCATCAATGGATGATGAGAATGTCAGTTTTGACAAAGAACACTGATCATCACTAAAATGCTCCAATTAAGCTGTTAGAATGTCAGAAACAAGCTTTCTGAGCTGAGAACTGCATTTTGTGACATAGTTCATCAGTGGATGATGAGAATGTCAGTTTTGACAAAGAACACTGTTCATTACTGAAATGCTCCAATTGAGCTGTTAAAAATGTCAGAAACAAGCTTTCTGAGCTGAGAAATGCATTTTGTGACATAGTTCATCAGTGGATGATGAGAATGTCAGTTTTGACAAAGAACACTGTTCATTACTAAAATGCTCTAATTGAGCTGTTAGAATGTTAGAAACAAGCTTTCTGAGCTGAGAACTGCATTTTGTGACATAGTTCATCAGTGGATGATGAGAATGTCAGTTTTGACAAAGAACACTGTTCATTACTAAAATGCTCCAATTGAGCTGTTAGAATGTCAGAAACAAGCTTTCTGAGCTGAGAACCGCATTTTGTGACATAGTTCATCAGTGGATGATGAGAATGTCAGTTTTGACAAAGAACTCTGTTCATTACTGAAATGCTCCAATTGAGCTGTTAGAATGTCAGAAACAAGCTTTCTGAGCTGAAAACTGCATTTTGTGACAAAAAGCATCAGTGGATGATGAGAATGTCAGTTTTGACAAAGAACACTGATCATTACTAAAATGCTCCAATTGAGCTGTTAGAATGTCAGAAACAAGCTTTCTGAGCTGAGAAATGCATTTTGTGACAAAGTGCATCAGTGGATGATGAGAATGTCAGTTTTGACAAAGAACACTGTTCATTACTAAAATGCTCTAATTGAGCTGTTACAATGTCAGAAACAAGCTTTCTGAGCTGAGAACTGCATTTTGTGACAAAGTTCATCAGTGGATGATGAGAATGTCAGTTTTGACAAAGAACACTGATCATCACTAAAATGCTCCAATTAAGCTGTTAGAATGTCAGAAACAAGCTTTCTGAGCTGAGAACTGCATTTTGTGACAAAGTTCATCAGTGGATGATGAGAATGTCAGTTTTGACAAAGAACACTGTTCATTACTGAAATGCTCCAATTGAGCTGTTAGAATGTCAGAAACAAGCTTTCTGAGCTGAGAAATGCATTTTGTGACATAGTTCATCAGTGGATGATGAGAATGTCAGTTTTGACAAAGAACACTGTTCATTACTAAAATGCTCTAATTGAGCTGTTAGAATGTCAGAAACAAGCTTTCTAAACTGAGAACTGCATTTTGTGACAAAAAGCATCAGTGGATGATGAGAATGTCAGTTTTGACAAAGAACACTGATCATTACTAAAATGCTCCAATTGAGCTGTTAGAATGTCAGAAACAAGCTTTCTGAGCTGAGAACTGCATTTTGTGACAAAAAGCATCAGTGGATGATGAGAATGTCAGTTTTGACAAAGAACACTGATCATTACTAAAATGCTCCAATTGAGCTGTTAGAATGTCAGAAACAAGCTTTCTGAGCTGAGAAATATATTTTGTGACAAAGTGCATCAGTGGATGATGAGAATGTCACTTTTGACAAAGAACACTGTTCATTACTAAAATGCTCTAATTGAGCTGTTAGAATGTCAGAAACAAGCTTTCTGAGCTGAGAACTGCATTTTGTGACATAGTTCATCAGTGGATGATGAGAATGTCAGTTTTGACAAAGAACACTGTTCATTACTAAAATGCTCTAATTGAGCTGTTAGAATGTTAGAAACAAGCTTTCTGAGCTGAGAACTGCATTTTGTGACATAGTTCATCAGTGGATGATGAGAATGTCAGTTTTGACAAAGAACACTGTTCATTACTAAAATGCTCCAATTGAGCTGTTAGAATGTCAGAAACAAGCTTTCTGAGCTGAGAACTGCATTTTGTGAGAAAGTGAATCAGTGGATGATGAAAATGTCAGTTTTGACAAAGAACACTGTTCATTACTAAAATGCTCCAATTGAGCTGTTAGAATGTCAGAAACAAGCTTTCTGAGCATAAAACTGCATTTTGTGACAAAGTGCATCAGTGGATGATGAGAATGTCAGTTTTGACAAAGAACACTGTTCATTACTAAAATGCTCTAATTGAGCTGTTAGAATGTCAGAAACAAGCTTTCTGAGCAGAGAACTGCATTTTGTGACAAAAAGCATCAGTGGATGATGAGAATGTCAGTTTTGACAAAGAACACTGATCATTACTAAAATGCTCCGATTGAGCTGTTAGAATGTCAGAAACAAGCTTTCTGAGCTGAGAAATGCATTTTGTGACATAGTTCATCAGTGGATGATGAGAATGTCAGTTTTGACAAAGAACACTGTTCATTACTAAAATGCTCTAATTGAGCTGTTAGAATGTTAGAAACAAGCTTTCTGAGCTGAGAACTGCATTTTGTGACATAGTTCATCAGTGGATGATGAGAATGTCAGTTTTGACAAAGAACACTGTTCATTACTAAAATGCTCCAATTGAGCTGTTAGAATGTCAGAAACAAGCTTTCTGAGCATAAAACTGCATTTTGTGACAAAGTGCATCAGTGGATGATGAGAATGTCAGTTTTGACAAAGAACACTGTTCATTACTAAAATGCTCTAATTGAGCTGTTAGAATGTCAGAAACAAGCTTTCTGAGCTGAGAACTGCATTTTGTGACAAAAAGCATCAGTGGATGATGAGAATGTCAGTTTTGACAAAGAACACTGATCATTACTAAAATGCTCCAATTGAGCTGTTAGAATGTCAGAAACAAATTTTCTGAGCTGAGAAATGCATTTTGTGACAAAGTGCATCAGTGGATGATGAGAATGTCAGTTTTGACAAAGAACACTGATCATCACTAAAATGCTCCAATTAAGCTGTTAGAATGTCAAAAACAAGCTTTCTGAGCTGAGAACTGCATTTTGTGACATAGTTCATCAGTGGATGATGAGAATGTCAGTTTTGACAAAGAACACTGTTCATTACTAAAATTCTCTAATTGAGCTGTTAGAATGTCAGAAACAAGCTTTCTGAGCTGAGAACTGCATTTTGTGAGAAAGTGAATCAGTGGATGATGAGAATGTCAGTTTTGACAAAGAACACTGTTCATTACTAAAATGCTACAATTGAGCTGTTAGAATGTCAGAAACAAGCTTTCTGAGCATAAAACTGCATTTTGTGACAAAGTGCATCAGTGGGTGATGAGAATGTCAGTTTTGACAAAGAACACTGTTCATTACTAAAATGCTCTAATTGAGCTGTTAGAATGTCAGAAACAAGCTTTCTGAGCTGAAAACTGCATTTTGTGACAAAGTGAATCAGTGGATGATGAGAATGTCAGTTTTGACAAAGAACACTGATCTAAAATGCTCTAATTGAGCTGTTAGAATGTCAGAAACAAGCTTTCTGAGCTGAGAACTGCATTTTGTGACAAAGTGAATCAGTGGATGATGAGAATGTCACTTTTGACAAAGAACACTGATCATTACTAAAATGCTCCAATTGAGCTGTTAGAATGTCAGAAACAAGCTTTCTGAGCTGAAAACTGCATTTTTTTGACAAAGTGCATCAGTGGATGATGAGAATGTCAGTTTTGACAAAGAACACTGTTCATTACTAAAATGCTCTAATTGAGCTGTTTTAATGTCAGAAACAAGCTTTCTGAGCTGAGAACTGCATTTTGTGACATAGTTCATCAGTGGATGATGAGAATGTCAGTTTTGACAAAGAACACTGTTCATTACTAAAATGCTATAATTGAGCTGTTAGAATGTCAGAAACAAGCTTTCTGAGCTGAGAACCGCATTTTGTGACATAGTTCATCAGTGGATGATGAGAATGTCAGTTTTGACAAAGAACACTGTTCATTACTGAAATGCTCTAATTGAGCTGTTATAATGTCAGAAACAAGCTTTCTGAGCTGAGAACTGCATTTTGTGACATAGTTCATCAGTGGATGATGAGAATGTCAGTTTTGACAAAGAACACTGTTCATTACTAAAATGCTCTAATTGAGCTGTTAGAATGTCAGAAACAAGCTTTCTGAGCTGAGAACTGCATTTTGTGACAAAGTGAATCAGTGGATGATGAGAATGTCACTTTTGACAAAGAACACTGATCATTACTAAAATGCTCTAATTGAGCTGTTAGAATGTCAGAAACAAGCTTTCTGAGCTGAAAACTGCATTTTGTGACAAAGTGAATCAGTGGATGATGAGAATGTCAGTTTTGACAAAGAACACTGATCTAAAATGCTCTAATTGAGCTGTTAGAATGTCAGAAACAAGCTTTCTGAGCTGAGAACTGCATTTTGTGACAAAGTTCATCAGTGGATGATGAGAATGTCACTTTTGACAAAGAACACTGATCATTACTAAAATGCTCCAATTGAGCTGTTAGAATGTCAGAAACAAGCTTTCTGAGCTGAAAACTGCATTTTTTTGACAAAGTGCATCAGTGGATGATGAGAATGTCAGTTTTGACAAAGAACACTGTTCATTACTAAAATGCTCTAATTGAGCTGTTAGAATGTCAGAAACAAATTTTCTGAGCTGAGAAATGCATTTTGTGACAAAAAGCATCAGTGGATGATGAGAATGTCAGTTTTGACAAAGAACACTGATCATTACTAAAATGCTCCAATTGAGCTGTTAGAATGTCAGAAACAAATTTTCTGAGCTGAGAAATGCATTTTGTGACAAAGTGCATCAGTGGATGATGAGAATGTCAGTTTTGACAAAGAACACTGATCATCACTAAAATGCTCCAATTAAGCTGTTAGAATGTCAAAAACAAGCTTTCTGAGCTGAGAACTGCATTTTGTGACATAGTTCATCAGTGGATGATGAGAATGTCAGTTTTGACAAAGAACACTGTTCATTACTAAAATTCTCTAATTGAGCTGTTAGAATGTCAGAAACAAGCTTTCTGAGCTGAGAACTGCATTTTGTGAGAAAGTGAATCAGTGGATGATGAGAATGTCAGTTTTGACAAAGAACACTGTTCATTACTAAAATGCTCCAATTGAGCTGTTAGAATGTCAGAAACAAGCTTTCTGAGCATAAAACTGCATTTTGTGACAAAGTGCATCAGTGGGTTATGAGAATGTCAGTTTTGACAAAGAACACTGTTCATTACTAAAATGCTCTAATTGAGCTGTTAGAATGTCAGAAACAAGCTTTCTGAGCTGAAAACTGCATTTTGTGACAAAGTGAATCAGTGGATGATGAGAATGTCAGTTTTGACAAAGAACACTGATCTAAAATGCTCTAATTGAGCTGTTAGAATGTCAGAAACAAGCTTTCTGAGCTGAGAACTGCATTTTGTGACAAAGTGAATCAGTGGATGATGAGAATGTCACTTTTGACAAAGAACACTGATCATTACTAAAATGCTCCAATTGAGCTGTTAGAATGTCAGAAACAAGCTTTCTGAGCTGAAAACTGCATTTTTTTGACAAAGTGCATCAGTGGATGATGAGAATGTCAGTTTTGACAAAGAACACTGTTCATTACTAAAATGCTCTAATTGAGCTGTTAGAATGTCAGAAACAAGCTTTCTGAGCTGAGAACTGCATTTTGTGACAAAAAGCATCAGTGGATGATGAGAATGTCAGTTTTGACAAAGAACACTGATCATTACTAAAATGCTCCGATTTAGCTGTTAGAATGTCAGAAACAAGCTTTCTGAGCTGAGAAATGCATTTTGTGACAAAGTGCTTCAGTGGATGATGAGAATGTCAGTTTTGACAAAGAACACTGTTCATTACTAAAATGCTCTAATTGAGCTGTTAGAATGTCAGAAACAAGTTTTCTGAGCTGAGAACCGCATTTTGTGACATAGTTCATCAGTGGATGATGAGAATGTCAGTTCTGACAAAGAACACTGTTCATTACTGAAATGCTCTAATTGAGCTGTTAGAATGTCAGAAACAAGCTTTCTGAGCTGAGAACTGCATTTTGTGACATAGTTCATCAGTGGATGATGAGAATGTCAGTTTTGACAAAGAACACTGTTCATTACTAAAATGCTCTAATTGAGCTGTTAGAATGTCAGAAACAAGCTTTCTGAGCTGAGAACTGCATTTTGTGACAAAGTTCATCAGTGGATGATGAGAATGTCAGTTTTGACAAAGAACACTGATCATTACTGAAATGCTCCAATTGAGCTGTTAGAATGTCAGAAACAAGCTTTCTGAGCTGAGAAATGCATTTTGTGACAAAGTGCTTCAGTGGATGATGAGAATGTCAGTTTTGACAAAGAACACTGTTCATTACTAAAATGCTCTAATTGAGCTGTTAGAATGTCAGAAACAAGCTTTCTGAGCTGAGAAATGCATTTTGTGACAAAAAGCATCAGTGGATGATGAGAATGTCAGTTTTGACAAAGAACACTGATCATTACTAAAATGCTCCAATTGAGCTGTTAGAATGTCAGAAACAAATTTTCTGAGCTGAGAAATGCATTTTGTGACAAAGTGCATCAGTGGATGATGAGAATGTCAGTTTTGACAAAGAACACTGATCATCACTAAAATGCTCCAATTAAGCTGTTAGAATGTCAGAAACAAGCTTTCTGAGCTGAGAACTGCATTTTGTGACATAGTTCATCAGTGGATGATGAGAATGTCAGTTTTGACAAAGAACACTGTTCATTACTAAAATTCTCTAATTGAGCTGTTAGAATGTCAGAAACAAGCTTTCTGAGCTGAGAACTGCATTTTGTGAGAAAGTGAATCAGTGGATGATGAGAATGTCAGTTTTGACAAAGAACACTGATCATTACTAAAATGCTCCGATTTAGCTGTTAGAATGTCAGAAACAAGCTTTCTGAGCTGAGAAATGCATTTTGTGACAAAGTGCTTCAGTGGATGATGAGAATGTCAGTTTTGACAAAGAACACTGTTCATTACTAAAATGCTCTAATTGAGCTGTTAGAATGTCAGAAACAAGTTTTCTGAGCTGAGAACCGCATTTTGTGACATAGTTCATCAGTGGATGATGAGAATGTCAGTTTTGACAAAGAACACTGTTCATTACTGAAATGCTCTAATTGAGCTGTTAGAATGTCAGAAACAAGCTTTCTGAGCTGAGAACTGCATTTTGTGACATAGTTCATCAGTGGATGATGAGAATGTCAGTTTTGACAAAGAACACTGTTCATTACTAAAATGCTCTAATTGAGCTGTTAGAATGTCAGAAACAAGCTTTCTGAGCTGAGAACTGCATTTTGTGACAAAGTTCATCAGTGGATGATGAGAATGTCAGTTTTGACAAAGAACACTGATCATTACTAAAATGCTCCAATTGAGCTGTTAGAATGTCAGAAACAAGCTTTCTGAGCTGAGAAATGCATTTTGTGACAAAGTGCTTCAGTGGATGATGAGAATGTCAGTTTTGACAAAGAACACTGTTCATTACTAAAATGCTCTAATTGAGCTGTTAGAATGTCAGAAACAAGCTTTCTGAGCTGAGAACTGTATTTTGTGACAAAAAGCATCAGTGGATGATGAGAATGTCAGTTTTGACAAAGAACACTGATCATTACTAAAATGCTCCAATTGAGCTGTTAGAATGTCAGAAACAAATTTTCTGAGCTGAGAAATGCATTTTGTGACAAAGTGCATCAGTGGATGATGAGAATGTCAGTTTTGACAAAGAACACTGATCATCACTAAAATGCTCCGATTGAGCTGTTAGAATGTCAGAAACAAGCTTTCTGAGCTGAGAACTGCATTTTGTGACATAGTTCATCAGTGGATGATGAGAATGTCAGTTTTGACAAAGAACACTGTTCATTACTAAAATTCTCTAATTGAGCTGTTAGAATGTCAGAAACAAGCTTTCTGAGCTGAGAACTGCATTTTGTGAGAAAGTGAATCAGTGGATGATGAGAATGTCAGTTTTGACAAAGAACACTGTTCATTACTATAATGCTCCAATTGAGCTGTTAGAATGTCAGAAACAAGCTTTCTGAGCATAAAACTGCATTTTGTGACAAAATGCATCAGTGGGTGATGAGAATGTCAGTTTTGACAAAGAACACTGTTCATTACTAAAATGCTCTAATTGAGCTGTTAGAATGTCAGAAACAAGCTTTCTGAGCTGAAAACTGCATTTTGTGACAAAGTGAATCAGTGGATGATGAGAATGTCAGTTTTGACAAAGAACACTGTTCATTACTAAAATGCTCTAATTGAGCTGTTAGAATGTTAGAAACAAGCTTTCTGAGCTGAGAACTGCATTTTGTGACATAGTTCATCAGTGGATGATGAGAATGTCAGTTTTGACAAAGAACACTGTTCATTACTAAAATGCTCCAATTGAGCTGTTAGAATGTCAGAAACAAGCTTTCTGAGCTGAGAACCGCATTTTGTGACATAGTTCATCAGTGGATGATGAGAATGTCAGTTTTGACAAAGAACTCTGTTCTTTACTGAAATGCTCCAATTGAGCTGTTAGAATGTCAGAAACAAGCTTTCTGAGCTGAAAACTGCATTTTGTGACAAAAAGCATCAGTGGATGATGAGAATGTCAGTTTTGACAAAGAACACTGATCATCACTAAAATGCTCCAATTAAGCTGTTAGAATGTCAGAAACAAGCTTTCTGAGCTGAGAACTGCATTTTGTGACATAGTTCATCAGTGGATGATGAGAATGTCAGTTTTGACAAAGAACACTGTTCATTACTGAAATGCTCCAATTGAGCTGTTAAAATGTCAGAAACAAGCTTTCTGAGCTGAGAAATGCATTTTGTGACATAGTTCATCAGTGGATGATGAGAATGTCAGTTTTGACAAAGAACACTGTTCATTACTAAAATGCTCTAATTGAGCTGTTAGAATGTTAGAAACAAGCTTTCTGAGCTGAGAACTGCATTTTGTGACATAGTTCATCAGTGGATGATGAGAATGTCAGTTTTGACAAAGAACACTGTTCATTACTAAAATGCTCCAATTGAGCTGTTAGAATGTCAGAAACAAGCTTTCTGAGCTGAGAACCGCATTTTGTGACATAGTTCATCAGTGGATGATGAGAATGTCAGTTTTGACAAAGAACTCTGTTCATTACTGAAATGCTCCAATTGAGCTGTTAGAATGTCAGAAACAAGCTTTCTGAGCTGAAAACTGCATTTTGTGACAAAAAGCATCAGTGGATGATGAGAATGTCAGTTTTGACAAAGAACACTGATCATTACTAAAATGCTCCAATTGAGCTGTTACAATGTCAGAAACAAGCTTTCTGAGCTGAGAACTGCATTTTGTGACAAAGTTCATCAGTGGATGATGAGAATGTCAGTTTTGACAAAGAACACTGATCATTACTAAAATGCTCCAATTGAGCTGTTACAATGTCAGAAACAAGCTTTCTGAGCTGAGAAATGCATTTTGTGACAAAGTGCATCAGTGGATGATGAGAATGTCAGTTTTGACAAAGAACACTGTTCATTACTAAAATGCTCTAATTGAGCTGTTACAATGTCAGAAACAAGCTTTCTGAGCTGAGAACTGCATTTTGTGACAAAGTTCATCAGTGGATGATGAGAATGTCAGTTTTGACGAAGAACACTGATCATTACTAAAATGCTCCAATTGAGTTGTTAGAATGTCAGAAACAAGCTTTCTGAGCTGAGAACTGCATTTTGTGACATAGTTCATCAGTGGATGATGAGAATGTCAGTTTTGACAAAGAACACTGTTCATTACTGAAATGCTCCAATTGAGCTGTTAGAATGTCAGAAACAAATTTTCTGAGCTGAGAAATGCATTTTGTGACAAAGAGCATCAGTGGATGATGAGAATGTCAGTTTTGACAAAGAACACTGATCATCACTAAAATGCTCCAATTAAGCTGTTAGAATGTCAGAAACAAGCTTTCTGAGCTGAGAACTGCATTTTGTGACATAGTTCATCAGTGGATGATGAGAATGTCAGTTTTGACAAAGAACACTGTTCATTACTGAAATGCTCCAATTGAGCTGTTAGAATGTCAGAAACAAGCTTTCTGAGCTGAAAACTGCATTTTGTGACATAGTTCATCAGTGGATGATGAGAATGTCAGTTTTGACAAAGAACACTGATCATCACTAAAATGCTCCAATTAAGCTGTTAGAATGTCAGAAACAAGCTTTCTGAGCTGAGAACTGCATTTTGTGACATAGTTCATCAGTGGATGATGAGAATGTCAGTTTTGACAAAGAACACTGTTCATTACTAAAATTCTCTAATTGAGCTGTTAGAATGTCAGAAACAAGCTTTCTGAGCTGAGAACTGCATTTTTTGAGAAAGTGAATCAGTGGATGATGAGAATGTCAGTTTTAACAAAGAACACTGTTCATTACTAAAATGCTCCAATTGAGCTGTTAGAATGTCAGAAACAAGCTTTCTGAGCATAAAACTGCATTTTGTGACAAAGTGCATCAGTGGATGATGAGAATGTCAGTTTTGACAAAGAACACTGTTCATTACTAAAATGCTCTAATTGAGCTGTTAGAATGTCAGAAACAAGCTTTCTGAGCTGAGAACTGCATTTTGTGACAAAAAGCATCAGTGGATGATGAGAATGTCAGTTTTGACAAAGAACACTGATCATTACTAAAATGCTCCGATTGAGCTGTTAGAATGTCAGAAACAAGCTTTCTGAGCTGAGAAATGCATTTTGTGACAAAGTTCATCAGTGGATGATGAGAATGTCAGTTTTGACAAAGAACACTGTTCATTACTGAAATGCTCCAATTGAGCTGTTAGAATGTCAGAAACAAATTTTCTGAGCTGAGAAATGCATTTTGTGACAAAGAGCATCAGTGGATGATGAGAATGTCAGTTTTGACAAAGAACACTGATCATCACTAAAATGCTCCAATTAAGCTGTTAGAATGTCAGAAACAAGCTTTCTGAGCTGAGAACTGCATTTTGTGACATAGTTCATCAGTGGATGATGAGAATGTCAGTTTTGACAAAGAACACTGTTCATTACTGAAATGCTCCAATTGAGCTGTTAGAATGTCAGAAACAAGCTTTCTGAGCTGAAAACTGCATTTTGTGACATAGTTCATCAGTGGATGATGAGAATGTCAGTTTTGACAAAGAACACTGATCATCACTAAAATGCTCCAATTAAGCTGTTAGAATGTCAGAAACAAGCTTTCTGAGCTGAGAACTGCATTTTGTGACATAGTTCATCAGTGGATGATGAGAATGTCAGTTTTGACAAAGAACACTGTTCATTACTAAAATTCTCTAATTGAGCTGTTAGAATGTCAGAAACAAGCTTTCTGAGCTGAGAAATGATGTTTAATTAACAAAGTTCGGGAGGAGCCGTAGCATATAATCAGCCGGCTGGCCCACAATCAGCAATCACTGCACATACACAATTAGCCATAGCGAGCTCGCTCATAAATAGAGAATCCATCTTACCTGCTCGATCTCCTAAGATTAAGCATCAACGCGATGTCTGAGACCCACGTCATCGACGACAATCTTTCAGCGCCGCCGAGCGCTCATCAGTCCAGCTCAGGATCGGATACATCAAGCGATTCCCCGGCTTCATCACGAGGCCGCCAGCTCCGCCGTTCTACACCTCGGAAGGCTAAATCCACAGGTGGCAGATCGTCTCCTGGCTCAAAGAGACGTCCACCTGCTTCCCCGGCTTCTTCCTACACCTCCGCTCACAACGCGATCCCCGCCATACAGAAATGGACCGTCCAGGGCTTACGACTAGCTCTGTCCAACGCTGACGTCCACTTCCACAGGCGGATGACCAAGGCGGAGCTTTACGGCGTCTACGCCTCTTCCCTGGCGGACACCGCCTCACCGAAGGGCGCTACGGGGGGTTCCGCCACCAAGCCGGGCACGGCTCGCGGTTCTCCGTATTCCCGACCCGGGCAATCCACCTCCGCAGCTGGTCGCGGCCGCCCGCGGGGAAGCCGGAACAGCAGGGCTTCCGCGAGCGCAGGTATCGCCACGGACCCACCGGTCCCTCTCGCCGTTGGCCAGCTTCGGCCTCCTGCAAACACCCGCCAGCATTAGCGGGCCGCCTTCGAAGCATTGGCTCACCAGCACCTGGAGCTCCGGTGCTTTACCACCCATTTCCTGCCCCTGGCTCTTGGCCCACGGCGCCTGCGTCCACCACTAGCGCGAGGCTGCCTCAGCTAGCGATGCAGGCGCCGGGTCCTAGCCATTTCCCAACCCCCTCGGTAGCCGCCGCTAGCGCGAGGCTGCCTCAGCTAGCGATGCAGGCGCCGGGTCCTAGCCATTTCCCAACCCCCTCGGTAGCCGCCGCTAGCGCGAGGCTGCCTCAGCTAGCGATGCAGGCGCCGGGTCCTAGCCATTTCCCAACCCCCTCGGTAGCCGCCGCTAGCGCGAGGCTGCCTCAGCTAGCGATGCAGGCGCCGGGTCCTAGCCATTTCCCAACCCCCTCGGTAGCCGCCGCTAGCGCGAGGCTGCCTCAGCTAGCGATGCAGGCGCCGGGTCCTAGCCATTTCCCAACCCCCTCGGTAGCCGCCGCTAGCGCGAGGCTGCCTCAGCTAGCGATGCAGGCGCCGGGTCCTAGCCATTTCCCAACCCCCTCGGTAGCCGCCGCTAGCGCGAGGCTGCCTCAGCTAGCGATGCAGGCGCCGGTTCCTAGCCATTTCCCAGCTACCCTGGTAGCCGCTGCTAGCGCGAGCATGACTCCGCTAGCCGCTCAGGCGGCCGCCATTCCCCCCCTTCTCTCTCTTCCGCAGGCTCGATCGAGCTTCTCATTGGCCTCGGCGACAGCTATGCCAGCGCCAATCAACGCACCAGCCCTGGAACCGCCTCCTGTTTCGGGGAACATAAGAGCACAGATCTTGACAGGTGCGGACACAGACCTTTATTTTCTCCTCTCACCATTATCACCCCCGTCAACCGAGCGGCAGATCACTTACGGTGATCTATCACTCACATTTAAAAATCAGTCACCCAATCACACCCGCACACTGTCTTTCCCCGAATTTACCGTTGCTTTTTCCCGTTACACTGACGTGATCTGCACTGCGTTCCCTCATAGGAGACGCGAGCTGGGCGATTACCTCGCCATCGTGGCAGAGCTCGCTCTCTCCTACGGGGGCGCGCATTTTTACACTTACCACAAACTTTTTTCCGCCAAATGTGCCATTCGTGTGGCTCAGTGGAACCAGTGCCCCTACTGGGGCGCACTGGACACTGAGCTGCATAACAGGGTTTTCTTAGGCGTTCGCAATATTTCCTGCGCGGTATGTCGCTCAGTAGCGCATTCTACTATCGACTGTCCCCCAGTCACCCCCTCTCTTCCCTCACGCCCAGTTACGCCTCCCAAATCCACTTCCTCTGTTCCGCGCCTGCCAAACCGCCCAGCAAACCAAGCTCACGGGCAACCCAGCAGTCTGGAAGCATGCAGGAGTTTCAATTCTGGCAGATGTTCCAGGCAGCGTTGTCGCTACCTGCACGTGTGCCTTTTCTGCAGCGGTGCACACGCTCGCATCGTATGCCCGATGTCCCAAATGCAGAATAAAAATCTAAAAAATTACCTCTCGACTCCCGTGAACGTTTCTTGTTTGTCTTTCGAGTTGTCTTCGCACCCCGACATTCAGTTCACGGACTACCTTCTGACCGGTCTCTCGAACGGCTTCGACCCCGGCGTTATCAGTCTTCCATCACGCAGCTTAGTTTGCCCCAACCTTCAGTCCGCGCTTTCCGAACCAGAGTCAGTCGATCTCCTTATTAAAAAGGAGATTGACGCAAAATTCATTATCGGCCCTTTCGAAGCTCCCCCGTTTTCCGTATTTCGCATCAGCCCCATCGGCGTAGCAACGCGTAAATTCTCTGGCAAAAAGCGCCTCATTTTCGATCTCTCGTCACCGCACGGCTCGGCCTTTCCAAGCATCAACAGCCTCATTCCAATTGAGGAATTTTCGCTGCACTATCACAACATCGATCAAGCCATTACTTTAATAAAACATGCAGGTCGTGGAGCTTGGCTAGCCAAAGTCGACATTACATCCGCATTTAAAGTCATGCCCATCCACCCAGACTTCTGGCACCTTTTCGGCATTCAATGGCGCAATAAATTTTACTTTTCTGTCCGCCTCACTTTCAGCTGCAGAAGCAGCCCCAAAATCTTCGACATGTTGTCAGAGGCAATTTGCTGGATTCTCTCTAACAATTATGCAATTCCCTACCTAATCCACCTACTAGACGATTTTTTAATCATCTCGTCTCCCGACTCGTTTCCAGCTGCGCATCTAGCAAAAGTCCAACAGGTTTTTGAAAAACTCGGCGTCCCCCTTGCCCCAGACAAAACTTCAGGACCGAGCACTTCCATCGAATTTCTCGGAATAAAATTAGACTCTCTTCAATTCCAGGCTTCACTGCCAAAAGAGAAAATCGACAGAACAATCGTCATCGCTTCCTCGCTGTTAGCTAATCCCCGCTGCTCCAAACGCGAGCTCCTGTCCGTTCTCGGCCATCTGAATTTCGCGATGAGAATAATCCCGCAAGGTCGCCCGTTCGTTTCACAGCTCCTCTCTCTCGCGTCCTCCGCGCACGCTTTAGAGGACATGTTATCCATATCCAGCCCCTGCCTTGACGAGCTGAGCTTATGGATACAATTTCTCAAGCAATGGAACGGCTTGTCATTTTTCTACAGTGACATGTCCTCCTCCCCCGTCGATATTCACCTTTTCACTGATGCCGCCCCTTCTGTAGGTTTCGGAGGCTTTTACCAAGGTCGTTGGTTTGCATCCTCTTGGCCCCCCCAGCTATTAGAGATTCCGCAGGCCTTAGCATCCTCTGCACTTTTCGAGCTGTATCCACTGGTCGTCGCAGCATCCCTATGGGGGAAAGAGTGGTCGGCTTCCAGTATTACCGTACATTGCGATAACGAGGCCACGGTTCATTGCATTAACAAAGGCCGCTCTCACTCCCCCGCTTTAATGCCGTTCCTCAGACGCCTCATCTGGATCTCAGCCTGTGACCAGTTCATTCTAACTGCCAAACACATTCCCGGAGCAAAAAATCAGATTGCTGATGCCCTTTCTCGTTTCGCTTTCCAGAAATTCAGGCAGCTGGCGCCCGAAGCAGACCCCTTGCCAACACCGATACCTCCCTATTCGGAGCTGATATTCCCGTAAACCACCCACTAAAAACCCTCCTCGATGCATCTCGAAACTCCATCATCCAAGCCGTCTCCCTTAGGACCCTCCAATCTTATCTCACCGCATGGAAAAGCTTCAAGGCGTTTCACCACGCGTTCAACATTCCCTTTCCCTCATTTTCCGTAATCTCCATCACCTCCTTCATCTCCTTCCTAAACTTGTCAAAAAACCTCCAAGCAAGCTCAATTAAAGGTTACATGAGTGGGGTCCAGTTCTTCCACAAGCTCATATTCAACTCTCCATCCGCAGCAATAGCCAGCTCCCAAACATCTATGCTCATCAAGGGCATTCAAAGAACCCAGCCTGCTCGCCCAGACGCCAGGCAACCTATAACCCTGGATATACTGACCAGATGCATTTCCACCCTCCGTAAAGGATATCACTCCAAGCACGTCGATCGCACGCTCGACTCCATGTTTATCCTAGCCTTTTTCGGCTTTCTAAGATGTTCTGAAATTTCCACCACGTCCATCTTCAACCCCGTAATACATCCAACGTTATCCGACCTATCAGTACTCGATTCAGAGACGATCTCATTCTTAATTAAACAAAGCAAGACGGACCAAACCAGAAGGGGACATTTCATCTACATCTTCAACCTCCAGTCATCGATTCAGCCTTATCAGACCCTTCTAGCCTACCTTCACTTCAGGAAATCTCAGACCAAAACCACATCAGACCCTCTCTTCGTGGATGAATCTAACCGCCCAGCCACACGCTTCTGGTTCCAAAAACACCTCAAAGCCGTATTGCTCTTGTCTGGCATTCCCGCAGACCACTTTTCCGGCCACTCCTTCCGCATAGGCGCAGCAACTACAGCCGCCCAAAAAGGCCTATCGCAGTCTCAAATCCAAGCACTAGGGCGCTGGACGTCGGAAGCTTTTAAGAGCTACATCAGGTCAGATCTCTCAATCATCAGGGAAGCCCATCGAACCCTCATTTCCCGAATCATCTAAGAATCCATCCTTCACCCACATGGGCTCGAACCTCCACTATTCAGCCTTCATCTCCCTAGCGGGAGATCTCACTGTCACTGCAACCGCCTCAGCAATCACCAGGGATTCAGACCCAGCCTGCAGGGGCCATCGCCCAAGTCACAGGCTGTGCCACAGCAGACTCTTCAGCAGAAGCCTCCATCCAAGACGTCGAAGCCAGCGTCGCCGCAGCGATCGCCTCCGCAGAGGCCAGTGCTTCCATCCAAGTCATCGAAGCCAGCGTCGCCGCAGCGATCTCCTCCGCAGAGGCCAGTGCTTCCGTCTAAGATGTCGAAGCCAGCGTCGCCGCAGCGATCGCCTCCGCAGAGGCCAGTGCTTCCATCTAAGACGTCGAAGCCTGCGTCGCCGCAGCGATCGCCTCCGCAGAGGCCAGTGCTTCCATCCAAGTCATCGAAGCCAGCGTCGCCGCAGCGATCGCCTCCGCAGAGGCCAGTGCTTCCATCCAAGTCATCGAAGCCAGCGTCGCCGCAGCGATCGCCTCCGCAGAGGCCAGTGCTTCCGTCTAAGATGTCGAAGCCAGCGTCGCCGCAGCGATCGCCTCCGCAGAGGCCAGTGCTTCCATCTAAGACGTCGAAGCCTGCGTCGCCGCAGCGATCGCCTCCGCAGAGGCCAGTGCTTCCATCCAAGTCATCGAAGCCAGCGTCGCCGCAGCGATCGCCCTCCGCAGAGGCCAGTGCTTCCATCCAAGTCATCGAAGCCAGCGTCGCCGCAGCGATCGCCTCCGCAGAGGCCAGTGCTTCCATCCAAGTCATCGAAGCCAGCGTCGCCGCAGCGATCGCCTCCGCAGAGGCCAGTGCTTCCATCCAAGTCGTCGAAGCCAGCGTCGCCGCAGCGATCTCCTCCACAGAGGCCAGTGCTTCCGTCTAAGATGTCGAAGCCAGCGTCGCCGCAGCGATCGCCTCCGCAGAGGCCAGTGCTTCCATCTAAGACGTCGAAGCCTGCGTCGCCGCAGCGATCGCCTCCGCAGAGGCCAGTGCTTCCATCCAAGACGTCGAAGCCAGCGTCGCCGCAGCGATCTCCTCCACAGAGGCCAGTGCTTCCGTCTAAGATGTCGAAGCCAGCGTCGCCGCAGCGATCGCCTCCGCAGAGGCCAGTGCTTCCATCTAAGACGTCGAAGCCTGCGTCGCCGCAGCGATCGCCTCCGCAGAGGCCAGTGCTTCCATCTCGTGTTCTGCCATCTACAACTTTCTAAGGATCAAGAACAACAGCAGCTCTCTCCCCAGCAGGAACCTCCATCAGGTGCTCTACTTCAGCTGGATCCCTCCTTCAGTAGCCCCCTCCCAGCATCAGTCCTCATCCAGGGACACCCACGAAGACAGCAGGCATCCTCTCTCCATATCAGTCTCAAACATCCTTGGAGGAACCCCTGCCCCAGTCTTGCCTCATCTCAAACCACACCTTCTAAGGAGTCATCATCCTCTTGTCCTTACCCGAACGCAGTCAACGCCTCCATACTGTCCAGCACCGCGTTTTGGGGGGGGTATGCGTACTCCGGCGGCTGTCCAACTTCTTGCTTTATGGGGGGTGTGCTCTGGGCTCAACCGGTTCCGAGCTCGGCGCACTCACCCTGACCAAGGTGTAGTGTTTCGGGTTCGGATAGATCTGGCGAGCTCGGAGCCCGCTTCCCGGACAGCACGCCAAATACGCATAACCTTCATAACCAAGCTCTTGCTTTATTATCCCTATCAACATCGCTGTTATCTGCGCAGGTGAACTCGTGAAATTATGTTTAATTAACAAAGTTCGGGAGGAGCCGTAGCATATAATCAGCCGGCTGGCCCACAATCAGCAATCACTGCACATACACAATTAGCCATAGCGAGCTCGCTCATAAATAGAGAATCCATCTTACCTGCTCGATCTCCTAAGATTAAGCATCCCTCCTCCACCCCGGCTCCTCTCCCAAACTCACTTTTCTTTTGCAAGAGCCCCGGGGGGTGTGCTCTGGGCTCAACCGGTTCCGAGCTCGGCGCACTCACCCTGACCAAGGTGTAGTGTTTCGGGTTCGGATAGATCTGGCGAGCTCGGAGCCCGCTTCCCGGACAGCACGCCAAATACGCATAACCTTCATAACCAAGCTCTTGCTTTATTATCCCTATCAACATCGCTGTTATCTGCGCAGGTGAACTCGTGAACTGCATTTTGTGACAAAGTGAATCAGTGGATGATGAGAATGTCGCTTTTGACAAAGAACACTGATCATTACTAAAATGCTCCAATTGAGCTGTTAGAATGTCAGAAACAAGCTTTCTGAGCTGAGAACTGCATTTTGTGACATAGTTCATCAGTGGATGATGAGAATGTCAGTTTTGACAAAGAACACTGTTCATTACTAAAATGCTCTAATTGAGCTGTTAGAATGTCAGAAACAAGCTTTCTGAGCTGAGAACTGCATTTTGTGCAATAGTTCATCAGTGGATGATGAGAATGTCAGTTTTAACAAAGAACACTGTTCATTACTAAAATGCTCCAATTGAGCTGTTAGAATGTCAGAAACAAGCTTTCTGAGCATAAAACTGCATTTTGTGACAAAGTGCATCAGTGGATGATGAGAATGTCAGTTTTGACAAAGAACACTGTTCATTACTAAAATGCTCTAATTGAGCTGTTAGAATGTCAGAAACAAGCTTTCTGAGCTGAGAACTGCATTTTGTGACAAAAAGCATCAGTGGATGATGAGAATGTCAGTTTTGACAAAGAACACTGATCATTACTAAAATGCTCCGATTGAGCTGTTAGAATGTCAGAAACAAGCTTTCTGAGCTGAGAAATGCATTTTGTGACAAAGTTCATCAGTGGATGATGAGAATGTCAGTTTTGACAAAGAACACTGTTCATTACTGAAATGCTCCAATTGAGCTGTTAGAATGTCAGAAACAAATTTTCTGAGCTGAGAAATGCATTTTGTGACAAAGAGCATCAGTGGATGATGAGAATGTCAGTTTTGACAAAGAACACTGATCATCACTAAAATGCTCCAATTAAGCTGTTAGAATGTCAGAAACAAGCTTTCTGAGCTGAGAACTGCATTTTGTGACATAGTTCATCAGTGGATGATGAGAATGTCAGTTTTGACAAAGAACACTGTTCATTACTGAAATGCTCCAATTGAGCTGTTAGAATGTCAGAAACAAGCTTTCTGAGCTGAAAACTGCATTTTGTGACATAGTTCATCAGTGGATGATGAGAATGTCAGTTTTGACAAAGAACACTGATCATCACTAAACTGCTCCAATTAAGCTGTTAGAATGTCAGAAACAAGCTTTCTGAGCTGAGAACTGCATTTTGTGACATAGTGCTTCAGTGGATGATGAGAATGTCAGTTTTGACAAAGAACACTGTTCATTACTAAAATTCTCTAATTGAGCTGTTAGAATGTCAGAAACAAGCTTTCTGAGCTGAGAACTGCATTTTTTGAGAAAGTGAATCAGTGGATGATGAGAATGTCAGTTTTAACAAAGAACACTGTTCATTACTAAAATGCTCCAATTGAGCTGTTAGAATGTCAGAAACAAGCTTTCTGAGCATAAAACTGCATTTTGTGACAAAGTGCATCAGTGGATGATGAGAATGTCAGTTTTGACAAAGAACACTGTTCATTACTAAAATGCTCTAATTGAGCTGTTAGAATGTCAGAAACAAGCTTTCTGAGCTGAGAACTGCATTTTGTGACAAAAAGCATCAGTGGATGATGAGAATGTCAGTTTTGACAAAGAACACTGATCATTACTAAAATGCTCCGATTGAGCTGTTAGAATGTCAGAAACAAGCTTTCTGAGCTGAGAAATGCATTTTGTGACAAAGTGCTTCAGTGGATGATGAGAATGTCAGTTTTGACAAAGAACACTGTTCATTACTAAAATGCTCTAGTTGAGCTGTTAGAATGTCAGAAACAAGCTTTCTGAGCTGAGAACTGCATTTTGTGACATAGTTCATCAGTGGATGATGAGAATGTCAGTTTTGACAAAGAACACTGTTCATTACTAAAATGCTCTAATTGAGCTGTTAGAATGTTAGAAACAAGCTTTCTGAGCTGAGAACTGCATTTTGTGACATAGTTCATCAGTGGATGATGAGAATGTCAGTTTTGACAAAGAACACTGTTCATTACTAAAATGCTCCAATTGAGCTGTTAGAATGTCAGAAACAAGCTTTCTGAGCTGAGAACCGCATTTTGTGACATAGTTCATCAGTGGATGATGAGAATGTCAGTTTTGACAAAGAACTCTGTTCATTACTAAAATGCTCCAATTGAGCTGTTAGAATGTCAGAAACAAGCTTTCTGAGCTGAGAACCGCATTTTGTGACATAGTTCATCAGTGGATGATGAGAATGTCAGTTTTGACAAAGAACTCTGTTCATTACTGAAATGCTCCAATTGAGCTGTTAGAATGTCAGAAACAAGCTTTCTGAGCTGAAAACTGCATTTTGTGACAAAAAGCATCAGTGGATGATGAGAATGTCAGTTTTGACAAAAAACACTGTTCATTACTAAAATGCTCTAATTGAGCTGTTAGAATGTCAGAAACAAGCTTTCTGAGCTGAGAACTGCATTTTGTGACAAAGTTCATCAGTGGATGATGAGAATGTCAGTTTTGACAAAGAACTCTGTTCATTACTGAAATGCTCCAATTGAGCTGTTAGAATGTCAGAAACAAGCTTTCTGAGCTGAAAACTGCATTTTGTGACAAAAAGCATCAGTGGATGATGAGAATGTCAGTTTTGACAAAGAACACTGATCATTACTAAAATGCTCTAATTGAGCTGTTAGAATGTCAGAAACAAGCTTTCTGAGCTGAGAACTGCATTTTGTGACAAAAAGCATCAGTGGATGATGAGAATGTCAGTTTTGACAAAGAACACTGATCATTACTAAAATGCTCCAATTGAGCTGTTAGAATGTCAGAAGCAAGCTTTCTGAGCTGAGAAATGCATTTTGTGACAAAGTGCATCAGTGGATGATGAGAATGTCAGTTTTGACAAAGAACACTGTTCATTACTAAAATGCTCTAATTGAGCTGTTAGAATGTCAGAAACAAGCTTTCTGAGCTGAGAACTGCATTTTGTGACAAAGTTCATCAGTGGATGATGAGAATGTCAGTTTTGACAAAGAACACTGATCATTACTAAAATGCTCCAATTGAGCTGTTAGAATGTCAGAAACAAGCTTTCTGAGCTGAGAACTGCATTTTGTGACATAGTTCATCAGTGGATGATGAGAATGTCAGTTTTGACAAAGAACACTGTTCATTACTGAAATGCTCCAATTGAGCTGTTAGAATGTCAGGAACAAATTTTCTGAGCTGAGAAATGCATTTTGTGACAAAGAGCATCAGTGGATGATGAGAATGTCAGTTTTGACAAAGAACACTGATCATCACTAAAATGCTCCAATTAAGCTGTTAGAATGTCAGAAACAAGCTTTCTGAGCTGAGAACTGCATTTTGTGACATAGTTCATCAGTGGATGATGAGAATGTCAGTTTTGACAAAGAACACTGTTCATTACTAAAATGCTCTAATTGAGCTGTTAGAATGTCAGAAACAAGCTTTCTGAGCTGAGAAATGCATTTTGTGACAAAGTGCATCAGTGGATGATGAGAATGTCAGTTTTGACAAAGAACACTGATCATCACTAAAATGCTCCAATTAAGCTGTTAGAATGTCAGAAACAAGCTTTCTGAGCTGAGAACTGCATTTTGTGACAAAGTGCTTCAGTGGATGATGAGAATGTCAGTTTTGACAAAGAACACTGTTCATTACTAAAATGCTCTAATTGAGCTGTTAGAATGTTAGAAACAAGCTTTCTGAGCTGAGAACTGCATTTTGTGACAAAGTGCTTCAGTGGATGATGAGAATGTCAGTTTTGACAAAGAACACTGTTCATTACTAAAATGCTCCAATTGAGCTGTTAGAATGTCAGAAACAAGCTTTCTGAGCTGAGAACCGTATTTTGTGACATAGTTCATCAGTGGATGATGAGAATGTCAGTTTTGACAAAGAACTCTGTTCATTACTGAAATGCTCCAATTGAGCTGTTAGAATGTCAGAAACAAGCTTTCTGAGCATAAAACTGCATTTTGTGACATAGTTCATCAGTGGATGATGAGAATGTCACTTTTGACAAAGAACACTGATCATTACTGAAATGCTCCAATTGAGCTGTTAGAATGTCAGAAACAAGCTTTCTGAGCTGAAAACTGCATTTTGTGACAAAAAGCATCAGTGGATGATGAGAATGTCAGTTTTGACAAAGAACACTGATCATTACTAAAATGCTCCAATTGAGCTGTTAGAATGTCAGAAACAAGCTTTCTGAGCTGAGAAATGCATTTTGTGACAAAGTGCATCAGTGGATGATGAGAATGTCAGTTTTGACAAAGAACACTGTTCATTACTAAAATGCTCTAATTGAGCTGTTAGAATGTCAGAAACAAGCTTTCTGAGCTGAGAACTGCATTTTGTGACAAAGTTCATCAGTGGATGATGAGAATGTCAGTTTTGACAAAGAACTCTGTTCATTACTGAAATGCTCCAATTGAGCTGTTAGAATGTCAGAAACAAGCTTTCTGAGCTGAAAACTGCATTTTGTGACAAAAAGCATCAGTGGATGATGAGAATGTCAGTTTTGACAAAGAACACTGATCATTACTAAAATGCTCCAATTGAGCTGTTAGAATGTCAGAAACAAGCTTTCTGAGCTGAGAAATGCATTTTGTGACAAAGTGCATCAGTGGATGATGAGAATGTCAGTTTTGACAAAGAACACTGTTCATTACTAAAATGCTCTAATTGAGCTGTTAGAATGTCAGAAACAAGCTTTCTGAGCTGAGAACTGCATTTTGTGACAAAGTTCATCAGTGGATGATGAGAATGTCAGTTTTGACAAAGAACACTGATCATTACTAAAATGCTCCAATTGAGCTGTTAGAATGTCAGAAACAAGCTTTCTGAGCTGAGAACTGCATTTTGTGACATGGTTCATCAGTGGATGATGAGAATGTCAGTTTTGACAAAGAACACTGTTCATTACTGAAATGCTCCAATTGAGCTGTTAGAATGTCAGGAACAAATTTTCTGAGCTGAGAAATGCATTTTGTGACAAAGAGCATCAGTGGATGATGAGAATGTCAGTTTTGACAAAGAACACTGATCAACACTAAAATGCTCCAATTAAGCTGTTAGAATGTCAGAAACAAGCTTTCTGAGCTGAGAACTGCATTTTGTGACATAGTTCATCAGTGGATGATGAGAATGTCAGTTTTGACAAAGAACAGTGTTCATTACTGAAATGCTCCAATTGAGCTGTTAGAATGTCAGAAACAAGCTTTCTGAGCTGAGAAATGCATTTTGTGACAAAGTGCATCAGTGGATGATGAGAATGTCAGTTTTGACAAAGAACACTGTTCATTACTAAAATGCTCTAATTGAGCTGTTAGAATGTCAGAAACAAGCTTTCTGAGCTGAGAACTGCATTTTGTGACAAAAAGCATCAGTGGATGATGAGAATGTCAGTTTTGACAAAGAACACTGATCATTACTAAAATGCTCCAATTGAGCTGTTAGAATGTCAGAAGCAAGCTTTCTGAGCTGAGAAATGCATTTTGTGACAAAGTGCTTCAGTGGATGATGAGAATGTCAGTTTTGACAAAGAACACTGTTCATTACTAAAATGCTCCAATTAAGCTGTTAGAATGTCAGAAACAAGCTTTCTGAGCTGAGAACTGCATTTTGTGACAAAGTGCTTCAGTGGATGATGAGAATGTCAGTTTTGACAAAGAACACTGTTCATTACTAAAATGCTCCAATTGAGCTGTTAGAATGTCAGAAACAAGCTTTCTGAGCTGAGAACCGCATTTTGTGACATAGTTCATCAGTGGATGATGAGAATGTCAGTTTTGACAAAGAACTCTGTTCATTACTGAAATGCTCCAATTGAGCTGTTAGAATGTCAGAAACAAGCTTTCTGAGCTGAAAACTGCATTTTGTGACAAAAAGCATCAGTGGATGATGAGAATGTCAGTTTTGACAAAAAACACTGTTCATTACTAAAATGCTCTAATTGAGCTGTTAGAATGTCAGAAACAAGCTTTCTGAGCTGAGAACTGCATTTTGTGACAAAGTTCATCAGTGGATGATGAGAATGTCAGTTTTGACAAAGAACTCTGTTCATTACTGAAATGCTCCAATTGAGCTGTTAGAATGTCAGAAACAAGCTTTCTGAGCTGAAAACTGCATTTTGTGACAAAAAGCATCAGTGGATGATGAGAATGTCAGTTTTGACAAAGAACACTGATCATTACTAAAATGCTCTAATTGAGCTGTTAGAATGTCAGAAACAAGCTTTCTGAGCTGAGAACTGCATTTTGTGACAAAAAGCATCAGTGGATGATGAGAATGTCAGTTTTGACAAAGAACACTGATCATTACTAAAATGCTCCAATTGAGCTGTTAGAATGTCAGAAGCAAGCTTTCTGAGCTGAGAAATGCATTTTGTGACAAAGTGCATCAGTGGATGATGAGAATGTCAGTTTTGACAAAGAACACTGTTCATTACTAAAATGCTCTAATTGAGCTGTTAGAATGTCAGAAACAAGCTTTCTGAGCTGAGAACTGCATTTTGTGACAAAGTTCATCAGTGGATGATGAGAATGTCAGTTTTGACAAAGAACACTGATCATTACTAAAATGCTCCAATTGAGCTGTTAGAATGTCAGAAACAAGCTTTCTGAGCTGAGAACTGCATTTTGTGACATAGTTCATCAGTGGATGATGAGAATGTCAGTTTTGACAAAGAACACTGTTCATTACTGAAATGCTCCAATTGAGCTGTTAGAATGTCAGGAACAAATTTTCTGAGCTGAGAAATGCATTTTGTGACAAAGAGCATCAGTGGATGATGAGAATGTCAGTTTTGACAAAGAACACTGATCATCACTAAAATGCTCCAATTAAGCTGTTAGAATGTCAGAAACAAGCTTTCTGAGCTGAGAACTGCATTTTGTGACATAGTTCATCAGTGGATGATGAGAATGTCAGTTTTGACAAAGAACACTGTTCATTACTAAAATGCTCTAATTGAGCTGTTAGAATGTCAGAAACAAGCTTTCTGAGCTGAGAAATGCATTTTGTGACAAAGTGCATCAGTGGATGATGAGAATGTCAGTTTTGACAAAGAACACTGATCATCACTAAAATGCTCCAATTAAGCTGTTAGAATGTCAGAAACAAGCTTTCTGAGCTGAGAACTGCATTTTGTGACAAAGTGCTTCAGTGGATGATGAGAATGTCAGTTTTGACAAAGAACACTGTTCATTACTAAAATGCTCTAATTGAGCTGTTAGAATGTTAGAAACAAGCTTTCTGAGCTGAGAACTGCATTTTGTGACAAAGTGCTTCAGTGGATGATGAGAATGTCAGTTTTGACAAAGAACACTGTTCATTACTAAAATGCTCCAATTGAGCTGTTAGAATGTCAGAAACAAGCTTTCTGAGCTGAGAACCGTATTTTGTGACATAGTTCATCAGTGGATGATGAGAATGTCAGTTTTGACAAAGAACTCTGTTCATTACTGAAATGCTCCAATTGAGCTGTTAGAATGTCAGAAACAAGCTTTCTGAGCTGAAAACTGCATTTTGTGACAAAAAGCATCAGTGGATGATGAGAATGTCAGTTTTGACAAAGAACACTGTTCATTACTAAAATGCTCTAATTGAGCTGTTAGAATGTCAGAAACAAGCTTTCTGAGCTGAGAACTGCATTTTGTGACAAAGTTCATCAGTGGATGATGAGAATGTCAGTTTTGACAAAGAACTCTGTTCATTACTGAAATGCTCCAATTGAGCTGTTAGAATGTCAGAAACAAGCTTTCTGAGCTGAAAACTGCATTTTGTGACAAAAAGCATCAGTGGATGATGAGATTGTCAGTTTTGACAAAGAACACTGATCATTATTAAAATGCTCCAATTGAGCTGTTAGAATGTCATAAACAAGCTTTCTGAGCTGAGAAATGCATTTTGTGACAAAGTGCTTCAGTGGATGATGAGAATGTCAGTTTTGACAAAGAACACTGTTCATTACTAAAATGCTCTAATTGAGCTGTTAGAATGTCAGAAACAAGCTTTCTGAGCTGAGAACTGCATTTTGTGACAAAGTTCATCAGTGGATGATGAGAATGTCAGTTTTGACAAAGAACACTGTTCATTACTGAAATGCTCCAATTGAGCTGTTAGAATGTCAGAAACAAATTTTCTGAGCTGAGAAATGCATTTTGTGACAAAGTGCATCAGTGGATGATGAGAATGTCAGTTTTGACAAAGAACACTGATCATCACTAAAATGCTCCAATTAAGCTGTTAGAATGTCAGAAACAAGCTTTCTGAGCTGAGAACTGCATTTTGTGACAAAGTTCATCAGTGGATGATGAGAATGTCAGTTTTGACAAAGAACACTGTTCATTACTAAAATGCTCTAATTGAACTGTTAGAATGTCAGAAACAAGCTTTCTGAGCTGAGAACTGCATTTTGTGACATAGTTCATCAGTGGATGATGAGAATGTCAGTTTTGACAAAGAACACTGTTCATTGCTGAAATGCTCCAATTGAGCTGTTAGAATGTCAGAAACAAGCTTTCTGAGCTGAGAAATGCATTTTGTGACAAAAAGCATCAGTGGATGATGAGAATGTCAGTTTTGACAAAGAACACTGATCATTACTAAAATGCTCCGATTGAGCTGTTAGAATGTCAGAAACAAGCTTTCTGAGCTGAGAAATGCATTTTGTGACAAAGTGCTTCAGTGGATGATGAGAATGTCAGTTTTGACAAAGAACACTGTTCATTACTAAAATGCTCTAATTGAGCTGTTAGAATGTTAGAAACAAGCTTTCTGAGCTGAGAACTGCATTTTGTGACATAGTTCATCAGTGGATGATGAGAATGTCAGTTTTGACAAAGAACACTGTTCATTACTAAAATGCTCCAATTGAGCTGTTAGAATGTCAGAAACAAGCTTTCTGAGCTGAGAACCGCATTTTGTGACATAGTTCATCAGTGGATGATGAGAATGTCAGTTTTGACAAAGAACTCTGTTCTTTACTGAAATGCTCCAATTGAGCTGTTAGAATGTCAGAAACAAGCTTTCTGAGCTGAAAACTGCATTTTGTGACAAAAAGCATCAGTGGATGATGAGAATGTCAGTTTTGACAAAGAACACTGTTCATTACTAAAATGCTCTAATTGAGCTGTTAGAATGTCAGAAACAAGCTTTCTGAGCTGAGAACTGCATTTTGTGACAAAGTTCATCAGTGGATGATGAGAATGTCAGTTTTGACAAAGAACTCTGTTCATTACTGAAATGCTCCAATTGAGCTGTTAGAATGTTAGAAACAAGCTTTCTGAGCTGAAAACTGCATTTTGTGACAAAAAGCATCAGTGGATGATGAGAATGTCAGTTTTGACAAAGAACACTGATCATTACTAAAATGCTCCAATTGAGCTGTTAGAATGTCATAAACAAGCTTTCTGAGCTGAGAAATGCATTTTGTGACAAAGTGCTTCAGTGGATGATGAGAATGTCAGTTTTGACAAAGAACACTGTTCATTACTAAAATGCTCTAATTGAGCTGTTAGAATGTCAGAAACAAGCTTTCTGAGCTGAGAACTGCATTTTGTGACAAAGTTCATCAGTGGATGATGAGAATGTCAGTTTTGACAAAGAACACTGATCATTACTAAAATGCTCCAATTGAGCTGTTAGAATGTCAGAAACAAGCTTTCTGAGCTGAGAAATGCATTTTGTGACAAAGTGCTTCATTGGATGATGAGAATGTCAGTTTTGACAAAGAACACTGTTCATTACTAAAATGCTCTAATTGAGCTGTTAGAATGTCAGAAACAAGCTTTCTGAGCTGAGAACTGCATTTTGTGACAAAAAGCATCAGTGGATGATGAGAATGTCAGTTTTGACAAAGAACACTGATCATTACTAAAATGCTCCAATTGAGCTGTTAGAATGTCAGAAACAAGCTTTCTGAGCTGAGAACTGCATTTTGTGACAAAAAGCATCAGTGGATGATGAGAATGTCAGTTTTGACAAAGAACACTGATCATTACTAACATGCTCCAATTGAGCTGTTAGAATGTCAGAAACAAGCTTTCTGAGCTGAGAACTGCATTTTGTGACATAGTTCATCAGTGGATGATGAGAATGTCAGTTTTGATAAAGAACACTGTTCATTACTGAAATGCTCTAATTGAGCTGTTAGAATGTCGGAAACAAGCTTTCTGAGCTGAGAACTGCATTTTGTGACAAAAAGCATCAGTGGATGATGAGAATGTCAGTTTTGACAAAGAACACTGATCATTACTAACATGCTCCAATTGAGCTGTTAGAATGTCAGAAACAAGCTTTCTGAGCTGAGAACTGCATTTTGTGACATAGTTCATCAGTGGATGATGAGAATGTCAGTTTTGACAAAGAACACTGTTCATTACTGAAATGCTCCAATTGAGCTGTTAGAATGTCAGAAACAAATTTTCTGAGCTGAGAAATGCATTTTGTGACAAAGTGCATCAGTGGATGATGAGAATGTCAGTTTTGACAAAGAACACTGATCATCACTAAAATGCTCCAATTAAGCTGTTAAAATGTCAGAAACAAGCTTTCTGAGCTGAGAACTGCATTTTGTGACAAAGTTCATCAGTGGATGATGAGAATGTCAGTTTTGACAAAGAACACTGTTCATTACTAAAATGCTCTAATTGAGCTGTTAGAATGTCAGAAACAAGCTTTCTGAGCTGAGAAATGCATTTTGTGACAAAGTGCATCAGTGGATGATGAGAATGTCACTTTTGACAAAGAACACTGTTCATTACTAAAATGCTCTAATTGAACTGTTAGAATGTCAGAAACAAGCTTTCTGAGCTGAGAACTGCATTTTGTGACATAGTTCATCAGTGGATGATGAGAATGTCAGTTTTGACAAAGAACACTGTTCATTATTAAAATGCTCTAATTGAGCTGTTAGAATGTTAGAAACAAGCTTTCTGAGCTGAGAACTGCATTTTGTGACATAGTTCATCAGTGGATGATGAGAATGTCAGTTTTGACAAAGAACACTGTTCATTACTAAAATGCTCCAATTGAGCTGTTAGAATGTCAGAAACAAGCTTTCTGAGCTGAGAACTGCATTTTGTGACATAGTTCATCAGTGGATGATGAGAATGTCAGTTTTGACAAAGAACACTGTTCATTGCTGATATGCTCCAATTGAGCTGTTAGAATGTCAGAAACAAGCTTTCTGAGCTGAGAAATGCATTTTGTGACAAAAAGCATCAGTGGATGATGAGAATGTCAGTTTTGACAAAGAACACTGATCATTACTAAAATGCTCCGATTGAGCTGTTAGAATGTCAGAAACAAGCTTTCTGAGCTGAGAAATGCATTTTGTGACAAAGTGCTTCAGTGGATGATGAGAATGTCAGTTTTGACAAAGAACACTGTTCATTACTAAAATGCTCTAATTGAGCTGTTAGAATGTTAGAAACAAGCTTTCTGAGCTGAGAACTGCATTTTGTGACATAGTTCATCAGTGGATGATGAGAATGTCAGTTTTGACAAAGAACACTGTTCATTACTAAAATGCTCCAATTGAGCTGTTAGAATGTCAGAAACAAGCTTTCTGAGCTGAGAACCACATTTTGTGACATAGTTCATCAGTGGATGATGAGAATGTCAGTTTTGACAAAGAACTTTGTTCATTACTGAAATGCTCCAATTGAGCTGTTAGAATGTCAGAAACAAGCTTTCTGAGCTGAAAACTGCATTTTGTGACAAAAAGCATCAGTGGATGATGAGAATGTCAGTTTTGACAAAGAACACTGTTCATTACTAAAATGCTCTAATTGAGCTGTTAGAATGTCAGAAACAAGCTTTCTGAGCTGAGAACTGCATTTTGTGACAAAGTTCATCAGTGGATGATGAGAATGTCAGTTTTGACAAAGAACTCTGTTCATTACTGAAATGCTCCAATTGAGCTGTTAGAATGTCAGAAACAAGCTTTCTGAGCTGAAAACTGCATTTTGTGACAAAAAGCATCAGTGGATTATGAGAATGTCAGTTTTGACAAAGAACACTGATCATTACTAAAATGCTCCGATTGAGCTGTTAGAATGTCAGAAACAAGCTTTCTGAGCTGAGAAATGCATTTTGTGACAAAGTGCTTCAGTGGATGATGAGAATGTCAGTTTTGACAAAGAACACTGTTCATTACTAAAATGCTCTAATTGAGCTGTTAGAATGTTAGAAACAAGCTTTCTGAGCTGAGAACTGCATTTTGTGACATAGTTCATCAGTGGATGATGAGAATGTCAGTTTTGACAAAGAACACTGTTCATTACTAAAATGCTCCAATTGAGCTGTTAGAATGTCAGAAACAAGCTTTCTGAGCTGAGAACCGCATTTTGTGACATAGTTCATCAGTGGATGATGAGAATGTCAGTTTTGACAAAGAACTCTGTTCATTACTGAAATGCTCCAATTGAGCTGTTAGAATGTCAGAAACAAGCTTTCTGAGCTGAAAACTGCATTTTGTGACAAAAAGCATCAGTGGATGATGAGAATGTCAGTTTTGACAAAGAACACTGTTCATTACTAAAATGCTCTAATTGAGCTGTTAGAATGTCAGAAACAAGCTTTCTGAGCTGAGAACTGCATTTTGTGACAAAGTTCATCAGTGGATGATGAGAATGTCAGTTTTGACAAAGAACTCTGTTCATTACTGAAATGCTCCAATTGAGCTGTTAGAATGTCAGAAACAAGCTTTCTGAGCTGAAAACTGCATTTTGTGACAAAAAGCATCAGTGGATGATGAGAATGTCAGTTTTGACAAAGAACACTGATCATTACTAAAATGCTCAAATTGAGCTGTTAGAATGTCATAAACAAGCTTTCTGAGCTGAGAAATGCATTTTGTGACAAAGTGCTTCAGTGGATGATGAGAATGTCAGTTTTGACAAAGAACATTGTTCATTACTAAAATGCTATAATTGAGCTGTTAGAATGTCAGAAACAAGCTTTCTGAGCTGAGAAATGCATTTTGTGACAAAGTGCTTCATTGGATGATGAGAATGTCAGTTTTGACAAAGAACACTGATCATTACTAAAATGCTCCAATTGAGCTGTTAGAATGTCAGAAACAAGCTTTCTGAGCTGAGAACTGCATTTTGTGACAAAAAGCATCAGTGGATGATGAGAATGTCAGTTTTGACAAAGAACACTGATCATTACTAACATGCTCCAATTGAGCTGTTAGAATGTCAGAAACAAGCTTTCTGAGCTGAGAACTGCATTTTGTGACATAGTTCATCAGTGGATGATGAGAATGTCAGTTTTGACAAAGAACACTGTTCATTACTGAAATGCTCCAATTGAGCTGTTAGAATGTCAGAAACAAATTTTCTGAGCTGAGAAATGCATTTTGTGACAAAGTGCATCAGTGGATGATGAGAATGTCAGTTTTGACAAAGAACACTGATCATCACTAAAATGCTCCAATTAAGCTGTTAGAATGTCAGAAACAAGCTTTCTGAGCTGAGAACTGCATTTTGTGACATAGTTCATCAGTGGATGATGAGAATGTCAGTTTTGACAAAGAACACTGTTCATTACTGAAATGCTCCAATTGAGCTGTTAGAATGTCAGAAACAAGCTTTCTGAGCTGAGAAATGCATTTTGTGACAACGTGCATCAGTGGATGATGAGAATGTCAGTTTTGACAAAGAACACTGTTCATTACTAAAATGCTCTAATTGAGCTGTTAGAATGTCAGAAACAAGCTTTCTGAGCTGAGAACTGCATTTTGTGACATAGTTCATCAGTGGATGATGAGAATGTCAGTTTTGACAAAGAACTCTGTTCATTACTGAAATGCTCCAATTGAGCTGTTAGAATGTCAGAAACAAGCTTTCTGAGCTGAAAACTGCATTTTGTGACAAAAAGCATCAGTGGATGATGAGAATGTCAGTTTTGACAAAGAACACTGATCATTACTAAAATGCTCTAATTGAGCTGTTAGAATGTCAGAAACAAGCTTTCTGAGCTGAGAACTGCATTTTGTGACAAAAAGCATCAGTGGATGATGAGAATGTCAGTTTTGACAAAGAACACTGATCATTACTAAAATGCTCCAATTGAGCTGTTAGAATGTCAGAAGCAAGCTTTCTGAGCTGAGAAATGCATTTTGTGACAAAGTGCATCAGTGGATGATGAGAATGTCAGTTTTGACAAAGAACACTGTTCATTACTAAAATGCTCTAATTGAGCTGTTAGAATGTCAGAAACAAGCTTTCTGAGCTGAGAACTGCATTTTGTGACAAAGTTCATCAGTGGATGATGAGAATGTCAGTTTTGACAAAGAACACTGATCATTACTAAAATGCTCCAATTGAGCTGTTAGAATGTCAGAAACAAGCTTTCTGAGCTGAGAACTGCATTTTGTGACATAGTTCATCAGTGGATGATGAGAATGTCAGTTTTGACAAAGAACACTGTTCATTACTGAAATGCTCCAATTGAGCTGTTAGAATGTCAGGAACAAATTTTCTGAGCTGAGAAATGCATTTTGTGACAAAGAGCATCAGTGGATGATGAGAATGTCAGTTTTGACAAAGAACACTGATCATCACTAAAATGCTCCAATTAAGCTGTTAGAATGTCAGAAACAAGCTTTCTGAGCTGAGAACTGCATTTTGTGACATAGTTCATCAGTGGATGATGAGAATGTCAGTTTTGACAAAGAACACTGTTCATTACTAAAATGCTCTAATTGAGCTGTTAGAATGTTAGAAACAAGCTTTCTGAGCTGAGAACTGCATTTTGTGACATAGTTCATCAGTGGATGATGAGAATGTCAGTTTTGACAAAGAACACTGTTCATTACTAAAATGCTCCAATTGAGCTGTTAGAATGTCAGAAACAAGCTTTCTGAGCTGAGAACCGCATTTTGTGACATAGTTTATCAGTGGATGATGAGAATGTCAGTTTTGACAAAGAACTCTGTTCATTACTGAAATGCTCCAATTGAGCTGTTAGAATGTCAGAAACAAGCTTTCTGAGCTGAAAACTGCATTTTGTGACAAAAAGCATCAGTGGATGATGAGAATGTCAGTTTTGACAAAGAACACTGATCATTACTAAAATGCTCCAATTGAGCTGTTAGAATGTCAGAAACAAGCTTTCTGAGCTGAGAACTGCATTTTGTGACAAAGTGCATCAGTGGATGATGAGAATGTCAGTTTTGACAAAGAACACTGTTCATTACTAAAATGCTCTAATTGAGCTGTTAGAATGTCAGAAACAAGCTTTCTGAGCTGAGAACTGCATTTTGTGACAAAGTTCATCAGTGGATGATGAGAATGTCACTTTTGACAAAGAACACTGTTCATTACTAAAATGCTCTAATTGAGCTGTTAGAATGTCAGAAACAAGCTTTCTGAGCTGAGAAATGCATTTTGTGACAAAGTGCATCAGTGGATGATGAGAATGTCACTTTTGACAAAGAACACTGTTCATTACTAAAATGCTCTAATTGAACTGTTAGAATGTCAGAAACAAGCTTTCTGAGCTGAGAACTGCATTTTGTGACATAGTTCATCAGTGGATGATGAGAATGTCAGTTTTGACAAAGAACACTGTTCATTACTAAAATGCTCTAATTGAGCTGTTAGAATGTTAGAAACAAGCTTTCTGAGCTGAGAACTGCATTTTGTGACATAGTTCATCAGTGCATGATGAGAATGTCAGTTTTGACAAAGAACACTGTTCATTACTAAAATGCTCCAATTGAGCTGTTAGAATGTCAGAAACAATCTTTCTGAGCTGAGAACTGCATTTTGTGACATAGTTCATCAGTGGATGATGAGAATGTCAGTTTTGACAAAGAACACTGTTCATTGCTGATATGCTCCAATTGAGCTGTTAGAATGTCAGAAACAAGCTTTCTGAGCTGAGAAATGCATTTTGTGACAAAGTGAATCAGTGGATGATGAGAATGTCAGTTTTGACAAAGAACACTGATCATCACTAAAATGCTCCAATTAAGCTGTTAGAATGTCAGAAACAAGCTTTCTGAGCTGAGAACTGCATTTTGTGACATAGTTCATCAGTGGATGATGAGAATGTCAGTTTTGACAAAGAACACTGTTCATTACTGAAATGCTCCAATTGAGCTGTTAGAATGTCAGAAACAAGCTTTCTGAGCTGAGAAATGCATTTTGTGACAAAGTGCATCAGTGGATGATGAGAATGTCAGTTTTGACAAAGAACACTGTTCATTACTAAAATGCTCTAATTGAGCTGTTAGAATGTCAGAAACAAGCTTTCTGAGCTGAGAACTGCATTTTGTGACAAAGTTCATCAGTGGATGATGAGAATGTCAGTTTTGACAAAGAACACTGATCATTACTAAAATGCTCCAATTGAGCTGTTATAATGTCAGAAACAAGCTTTCTGAGCTGAGAACTGCATTTTGTGACAAAGTGAATCAGTGGATGGATGAGAATGTCACTTTTGACAAAGAACACTGTTCATTACTGAAATGCTCCAATTGAGCTGTTAGAATGTCAGAAACAAGCTTTCTGAGCTGAAAACTGCATTTTGTGACATAGTTCATCAGTGGATGATGAGAATGTCAGTTTTGACAAAGAACACTGATCATCACTAAAATGCTCCAATTAAGCTGTTAGAATGTCAGAAACAAGCTTTCTGAGCTGAGAACTGCATTTTGTGACATAGTTCATCAGTGGATGATGAGAATGTCAGTTTTGACAAAGAACACTGTTCATTACAAAAATTCTCTAATTGAGCTGTTAGAATGTCAGAAACAAGCTTTCTGAGCTGAGAACTGCATTTTGTGAGAAAGTGAATCAGTGGATGATGAGAATGTCAGTTTTGACAAAGAACACTGTTCATTACTAAAATGCTCCAATTGAGCTGTTAGAATGTCAGAAACAAGCTTTCTGAGCTGAGAACTGCATTTTGTGACATAGTTCATCAGTGGATGATGAGAATGTTAGTTTTGACAAAGAACACTGTTCATTACTAAAATGCTCCAATTGAGCTGTTAGAATGTCAGAAACAAGCTTTCTGAGCTGAGAACTGCATTTTGTGACAAAAAGCATCAGTGGATGATGAGAATGTCAGTTTTGACAAAGAACACTGATCATTACTAAAATGCTCCAATTGAGCTGTTAGAATGTCATAAACAAGCTTTCTGAGCTGAGAAATGCATTTTGTGACAAAGTGCATCAGTGGATGATGAGAATGTCAGTTTTGACAAAGAACACTGTTCATTACTAAAATGCTCTAATTGAGCTGTTAGAATGTCATAAACAAGCTTTCTGAGCTGAGAAATGCATTTTGTGACAAAGTGCTTCAGTGGATGATGAGAATGTCAGTTTTGACAAAGAACACTGTTCATTACTAAAATGCTCTAATTGAGCTGTTAGAATGTCAGAAATAAGCTTTCTGAGCTGAGAACTGCATTTTGTGACAAAGTTCATCAGTGGATGATGAGAATGTCAGTTTTGACAAAGAACTCTGTTCATTACTAAAATGCTCCAATTGAGCTGTTAGAATGTCAGAAACAAGCTTTCTGAGCTGAGAAATGCATTTTGTGACAAAGTGCATCAGTGGATGATGAGAATGTCAGTTTTGACAAAGAACACTGATCATCACTAAAATGCTCCAATTGAGCTGTTAGAATGTCAGAAACAAATTTTCTGAGCTGAGAAATGCATTTTGTGACAAAGTGCATCAGTGGATGATGAGAATGTCAGTTTTGACAAAGAACACTGATCATCACTAAAATGCTCCAATTAAGCTGTTAGAATGTCAGAAACAAGCTTTCTGGGCTGAGAACTGCATTTTGTGACATAGTTCATCAGTGGATGATGAGAATGTCAGTTTTGACAAAGAACACTGTTCATTACTGAAATGCTCCAATTGAGCTGTTAGAATGTCAGAAACAAGCTTTCTGAGCTGAGAAATGCATTTTGTGACAAAGTGCATCAGTGGATGATGAGAATGTCAGTTTTGACAAAGAACACTGTTCATTACTAAAATGCTCTAATTGAGCTGTTAGAATGTCAGAAACAAGCTTTCTGAGCTGAGAACTGCATTTTGTGACATAGTTCATCAGTGGATGATGAGAATGTCAGTTTTGACAAAGAACACTGTTCATTACTAAAATGCTCTAATTGAGCTGTTAGAATGTTAGAAACAAGCTTTCTGAGCTGAGAACTGCATTTTGTGACATAGTTCATCAGTGGATGATGAGAATGTCAGTTTTGACAAAGAACACTGTTCATTACTAAAATGCTCCAATTGAGCTGTTAGAATGTCAGAAACAAGCTTTCAGAGCTGAGAACCGCATTTTGTGACATAGTTCATCAGTGGATGATGAGAATGTCAGTTTTGACAAAGAACTCTGTTCATTACTAAAATGCTCTAATTGAGCTGTTAGAATGTCAGAAAGAAGCTTTCTGAGCTGAGAACTGCATTTTGTGACATAGTTCATCAGTGGATGATGAGAATGTCAGTTTTGACAAAGAACACTGTTCATTACTAAAATGCTCTAATTGAGCTGTTAGAATGTCAGAAACAAGCTTTCTGAGCTGAGAAATGCATTTTGTGACAAAGTGCATCAGTGGATGATGAGAATGTCAGTTTTGACAAAGAACACTGATCATCACTAAAATGCTCCAATTAAGCTGTTAGAATGTCAGAAACAAGCTTTCTGAGCTGAGAACTGCATTTTGTGACAAAGTTCATCAGTGGATGATGAGAATGTCAGTTTTGACAAAGAACACTGATCATTACTAAAATGCTCCAATTGAGCTGTTTAGAATGTCAGAAACAAGCTTTCTGAGCTGAGAACTGCATTTTGTGACATAGTTCATCAGTGGATGATGAGAATGTCAGTTTTGACAAAGAACACTGTTCATTACTGAAATGCTCCAATTGAGCTGTTAGAATGTCAGGAACAAATTTTCTGAGCTGAGAAATGCATTTTGTGACAAAGAGCATCAGTGGATGATGAGAATGTCAGTTTTGACAAAGAACACTGATCATCACTAAAATGCTCCAATTAAGCTGTTAGAATGTCAGAAACAAGCTTTCTGAGCTGAGAACTGCATTTTGTGACATAGTTCATCAGTGGATGATGAGAATGTCAGTTTTGACAAAGAACACTGTTCATTACTGAAATGCTCCAATTGAGCTGTTAGAATGTCAGAAACAAGCTTTCTGAGCTGAGAAATGCATTTTGTGACAAAGTGCATCAGTGGATGATGAGAATGTCAGTTTTGACAAAGAACACTGTTCATTACTAAAATGCTCTAATTGAGCTGTTAGAATGTCAGAAACAAGCTTTCTGAGCTGAGAACTGCATTTTGTGACAAAAAGCATCAGTGGATGATGAGAATGTCAGTTTTGACAAAGAACACTGATCATTACTAAAATGCTCCAATTGAGCTGTTAGAATGTCAGAAACAAGCTTTCTGAGCTGAGAAATGCATTTTGTGACAAAGTGCTTCAGTGGATGATGAGAATGTCAGTTTTGACAAAGAACACTGTTCATTACTAAAATGCTCTAATTGAGCTGTTAGAATGTCAGAAACAAGCTTTCTGAGCTGAGAACTGCATTTTGTGACATAGTTCATCAGTGGATGATGAGAATGTCAGTTTTGACAAAGAACACTGTTCATTACTAAAATGCTCTAATTGAGCTGTTAGAATGTCAGAAACAAGCTTTCTGAGCTGAGAACTGCATTTTGTGACATAGTTCATCAGTGGATGATGAGAATGTCAGTTTTGACAAAGAACACTGTTCATTACTAAAATGCTCCAATTGAGCTGTTAGAATGTCAGAAACAAGCTTTCTGAGCTGAGAAATGCATTTTGTGACAAAGTGCATCAGTGGATGATGAGAATGTCAGTTTTGACAAAGAACACTGTTCATTACTAAAATGCTCTAATTGAGCTGTTAGAATGTCAGAAACAAGCTTTCTGAGCTGAGAACTGCATTTTGTGACATAGTTCATCAGTGGATGATGAGAATGTCAGTTTTGACAAAGAACACTGTTCATTACTAAAATGCTCTAATTGAGCTGTTAGAATGTTAGAAACAAGCTTTCTGAGCTGAGAACTGCATTTTGTGACATAGTTCATCAGTGGATGATGAGAATGTCAGTTTTGACAAAGAACACTGTTCATTACTAAAATGCTCCAATTGAGCTGTTAGAATGTCAGAAACAAGCTTTCTGAGCTGAGAACTGCATTTTGTGACATAGTTCATCAGTGGATGATGAGAATGTCAGTTTTGACAAAGAACACTGATCATTACTAAAATGCTCCAATTGAGCTGTTAGAATGTCAGAAACAAGCTTTCTGAGCTGAGAAATGCATTTTGTGACAAAGTGCATCAGTGGATGATGAGAATGTCAGTTTTGACAAAGAACACTGTTCATTACTAAAATGCTCTAATTGAGCTGTTAGAATGTCAGAAACAAGCTTTCTGAGCTGAGAAATGCATTTTGTGACATAGTTCATCAGTGGATGATGAGAATGTCAGTTTTGACAAAGAACACTGTTCATTACTAAAATGCTCTAATTGAGCTGTTAGAATGTTAGAAACAAGCTTTCTGAGCTGAGAACTGCATTTTGTGACATAGTTCATCAGTGGATGATGAGAATGTCAGTTTTGACAAAGAACACTGTTCATTACTAAAATGCTCCAAATGAGCTGTTAGAATGTCAGAAACAAGCTTTCTGAGCTGAGAACTGCATTTTGTGACATAGTTCATCAGTGGATGATGAGAATGTCAGTTTTGACAAAGAACACTGTTCATTACTAAAATGCTCTAATTGAGCTGTTAGAATGTTAGAAACAAGCTTTCTGAGCTGAGAACTGCATTTTGTGACATGGTTCATCAGTGGATGATGAGAATGTCAGTTTTGACAAAGAACACTGTTCATTACTAAAATGCTCCAATTGAGCTGTTAGAATGTCAGAAACAAGCTTTCTGAGCTGAGAAATGCATTTTGTGACAAAGTGCATCAGTGGATGATGAGAATGTCAGTTTTGACAAAGAACACTGATCATCACTAAAATGCTCCAATTAAGCTGTTAGAATGTCAGAAACAAGCTTTCTGAGCTGAGAACTGCATTTTGTGACATAGTTCATCAGTGGATGATGAGAATGTCAGTTTTGACAAAGAACACTGTTCATTACTGAAATGCTCCAATTGAGCTGTTAGAATGTCAGAAACAAGCTTTCTGAGCTGAGAAATGCATTTTGTGACAAAGTGCATCAGTGGATGATGAGAATGTCAGTTTTGACAAAGAACACTGTTCATTACTAAAATGCTCTAATTGAGCTGTTAGAATGTCAGAAACAAGCTTTCTGAGCTGAGAACTGCATTTTGTGACAAAGTTCATCAGTGGATGATGAGAATGTCAGTTTTGACAAAGAACACTGATCAATAATAAAATGCTCCAATTGAGCTGTTATAATGTCAGAAACAAGCTTTCTGAGCTGAGAACTGCATTTTGTGACAAAGTGAATCAGTGGATGGATGAGAATGTCACTTTTGACAAAGAACACTGTTCATTACTGAAATGCTCCAATTGAGCTGTTAGAATGTCAGAAACAAGCTTTCTGAGCTGAAAACTGCATTTTGTGACATAGTTCATCAGTGGATGATGAGAATGTCAGTTTTGACAAAGAACACTGATCATCACTGAAATGCTCCAATTAAGCTGTTAGAATGTCAGAAACAAGCTTTCTGAGCTGAGAACTGCATTTTGTGACATAGTTCATCAGTGGATGATGAGAATGTCAGTTTTGACAAAGAACAGTGTTCATTACTAAAATTCTCTAATTGAGCTGTTAGAATGTCAGAAACAAGCTTTCTGAGCTGAGAACTGCATTTTTTGAGAAAGTGAATCAGTGGATGATGAGAATGTCAGTTTTGACAAAGAACACTGTTCATTACTAAAATGCTCCAATTGAGCTGTTAGAATGTCAGAAACAAGCTTTCTGAGCTGAGAACTGCATTTTGTGACAAAAAGCATCAGTGGATGATGAGAATGTCAGTTTTGACAAAGAACACTGATCATTACTAAAATGCTCCGATTGAGCTGTTAGAATGTCAGAAACTATTTTTCTGAGCTGAGAAATGCATTTTGTGACATAGTTCATCAGTGGATGATGAGAATGTCAGTTTTGACAAAGAACACTGTTCATTACTAAAATGCTCTAATTGAGCTGTTAGAATGTTAGAAACAAGCTTTCTGAGCTGAGAACTGCATTTTGTGACATAGTTCATCAGTGGATGATGAGAATGTCAGTTTTGACAAAGAACACTGTTCATTACTAAAATGCTCCAATTGAGCTGTTAGAATGTCAGAAACAAGCTTTCTGAGCTGAGAACCGCATTTTGTGACATAGTTCATCAGTGGATGATGAGAATGTCAGTTTTGACAAAGAACTCTGTTCATTACTGAAATGCTCCAATTGAGCTGTTAGAATGTCAGAAACAAGCTTTCTGAGCTGAAAACTGCATTTTGTGACAAAAAGCATCAGTGGATGATGAGAATGTCAGTTTTGACAAAGAACACTGATCATTACTAAAATGCTCCAATTGAGCTGTTAGAATGTCAGAAACAAGCTTTCTGAGCTGAGAAATGCATTTTGTGACAAAGTGCATCAGTGGATGATGAGAATGTCAGTTTTGACAAAGAACACTGTTCATTACTAAAATGCTCTAATTGAGCTGTTAGAATGTCAGAAACAAGCTTTCTGAGCTGAGAACTGCATTTTGTGACAAAGTGCTTCAGTGGATGATGAGAATGTCAGTTTTGACAAAGAACACTGTTCATTACTAAAATGCTCTAATTGAGCTGTTAGAATGTCAGAAACAAGCTTTCTGAGCTGAGAACTGCATTTTGTGACAAAGTTCATCAGTGGATGATGAGAATGTCAGTTTTGACAAAGAACACTGTTCATTACTGAAATGCTCCAATTGAGCTGTTAGAATGTCAGAAACAAATTTTCTGAGCTGAGAAATGCATTTTGTGACAAAGTGCTTCAGTGGATGATGAGAATGTCAGTTTTGACAAAGAACACTGTTCATTACTAAAATGCTCTAATTGAGCTGTTAGAATGTCAGAAACAAGCTTTCTGAGCTGAGAACTGCATTTTGTGACATAGTTCATCAGTGGATGATGAGAATGTCAGTTTTGACAAAGAACACTGTTCATTACTAAAATGCTCTAATTGAGCTGTTAGAATGTTAGAAACAAGCTTTCTGAGCTGAGAACTGCATTTTGTGACATAGTTCATCAGTGGATGATGAGAATGTCAGTTTTGACAAAGAACACTGTTCATTACTAAAATGCTCCAATTGAGCTGTTAGAATGTCAGAAACAAGCTTTCTGAGCTGAGAAATGCATTTTGTGACAAAAAGCATCAGTGGATGATGAGAATGTCAGTTTTGACAAAGAACACTGATCATTACTAAAATGCTCCAATTGAGCTGTTAGAATGTCAGAAACAAGCTTTCTGAGCTGAAAACTGCATTTTGTGACAAAAAGCATCAGTGGATGATGAGAATGTCAGTTTTGACAAAGAACACTGATCATTACTAAAATGCTCCAATTGAGCTGTTAGAATGTCAGAAACAAGCTTTCTGAGCTGAGAACTGCTTTTTGTGACAAAGTTCATCAGTGGATGATGAGAATGTCAGTTTTGACAAAGAACACTGTTCATTACTAAAATGCTCTAATTGAGCTGTTAGAATGTCAGAAACAAGCTTTCTGAGCTGAGAACTGCATTTTGTGACAAAGTTCATCAGTGGATTTTGAGAATGTCAGTTTTGACAAAGAACTCTGTTCATTACTGAAATGCTCCAATTGAGCTGTTAGAATGTCAGAAACAAGCTTTCTGAGCTGAAAACTGCATTTTGTGACAAAAAGCATCAGTGGATGATGAGAATGTCAGTTTTGACAAAGAACACTGATCATTACTTAAATGCTCCAATTGAGCTGTTAGAATGTCATAAACAAGCTTTCTGAGCTGAGAAATGCATTTTGTGACAAAGTGCATCAGTGGATGATGAGAATGTCAGTTTTGACAAAGAACACTGTTCATTACTAAAATGCTCTAATTGAGCTGTTAGAATGTCAGAAACAAGCTTTCTGAGCTGAGAACTGCATTTTGTGACAAAGTTCATCAGTGGATGATGAGAATTTCAGTTTTGACAAAGAACACTGATCATTACTAAAATGCTCCAATTGAGCTGTTAGAATGTCAGAAACAAGCTTTCTGAGCTGAGAAATGCATTTTGTGACAAAGTGCTTCAGTGGATGATGAGAATGTCAGTTTTGACAAAGAACACTGTTCATTACTAAAATGCTCTAATTGAGCTGTTAGAATGTCAGAAACAAGCTTTCTGAGCTGAGAACTGCATTTTGTGACAAAAAACATCAGTGGATGATGAGAATGTCAGTTTTGACAAAGAACACTGATCATTACTAAAATGCTCCAATTGAGCTGTTAGAATGTCAGAAACAAGCTTTCTGAGCTGAGAACTGCATTTTGTGACAAAGTGCTTCAGTGGATGATGAGAATGTCAGTTTTGACAAAGAACACTGTTCATTACTAAAATTCTCTAATTGAGCTGTTAGAATGTCAGAAACAAGCTTTCTGAGCTGAAAACTGCATTTTGTGACATAGTTCATCAGTGGATGATGAGAATGTCAGTTTTGACAAAGAACACTGATCATCACTAAAATGCTCCAATTGAGCTGTTAGAATGTCAGAAACAAGCTTTCTGAGCTGAGAACTGCATTTTGTGACATAGTTCATCAGTGGATGATGAGAATGTCAGTTTTGACAAAGAACACTGTTCATTGCTGATATGCTCCAATTGAGCTGTTAGAATGTCAGAAACAAGCTTTCTGAGCTGAGAACTGCATTTTGTGACATAGTTCATCAGTGGATGATGAGAATGTCAGTTTTGACAAAGAACACTGTTCATTACTAAAATGCTCTAATTGAGCTGTTAGAATGTCAGAAACAAGCTTTCTGAGCTGAGAACTGCATTTTGTGACAAAAAGCATCAGTGGATGATGAGAATGTCAGTTTTGACAAAGAACACTGATCATTACTAAAATGCTCCGATTGAGCTGTTAGAATGTCAGAAACAAGCTTTCTGAGCTGAGAAATGCATTTTGTGACAAAGTGCTTCAGTGGATGATGAGAATGTCAGTTTTGACAAAGAACACTGTTCATTACTAAAATGCTCTAATTGAGCTGTTAGAATGTCAGAAACAAGCTTTCTGAGCTGAGAACTGCATTTTGTGACATAGTTCATCAGTGGATGATGAGAATGTCAGTTTTGACAAAGAACACTGTTCATTACTAAAATGCTCTAATTGAGCTGTTAGAATGTTAGAAACAAGCTTTCTGAGCTGAGAACTGCATTTTGTGACATAGTTCATCAGTGGATGATGAGAATGTCAGTTTTGACAAAGAACACTGTTCATTACTAAAATGCTCCAATTGAGCTGTTAGAATGTCAGAAACAAGCTTTCTGAGCTGAGAAATGCATTTTGTGACAAAAAGCATCAGTGGATGATGAGAATGTCAGTTTTGACAAAGAACTCTGTTCATTACTGAAATGCTCCAATTGAGCTGTTAGAATGTCAGAAACAAGCTTTCTGAGCTGAAAACTGCATTTTGTGACAAAAAGCATCAGTGGATGATGAGAATGTCAGTTTTGACAAAGAACACTGATCATTACTAAAATGCTCCAATTGAGCTGTTAGAATGTCAGAAACAAGCTTTCTGAGCTGAGAAATGCATTTTGTGACAAAGTGCATCAGTGGATGATGAGAATGTCAGTTTTGACAAAGAACACTGTTCATTACTAAAATGCTCTAATTGAGCTGTTAGAATGTCAGAAACAAGCTTTCTGAGCTGAGAACTGCATTTTGTGACAAAGTGCTTCAGTGGATGATGAGAATGTCAGTTTTGACAAAGAACACTGTTCATTACTAAAATGCTCTAATTGAGCTGTTAGAATGTCAGAAACAAGCTTTCTGAGCTGAGAACTGCATTTTGTGACAAAGTTCATCAGTGGATGATGAGAATGTCAGTTTTGACAAAGAACACTGTTCATTACTGAAATGCTCCAATTGAGCTGTTAGAATGTCAGAAACAAGCTTTCTGAGCTGAGAAATGCATTTTGTGACATAGTTCATCAGTGGATGATGAGAATGTCAGTTTTGACAAAGAACACTGTTCATTACTAAAATGCTCTAATTGAGCTGTTAGAATGTCAGAAACAAGCTTTCTGAGCTGAGAACTGCATTTTGTGACAAAAAGCATCAGTGGATGATGAGAATGTCACTTTTGACAAAGAACACTGTTCATTACTAAAATGCTCCAATTGAGCTGTTAGAATGTCAGAAACAAGCTTTCTGAGCTGAGAACTGCATTTTGTGACATAGTTCATCAGTGGATGATGAGAATGTCAGTTTGACAAAGAACACTGTTCATTACTAAAATGCTCCAATTGAGCTGTTAGAATGTCAGAAACAAGCTTTCTGAGCTGAAAACTGCATTTTATGACAAAAAGCATCAGTGGATGATGAGAATGTCAGTTTTGACAAAGAACACTGATCATTACTAAAATGCTCCAATTGAGCTGTTAGAATGTCAGAAACAAGCTTTCTGAGCTGAGAAATGCATTTTGTGACAAAGTGCATCAGTGGATGATGAGAATGTCAGTTTTGACAAAGAACACTGTTCATTACTAAAATGCTCTAATTGAGCTGTTAGAATGTCAGAAACAAGCTTTCTGAGCTGAGAACTGCATTTTGTGACATAGTTCATCAGTGGATGATGAGAATGTCAGTTTTGACAAAGAACACTGTTCATTACTAAAATGCTCTAATTGAGCTGTTAGAATGTTAGAAACAAGCTTTCTGAGCTGAGAACTGCATTTTGTGACATAGTTCATCAGTGGATGATGAGAATGTCAGTTTTGACAAAGAACACTGTTCATTACTAAAATGCTCCAATTGAGCTGTTAGAATGTCAGAAACAAGCTTTCTGAGCTGAGAAATGCATTTTGTGACAAAAAGCATCAGTGGATGATGAGAATGTCAGTTTTGACAAAGAACTCTGTTCATTACTGAAATGCTCCAATTGAGCTGTTAGAATGTCAGAAACAAGCTTTCTGAGCTGAAAACTGCATTTTGTGACAAAAAGCATCAGTGGATGATGTCAGTTTTGACAAAGAACACTGATCATTACTAAAATGCTCCAATTGAGCTGTTAGAATGTCAGAAACAAGCTTTCTGAGCTGAGAAATGCATTTTGTGACAAAGTGCATCAGTGGATGATGAGAATGTCAGTTTTGACAAAGAACACTGTTCATTACTAAAATGCTCTAATTGAGCTGTTAGAATGTCAGAAACAAGCTTTCTGAGCTGAGAACTGCATTTTGTGACAAAGTGCTTCAGTGGATGATGAGAATGTCAGTTTTGACAAAGAACACTGTTCATTACTAAAATGCTCTAATTGAGCTGTTAGAATGTCAGAAACAAGCTTTCTGAGCTGAGAACTGCATTTTGTGACAAAGTTCAACAGTGGATGATGAGAATGTCAGTTTTGACAAAGAACACTGTTCATTACTGAAATGCTCCAATTGAGCTGTTAGAATGTCAGAAACAAGCTTTCTGAGCTGAGAAATGCATTTTGTGACATAGTTCATCAGTGGATGATGAGAATGTCAGTTTTGACAAAGAACACTGTTCATTACTAAAATGCTCTAATTGAGCTGTTAGAATGTCAGAAACAAGCTTTCTGAGCTGAGAACTGCATTTTGTGACAAAAAGCATCAGTGGATGATGAGAATGTCACTTTTGACAAAGAACACTGTTCATTACTAAAATGCTCCAATTGAGCTGTTAGAATGTCAGAAACAAGCTTTCTGAGCTGAAAACTGCATTTTATGACAAAAAGCATCAGTGGATGATGAGAATGTCAGTTTTGACAAAGAACACTGATCATTACTAAAATGCTCCAATTGAGCTGTTAGAATGTCAGAAACAAGCTTTCTGAGCTGAGAAATGCATTTTGTGACAAAGTGCATCAGTGGATGATGAGAATGTCAGTTTTGACAAAGAACACTGTTCATTACTAAAATGCTCTAATTGAGATGTTAGAATGTCAGAAACAAGCTTTCTGAGCTGAGAACTGCATTTTGTGACAAAGTTCATCAGTGGATGATGAGAATGTCAGTTTTGACAAAGAACACTGATCATTACTAAAATGCTCCAATTGAGCTGTTAGAATGTCAGAAACAAGCTTTCTGAGCTGAGAACTGCTTTTTGTGACATAGTTCATCAGTGGATGATGAGAATGTCAGTTTTGACAAAGAACACTGTTCATTACTAAAATGCTCTAATTGAGCTGTTAGAATGTCAGAAACAAGCTTTCTGAGCTGAGAACTGCATTTTGTGACAAAGTTCATCAGTGGATGTTGAGAATGTCAGTTTTGACAAAGAACTCTGTTCATTACTGAAATGCTCCAATTGAGCTGTTAGAATGTCAGAAACAAGCTTTCTGAGCTGAGAACTGCATTTTGTGACATAGTTCATCAGTGGATGATGAGAATGTCAGTTTTGACAAAGAACACTGTTCATTGCTAAAATGCTCTAATTGAGCTGTTAGAATGTCAGAAACAAGCTTTCTGAGCTGAGAACTGCATTTTGTGACATAGTTCATCAGTGGATGATGAGAATGTCAGTTTTGACAAAGAACACTGTTCATTACTAAAATGCTCTAATTGAGCTGTTAGAATGTCAGAAACAAGCTTTCTGAGCTGAGAACTGCATTTTGTGACAAAAAGCATCAGTGGATGATGAGAATGTCAGTTTTGACAAAGAACACTGATCATTAATAAAATGCTCCGATTGAGCTGTTAGAATGTCAGAAACAAGCTTTCTGAGCTGAGAAATGCATTTTGTGACAAAGTGCTTCAGTGGATGATGAGAATGTCAGTTTTGACAAAGAACACTGTTCATTACTAAAATGCTCTAATTGAGCTGTTAGAATGTCAGAAACAAGCTTTCTGAGCTGAGAACTGCATTTTGTGACAGAGTTCATCAGTGGATGATGAGAATGTCAGTTTTGACAAAGAACACTGTTCATTACTAAAATGCTCTAATTGAGGTGTTAGAATGTTAGAAACAAGCTTTCTGAGCTGAGAACTGCATTTTGTGACATAGTTCATCAGTGGATGATGAGAATGTCAGTTTTGACAAAGAACACTGTTCATTACTAAAATGCTCTAATTGAGCTGTTAGAATGTTAGAAACAAGCTTTCTGAGCTGAGAACTGCATTTTGTGACATAGTTCATCAGTGGATGATGAGAATGTCAGTTTTGACAAAGAACACTGTTCATTACTAAAATGCTCCAATTGAGCTGTTAGAATGTCAGAAACAAGCTTTCTGAGCTGAGAAATGCATTTTGTGACAAAAAGCATCAGTGGATGATGAGAATGTCAGTTTTGACAAAGAACACTGATCATTACTAAAATGCTCTAATTGAGCTGTTAGAATGTCAGAAACAAGCTTTCTGAGCTGAGAACTGCAGTTTGTGACAAAGTGAATCAGTGGATGATGAGAATGTCACTTTTGACAAAGAACACTGATCATTACTAAAATGCTCCAATTGAGCTGTTAGAATGTCAGAAACAAGCTTTCTGAGCTGAAAACTGCATTTTTTTGACAAAGTGCATCAATGGATGATGAGAATGTCAGTTTTGACAAAGAACACTGTTCATTACTAAAATGCTCTAATTGAGCTGTTAGAATGTCAGAAACAAGCTTTCTGAGCTGAGAACTGCATTTTGTGACATAGTTCATCAGTGGATGATGAGAATGTCAGTTTTGACAAAGAACACTGTTCATTACTGAAATGCTCTAATTGAGCTGTTAGAATGTCAGAAACAAGCTTTCTGAGCTGAGAACTGCATTTTGTGACATAGTTCATCAGTGGATGATGAGATGTCAGTTTTGACAAAGAACACTGTTCATTACTAAAATGCTCTAATTGAGCTGTTAGAATGTCAGAAACAAGCTTTCTGAGCTGAGAACTGCATTTTGTGACAAAAAGCATCAGTGGATGATGAGAATGTCAGTTTTGACAAAGAACACTGATCATTACTAAAATGCTCCGATTGAGCTGTTAGAATGTCAGAAACAAGCTTTCTGAGCTGAGAAATGCATTTTGTGACAAAGTGCTTCAGTGGATGATGAGAATGTCAGTTTTGACAAAGAACACTGTTCATTACTAAAATGCTCTAATTGAGCTGTTAGAATGTCAGAAACAAGCTTTCTGAGCTGAGAACTGCATTTTGTGACATAGTTCATCAGTGGATGATGAGAATGTCAGTTTTGACAAAGAACACTGTTCATTACTAAAATGCTCTAATTGAGCTGTTAGAATGTTAGAAACAAGCTTTCTGAGCTGAGAACTGCATTTTGTGACATAGTTCATCAGTGGATGATGAGAATGTCAGTTTTGACAAAGAACACTGTTCATTACTAAAATGCTCCAATTGAGCTGTTAGAATGTCAGAAACAAGCTTTCTGAGCTGAGAAATGCATTTTGTGACAAAAAGCATCAGTGGATGATGAGAATGTCAGTTTTGACAAAGAACACTGATCATTACTAAAATGCTCCAATTGAGCTGTTAGAATGTCAGAAACAAGCTTTCTGAGCTGAAAACTGCATTTTGTGACAAAAAGCATCAGTGGATGATGAGAATGTCAGTTTTGACAAAGAACACTGATCATTACTAAAATGCTCCAATTGAGCTGTTAGAATGTCAGAAACAAGCTTTCTGAGCTGAGAACTGCTTTTTGTGACAAAGTTCATCAGTGGATGATGAGAATGTCAGTTTTGACAAAGAACACTGTTCATTACTAAAATGCTCTAATTGAGCTGTTAGAATGTCAGAAACAAGCTTTCTGAGCTGAGAACTGCATTTTGTGACAAAGTTCATCAGTGGATGTTGAGAATGTCAGTTTTGACAAAGAACTCTGTTCATTACTGAAATGCTCCAATTGAGCTGTTAGAATGTCAGAAACAAGCTTTCTGAGCTGAAAACTGCATTTTGTGACAAAAAGCATCAGTGGATGATGAGAATGTCAGTTTTGACAAAGAACACTGATCATTACTAAAATGCTCCAATTGAGCTGTTAGAATGTCATAAACAAGCTTTCTGAGCTGAGAAATGCATTTTGTGACAAAGTGCATCAGTGGATGATGAGAATGTCAGTTTTGACAAAGAACACTGTTCATTACTAAAATGCTCTAATTGAGCTGTTAGAATGTCAGAAACAAATTTTCTGAGCTGAGAACTGCATTTTGTGACAAAGTTCATCAGTGGATGATGAGAATGTCAGTTTTGACAAAGAACACTGATCATTACTAAAATGCTCCAATTGAGCTGTTAGAATGTCAGAAACAAGCTTTCTGAGCTGAGAAATGCATTTTGTGACAAAGTGCTTCAGTGGATGATGAGAATGTCAGTTTTGACAAAGAACACTGTTCATTACTAAAATGCTCTAATTGAGCTGTTAGAATGTCAGAAACAAGCTTTCTGAGCTGAGAACTGCATTTTGTGACAAAAAACATCAGTGGATGATGAGAATGTCAGTTTTGACAAAGAACACTGATCATTACTAAAATGCTCCAATTGAGCTGTTAGAATGTCAGAAACAAGCTTTCTGAGCTGAGAACTGCATTTTGTGACAAAGTGCTTCAGTGGATGATGAGAATGTCAGTTTTGACAAAGAACACTGTTCATTACTAAAATTCTCTAATTGAGCTGTTAGAATGTCAGAAACAAGCTTTCTGAGCTGAAAACTGCATTTTGTGACATAGTTCATCAGTGGATGATGAGAATGTCAGTTTTGACAAAGAACACTGATCATCACTAAAATGCTCCAATTGAGCTGTTAGAATGTCAGAAACAAGCTTTCTGAGCTGAGAACTGCATTTTGTGACATAGTTCATCAGTGGATGATGAGAATGTCAGTTTTGACAAAGAACACTGTTCATTGCTGATATGCTCCAATTGAGCTGTTAGAATGTCAGAAACAAGCTTTCTGAGCTGAGAACTGCATTTTGTGACATAGTTCATCAGTGGATGATGAGAATGTCAGTTTTGACAAAGAACACTGTTCATTACTAAAATGCTCTAATTGAGCTGTTAGAATGTCAGAAACAAGCTTTCTGAGCTGAGAACTGCATTTTGTGACATAGTTCATCAGTGGATGATGAGAATGTCAGTTTTGACAAAGAACACTGTTCATTACTAAAATGCTCTAATTGAGCTGTTAGAATGTCAGAAACAAGCTTTCTGAGCTGAGAACTGCATTTTGTGACAAAAAGCATCAGTGGATGATGAGAATGTCAGTTTTGACAAAGAACACTGATCATTACTAAAATGCTCCGATTGAGCTGTTAGAATGTCAGAAACAAGCTTTCTGAGCTGAGAAATGCATTTTGTGACAAAGTGCTTCAGTGGATGATGAGAATGTCAGTTTTGACAAAGAACACTGTTCATTACTAAAATGCTCTAATTGAGCTGTTAGAATGTCAGAAACAAGCTTTCTGAGCTGAGAACTGCATTTTGTGACATAGTTCATCAGTGGATGATGAGAATGTCAGTTTTGACAAAGAACACTGTTCATTACTAAAATGCTCTAATTGAGCTGTTAGAATGTTAGAAACAAGCTTTCTGAGCTGAGAACTGCATTTTGTGACATAGTTCATCAGTGGATGATGAGAATGTCAGTTTTGACAAAGAACACTGTTCATTACTAAAATGCTCCAATTGAGCTGTTAGAATGTCAGAAACAAGCTTTCTGAGCTGAGAAATGCATTTTGTGACAAAAAGTATCAGTGGATGATGAGAATGTCAGTTTTGACAAAGAACTCTGTTCATTACTGAAATGCTCCAATTGAGCTGTTAGAATGTCAGAAACAAGCTTTCTGAGCTGAAAACTGCATTTTGTGACAAAAAGCATCAGTGGATGATGAGAATGTCAGTTTTGACAAAGAACACTGATCATTACTAAAATGCTCCAATTGAGCTGTTAGAATGTCAGAAACAAGCTTTCTGAGCTGAGAACTGCTTTTTGTGACAAAGTTCATCAGTGGATGATGAGAATGTCAGTTTTGACAAAGAACACTGTTCATTACTAAAATGCTCTAATTGAGCTGTTAGAATGTCAGAAACAAGCTTTCTGAGCTGAGAACTGCATTTTGTGACAAAGTTCATCAGTGGATGTTGAGAATGTCAGTTTTGACAAAGAACTCTGTTCATTACTGAAATGCTCCAATTGAGCTGTTAGAATGTCAGAAACAAGCTTTCTGAGCTGAAAACTGCATTTTGTGACAAAAAGCATCAGTGGATGATGAGAATGTCAGTTTTGACAAAGAACACTGATCATTACTAAAATGCTCCAATTGAGCTGTTAGAATGTCAGAAACAAGCTTTCTGAGCTGAGAAATGCATTTTGTGACAAAGTGCTTCAGTGGATGATGAGAATGTCAGTTTTGACAAAGAACACTGTTCATTACTAAAATGCTCTAATTGAGCTGTTAGAATGTCAGAAACAAGCTTTCTGAGCTGAGAACTGCATTTTGTGACAAAAAACATCAGTGGATGATGAGAATGTCAGTTTTGACAAAGAACACTGATCATTACTAAAATGCTCCAATTGAGCTGTTAGAATGTCAGAAACAAGCTTTCTGAGCTGAGAACTGCATTTTGTGACAAAGTGCTTCAGTGGATGATGAGAATGTCAGTTTTGACAAAGAACACTGTTCATTACTAAAATTCTCTAATTGAGCTGTTAGAATGTCAGAAACAAGCTTTCTGAGCTGAAAACTGCATTTTGTGACATAGTTCATCAGTGGATGATGAGAATGTCAGTTTTGACAAAGAACACTGATCATCACTAAAATGCTCCAATTGAGCTGTTAGAATGTCAGAAACAAGCTTTCTGAGCTGAGAACTGCATTTTGTGACATAGTTCATCAGTGGATGATGAGAATGTCAGTTTTGACAAAGAACACTGTTCATTGCTGATATGCTCCAATTGAGCTGTTAGAATGTCAGAAACAAGCTTTCTGAGCTGAGAACTGCATTTTGTGACATAGTTCATCAGTGGATGATGAGAATGTCAGTTTTGACAAAGAACACTGTTCATTACTAAAATGCTCTAATTGAGCTGTTAGAATGTCAGAAACAAGCTTTCTGAGCTGAGAACTGCATTTTGTGACATAGTTCATCAGTGGATGATGAGAATGTCAGTTTTGACAAAGAACACTGTTCATTACTAAAATGCTCTAATTGAGCTGTTAGAATGTCAGAAACAAGCTTTCTGAGCTGAGAACTGCATTTTGTGACAAAAAGCATCAGTGGATGATGAGAATGTCAGTTTTGACAAAGAACACTGATCATTACTAAAATGCTCCGATTGAGCTGTTAGAATGTCAGAAACAAGCTTTCTGAGCTGAGAAATGCATTTTGTGACAAAGTGCTTCAGTGGATGATGAGAATGTCAGTTTTGACAAAGAACACTGTTCATTACTAAAATGCTCTAATTGAGCTGTTAGAATGTCAGAAACAAGCTTTCTGAGCTGAGAACTGCATTTTGTGACATAGTTCATCAGTGGATGATGAGAATGTCAGTTTTGACAAAGAACACTGTTCATTACTAAAATGCTCTAATTGAGCTGTTAGAATGTTAGAAACAAGCTTTCTGAGCTGAGAACTGCATTTTGTGACATAGTTCATCAGTGGATGATGAGAATGTCAGTTTTGACAAAGAACACTGTTCATTACTAAAATGCTCCAATTGAGCTGTTAGAATGTCAGAAACAAGCTTTCTGAGCTGAGAAATGCATTTTGTGACAAAAAGTATCAGTGGATGATGAGAATGTCAGTTTTGACAAAGAACTCTGTTCATTACTGAAATGCTCCAATTGAGCTGTTAGAATGTCAGAAACAAGCTTTCTGAGCTGAAAACTGCATTTTGTGACAAAAAGCATCAGTGGATGATGAGAATGTCAGTTTTGACAAAGAACACTGATCATTACTAAAATGCTCCAATTGAGCTGTTAGAATGTCAGAAACAAGCTTTCTGAGCTGAGAAATGCATTTTGTGACAAAGTGCATCAGTGGATGATGAGAATGTCAGTTTTGACAAAGAACACTGTTCATTACTAAAATGCTCTAATTGAGCTGTTAGAATGTCAGAAACAAGCTTTCTGAGCTGAGAACTGCATTTTGTGACAAAGTGCTTCAGTGGATGATGAGAATGTCAGTTTAGACAAAGAACACTGTTCATTACTAAAATGCTCTAATTGAGCTGTTAGAATGTCAGAAACAAGCTTTCTGAGCTGAGAACTGCATTTTGTGACAAAGTTCATCAGTGGATGATGAGAATGTCAGTTTTGACAAAGAACACTGTTCATTACTGAAATGCTCCAATTGAGCTGTTAGAATGTCAGAAACAAGCTTTCTGAGCTGAGAAATGCATTTTGTGACATAGTTCATCAGTGGATGATGAGAATGTCAGTTTTGACAAAGAACACTGTTCATTACTAAAATGCTCTAATTGAGCTGTTAGAATGTCAGAAACAAGCTTTCTGAGCTGAGAACTGCATTTTGTGACAAAAAGCATCAGTGGATGATGAGAATGTCACTTTTGACAAAGAACACTGTTCATTACTAAAATGCTCCAATTGAGCTGTTAGAATGTCAGAAACAAGCTTTCTGAGCTGAGAACTGCATTTTGTGACATAGTTCATCAGTGGATGATGAGAATGTCAGTTTGACAAAGAACACTGTTCATTACTAAAATGCTCCAATTGAGCTGTTAGAATGTCAGAAACAAGCTTTCTGAGCTGAAAACTGCATTTTATGACAAAAAGCATCAGTGGATGATGAGAATGTCAGTTTTGACAAAGAACACTGATCATTACTAAAATGCTCCAATTGAGCTGTTAGAATGTCAGAAACAAGCTTTCTGAGCTGAGAAATGCATTTTGTGACAAAGTGCATCAGTGGATGATGAGAATGTCAGTTTTGACAAAGAACACTGTTCATTACTAAAATGCTCTAATTGAGCTGTTAGAATGTCAGAAACAAGCTTTCTGAGCTGAGAACTGCATTTTGTGACATAGTTCATCAGTGGATGATGAGAATGTCAGTTTTGACAAAGAACACTGTTCATTACTAAAATGCTCTAATTGAGCTGTTAGAATGTTAGAAACAAGCTTTCTGAGCTGAGAACTGCATTTTGTGACATAGTTCATCAGTGGATGATGAGAATGTCAGTTTTGACAAAGAACACTGTTCATTACTAAAATGCTCCAATTGAGCTGTTAGAATGTCAGAAACAAGCTTTCTGAGCTGAGAAATGCATTTTGTGACAAAAAGCATCAGTGGATGATGAGAATGTCAGTTTTGACAAAGAACTCTGTTCATTACTGAAATGCTCCAATTGAGCTGTTAGAATGTCAGAAACAAGCTTTCTGAGCTGAAAACTGCATTTTGTGACAAAAAGCATCAGTGGATGATGAGAATGTCAGTTTTGACAAAGAACACTGATCATTACTAAAATGCTCCAATTGAGCTGTTAGAATGTCAGAAACAAGCTTTCTGAGCTGAGAAATGCATTTTGTGACAAAGTGCATCAGTGGATGATGAGAATGTCAGTTTTGACAAAGAACACTGTTCATTACTAAAATGCTCTAATTGAGCTGTTAGAATGTCAGAAACAAGCTTTCTGAGCTGAGAACTGCATTTTGTGACAAAGTGCTTCAGTGGATGATGAGAATGTCAGTTTTGACAAAGAACACTGTTCATTACTAAAATGCTCTAATTGAGCTGTTAGAATGTCAGAAACAAGCTTTCTGAGCTGAGAACTGCATTTTGTGACAAAGTTCAACAGTGGATGATGAGAATGTCAGTTTTGACAAAGAACACTGTTCATTATTGAAATGCTCCAATTGAGCTGTTAGAATGTCAGAAACAAGCTTTCTGAGCTGAGAAATGCATTTTGTGACATAGTTCATCAGTGGATGATGAGAATGTCAGTTTTGACAAAGAACACTGTTCATTACTAAAATGCTCTAATTGAGCTGTTAGAATGTCAGAAACAAGCTTTCTGAGCTGAGAACTGCATTTTGTGACAAAAAGCATCAGTGGATGATGAGAATGTCACTTTTGACAAAGAACACTGTTCATTACTAAAATGCTCCAATTGAGCTGTTAGAATGTCAGAAACAAGCTTTCTGAGCTGAGAACTGCATTTTGTGACATAGTTCATCAGTGGATGATGAGAATGTCAGTTTTGACAAAGAACACTGTTCATTACTAAAATGCTCCAATTGAGCTGTTAGAATGTCAGAAACAAGCTTTCTGAGCTGAAAACTGCATTTTATGACAAAAAGCATCAGTGGATGATGAGAATGTCAGTTTTGACAAAGAACACTGATCATTACTAAAATGCTCCAATTGAGCTGTTAGAATGTCAGAAACAAGCTTTCTGAGCTGAGAAATGCATTTTGTGACAAAGTGCATCAGTGGATGATGAGAATGTCAGTTTTGACAAAGAACACTGTTCATTACTAAAATGCTCTAATTGAGATGTTAGAATGTCAGAAACAAGCTTTCTGAGCTGAGAACTGCATTTTGTGACAAAGTTCATCAGTGGATGATGAGAATGTCAGTTTTGACAAAGAACACTGATCATTACTAAAATGCTCCAATTGAGCTGTTGGGAATGTCAGAAACAAGCTTTCTGAGCTGAGAACTGCATTTTGTGACATAGTTCATCAGTGGATGATGAGAATGTCAGTTTTGACAAAGAACACTGTTCATTACTGAAATGCTCAAATTGAGCTGTTAGAATGTCAGAAACAAGCTTTCTGAGCTGAGAAATGCATTTTGTGACAAAGTGCATCAGTGGATGATGAGAATGTCAGTTTTGACAAAGAACACTGTTCATTACTAAAATGCTCTAATTGAGCTGTTAGAATGTCAGAAACAAGCTTTCTGAGCTGAGAACTGCATTTTGTGACAAAGTTCATCAGTGGATGATGAGAATGTCAGTTTTGACAAAGAACACTGATCATCACTAAAATGCTCCAATTAAGCTGTTAGAATGTCAGAAACAAGCTTTCTGAGCTGAGAACTGCATTTTGTGACATAGTTCATCAGTGGATGATGAGAATGTCAGTTTTGACAAAGAACACTGTTCATTACTAAAATTCTCTAATTGAGCTGTTAGAATGTCAGAAACAAGCTTTCTGAGCTGAGAACTGCATTTTGTGAGAAAGTGAATCAGTGGATGATGAGAATGTCAGTTTTGACAAAGAACACTGTTCATTACTAAAATGCTCCAATTGAGCTGTTAGAATGTCAGAAACAAGCTTTCTGAGCATAAAACTGCATTTTGTGACAAAGTGCATCAGTGGATGATGAGAATGTCAGTTTTGACAAAGAACACTGTTCATTACTAAAATGCTCTAATTGAGCTGTTAGAATGTCAGAAACAAGCTTTCTGAGATGAGAACTGCATTTTGTGACAAAAAGCATCAGTGGATGATGAGAATGTCAGTTTTGACAAAGAACACTGATCATTACTAAAATGCTCCGATTGAGCTGTTAGAATGTCAGAAACAAGCTTTCTGAGCTGAGAAATGCATTTTGTGACAAAGTGCTTCAGTGGATGATGAGAATGTCAGTTTTGACAAAGAACACTGTTCATTACTAAAATGCTCTAATTGAGCTGTTAGAATGTCAGAAACAAGCTTTCTGAGCTGAGAACTGCATTTTGTGACATAGTTCATCAGTGGATGATGAGAATGTCAGTTTTGACAAAGAACACTGTTCATTACTAAAATGCACTAATTGAGCTGTTAGAATGTTAGAAACAAGCTTTCTGAGCTGAGAACTGCAGTTTGTGACATAGTTCATCAGTGGATGATGAGAATGTCAGTTTTGACAAAGAACACTGTTCATTACTAAAATGCTCCAATTGAGCTGTTAGAATGTCAGAAACAAGCTTTCTGAGCTGAGAACCGCATTTTGTGACATAGTTCATCAGTGGATGATGAGAATGTCAGTTTTGACAAAGAACTCTGTTCATTACTGAAATGCTCCAATTGAGCTGTTAGAATGTCAGAAACAAGCTTTCTGAGCTGAAAACTGCATTTTGTGACAAAAAGCATCAGTGGATGATGAGAATGTCAGTTTTGACAAAGAACACTGATCATTACTAAAATGCTCCAATTGAGCTGTTAGAATGTCAGAAACAAGCTTTCTGAGCTGAGAACTGCATTTTGTGACATAGTTCATCAGTGGATGATGAGAATGTCAGTTTTGACAAAGAACACTGTTCATTACTAAAATGCTCTAATTGAGCTGTTAGAATGTCAGAAACAAGCTTTCTGAGCTGAAAACTGCATTTTGTGACAAAGTGAATCAGTGGATGATGAGAATGTCAGTTTTGACAAAGAACACTGATCATTACTAAAATGCTCTAATTGAGCTGTCAGAATGTCAGAAACAAGCTTTCTGAGCTGAGAACTGCAGTTTGTGACAAAGTGAATCAGTGGATGATGAGAATGTCACTTTTGACAAAGAACACTGATCATTACTAAAATGCTCCAATTGAGCTGTTAGAATGTCAGAAACAAGCTTTCTGAGCTGAAAACTGCATTTTTTTGACAAAGTGCATCAATGGATGATGAGAATGTCAGTTTTGACAAAGAACACTGTTCATTACTAAAATGCTCTAATTGAGCTGTTAGAATGTCAGAAACAAGCTTTCTGAGCTGAGAACTGCATTTTGTGACATAGTTCATCAGTGGATGATGAGAATGTCAGTTTTGACAAAGAACACTGTTCATTACTAAAATGCTCTAATTGAGCTGTTAGAATGTCAGAAACAAGCTTTCTGAGCTGAGAACTGCATTTTGTGACAAAAAGCATCAGTGGATGATGAGAATGTCAGTTTTGACAAAGAACACTGATCATTACTAAAATGCTCCGATTGAGCTGTTAGAATGTCAGAAACAAGCTTTCTGAGCTGAGAAATGCATTTTGTGACAAAGTGCTTCAGTGGATGATGAGAATGTCAGTTTTGACAAAGAACACTGTTCATTACTAAAATGCTCTAATTGAGCTGTTAGAATGTCAGAAACAAGCTTTCTGAGCTGAGAACTGCATTTTGTGACATAGTTCATCAGTGGATGATGAGAATGTCAGTTTTGACAAAGAACACTGTTCATTACTAAAATGCTCTAATTGAGCTGTTAGAATGTTAGAAACAAGCTTTCTGAGCTGAGAACTGCATTTTGTGACATAGTTCATCAGTGGATGATGAGAATGTCAGTTTTGACAAAGAACACTGTTCATTACTAAAATGCTCCAATTGAGCTGTTAGAATGTCAGAAACAAGCTTTCTGAGCTGAGAAATGCATTTTGTGACAAAAAGCATCAGTGGATGATGAGAATGTCAGTTTTGACAAAGAACACTGATCATTACTAAAATGCTCTAATTGAGCTGTTAGAATGTCAGAAACAAGCTTTCTGAGCTGAGAACTGCATTTTGTGACATAGTTCATCAGTGGATGATGAGAATGTCAGTTTTGACAAAGAACACTGTTCATTACTAAAATGCTCTAATTGAGCTGTTAGAATGTTAGAAACAAGCTTTCTGAGCTGAGAACTGCATTTTGTGACATAGTTCATCAGTGGATGATGAGAATGTCAGTTTTGACAAAGAACACTGTTCATTACTAAAATGCTCCAATTGAGCTGTTAGAATGTCAGAAACAAGCTTTCTGAGCTGAGAAATGCATTTTGTGACAAAAAGCATCAGTGGATGATGAGAATGTCAGTTTTGACAAAGAACACTGATCATTACTAAAATGCTCCAATTGAGCTGTTAGAATGTCAGAAACAAGCTTTCTGAGCTGAAAACTGCATTTTGTGACAAAAAGCATCAGTGGATGATGAGAATGTCAGTTTTGACAAAGAACACTGATCATTACTAAAATGCTCCAATTGAGCTGTTAGAATGTCAGAAACAAGCTTTCTGAGCTGAGAACTGCTTTTTGTGACAAAGTTCATCAGTGGATGATGAGAATGTCAGTTTTGACAAAGAACACTGTTCATTACAAAAATGCTCTAATTGAGCTGTTAGAATGTCAGAAACAAGCTTTCTGAGCTGAGAACTGCATTTTGTGACAAAGTTCATCAGTGGATGATGAGAATGTCAGTTTTGACAAAGAACTCTGTTCATTACTGAAATGCTCCAATTGAGCTGTTAGAATGTCAGAAACAAGCTTTCTGAGCTGAAAACTGCATTTTGTGACAAAGTTCATCAGTGGATGATGAGAATGTCAGTTTTGACAAAGAACACTGTTCATTACTAAAATGCTCCAATTGAGCTGTTAGAATGTCATAAACAAGCTTTCTGAGCTGAGAAATGCATTTTGTGACAAAGTGCATCAGTGGATGATGAGAATGTCAGTTTTGACAAAGAACACTGTTCATTACTAAAATGCTCTAATTGAGCTGTTAGAATGTCAGAAACAAGCTTTCTGAGCTGAGAACTGCATTTTGTGACAAAGTTCATCAGTGGATGATGAGAATGTCAGTTTTGACAAAGAACACTGATCATTACTAAAATGCTCCAATTGAGCTGTTAGAATGTCAGAAACAAGCTTTCTGAGCTGAGAAATGCATTTTGTGACAAAGTGCTTCAGTGGATGATGAGAATGTCAGTTTTGACAAAGAACACTGTTCATTACTAAAATGCTCTAATTGAGCTGTTAGAATGTCAGAAACAAGCTTTCTGAGCTGAGAACTGCATTTTGTGACAAAAAGCATCAGTGGATGATGAGAATGTCAGTTTTGACAAAGAACACTGATCATTACTAAAATGCTCCAATTGAGCTGTTAGAATGTCAGAAACAAGCTTTCTGAGCTGAGAACTGCATTTTGTGACATAGTTCATCAGTGGATGATGAGAATGTCAGTTTTGACAAAGAACACTGTTCATTACTAAAATGCTCTAATTGAGCTGTTAGAATGTCAGAAACAAGCTTTCTGAGCTGAGAACTGCATTTTGTGACAAAGTGCTTCAGTGGATGATGAGAATGTCAGTTTTGACAAAGAACACTGTTCATTACTAAAATGCTCTAATTGAGCTGTTAGAATGTCAGAAACAAGCTTTCTGAGCTGAGAACTGCATTTTGTGACAAAGTTCATCAGTGGATGATGAGAATGTCAGTTTTGACAAAGAACACTGATCATTACTAAAATGCTCCAATTGAGCTGTTAGAATGTCAGAAACAAGCTTTCTGAGCTGAGAAATGCATTTTGTGACAAAGTGCTTCAGTGGATGATGAGAATGTCAGTTTTGACAAAGAACACTGTTCATTACTAAAATGCTCTAATTGAGCTGTTAGAATGTCAGAAACAAGCTTTCTGAGCTGAGAACTGCATTTTGTGACAAAAAGCATCAGTGGATGATGAGAATGTCAGTTTTGACAAAGAACACTGATCATTACTAAAATGCTCCAATTGAGCTGTTAGAATGTCAGAAACAAGCTTTCTGAGCTGAGAACTGCATTTTGTGACATAGTTCATCAGTGGATGATGAGAATGTCAGTTTTGACAAAGAACACTGTTCATTACTAAAATGCTCTAATTGAGCTGTTAGAATGTCAGAAACAAGCTTTCTGAGCTGAAAACTGCATTTTGTGACATAGTTCATCAGTGGATGATGAGAATGTCAGTTTTGACAAAGAACACTGATCATCACTAAAATGCTCCAATTAAGCTGTTAGAATGTCAGAAACAAGCTTTCTGAGCTGAGAACTGCATTTTGTGACATAGTTCATCAGTGGATGATGAGAATGTCAGTTTTGACAAAGAACACTGTTCATTGCTGATATGCTCCAATTGAGCTGTTAGAATGTCAGAAACAAGCTTTCTGAGCTGAGAACTGCATTTTGTGACATAGTTCATCAGTGGATGATGAGAATGTCAGTTTTGACAAAGAACACTGTTCATTACTAAAATGCTCTAATTGAGCTGTTAGAATATCAGAAACAAGCTTTCTGAGCTGAGAACTGCATTTTGTGACAAAAAGCATCAGTGGATGATGAGAATGTCAGTTTTGACAAAGAACACTGATCATTACTAAAATGCTCCGATTGAGCTTTTAGAATGTCAGAAACAAGCTTTCTGAGCTGAGAAATGCATTTTGTGACAAAGTGCTTCAGTGGATGATGAGAATGTCAGTTTTGACAAAGAACACTGTTCATTACTAAAATGCTCTAATTGAGCTGTTAGAATGTCAGAAACAAGCTTTCTGAGCTGAGAACTGCATTTTGTGACATAGTTCATCAGTGGATGATGAGAATGTCAGTTTTGACAAAGAACACTGTTCATTACTAAAATGCTCTAATTGAGCTGTTAGAATGTTAGAAACAAGCTTTCTGAGCTGAGAACTGCATTTTGTGACATAGTTCATCAGTGGATGATGAGAATGTCAGTTTTGACAAAGAACACTGTTCATTACTAAAATGCTCCAATTGAGCTGTTAGAATGTCAGAAACAAGCTTTCTGAGCTGAGAAATGCATTTTGTGACAAAAAGCATCAGTGGATGATGAGAATGTCAGTTTTGACAAAGAACTCTGTTCATTACTGAAATGCTCCAATTGAGCTGTTAGAATGTCAGAAACAAGCTTTCTGAGCTGAAAACTGCATTTTGTGACAAAAAGCATCAGTGGATGATGAGAATGTCAGTTTTGACAAAGAACACTGATCATTACTAAAATGCTCCAATTGAGCTGTTAGAATGTCAGAAACAAGCTTTCTGAGCTGAGAAATGCATTTTGTGACAAAGTGCATCAGTGGATGATGAGAATGTCAGTTTTGACAAAGAACACTGTTCATTACTAAAATGCTCTAATTGAGCTGTTAGAATGTCAGAAACAAGCTTTCTGAGCTGAGAACTGCATTTTGTGACAAAGTGCTTCAGTGGATGATGAGAATGTCAGTTTTTTTTTTTTTTTTTTTTTTTTTTGACTTATTTTTTATTAACATTTTTATATTTTGTTTACAAACATGCCCAAGAACCTCCCAAGATGACAGTTATACATACATTTCAAGATATTATAGGTATGTACAGGTAAATAAAGAGAAAATAATACATAACCATAAAATAATGATAAATAAAAAATGGGAAACTAAACAAAAATAAATCAGAATACAAATACACATTGGAAGGCAGAAAAACAAAATCATTAATTTAGCTTTTATTGTTTTTCTGATAGATTGTCAATGAGGTCCCTCCAAAACTGTATCGTCTTCCCAGAGGCACCAAGAATCCTTGCAGTAGTACCTTCCAGACGAGCAATGTCCAAAAGATACGATCTCCATGTGCACATAACCGGTATGGAAGGCTCAAACCATAATTTTAGGATTACTTTTTTAGCTGCAGTAAGGGCAGTGGACAGAATCCTCCTTTGATTAAGAGACAGTGACAACGAAGAATCATCAAGCAGCAGGAAAAGTAATGGTTCTCTCTGGATCTCAATGTCCATCAAGACAGATAGTTCGGTCTGCACCAGTGACCAAAACATTGTAACACAAGGACAATACCAAAACATATGCATATAAGTGCCCATATTAGAACCCTCACATAGGTGGCAAAAAGGATTTTGCTTTCTTTTCATTTTACACAATAGCCATGGAGTTGTATAAGCCTTATGAATGAGTTTAAAATGAATCATTTGGTGAGCTGGATTTTTAGAGCAGGCAAAACAGTTTTTCCAAACATTGTCCCAATCAATTGTCACATTCAGTTCCCTTTCCCAGAAGTTCTCAATCGGCATTTTTATATATTGGTGTACCACCATCTGTTCATTAATCCTACTTACACTTCCTTTAGAGCCCATCCTGGAATCTATCCAATTTATCATGGGATGAGGACCCAATTTAGCCGACCAAGGCACCCCATAGGCTTTCAATACCGATCTTAACCTTAGATATAATGAAAAGGAGGACCTTGGAATAGAAAACTCATCTTGTAGGATCTGAAAGGGCTTAAGCCCATCATCATTGTATATATCTTTAAGGGTAAATATGCCGGATTCTGTCCAAGGTGTAAAAATAAATACATTTTTTGCCATACAAAGATTGGTATTATGCCAAATAGGTGTGGATTTGCAATATTTAGCTGAAGCTCCCATAGTCTTTTCTGCTGCTTTCCAAATTTTGATAGATTGCCTAATAATTGGGCCAAATTGTGATAACATTGTTTTAGATAATCCTGTAAAGGGTAAATCCTGTAGACGCAATGGATAAATAATATTATTTTCTATTGCCCGCCAAGGTATAAGTGATTCAGTATCCATCCATGTCCTGAGTGGTCTCATTTGGTATGCTAAATAATAGGATTGGAAATCTGGTAGCGATAGTCCACCATGTAATCTAAATCTGTGCATAAATTTCAATCGAATTCTAGGACGTTTATTATTCCATATGAATTTTGTCACTATCGAATTAAGTACTTTAAAATAGTCAGTAGGTGGCGCCAGAGGCAAGGTTGAAAATAAAAAGCCTAGTCTTGGGAGTATATTCATTTTGATTGTAGCAATACGGCCATGAACAGCTAAACAGAGAGGGGCCCAACATTGAAGATCCTTTTTTTATGTTATCCAGAAGGGATTGATAATTCCATTTAGCAATGCGAGGTAATGATGGAAAGATTTTAATTCCAAGATAAGTAAACTGGTCAGCAATTGGTATTGAGGTATCAAGAGTCTGAATCTCTGATTTAGCTGTTGTGTTAAGGGGCATAAAGACAGACTTATTCCAATTAATTTTATAGCCGGATAATTTGCCGAAAGTATTGAATAGCTGCAGGCATTCCTTAATTGACTCTTTAATATTTGACACATACAACAAACTATCATCTGCATAGAGTGAAATTTTATGAGAGGTGTTCACACAGGTAATAGGAGATATTAAAGCACATTGTCTGATTGCTTGAGCTAAAGGCTCTAATGATAAATTAAAAAGCAGTGGTGATAATGGGCAACCTTGTCGAGTACCTCTACCAAGATAAAACGGAGCGGAGATATGAAAACCGGTCAGTACTTTAGCTGAACATTCCGAATAAATGGTTTTAACGGCTCGTTGAAAGAAAGGGCCAAAACCGAAATGCTCCAGAACTGACCACAAGAAATTCCACTCAATTCGATCGAAAGCTTTCTCTGCATCCAGAGAGAGGATTGCAGAGGAAGTCGGGTAATTATCTGTTTGTTCAATGACATGAAGCAGTCTACGTATGTTATCTGCTGCGAATCTCCCCAACATAAAACCGGTTTGATCACCCCCAATCAAATCTCCAACGCAGCTGTTTAATCTTAGAGCTAGCACTTTTGCCATCAATTTCGAGTCGGTGGATAGAAGACTTATTGGTCTGTAACTGGAACATTCTAGTGGGTCCTTCTCCTTCTTCAGTATTAAAGTTATTAAAGCCGTGGTTTGGTCCCTATGCAAAGCTCCCTTCTCCAAAGCAAAATTGAATGAATCCAGAATCAAGGGTGCAACTAAATCCCAAATTGTTTTCAATAGTTCTGGGGGAATTCCATCTAATCCCGGAGCCTTATTATTGTTTAAAGAATCTAGAGCGGATTTTAATTCCTCAATTGTCAGAGGGCTGTCTAGTATTTCCCGCTGAGTGTCATTTAGTTGCGGGAGAGTTACTTGTTTAAGGAACAAATTAATATGTGCTGGTGTGGTTCTGGATTCTGAAGTATATAGCTGTTGGTAATATTGTTCAAATACGCTGTTCACCTTTTCAGGTTGGGTGTATACCGAGCCTTCTTGTCTAATAGCTGATATATTGGCCTTAGCTTCGTTCCCTTTCAACCTCCAGGCCAACAATTTTGATGAACGTTCTCCGTGGAAATAATAAGATTGTTTAGTACGGTGTATGATGAATTCAGCTCTATGAGAATAAATAGATTGTAATTCCGCTTTGTAAACTTTTATTTCCTTAGCTCTAGACTCACAAAACTTTACCTTTAATTCCTTCTCTATTATATCAATCTGTTCTTCCAGTTCTGATTTGCGGTTCTCTCTACATTTTTTGATATAGGCAGAAAAGCTTATACATTTACCCCTTATAAAACATTTAGTGGTTTCCCACAGTATTTGAGGATCTGAGGCTGAATCTCTATTTATTTGTAGGAAATTCACCAAGGAGTTACGTAGATCAGTCACAAATGCATCGTTTTGTAGCAGTGAAGTGTTAAATCTCCATCGATTATTTGTGGCTCTCCGTGAAATTGGGGTTAGTGATGTCATCAAAGGAGAATGATCTGATATGACAATAGGGAGAATATTAACTTTCGCTATATGAGGGGTAAGAGATGGGGATGTAAGGAGATAATCGATTCTAGAATAACTTTTGTGACGTGCTGAGAAAAATGTATAATCTTTGGTGCCGTCATTTTGTAGCCGCCAGGCATCATTTAAATTAGCCTGAAGCAAAAAGTCTTTAAAACATTGAGAAATGGGTGCATCGTATTTAGAAAAATGGGATCTATCCAATTGAGTATCCAGCACAGTATTAAAGTCCCCTCCAATCACTAATTGACATTCTTCCAAACTCATTACCAGACATAATAATTCCTGAAAAAATGAGGTGTCCCACTCTGTAGGTGCGTATACGGACATAAAGGCATATTTAACATTATTTAGGGTCCCAACTGCATAAGTAATTCGGCCTGCTGAGTCTCCTCCCGAATTTAAAATTTTGAAAGTCGCATTGCGCCTGGAAATGATCAGTACCCCTTTAGTTTTGTTAGGAGCAGAAGAAGAGGAGATCAGTTTAAAATATTTATTTTGAAAGCGATGTACGTCTACTGCTTTTAAATGAGATTCTTGTATTAAAGCGATAGTTATATTTTTGCATCTAAGATAATCTAAACATTTAGTTCGTTTAATAGGGCTATTTAAACCGTTAACGTTCCAAGACATAATGTTTATAGCCATATGCTTTTTAAAAGATTGATTCCAAATCTAAACTGAGAAGGGACGGGAAGACCATAGTATAATCCCCCGGAACAATAAGTGTAGAAATTATAGAAGTTAACATACCTATAATCTAACAAAGTATTGATGCACGTAGAAATAAGTAACTGAAATATACATAACTTACTTGGGCATTCTTGGGCAAAGAACATGATAACAACAACAACAACAAGAAAAATAACAAAAGTAAAATGGGCAGCCAGCAAAGAGTTAGAACAAACTCTTCTATCCACCCTCATAGTCCTTATTCTGGGGTACAAGACCACCGTTGCAGCACGGTTCGTTCTTCCATGCCCGACCCGAACTGGATACGGATGTAAGAGAATCAAATATTCCCGGGGATCTCCATGGGGTTTGCAGGGACGTCCTCGTCCGACTCAGATTCCGGGATTAAGATCGCTGTGGTTTTCAGGGGAACACTTTCAGCGGAATCCAGTTCGGTGATGAATTTCTCGATCTCCTCTGGCGTCTGGAAAAGGGAGGACTTTCCTCCGTGAATGACTTTAACCATCGCAGGGTAGAGGAGGAAGGATGAAATCCCTTTTTGGATTAGTTTCTTTCTCGCCGAAGTCATCTCTCTTCTTTTAGTCGCGGTGTGTGTACTGTAGTCCGGGAAAAAAAGCAGCGGTGTTCCTTGATGGAGAATTTGACCAGCCCGACGAGCTCCGTTAAGAATCGCATTTCGATCTGTATAGCGTAGCATCTTGAAGATGATTGTGCGATGGGATGATGTTTCATGTGTTCCGTTGTAGATACGATGAGCTCTCTCAATCTCAAATTCCTTACCAGCAAGAGAAGGGATCCATTTTGGGAGGTGGTTTTGGATGAATCGTATAGGGTCATCTCCTTCCGTGCCTTCTTTTAATCCCACCAAGCGGACGTTTGACTGACGATTTTTGTCCTCCAGTCTTGCCAGTTTCTCTTGTAGAGCACCGACCGCCATCTTAGCCTCACTCGTCTCTTTTTTCGCGTGACGGAGAGCGGTTTGCATATTGTCAAATTTGTTTTTTATTCGACGGACGTCCTCTTCCAAAGTACCGAGTCTGTCAATAATGGGCGCGAGTTCTTCCTTAAGCAACTCTCTGATAAGCCCGAATTGTGTCTTCAACTCCTCGACGACAATGGCGCGGATATCTTCCCCCTGCGCGTCCTGTAGATCCTTAATTCGCTTTTTAACCGGAGAAAACTCCGAAGTTTTGACATGTTTTATAACTTCCCCTTCGATGATACGATTAAAATTCGATCAAATGTTGTTAATATCCCTGGGAAATTGTTAAATAACGGATGTCGAGTCGGAGAGCAGTCGAACTACACCGCCATACCTTCAGTGGGTCACGTGACCTCCAGAAACCAGAAACAAGCTTTCTGAGCTGAGAAATGCATTTTGTGACAAAGTGCTTCAGTGGATGATGAGAATGTCAGTTTTGACAAAGAACACTGTTCATTACTAAAATGCTCTAATTGAGCTGTTAGAATGTCAGAAACAAGCTTTCTGAGCTGAGAACTGCATTTTGTGACATAGTTCATCAGTGGATGATGAGAATGTCAGTTTTGACAAAGAACACTGTTCATTACTAAAATGCTCTAATTGAGCTGTTAGAATGTTAGAAACAAGCTTTCTGAGCTGAGAACTGCATTTTGTGAGAAAGTGAATCAGTGGATGATGAGAATGTCAGTTTTGACAAAGAACACTGTTCATTACTAAAATGCTCCAATTGAGCTGTTAGAATGTCAGAAACAAGCTTTCTGAGCATAAAACTGCATTTTGTGACAAAGTGCATCAGTGGATGATGAGAATGTCAGTTTTGACAAAGAACACTGTTCATTACTAAAATGCTCTAATTGAGCTGTTAGAATGTCAGAAACAAGCTTTCTGAGCTGGGAAATGCATTTTGTGACAAAAAGCATCAGTGGATGATGAGAATGTCAGTTTTGACAAAGAACACTGATCATTACTAAAATGCTCCAATTGAGCTGTTAGAATGTCAGAAACAAGCTTTCTGAGCTGAGAACTGCATTTTGTGACATAGTTCATCAGTGGATGATGAGAATGTCAGTTTTGACAAAGAACACTGTTCATTACTAAAATGCTCTAATTGAGCTGTTAGAATGTCAGAAACAAGCTTTCTGAGCTGAGAACTGCATTTTGTGACATAGTTCATCAGTGGATGATGAGAATGTCAGTTTTGACAAAGAACACTGTTCATTACTAAAATTCTCTAATTGAGCTGTTAGAATGTCAGAAACAAGCTTTCTGAGCTGAGAACTGCATTTTGTGAGAAAGTGAATCAGTGGATGATGAGAATGTCAGTTTTGACAAAGAACACTGTTCATTACTAAAATGCTCCAATTGAGCTGTTAGAATGTCAGAAACAAGCTTTCTGAGCTGAGAAATGCATTTTGTGACAAAGTGCATCAGTGGATGATGAGAATGTCAGTTTTGACAAAGAACACTGTTCATTACTAAAATGCTCTAATTGAGCTGTTAGAATGTCAGAAACAAGCTTTCTGAGCTGAGAAATGCATTTTGTGACAAAGTGCTTCAGTGGATGATGAGAATGTCAGTTTTGACAAAGAACACTGTTCATTACTAAAATGCTCTAATTGAGCTGTTAGAATGTCAGAAACAAGCTTTCTGAGCTGAGAACTGCATTTTGTGACATAGTTCATCAGTGGATGATGAGAATGTCAGTTTTGACAAAGAACACTGTTCATTACTAAAATGCTCTAATTGAGCTGTTAGAATGTCAGAAACAAGCTTTCTGAGCTGAGAACTGCATTTTGTGACATAGTTAATCAGTGGATGATGAGAATGTCAGTTTTGACAAAGAACACTGTTCATTACTAAAATGCTCTAATTGAGCTGTTAGAATGTCAGAAACAAGCTTTCTGAGCTGAGAACTGCATTTTGTGACAAAAAGCATCAGTGGATGATGAGAATGTCAGTTTTGACAAAGAACACTGATCATTACTAAAATGCTCCGATTGAGCTGTTAGAATGTCAGAAACAAGCTTTCTGAGCTGAGAAATGCATTTTGTGACAAAGTGCTTCAGTGGATGATGAGAATGTCAGTTTTGACAAAGAACACTGATCATTACTAAAATGCTCCAATTGAGCTGTTAGAATGTCAGAAACAAGCTTTCTGAGCTGAGAACTGCATTTTGTGACAAAAAGCATCAGTGGATGATGAGAATGTCAGTTTTGACAAAGAACACTGATCATTACTAAAATGCTCCAATTGAGCTGTTAGAATGTCAGAAACAAGCTTTCTGAGCTGAGAACTGCATTTTGTGACATAGTTCATCAGTGGATGATGAGAATGTCAGTTTTGACAAAGAACACTGTTCATTACTAAAATGCTCTAATTGAGCTGTTAGAATGTCAGAAACAAGCTTTCTGAGCTGAAAACTGCATTTTGTGACAAAGTGAATCAGTGGATGATGAGAATGTCAGTTTTGACAAAGAACACTGATCATTACTAAAATGCTCCAATTGAGCTGTTAGAATGTCAGAAACAAGCTTTCTGAGCTGAGAACTGCATTTTGTGACATAGTTCATCAGTGGATGATGAGAATGTCAGTTTTGACAAAGAACACTGTTCATTACTAAAATGCTCTAATTGAGCTGTTAGAATGTCAGAAACAAGTTTTCTGAGCTGAGAACTGCATTTTGTGACATAGTTCATCAGTGGATGATGAGAATGTCAGTTTTGACAAAGAACACTGTTCATTACTAAAATGCTCTAATTGAGCTGTTAGAATGTCAGAAACAAGCTTTCTGAGCTGAGAACGTCTCAGGTTACGACTGTAACCGTAGTTCCCTGAGACAGGGAACGAGACACTGCGTCAATGTTGACACTTTGGGGAACGCCAGCAGCGTGACGCATCTGAATACGTTGTGTGAAACTAATCTCGCGACTTATCGTCGCGCCGCGATTTATCGTCGCGCCGCGATGACGTCACTATGACGTCACGAGTGACGCGCGGCACCGGAAGGTATAAATAGGAAGCGGACGCAATGCAAATCAGCTTCTGCAAAAATTATTGAAGCAAATGCTCCAGGCACAGGGAGTTATGGCACAACGACGCAGTGTCTCGTTCCCTGTCTCAGGGAACTACGGTTACAGTCGTAACCTGAGACGTTCCCTTTCGAGGGAACTCTACACTGCGTCAATGTTGACACTTTGGGGAACGAAATGCCCACTACGCCATAATGCATTGTGTCTGTCCAAGTGTGAAGGTGTCCACGCACATCTCAGGACAAAAGTGCCTGGGTTCCAGGTAAAGAAAAGAGGTCCAGTTTGTAGTACCATATAAACATCCCGCATAGACGCCCGACAGAAGGGCCCGCGAGGAAGCCATACTCCGAGTTGAATGTGCCCTTACTAGCAGAGGTGAAGGTATTCCACGCACCTCGTAAGCTAAAGAAATTGCCTCTACCATCCATTTACAAATGGGCTGCTTAGAGGTTGGTTGACCTCTGTTACGAGGTCCAAAACAGACCAACAGTCGGTTAGAATTTCGTCATAAAGAAGACCTGCACATATTCTTCTAACGCCCAGACAGGGCATGACAATTATTACCTTCGGTTATCCGCTATCTCGTGAGGTGGAGGATGAAAAGCCTGGAGCTAACTCCAAACAAGATTGAGAAGCTGATAAAGCTTGAAGGTCGCCTACCCTCCAAAGAGAGGTAATGACTACCAGACAGGCTAGCTTGAGGGATAAATGAATGTCCCAGCTAGACTCAATGGCCTTAAAAGGCATCTGGGAAAGCCCTTCTAGAATCACAGTCTAGAGCAGGAACTTTCACCTGAGATGAAGGCCTCATCCTCATGGTTCCATGCAGGAACCGAACAGCTAAGGGATGTCTCCCCAGAGAACCCTCGGGTATAGGGGGTGACAGGCCGAGATAGCTGCCACATACACTTTAATGTATGTCGGACTCTTTCTAGAAGTCCTGGGAGCAGAGCGATCGGAGGGAAAGCTTACAGATGCCGTTGTGGCAATGTCTGTACCAGGGCGTCCAGTCCCAACGGAGCTGGGCGTGTAAATGAAGACCACAGAGGACAATGAAACGTCTCTTGGGACGCAAACAGGTCGATGGAGTCTCCTCTCCCCCGGGCCTCAGCCCCTGCCTTGACAGCGTGTCTGCTCCCACATTCTGGACTCCAGGGATGTACACTGCCCTGAGCGATGTAAACTTCTCCTGGGCCCATAGGAGAACCTAGTGCGCCAGTCTGCAGAGAGGGCGTAGTCTCAGGCCCCCTTGAAGATTTATGTAAGAGAACTATCGTATTCTGTTGATAAGAACATGATGGCCTCTAAGGACTGGAAGGAAGTACCTCAGTACTTGTAGTACAGCTAATCTCCAGGCAATATTTGTGCAGTTGGTGATGCTGCACTCCAATTTCAACCCTTGATTGAGAAACCAAGGATTCTTCCATATAACCAGGAAACGAAGGCATCTGCGCGTTAACCTGATCATACAGAACGGGTTACCTCTCGAGGAAAACCTTTTGCCTTTTAGCCACCACTGTAAAGATCTCATGTGCAGGAGGCCAAAGGAATCACGTTGGACGCTGCTGCCATTAGACCAAAAAATTCACAGAAATGCTTGACAGTGTAAGCATGACCTTACTTGATCCTGGACACTGCTGTCAGGATCTATTCGACACGTGCAGGGGACAATCGTGCCTGCATCGTGACCGAATCCTATACTACCTCTATTGAGGAGTTTAGTTGCTCTTTTTGGCATTGAGCCGTAACCCCCCACGCTTCCTATGGTCGAGAACGAGATCTCAATGTCGAATCGCCATATTGTGAAACTGAACTAATATTAACCAGTTGTCTATGTAATTTAGTATATGGATCCCTTGAAGTCTCAATGGAGCAAGGGCTGAATCCATGCATTTTGTGAAGGTGCGTGAGGAAAGAACAAGGCCGTATGGAAGAACTCGATATAGGTAAGCTTTGCCCCCGAAAGCAAACCTGAGAAACTTCCGATATTGAGGAAGGATAAGAGTGTGGAAGTATGCAAATTTCAGCACTATTGTGGTTAACCAGTCTTCTGATCTGATTCCGGCCACAATAATAGGGACAGTGAGTATCTTGAGCTTGTATCTCTTCAGATTTGTTGAGATTTCTCAGATATAAAAATGGGCCTCAGCCCTTCATCCTTCTTCCGACTGTGAAGTACCGGCTGTTTAAAGCCGATCTGACTCTCATGGGGGGGGAACATATTCTATGGCCCCTTTCACCAAGAGAGACAACTCTTACCCTTCTACTACCCCATTAGAATTTGTAAAGCTTTCTCCACTCGTGGAGAAAGGTATGCTAAGGGGTCAACCTTTCGACATTGATGTCGGTTGTGTGAAGCCCGATGCCCTGAAGCGGCTGACCGGCAGGGGATGGTCGGACTGTTGATTTTATTTGCAGATTCACTAGGTCTACAGCATCTTCGGGTAGACTCTGATGATTCCATGTAATAGAAACGGACGTGCCCCGAAACGTCTTGGACGGCGGGGTTAACGTAAAGATTTTCTGAGGACTTCTTGGAAGGATCGAACTTTTCAGTCCTCCAAGAGGAGCCGCCCTCGGATGTCCTGAAAACACATCAGGACCTCTTTGCAGCAGCCTTCCGGTTTGAGACGATGACTGTTCTCAGATCCGGCTTCGCCTGCCTAGCAGGTTTAGGAGGTTGCTGCCTCGACCCCCAAGCTCTCTGAGGGGGGGTTCGAGTAGCTACACTCTGCTTCTGCTGCTGCCTATATGAGGAGCTTGTAGATGGCTGGGGCTGTCCTTGGACTGCAGACCCCTGGGGATAAGAGCGGAGAGGTAAATATTTATGAAACGCAGCAGCCTGGCGTTTTGTCTCCTGGAAACGGTCAACAACTGTCTCGACCGCACCACCAAAGAGGCCTTCCGAGGAGAGAGGTGCATCAAGCAGCACAGTTTTATCTCTCTCCTTAATGCCTGACAGATTTACCCACAGGTGTCTCTCTGTGGCTACCAGTGCTGACATGGAGCGCCCAACAGCTTGGGCTGTCTCCTTAGTGGCCCGAAGAGTAAGATCTGCTGCTGTTCTCAACTCGTTGAGCAGACTTGGATCTATTACCTCGCCCTCTTTAATATCCCCCAGCAAGTCGGCCTGGTATGCCTGCAATAGACCCATGGTGTGTAGGCATGATCCAGCCCGACCTGAAGCCATATATGCCTTGCCTACCAAATTAGATGTCACTCTACATGGTTTGGAGGGCAATGTCGGGGATTTCAAAGATGATGCCGAATCTGGTGAAAGATACACGGCCAACGTATCTTCTACCCTTGGCATCATGCCATACCCCTTATCTCTAGCCCCTAACACATTCGAAAAATTCGTGGATGTGGAAGAAATGCGAGAAGAGTATGGTTTTTTCCACGATTTGGACACCTCTGAGTGTAAATCGGGGAAAAAAGGCAACCCCCGACGCTGAGGTTGTATCCGTTTTTCCAAGAATCTTTCATCCAATTTACTGACAGACAAAACTTCTTGTTGCTCTGTGGGCCAGTCAATGCCAAGTCTGGCTACCGCCCGGCCAACAACCTCTAACAGCTCCTCATACCCAGGGGAAAGGGGAATTTCATTGGGCTCATCTATGTCCCGTGCATGAAAACCAACACTCTCTAACTCCTCAGAGCTAGAGCAGTGCGTTGGGCTTCTGGATGGGGCGGGAGAAGCCGCCATGCGGGCTCCCGTATCCCTTCCAGAGGCAATGGAACTGGTGGGTTGAGAAAAGGCCGAAGCCGTCTCAACACCCTCATAAACATCCATCTGCGAGCCCCACGAACGGAGACGCCGCGCTGCCTCGGCAGTAGCGGGTCCCGATCCGTGAGGCTGGCGAATTTTGCCTGACTCATCAAACAAAGCAGCACGAGAGTTGAGTGTTTTTAGTGATAGCCACAAACAATGTTCACAGGGATCCCCTTAAGAGCTGCCTTAGCATGCTCAAATCCCAAACACTCAACACAGAGTTCATGTGTATCCCCACCCGTAATAAAACGAGGACAAGGGGAAACACATGGCTTAAAGGTCTTTTGTCTACTCATTTCTAATAAAGTTTTCAATAAACAATCTAGACAACGTCGTAAACAAACAGACAATAAACTTCACACACACAGAGCGCTTTGCTGAAATGGCAGAAGCTGATTTGCATTGCGTCCGCTTCCTATTTATACCTTCCGGTGCCGCGCGTCACTCGTGACGTCATAGTGACGTCATCGCGGCGCGACGATAAATCGCGGCGCGACGATAAGTCGCGAGATTAGTTTCACACAACGTATTCAGATGCGTCACGCTGCTGGCGTTCCCCAAAGTGTCAACATTGACGCAGTGTAGAGTTCCCTCGAAAGGGAACTGCATTTTGTGACATAGTTCATCAGTGGATGATGAGAATGTCAGTTTTGACAAAGAACACTGTTCATTACTAAAATTCTCTAATTGAGCTGTTAGAATGTCAGAAACAAGCTTTCTGAGCTGAGAACTGCATTTTGTGAGAAAGTGAATCAGTGGATGATGAGAATGTCAGTTTTGACAAAGAACACTGTTCATTACTAAAATGCTCCAATTGAGCTGTTAGAATGTCAGAAACAAGCTTTCTGAGCTGAGAAATGCATTTTGTGACAAAGTGCATCAGTGGATGATGAGAATGTCAGTTTTGACAAAGAACACTGTTCATTACTAAAATGCTCTAATTGAGCTGTTAGAATGTCAGAAACAAGCTTTCTGAGCTGAGAAATGCATTTTGTGACAAAGTGCTTCAGTGGATGATGAGAATGTCAGTTTTGACAAAGAACACTGTTCATTACTAAAATGCTCTAATTGAGCTGTTAGAATGTCAGAAACAAGCTTTCTGAGCTGAGAACTGTATTTTGTGACATAGTTCATCAGTGGATGATGAGAATGTCAGTTTTGACAAAGAACACTGTTCATTACTAAAATGCTCTAATTGAGCTGTTAGAATGTCAGAAACAAGCTTTCTGAGCTGAGAACTGCATTTTGTGACATAGTTAATCAGTGGATGATGAGAATGTCAGTTTTGACAAAGAACACTGTTCATTACTAAAATGCTCTAATTGAGCTGTTAGAATGTCAGAAACAAGCTTTCTGAGCTGAGAACTGCATTTTGTGACAAAAAGCATCAGTGGATGATGAGAATGTCAGTTTTGACAAAGAACACTGATCATTACTAAAATGCTCCGATTGAGCTGTTAGAATGTCAGAAACAAGCTTTCTGAGCTGAGAAATGCATTTTGTGACAAAGTGCTTCAGTGGATGATGAGAATGTCAGTTTTGACAAAGAACACTGATCATTACTAAAATGCTCCAATTGAGCTGTTAGAATGTCAGAAACAAGCTTTCTGAGCTGAGAACTGCATTTTGTGACAAAAAGCATCAGTGGATGATGAGAATGTCAGTTTTGACAAAGGACACTGATCATTACTAAAATGCTCCAATTGAGCTGTTAGAATGTCAGAAACAAGCTTTCTGAGCTGAGAACTGCATTTTGTGACATAGTTCATCAGTGGATGATGAGAATGTCAGTTTTGACAAAGAACACTGTTCATTACTAAAATGCTCTAATTGAGCTGTTAGAATGTCAGAAACAAGCTTTCTGAGCTGAAAACTGCATTTTGTGACAAAGTGAATCAGTGGATGATGAGAATGTCAGTTTTGACAAAGAACACTGATAATTACTAAAATGCTCTAATTGAGCTGTTAGAATGTCAGAAACAAGCTTTCTGAGCTGAGAACTGCAGTTTGTGACAAAGTGAATCAGTGGATGATGAGAATGTCACTTTTGACAAAGAACACTGATCATTACTAAAATGCTCCAATTGAGCTGTTAGAATGTCAGAAACAAGCTTTCTGAGCTGAAAACTGCATTTTTTTGACAAAGTGCATCAATGGATGATGAGAATGTCAGTTTTGACAAAGAACACTGTTCATTACTAAAATGCTCTAATTGAGCTGTTAGAATGTCAGAAACAAGCTTTCTGAGCTGAGAACTGCATTTTGTGACATAGTTCATCAGTGGATGATGAGAATGTCAGTTTTGACAAAGAACACTGTTCATTACTAAAATGCTCTAATTGAGCTGTTAGAATGTCAGAAACAAGCTTTCTGAGCTGAGAACTGCATTTTGTGACATAGTTCATCAGTGGATGATGAGAATGTCAGTTTTGACAAAGAACACTGTTCATTACTAAAATGCTCTAATTGAGCTGTTAGAATGTCAGAAACAAGCTTTCTGAGCTGAGAACTGCATTTTGTGACAAAAAGCATCAGTCGATGATGAGAATGTCAGTTTTGACAAAGAACACTGATCATTACTAAAATGCTCCGATTGAGCTGTTAGAATGTCAGAAACAAGCTTTCTGAGCTGAGAAATGCATTTTGTGACAAAGTGCTTCAGTGGATGATGAGAATGTCAGTTTTGACAAAGAACACTGTTCATTACTAAAATGCTCTAATTGAGCTGTTAGAATGTCAGAAACAAGCTTTCTGAGCTGAGAACTGCATTTTGTGACATAGTTCATCAGTGGATGATGAGAATGTCAGTTTTGACAAAGAACACTGTTCATTACTAAAATGCTCTAATTGAGCTGTTAGAATGTTAGAAACAAGCTTTCTGAGCTGAGAACTGCATTTTGTGACATAGTTCATCAGTGGATGATGAGAATGTCAGTTTTGACAAAGAACACTGTTCATTACTAAAATGCTCCAATTGAGCTGTTAGAATGTCAGAAACAAGCTTTCTGAGCTGAGAAATGCATTTTGTGACAAAAAGCATCAGTGGATGATGAGAATGTCAGTTTTGACAAAGAACACTGATCATTACTAAAATGCTCCAATTGAGCTGTTAGAATGTCAGAAACAAGCTTTCTGAGCTGAAAACTGCATTTTGTGACAAAAAGCATCAGTGGATGATGAGAATGTCAGTTTTGACAAAGAACACTGATCATTACTAGAATGCTCCAATTGAGCTGTTAGAATGTCAGAAACAAGCTTTCTGAGCTGAGAACTGCTTTTTGTGACAAAGTTCATCAGTGGATGATGAGAATGTCAGTTTTGACAAAGAACACTGTTCATTACTAAAATGCTCTAATTGAGCTGTTAGAATGTCAGAAACAAGCTTTCTGAGCTGAGAACTGCATTTTGTGACAAAGTTCATCAGTGGATGATGAGAATGTCAGTTTTGACAAAGAACTCTGTTCATTACTGAAATGCTCCAATTGAGCTGTTAGAATGTCAGAAACAAGCTTTCTGAGCTGAAAACTGCATTTTGTGACAAAAAGCATCAGTGGATGATGAGAATGTCAGTTTTGACAAAGAACACTGATCATTACTAAAATGCTCCAATTGAGCTGTTAGAATGTCATAAACAAGCTTTCTGAGCTGAGAAATGCATTTTGTGACAAAGTGCATCAGTGGATGATGAGAATGTCAGTTTTGACAAAGAACACTGTTCATTACTAAAATGCTCTAATTGAGCTGTTAGAATGTCAGAAACAAGCTTTCTGAGCTGAGAACTGCATTTTGTGACAAAGTTCATCAGTGGATGATGAGAATGTCAGTTTTGACAAAGAACACTGATCATTACTAAAATGCTCCAATTAAGCTGTTAGAATGTCAGAAACAAGCTTTCTGAGCTGAGAAATGCATTTTGTGACAAAGTTCATCAGTGGATGATGAGAATGTCAGTTTTGACAAAGAACTCTGTTCATTACTGAAATGCTCTAATTGAGCTGTTAGAATGTCAGAAACAAGCTTTCTGAGCTGAGAACTGCATTTTGTGACAAAGTTCATCAGTGGATGATGAGAATGTCAGTTTTGACAAAGAACTCTGTTCATTACTGAAATGCTCCAATTGAGCTGTTAGAATGTCAAAAACAAGCTTTCTGAGCTGAAAACTGCATTTTGTGACAAAAAGCATCAGTGGATGATGAGAATGTCAGTTTACTAAAATGCTCCAATTGAGCTGTTAGAATGTCATAAACAAGCTTTCTGAGCTGAGAAATGCATTTTGTGACAAAGTGCATCAGTGGATGATGAGAATGTCAGTTTTGACAAAGAACACTGTTCATTACTAAAATGCTCTAATTGAGCTGTTAGAATGTCAGAAACAAGCTTTCTGAGCTGAGAACTGCATTTTGTGACAAAGTTCATCAGTGGATGATGAGAATGTCAGTTTTGACAAAGAACACTGATCATTACTAAAATGCTCCAATTGAGCTGTTAGAATGTCAGAAACAAGCTTTCTGAGCTGAGAAATGCATTTTGTGACAAAGTGCTTCAGTGGATGATGAGAATGTCAGTTTTGACAAAGAACACTGTTCATTACTAAAATTCTCTAATTGAGCTGTTAGAATGTCAGAAACAAGCTTTCTGAGCTGAAACTGCATTTTGTGACATAGTTCATCAGTGGATGATGAGAATGTCAGTTTTGACAAAGAACACTGATCATCACTAAAATGCTCCAATTAAGCTGTTAGAATGTCAGAAACAAGCTTTCTGAGCTGAGAACTGCATTTTGTGACATAGTTCATCAGTGGATGATGAGAATGTCAGTTTTGACAAAGAACACTGTTCATTGCTGATATGCTCCAATTGAGCTGTTAGAATGTCAGAAACAAGCTTTCTGAGCTGAGAACTGCATTTTGTGACATAGTTCATCAGTGGATGATGAGAATGTCAGTTTTGACAAAGAACACTGTTCATTACTAAAATGCTCTAATTGAGCTGTTAGAATGTCAGAAACAAGCTTTCTGAGCTGAGAACTGCATTTTGTGACAAAAAGCATCAGTGGATGATGAGAATGTCAGTTTTGACAAAGAACACTGATCATTACTAAAATGCTCCGATTGAGCTGTTAGAATGTCAGAAACAAGCTTTCTGAGCTGAGAAATGCATTTTGTGACAAATTATGTTTTATTAACAAAGTTCGGGAGGAACCTAAGCATATAAATCAGCCCGATGTTCCATCAGCAGTAATCACCTATCAGCCGAGCACGCTATCTCTACTTAATTATCTAGGCTGGTTCACCATCAGCAATCACCTATCAGCCGAGCACGTAATCTCTACTTAATGATCTAGGCTGGTTCACCATCAGCAATCACCGTATCTACCCTATCAGCTCCTGCAAGCTCTATCATAAATAGACAAACAATCTTACCTGTTGCATCTTGTCAGATAAGCATCGTCAAGTTTCGCCACTATGTCAGAGTCTCCCGTGGTCTCTAAAGTAGCAAACGTTCCAGATCCTTCGGTGCCATCATGCGCACCCCAGCTTTCCAGCTCAGGGTCGGATTATACGGACTATTTCCAAGCTTCGCCGCGGGGCCGCCATCCCCGCCGCTCTGAGCGGCGTGCATCTAAGAGGAAGGGTTCGTCATCGCTCCCACCGGCACGATCTCCACCTCATTCACCGGCGTCATCATACGCCTCTGCGCTCCCCAAGATATCTGCATGCAGCAAGTGGACGATCCAGAGCCTTCGTCTGGCCCTTGCCAACGCGGACGTCCCATTCAGCAGGCGGATGTCGAAACTAGAGCTCTACACCCTTTACGTGTCGTCCCAGGCTGACGTCCCCTCGATGAGGTTGGCACGATCGGCTGTCAATAAGGAGCCAGGCTCGGCTCGGGGTCCCGTCTATTCCAGGCACGGGCAATCTACCTCCGCGGCTCGGCTAGGCCTCCCTCACTCGAGCCGACGCAGCAAGCCTTCGGCAAGTCTTGGAAGCGTTCAGGTCATGCTAGAAGCCACGGATATCCCGATCGAGCACCTCCGGCAGCCCGCGGCATATCAGCTCAACGCGTGGGACAGCACAGCGACTGTAGATGACCGCCCCGTACAGGCTGGCCGGCAACTCTCAGGAGCCCTGGCTCACCCATACGTCTCAGGCGTGAGGCTGCCTCCGGTGGGAATACAACCGCTGGTCTCTGGACCACTTTTCTTTGGTGCCGTCGCTAGCGCAAGCTTGTCTCCGTTACACATACAAACGCCCGACATTAGATTCGCCTTGCCCGCCCCGGGCTCTTGGCTCCCCAGTGCGAGCCTGCCTCCGCTGGGGACACAAGCGCTGGTCTCCGGACCGCAGTTCTTCGCTTCCGCCGCTAGCGCGAGCATGTCTCCGTTAGATGCACAAGCGGACGCCATTAGATTCGCCTTGCCCGCCCCGGGCTCTTGGCTCCCCAGTGCGAGGCTGCCTCCGCTGGGGACACAAGCTCTGGTCTCCGGACCGCAGTTCTTCGCTTCCGCCGCTAGCGCGAGCATGTCTCCGTTAGATGCACAAGCGGACGCCATTAGATTCGCCTTGCCCGCCCCGGGCTCATGGCTCCCCAGTGCGAGGCTGCCTCCGCTGGGGACACAAGCGCTGGTCTCCGTACCACAATTCCTTGACACCGCTACCACCGCTACCCCGAGCCTATCTCTGTTAGACGCACAAGCGGCCGCCACTAGATTCGCTTTTCCCGCCCCTGGATCTTGGCCCGCGGCGCCGGAATTGATTTCTGGGGTGAGGCTGCCTCCGTTAGAGTCACAGGCCTCAGTCCCTGGGCCTCATATCTCCGGCGCCGCTGCCAACGCTAGCACGAGCTTGTCGCCGCACAACGCGCAAACGACTGCCATTCTCTCTCTTCAACAGGCACGCCCCACGTTTTCATTGGCCACAGCCGCTGCGATGCCAGCGCCTCCACACGTGCATGTGATGGAACCTCCACCAGTCTCCAGCAACATCAGAGCGCAGATTTTGGCAGAAGTCCAGGCTGCTGGCGCTCGAAGCGGACCCCAGGCCTATTCCTGTACAACCTTATCCGGAGTTGATCTTCCAGTGAATCACCCACTGCAAACGCTTCTCGATGCCTCTCTCAATTCCATAACTAAGGCAGTTTCCCCCAGGACCCTGCAATCATACCTCACGGCGTGGAGAAGCTTCAGATCATTTCACCAGGCTTTCAGCATTCCCTTCCCAGAATTTTCTCTCCTCACAATTACCTCATACATCTCATTTCTCAACACCGCAAAAAACCTTCAGGCCAGCTCCATCAGAGGTTACCTCAGCGGACTCCAGTTCTTCCATAAATTGATTTTCAACTCCCCGTCACCGGCCATAGCAAGCTCCCAAACATCAATGGTTATCCAAGGCATACGAAGATCCCAACCCGCCCGTCAGGACGCTAGGAGGCCCATTACCTTGGAGATTCTCACCAAATGCATCTCCACCCTCCGCAAGGGATATCACTCCACACATGTTGCCCGCACACTTGACGCCATGTTCACATTGGCGTTCTTCGGCTTTCTACGATGCTCAGAGATCACCACCACATCCAAATTCGACCCTTCAGTTCACCCCACCATGAATGACCTCCAGGTGCTGGATTCGGAGACGATTTCTTACTCGATTAAGCAAAGTAAGACTGACCAGATCAGGAGAGGTCATTTCGTCTACGTGTTCAACATCAATTCACCGATTCAGCCATATCGAACCCTCCTAGCCTACCTTCGCTACAGACAACCCCGGTCAGCGGCCTTATCGGATCCCCTCTTCGTCGACGACTCTAATCGCCCGGCCTCACGCTTCTGGTTTCAGAAGCACCTCAAAGCCGTCCTGCTCCAATCTGGCATCCCAGCAGACAACTTTTCCGGTCACTCCTTCCGCATAGGCGCAGCTACCACAGCCGCCCAAAAGGGCCTATCCCAGCCGCAGATCCAAGCCCTAGGCCGTTGGTCATCAGAGGCTTTTAGAAGCTACATCCGGACAGACTTGTCGCTCCTCAGGGAAGCCCAGCAAACACTCCTTGCCCGTATCATCTGATAGTCTCGGATGTTAGTTCAAACCTCAGCCACTTTGACTCATGATTCCTTGAAGATCGCATCACCTTCGGACCAATCGACTCAAGCAGGCGTCGCATTAACAAGTTACCAGTTGTCCAGCTTTGACACCCGGGAACACCTTCGGAGGAGATGGTTCTCACATCTGGGGCTCGGCTGAGCCAGTCTTCTTTGCTGAAGGCGGCACCACAATACAGTTTGTTAACAAGGCAGCCAGCGCTTCCATCTCACGACGTTGTTCTCAAAGTCTCGAAGACTGCACCACTCGCCCAACCGGCCCCGCAGGGGTCCTAGCCTCCAACAAGTGCTCCGTAGCAGTAGGCACCACCAGCAATGAAGCCAGTATCGCAGCAGCGACCGCCCCCGCAGGGGCCCGAGCTTCCAACAAGTGTTCTGTAGCAGCAGGCACCACCAGCAATGAAGCCAGTATCGCAGCAGCGACCGCCCCCGCAGGGGCCCGAGCTTCCAACAAGTGCTCTGTAGCAGCAGGCACCACCATCAATGAAGCCAGTATCGCAGCAGCGACCGCCCCCGCAGGGGCCCGAGCTTCCAACAAGTGCTCTGTAGCAGCAGGCACCACCAGCAATGAAGCCAGTATCGCAGCAGCGACCGCCCCCGCAGGGGCCCGAGCTTCCAACAAGTGCTCTGTAGCAGCAGGCACCACCAGCAATGAAGCCAGTATCGCAGCAGCGACCGCCCCCGCAGGGGCCCGAGCTTCCAACAAGTGGTCTGTAGCAGCAGGCACCACCAGCAATGAAGCCAGTATCGCAGCAGCGACCGCCCCCGCAGGGGCCCGAGCTTCCAACAAGTGCTCTGTAGCAGCAGGCACCACCATCAATGAAGCCAGTATCGCAGCAGCGACCGCCCCCGCAGGGGCCCGAGCTTCCAACAAGTGCTCTGTAGCAGCAGGCACCACCAGCAATGAAGCCAGTATCGCAGCAGCGACCGCCCCCGCAGGGGCCCGAGCTTCCAACAAGTGTTCTGTAGCAGCAGGCACCACCAGCAATGAAGCCAGTATCGCAGCAGCGACCGCCCCCGCAGGGGCCCGAGCTTCCAACAAGTGCTCTGTAGCAGCAGGCACCACCAGCGTGCATTGGTCACGCAACGCGCATTGGTCGCACAAGGGTCACACTCGTGCATTGGTCACGCAACGCGCATTGGTCGCACAAGGGTCACACTCGTGCATTGGTCACGAAACGCGCATTGGTCGCACAAGGGTCACACTCGTGCATTGGTCACGCAACGCGCATTGGTCGCACAAGGGTCACACTCGTGCATTGGTCACGCAACGCGCATTGGTCGCACAAGGGTCACACTCGTGCATTGGTCACGAAACGCGCATTGGTCGCACAAGGGTCACACTCGTGCATTGGTCACGCAACGGGCATTGGTAGCACAAGGGTCACACTCGTGCATTGGTCACGCAACGGGCATTGGTCGCACAAGGGTCACACTCGTGCATTGGTCACGAAACGCGCATTGGTCGCACAAGGGTCACACTCGTGCATTGGTCACGCAACGCGCATTGGTCGCACAAGGGTCACACTCGTGCATTGGTCACGAAACGCGCATTGGTCGCACAAGGGTCGACCGCCCCCGCAGGGGCCCCGAGCTTCCAACAAGTGCTCTGTAGCAGCAGACACTACTAGCAATGAGGTAAGTATCACAGCAGCATCTGCCCCCGCAGGGGCCCGAGCTTCCAACAAGTGCTCTGTAGCAGCAGACACTACTAGCAATGAGGTTAGTATCACAGCAGCAACTGCCCCCGCAGGGGCCCGAGCTTCCAACAAGTGCTCTGTAGCAGCAGACACTACTAGCAATGAGGTTAGTATCACAGCAGCAACTGCCCCCGCAGGGGCCCGAGCTTCCAACAAAGCTCTGTAGCAGCAGACACTACTAGCCATGAGGTCAGTATCGCAGCAGCGATAGCCCTAACAGGCCCTCATCCTTTCGTTTATTAAAATTCAGGTTGTACCTCCGTAACGCACAGCATGGCATTTGGGGGGGTGTATGCGTACTTCGGCGGTTGTCCAGCTTTATTTGCATTTGGGGGGTGTGTTCTGGGCTCGAGCCGGTTCCGAGCCCGGAGCACTTGCTCTGAGCAGGGTAGAGTGCTCCGGGTTCGGATAGATCCGGCGGGCTCGGAGCCCACTCCCTGCACAACACGCCAAATACGCATAACCTTCATTCCCATGCTTTACCATCTATCCCAACAAGGAGCTGTTTATTAGCGAGGGCGAACTCGTGAAATGATGTTTTATTAACAAAGTTCGGGAGGAACCTAAGCATATAAATCAGCCCGATGTTCCATCAGCAGTAATCACCTATCAGCCGAGCACGCTATCTCTACTTAATTATCTAGGCTGGTTCACCATCAGCAATCACCTATCAGCCGAGCACGTAATCTCTACTTAATGATCTAGGCTGGTTCACCATCAGCAATCACCGTATCTACCCTATCAGCTCCTGCAAGCTCTATCATAAATAGACAAACAATCTTACCTGTTGCATCTTGTCAGATAAGCATCCCTCCTCCACCCCAGCTCCTCTCATTTTTCTAAAGTCCCGCAGGACCCCCGGGGGGGTGTGTTCTGGGCTCGAGCCGGTTCCGAGCCCGGAGCACTTGCTCTGAGCAGGGTAGAGTGCTCCGGGTTCGGATAGATCCGGCGGGCTCGGAGCCCACTCCCTGCACAACACGCCAAATACGCATAACCTTCATTCCCATGCTTTACCATCTATCCCAACAAGGAGCTGTTTATTAGCGAGGGCGAACTCGTGAAAGTGCTTCAGTGGATGATGAGAATGTCAGTTTTGACAAAGAACACTGTTCATTACTAAAATGCTCTAATTGAGCTGTTAGAATGTCAGAAACAAGCTTTCTGAGCTGAGAACTGCATTTTGTGACATAGTTCATCAGTGGATGATGAGAATGTCAGTTTTGACAAAGAACACTGTTCATTACTAAAATGCTCTAATTGAGCTGTTAGAATGTTAGAAACAAGCTTTCTGAGCTGAGAACTGCATTTTGTGACAAAGTTCATCAGTGGATGATGAGAATGTCAGTTTTGACAAAGAACACTGTTCATTACTAAAATGCTCCAATTGAGCTGTTAGAATGTCAGAAACAAGCTTTCTGAGCTGAGAAATGCATTTTGTGACAAAGTGCATCAGTGGATGATGAGAATGTCAGTTTTGACAAAGAACACTGTTCATTACTAAAATGCTCTAATTGAGCTGTTAGAATGTCAGAAACAAGCTTTCTGAGCTGAGAACTGCATTTTGTGACAAAGTTCATCAGTGGATGATGAGAATGTCAGTTTTGACAAAGAACACTGATCATTACTAAAATGCTCCAATTGAGCTGTTAGAATGTCAGAAACAAGCTTTCTGAGCTGAGAAATGCATTTTGTGACAAAGTGCTTCAGTGGATGATGAGAATGTCAGTTTTGACAAAGAACACTGTTCATTACTAAAATGCTCTAATTGAGCTGTTAGAATGTCAGAAACAAGCTTTCTGAGCTGAGAACTGCATTTTGTGACAAAAAGCATCAGTGGATGATGAGAATGTCAGTTTTGACAAAGAACACTGATCATTACTAAAATGCTCCAATTGAGCTGTTAGAATGTCAGAAACAAGCTTTCTGAGCTGAGAACTGCATTTTGTGACAAAAAGCATCAGTGGATGATGAGAATGTCAGTTTTGACAAAGAACACTGATCATTACTAAAATGCTCCAATTGAGCTGTTAGAATGTCAGAAACAAGCTTTCTGAGCTGAGAACTGCATTTTGTGACATAGTTCATCAGTGGATGATGAGAATGTCAGTTTTGACAAAGAACACTGTTCATTACTAAAATGCTCCAATTGAGCTGTTAGAATGTCAGAAACAAGCTTTCTGAGCTGAGAAATGCATTTTGTGACAAAAAGCATCAGTGGATGATGAGAATGTCAGTTTTGACAAAGAACACTGATCATTACTAAAATGCTCCAATTGAGCTGTTAGAATGTCAGAAACAAGCTTTCTGAGCTGAAAACTGCATTTTGTGACAAAAAGCATCAGTGGATGATGAGAATGTCAGTTTTGACAAAGAACACTGATCATTACTAAAATGCTCCAATTGAGCTGTAAGAATGTCAGAAACAAGCTTTCTGAGCTGAGAACTGCATTTTGTGACATAGTTCATCAGTGGATGATGAGAATGTCAGTTTTGACAAAGAACACTGTTCATTACTAAAATGCTCTAATTGAGCTGTTGGAATGTTAGAAACAAGCTTTCTGAGCTGAGAACTGCATTTTGTGACATAGTTCATCAGTGGATGATGAGAATGTCAGTTTTGACAAAGAACACTGTTCATTACTAAAATGCTCCAATTGAGCTGTTAGAATGTCAGAAACAAGCTTTCTGAGCTGAGAAATGCATTTTGTGACAAAAAGCATCAGTGGATGATGAGAATGTCAGTTTTGACAAAGAACACTGATCATTACTAAAATGCTCCAATTGAGCTGTTAGAATGTCAGAAACAAGCTTTCTGAGCTGAAAAGTGCATTTTGTGACAAAAAGCATCAGTGGATGATGAGAATGTCAGTTTTGACAAAGAACACTGATCATTACTAAAATGCTCCAATTGAGCTGTTAGAATGTCAGAAACAAGCTTTCTGAGCTGAGAACTGCTTTTTGTGACAAAGTTCATCAGTGGATGATGAGAATGTCAGTTTTGACAAAGAACACTGTTCATTACTAAAATGCTCTAATTGAGCTGTTAGAATGTCAGAAACAAGCTTTCTGAGCTTAGAACTGCATTTTGTGACAAAGTTCATCAGTGGATGATGAGAATGTCAGTTTTGACAAAGAACTCTGTTCATTACTGAAATGCTCCAATTGAGCTGTTAGAATGTCAGAAACAAGCTTTCTGAGCTGAAAACTGCATTTTGTGACAAAGTTCATCAGTGGATGATGAGAATGTCAGTTTTGACAAAGAACACTGTTCGTTACTAAAATGCTCCAATTGAGCTGTTAGAATGTC